>NC_059113.1:87828005-88428005 GCF_020740685.1 Jaculus jaculus | reverse complement strand
CAGTTATAAATCTCACAATGCATCCTAGTTTAGCAACTTTAACAAATAGACTTGAAACACGATTGTCCGAAAATCAAAATTTTCTGTGTATTTTCAATAGTTGAACCCATAGACATACAGAAACACCAAAGCCACGTACCGAATAGTGTTATTTACTCTAACTACCACTGTCTAACCTATGCATCTCCCACTGATGTCAGCGAGCGTGATGGAAGCAATGAAAACAGCCTTCAGCCTCAGTGGTGTGTAGATTCTGTGTACAGAAAGAAAAATTAACACCGTCCTGTTTGAGTTATATTTGTCCTTAAAGTAATTAATGTAAGAGTTCACATCAGCCACTGAAATGGAAGAGTGCTTTAGCTTGGCCCATGTGTGAGATCAAGATCTTAAAGACAGGTTACAAAGAAAATGTTGATCTTCATTTTCCTGAATTGACTGCTGGATTATAGTGGTCCTCCGGTGAGGCAGGCATGGAACAATTAAATTTCGTTCTCAGATTGGACTTTCTGTTTGGAAAGCCCTAAAGAAAAACGATGATGAACCAGAGCCGAACAATAACAGTGATGATAAAAATGAAGGGGAAGAGGGCTCTTTCCTGGTTTATTGCCATTGTTTACCTTCTCAGGGCCAATATGTCCAGAGTACTAACTATCGATTCATTCTCTTGCTGCCTGGCTTGGGTTAAGAGGACCATCTAATGAGGGCTTTGCCGTTTTTGATTTGTTTTCCTATCTTACTCATTTACAGGCAGAGGCATGAAAAACAAACAATCCCAAACTAGCAAACAGAAAGCAGAGAGAAGGGGGAGGAAGGGAGGAGAACTAGACATCTGTTTGAGGCTGCTGTGGGTTCTCTGGATCCCCCAGTAAGTAAGAGTGGGCAGCACATAGTTTTGAAAGCTGCCTTGCCTTGAGTGCCCAGTTCTTTCTAGACGTGTGGTCAGATGACCTCCCATCTGGACTTCAACCACTACCACTTCCTACAGAAGCCCGCCCCCTCCCCCCACACTCCCAAAGACTTGTCAGTTAGCACTATTTCACTTAGGAACCTCAATGGAAAAAGATACCTTTTTCCAAAAAATCATTTTAATTATTTATGGTAGCAAGATGTGTTGTTCATTTGCAGCACTCAGAACAAAGATCCTGGTTCCAGTTTTAATTCTTTGAGGAATTGGGGAGATGGCTCAGTGGGTAAACTGTGCAGACATTAGGACCTGGCTTTGCATCCCCTACCCCCTGGTAAAGGCTGGGCATGGTGACACATGCCTATAATCCCAGTGGTGGGGGGTGGAGACCAAGGTATCTCCGGAGCCTGCTAGTTAGCTAGTTTAGCCAATTTGGTGAGCTCCAGGTTCAGGAAGAGACTGTCACCAAATTAAAGCGAAGACCAATTTAGGAAAGACACTTGATGTCATCCTTTGGCCTTAATGTGCGTGTGCCCGCGTGCACACCCATCCACACGCATACACACACAAGATACACTTTGCTGCTGGTCTGAGTGTTGAGCAGGTAAAGCTCTTGCTGACTAGGCATGAGGGTCCCAGACTGCCAGATTTGAGTCCCTAGCCCCCCTCCCCCACATAAACAGCTAGGCATGGCCTTACACATCTATAATCTCATTTCTGGGGGAGGGCGGAGCCGAGAGTCTTTGAGGCCTGTTAACATGGGGAGAAAACAGTGATAATGGCAGCTGTAGATTGAGAGAAAGATTCTAAGGAAACAAGCAAATGAGCTAAAAGATTTGTGATACCCAAGTTCTCCTCTGGCATCTGCATGCACACGTGCAAACACTGTATGCATATCACATATATTGTACACACACATATACCAAAAAATTAAAAAACAACAACAAAAACCTTTGGTTTTCAAGCCCATAGATTGAGTTGACAGGAGTGAAATCACTCAGGCACCTTAAAAAGCACGGTGTACACCTTTAGTCCCTGCGTTAGGGACACTGAGGTAGGAGGGTCATCATGAGTTGGAAGCAAGCGTGGGACTGCAGAGTGTGTATAAGGTCAGCCTGGGGTAGAGGGGGACCCTCCCTTAAAAACAAAAGTAGCAGTGTTTCTGATTTTAAAATGATGGGAGTCTTACCTTGGTGAAGACCCTTACTGTTTACCTGACCCATTCATTCATGGCATCACCACCGTCAGACTACGCTTAACTTATAGACAGTGTTATGGGCTGCATGAATCACTGGGACCCTTGCTCCCAAGAGTATCACGTAAAATTCGTTTGATAATACAAGTATAAATGACTGAGTGTTAGAATAACTACAGCCCATCTAGAATGTTCTCATCCCTTCCTGGAATACTTCCAAGCAATGTCAACATAGTAGACGATACTGAACTTCCTTGTTAATGAATCTGGTTTACTTTTTTTTTTTTTTTTTTTTTAATCCTATTGAAAGTAATTTAGTGGCTCCCTACCCAGGTTTTTTGGCAGTTTGTCAGTCTTACCTAAGATACTCTTTCCTTGGGCTTAACTAGTCCTACAGCTATCTTGAATGAGGGGACAATCTTTGCAAATCTTCCCAGAGCCCGGCATAGTGTCCCGTAAGTTTGTGAAAACGTTTGTGAGTGTTCCTTTTTCTTTGTCCTTCACAGAATCTGCAGGTTTTTTTTTCTTTTAAATTGCAGGAAGTATTTTTCCCAAGCTGTAATATGTATAAATTCTGTTATGTTCTATGGTGGCTGTGCATTTTATTTAGATTCGGAGGCCTTCAGGAAAGTAGTATAGTTAGTTAATCATTAATCTTGATTTACAGCATGGGAATCAGGCCGAGTTCCTTTCTAGGGAAGGCTGAGTTCTCACGCAGACAGTCTTTAGAATTGGGAGAGCAAACGTTTTAGATTCTTCTGCCGGTTTTCTCCACCTAATATGAGAGAAATAAGTAGTACTGATCAGCAGTTAGTTTCTGTAAGAAGGGTTAGGATCTTGGCGTTAAAGTATACTTACATAGGTTATTTTCTACCTAATTTTGTGAGGACAGCAGTTCACTACTAGATTGCTTACCAGACAGTCTTATATTTATTTGGTTGGGATAAGAATGACCATGTGTACCCTCCCCCACCCCACACACGCACAGGAAACCTCCAGTGTAATAAGACCATTTTGCATGTCACATAGTGATTTCTTGGACACATTTGAAACACTTCAGTTTTTATCAAATGCCACTTATGGAATGTTATGTGGTTGATGAGCATTCTGTGTTTGTTCATTAACATTTTTGTGCTGTGAGCTTAGAGGATGGCTCAAGTCTTGTCTTTTTCAACATTATCCATCATAGAGAAGTGTGAAATCAATCAATCAGACACCCAGCTCTTATAAAGAGAAACATATTTAAAACTCATCTCAAGATTTTCATATCTGCCTTTTAAGTCTCTCACATAGCTTTCCATCTCTCTCTCTAGTATTCCAAAGCCGATGATTGAGTTCTCAGATCTTGTAGCCATTTGTTTTGGTTTTCTCTTCCCTCCTGTGCTTGGCCTTTTGGTATCTCCCTGATACTAAAGCGCTTTTATCATGAACTAGGAAGAAGTAATAAGAAGAGGAAACTTTTAATTTTAGTTCTCTGGGTCTTATAACTCCTGAGACAGTTGGAGAAGATACCATCTGGGGGGGGGCGGGGGCTGGTGGTAAAGTGCTTACTATGGAAGCTTGGGGATTGGATCCCCAGCATCCCTGGAAGAATTAGGCATGGTTGTGCACACACGTAATCCCAGCACTTGGGGAGCAGAAACGGGTGAGGTACTCAGGAGAAGCCGTCAAGTTAGCCTAGCTGATTTGGTGAGCTCTGGGCTCAGCAAGAATTGTCACAATACATAAGGTGGTGAGTAATAGAGTTATTCAACATTGGCCCCGGGTCTCCATGCACACACATGGACACCCAAACTATTAACATATGTACACCCGCATACTATGCATGCGTGTGCGCTCACGCACACACACACACACACACACACAGGAAGAGATATTTTGTATTTAGTGTGGATTTGCTTTTACACATTGTTTACTCTTTCTTAGCACAAACCACACCACATAGACTGAATTTTAAATTTCACCTATTGAGTAGTATTGGTACACAGCTTCTAGTTCCTCACAGAAGTTTTTATTGCTAATTTTAATTTCCATTCCAAACCTTGACAATGTGTACTCTTTATAGGTTAAAAAAATCTTTTTATACTTTATTTACTTATTTGAGAGCAAAAGAGAGAAATGGGCAGATAGAGACAGAGAAAGAATGGGTGATCGTGGGCCTCCAGCCACTGCCAGTGAACTCCAAATGCATGCACCACCTTGTGTATCTGCCTTACATATGTACTGGGGAATCCAAACGTGAGTCCTTAAGCTTCACAGGTAAGCACCTTAACTTCTAAGTTATCTCTCCAGCCTTTATCTTTATTTTCTTTAAGGCTACTTGGTTATGCCATCTGATAAACAATGGAGAGGTCTTTGAGTTCCTTTCTCTATTTGAGCAAGAAATTCTGTATTTGTTTCTTTTAGGGTCACGTATACACATACATGCAAAGGAAATTACTAATAAGGCTTTTTTTTAAAGACAGTCTTACTGTTCTTAGAGAATTTAATAAAAATCTCAGAAGTCTTGAAGTATTTCCCATGATATAAGGAAAGCGACTCTTTGGGACTCATTTAGGCGCCTCCTTTTAATTACATTGGGCCTCCTATTGGCTGGAAATGACCTTATGTGGAAATAGAATCTTTTCAAGTACTAATAACTGACATTCATCCCCTTCAACAATGTCCTAACGATGATAGAAAATGTCAATGAAATGTTTAAATTTTAACTAACGGCTTCCAGCCTTTCTAATCCTTTATAAGTCGACCTTGGTGTTAGAATCTGGTTGTGTAATGTTTCATGTTTGTGGGCCCTCTAGTGTCCCCCATAATGTTAGTCTTCACTTCCGCCTGTGACGTGGTGAGGATGTGGGGGTGTTTCTCCTTCTCTCCACCATGTCTGCCTCCACCCCGCTCCCCACCACCTGCCCACATGCTTCCAAAGACCAGGCTAGAACACTGTGTGTGTCTTTTTCTAGCCTCAACCTAGTTGTACTTATGACTTGGAAGGATCATACCAGCTCTGAAGATCAGCTCTGCTCTGGGCCCTCATTCTCACAGGGGTCTGTTAGCTTTCCTGTATTTGATTATTTCCTAGATGCTGAAAGTCACACAGCGATTGTGAGTGCATCCAAAGGGACTGTCCCAGTTAAGAGCTATAAGCAGCTAGTGGGAAGGTTAGCCATGCCAAAGGATATGGACGAACATTTAGAAGCATAAGGGGAATGGATGGCATGGGGGATGTAGACAGAGGAGAGATGATTGGTCTTGCTCCCTTGGGATAAGCAATATCCTGGGGGAGTAGACTGGTGTTAACAAAGGTAAAGTATTCTTTATTTTGTTATTGTTGTGAGTGCGTGGGTATGGTGTGTTTCCTGGTGTGTGTTTATGTTTGTAGTGTCTGGGCACACACGTGTGTGCAGGTGTGAAGGCCAGGGTTGGTGTCAGGACGTCTTCCTCCATCCTGCTCTACCTGCTTCTTTGAGATAGGGTCTCTCATTGATTTGGCTGGAATCCTGGCCAGTGAGCCCCAGACATTCCATCTTCTCTCCAGCGCTGGGATCAGTGGTGTACACCACGGTAGCGGAAGCACTTACCCAAAGAAGCTGGCGGGAGGAAGGGTTTCATTTTGGCCTGTAGACTTGATGGGAGGCTTCATGATGGCAAAGGAAAACATGGCATGAGCAGAGGCTGGACGTCACCTCGGCCACAGCAGGTGGACAACAGGAAAGTGAGTCGGTTCTGGCAAGGGGAGCTGCCTGTAACACCCCAGAAGCCTGCCCCCAAACAACACGCCTCCTCCAGCAAGGTGCCACCTCCCAAATTACTGTCAGCTGGGGACTAAGCCTTCAAATCACTCTGAGTTTACGGGGGGGGCATTTGATTCAAACTACCACAGTCACACTTGGCATGTTAAGTAGGTGCTGGGTGTCCGAACTCATGTCCTCACGCTTTTGCAGCAAGCACTTTACCCACTGAGCCATCTCCTCAGCCCCAAGTATGCTGTTTAGTAGCTTGTTCTGTACTTGCAGACTTCTCTGAAACTCCAATACATATTTTTAAAGTTAATGGTTATATTGCTGATAGTTGCAAAAAAGAAGAAGGGGGCGCTGGAGAGATGGCTTAGTGGTTAAGCGCTTGCCTGTGAAGCCTAAGGACCCCGGTTCGAGGCTCAGTTCCCCAGGTCCCACGTTAGCCAGATGCACAAGGGGGCGCACGCATCTGGAGTTCGTTTTCAGTGGCTGGAAGCCCTGGCGCGCCCATCCTCTCTCTCCCTCTATCTGTCTTTCTCTCTGTGTCTATCGCTATCAAATAAATAAAAAAAAAAATTAAAAAAAAAGAAGAAGGGGGCTTACAAATATTTCTATGCTCTCTTCAGTTTTGTTCTTTGAATGGGATCTCTAATTCTTACTGGTAGAGATTTTACCCCCACTTCAAGAAAGTTTGACCATTGTTTTAAAAAAATATTTTTACGTATTTATTTTCAAGGAGAGAGAGGGCAGGGGAAAGGGAGAGAGAGGGAGAGAATGGGCACACCAGGGCCTCTGGTCACTGCAAACAAACTCCAGATGCACGCGCCACATTGTACATCTTGCTCGACGTGGGTGCTGGGGAATTGAACCCAGGTCATTAGGCTTTGCCAGCAAGCACCTTAATTGCTGAGCCATCTCTCCAGCCCCTGACCTTTCAGTTTTTGCAGAACTGGAATTGAACCTCCCATCTCATCTCACAATTTTGCCTGTCACGACCTAGGGGAGACATAGATGCCTATAGAATACAGGCATGTCTTTAAGTGTCTTTCAAAGTTCCTACAATCAAGCACTCAGTTGGTCCAGAATGTCATTACTGCTGGAGTTGTGAATTCCTGCTTTAACCGAGGACCTTCCCTGGATGTTTTCTGGGAACATACTTATTAATACCTGCAGACCTGAGAGGTGGACGAGCTGTCAGGCGGCACTGTGCAGTGGCAGGAAGCATTTAGCCGCAGCTGGTTGCATTTCACCGTGGTCCTAGCTGGCTGGGGAGTCTGTGGCATTGCATTTCAGGATTGTTGGCACTGCTTTCTTGCCTGTTCTAAGTCCAGGTTGTCTTTATTCTCATCTCCTGGCATGATCATTGAAGACAAACGAGTCAGGGTGGCGAGAGTCAGCTGTGCACACCAGGTCAGCCATGTTTTCACCAAGGACCGTGATTTCACCTTGTTGCCTCCTGCCCAGATGCAGGCTGCACGCAGAGCCACGAGAGATTTATGTCATTCCTGCACAAGCCAAGAGCTGATGCAGCCGCGGTGAGTGGGCCACTGCAGTGTGTGCGCGCCACCGGGGAATCCGTGGCAAGGCTCATCCTTGTCCTCCTCGGGGACAGCTGGGCACAGGCGTACATCAGAGGAACTTCAAGAAGTGATGTTCAGGGAAACAATAAACTAACATTTAGGAACCCCTTAGGGTGTTAAGTACTTTATCTCTTCCTGCAAGTGTTGCTTTCTGTCACTAAGTTCTTCTCTTCCTTTGTCTTTCTTTTCTCTTCTTTCCATTCCTCCTGTGTTTCTTTTCCCATTTCCTTTTTCCTTTCTCTCTCTCCCTTTCTTTCTTTCTTTCTTTCTTTCTTTCTTTCTTTCTTTCTTTCTTTCTTTCCTTTCTTTCTTTCCTTCCTTCCTTCCTTCCTTCCTTCCTTCCTTCCTTCTTTCCTTCTTTCTTTCCTTCTTTCTTTCTTTCTTTCTTTCTTTCTTTCTTTCTTTCTTTCTTTCCTCCCTTCCTTCCTTCCTTCCTTCCTTCCTTCCTTCCTTCCTTCCTTCCTTCCTTCCTTCCTTCCTCCCTCCCTCCCTCCTTCCTTCCTTCCTTCCTTCCTTCCTTCCTTCCTTCCTTTTTTTTCTTTTTTTTTTCTTTCTTTCTTTCTTTCTTGGTAGGGTCTCAGTCTAGCCCAAGCTGACCTGGAATTTACTATGTAGTCTCAGGCTGGCCTTGAACTCACAGTGATCCTCCTACCTCTGCCTCCCGAGAGCTGGGACCATGCCCAGACTTTTCCCCTCTTTTCTTTCCTCTCCTTTCCACCTTTTCCTTTCTCTGTTTATGTCTGTCTCTCTCACACATGTAGTTCAAGCTAGACTCCCGCTCAACATGTAGCTGAGGACTTGTAACCTTGGACTAGTTAACCATGCAGCCTGAGCTCCTGATCTTCCTGCCTTCCACCTGCTGGCTTACAGATGTGAGTCACCACACCCTGCTCGATTCCATACTTTTGCAAACACTCACTTTTCAGGGAAAGATCCTCTGGCATGGTGGAGAACAGGTGAGGGCATGGTTGTTTAACATGCTATAGATGAATTTCGTTTTCCTCCTCCTCCTCTTCCTCTTTTTGGAACTGCAGGTCACTTGGAACACTGTGATTGTGACCTGACATGAGGCTTGTAACAGAAAATTTGACCTGAAGGAGAACATTTAGCAAGAAGTAAGAGGGGACGTGTAGGGGCTGGAAACCACATCACATGAAGATCAGCGGGGACACCTGAAGGTGTTTAGTATGGTAGACCAGGCTGATAGAACTGCTTTCTGAAAATATTTGAAGGGCTGTCATGTGAAGAAAGGATTAGATCTGCTCTTTCAGGCCTCAAAGGGATCACTTTGGGATCAGAGGTTGGCGGTTAACAGAAGCCACGTTTTGGTGCAATTATATATATATATATTATTATTATTATTTTTAATGAGAGAGAGAATGGGTGTGGCAGGGTCTTCAGCTGCCGCAAACAAACTTCACATGCATGCACCACCTTGTGCATCTGGTTTACGGGGGTACTGGGGACTCGAACTTGGGTCCTTTGGCTTTGCAGGCAAGGGCCTTAACCACTAAGCCATTTCTTGAATATATGCATTTATAACCAGTGTTATGAAAATTAAAGTTGTTCTGAGATGCAATGGGCTCCCTAGATGAGTGGCAACATTCCAGAAAAAGTTTTACAGTTGTCTGGAATGTTGGAGAAGACAAAGGCTTTATCTCTTCATTTGTCTTTATGTTTTGTGTTTTTTTTTTTTACTCCAAAAGACATGCGTATATATAGAAAGAACTCTGTTGAATAAATAGCTAACTAAAGGTAAATAGGATAAGTGACTGAATTTCCTCCCCTCAAAGCCATTCTCCTTCTTCGATCTGTCTCCTGATCTTCCATTGCATCTAACCATGTAATAGATTTTTTTTACATGAATAGAATTATATTACATATATTATTCTAAAATAAACAATTTTCCATTAAAGTATTTTTTTTATTTCCTTTTGAGGTGCTGCAGACTTGAACCCAGGGCCTTCAGAAAGCCCTGTAGGTACTGTATCACTGAGCTGTATCCCTGGCTCTGATCGGCTGGCCTTGGACTTGCTATATAGTGGAGTATGATCTTGAACTTCTGATCCTCCTGCCTTCTCTACTTTTCCAATGCTGGGATTGCAGCCATGTACTACCACACTCAGTGTACAGGGTAGAGGGAACCGAACCAAGGGCTAGGCAAGCCCTCTCCCAGCTGAACTGTATTCATAGTTGCAGAATACCTCAATTGATGCATGTGAATCCTCAGCTCTTTGTCTTAACTTTTGTGAATTCTCCCATGACATAGTGAAAGAAACCATATGGATGGATACTTACGTTAGCTTCTCATTTTTAAAATATTTATGTATTTATTTGCAAGCACAAAGAAAAAGAGAGACAGAGAAATAGAGGGAATGGGCATACCAGGGCTTGCAGCTGTTGCAAATGAAGTCCACTGTGCATTTGGTTTTACGTGGGTACTTGAGAAACTTGGGTCGTTAGGTTTTGCAGGCAATGGCTTAGCTGCTGAGCCATCTCTCCAGCCCCTCATTTTTTATTAAATAAGTGCTTCAACCTCCTTATCCATATATCCTTTGTGTATGGATAATACATGAGAATTTCTGTTACACATATGTCACATTCTTTCTATACAATACTATAAGCAGAAAATAAATAGCTGGTAGAAAAAGTCTCTTAACCTACTGTGGTTTGCTATATAACTTATAGTCTAGTCCACTTAGGACCAGTGATAACTGTATCTGTTCAGAAATAATACAGTATAAGAACAAAGCAGTACTCAAAAAATAATTAGTGTTGTATAAACCTTTAGGTTTTTATTTCTTGCTGGGCTGGGGATTGAACCCTGGACCTTCTGCAGAAGAGGCAAATGTTCTACCATTAAGGTATAGCCTGATCCCTTCAGAACGCTAATGGCAATCTTCAGAGGTCATCAGCCAGTATAGCACACCCCACAGCCATGGCGATGCTTCTCCTTCCCAGCCGGTCCTAGAGAGGGTGCTTATGCACTCAAAGTGGGGAACTCATTCCCTTCCCCAAACTGGTATCAGCCCTCTTTGCCTTTTCAAAGTGTGTGTCCTGGCATGCTTGTGTGGTGGTGTAGTTGAGCCGTGTCTCCGTGGGCCATGAAGTCCTGGAATGTCCTCGGGTGTGTATCCCAGTGGCTGTCAAAAACCTCAGTTCTGTGACTTGCCACTTCCTACATGGGTTCAATTACGCTGACTAATCCAGTCATCTGTGTAACATGGTAATAATCACCTTCTGACCTGCTAACTGTAGAAAATACCTCAAAATGGACTTGCCTGACAATCCCCTCCTGACGTGTGTTTAGATAGAGAGAAACCCTACCACTTTGCATTACTCACAGGTGCTGAAGTGGCCCCACCAGGGCCCTTTTAGAGCTCTTGGTTCGTTTGATGTGCCTTTAGCCAGACAGCTTCTGTGCATGAAGCCCACAACAGTGATCATCTGAATTTCTACAATGGTTGGGAGGTGCTCTTGGCTACTGTGACGTTCTGCCTCCTCTGAATTACCTGTGGGATTCCCTCTTGGAAAACGCGTCCTGGCAGGCACATTTTTCCAGATAGCCATGTTCTCCCAAGAGGCAGGTCTTGGCCCCTAGACTTGTCTTTGGGGCACAAGATTGGCTTGGGGCAGACTTAGGTATGTGGCTCAGCAGCTAAGCCTTTGCCTGCAAAACCTAACGACCCGAGTTTCTCAAGTACCCACGTAATACCAAATGCACAGAGTGTCTCTCCCTGCCATGAACCCAGCTTTGCTGTCTCCCAGGCTCAGATACCTCTAGCCTTGTGTCCCTCCCTTTCCCTCCTCCTCCTCTTCCTCCTCCTCCTTTTTTTTTTTTTTTTTTTTTTGAGGTAGGGTTTCACTCTAGCGCAGGCTGAGATGGAATTCACTATGGAGTCTCGGGTGGCCTTGAATTCATGGCGATGCCTCTACCTCTGTCTCCCACATGCTGGGATTAAAGGTGTGCGCCACCACGCCCGGCCCATCTTCTTTATTACCACTTGGGTGTGTCACAGTGACACTAGGACCTATAACCTTGCACAGGGTGTGGGTGGCAGCCAGGTGGACCAGAGAAGTAAACCAAGGGTGTTAGGTAGGTGATCAGGGACCCATGCTTTATACTTTCTCTTCCAAGTAATTCCAGTAAACTAGGCATTATATTTCAGTTTCAATATTCTCTCTCTCTTTAAATTTTTTTTTTATTTATTTTTTGACAGCGACAGAGAGAGAAAGAGGTAGGAGAGAAAGAGAGAGAGAGAGAGAGAGAGAGAGAATGGGCGCGCCAGGGCTCCAGCCACTGCAAACGAACCCCAGATGCATGCGCCCTCTTGTGCATCTGGTTTATGTGGGTCTGGGGAAATTGAACCTGGGTCCTTAGGCTTCCCAGGCATGTGTCCTAACCACTAAGCCATCTCCCCAGCCCTGTTCTTTCATTTTATTACTTTTTTGGACAGGGTCTCTCACTGGACCCAGGACACACCGATTCAGCCAGACCACCCACCTGGTGGTGTTCTGTCTTCTCCTCCCTAGAACCAGGATTACAGGCTCAGCCACTGTGGCCCTGGCCACTTTTTGATCTCTATCCTAGTAACATAGCATCATAATGCCAAAATCTCTGGCCAGCTAAGTTCACGTACTCAGTACAGGTTGACGGAAAGGACTATGTCCTAAGGACAGCTACATTTCTTCTGTTTTGGCAGCTTAAATAGCAGTTGGTTGTGTATATATATAAAAAAATGCTTCTCCCCTTATTGTGAGCCTCAGCCACCCAATATTCTAAAAAGGAAGAGAGGCTTGGAGTCGCTGCTCTGGTCAGGCAGTAACAATTCTTGCTTCTGCCCTTCTAACTGCTTAATTTAGCATCTCTCTTCTTCCACCCACCTGAGGCATGTGCCTTCCTTTGTTGTTGTTGATTTTTGGTATTTCTGGGTCCATTGTTTTCTTGTACTGCAGTGTTTTGTTTTGTTTTTTTAACTTTTATTTGTTTATTTACTTGAGTGAGAAAGAGAAAGAGAGGGAGAGAGATGTTATACCAGGGCATCCAGCCACTGCAAACAAACTCCAGATACGTGTACTTCCATGTGCATCTGACTTATGTGGGTACTGAGGAATTGAACCTGGGTCCTTAGGCTTCCAATGCCAGAGCCTCAACCACTAAGCCATCTCTCCAGCCCTGTTTTGCATTTTTTTTAAATCTTCAATTCAGATCCCCTGTGGCATTCTTAGCCCTATCCAAGGCCTCTGGGTGGGCCGTGTATACTATCCTCCAGGAGGCCTTGCAAGCACCCAGGTCTTGCTTACCTTTAATCAAGTCAGGCACTTCCTCACCTCACTGTGGTGTGTGCAGATGGCTGTCAGAAATCACCCTTTACCTCCTGATTCCTGGAAGGTTCGTTAAGCAGAGGTGGTTTCTATGATGAGGCAACTTTGTCATTTTAGAAGTTTGTTGTGGCTAAATGATGAAAATGTATGCTGTAGTTCAACTAGGAATTCCTACGTGGTTTGCAGCTGCTATTGAATTTGTAAAGACATGTTCACTTTCTCTCACCAAGCATGCAAACAATGATGTTTGGGTTGGGATTTCCTGCTGCCTTCTCCTTAGAACGTACAGAAGGAATATTTGGAAGAGTTTATCGTGAAAGCGAATGGGTAGAAATCATAGTCTCTCTTCTCAGAAACCATTTTTGTACTCAAAAATATTTTTGGCAAGTTGTATGTCAGGGAAGTCGATGAAAAGGCGATGATGAGGGTGACGGGGTGACAGTTATGCTCAGGGTTACCTGGCACCCTGTCTATTGAAATTCAAACAGAGAACACATTGTGTTTTTAATGTTGGATCCTGCTCTTAGATTTCTTTTTCTTCTCTTTCTTTCTCTTCTTCTTCTTCTTTTTCATTTTTTGAAGTAGGTTCACACTCTAGCCCATGCTGACCTGGAATTCACTACATGGTCTCAGGCTGGCCTCGAACTCACAACAATCCTCCTACCTCTACCTCCCGAGTGCTGGGATTAAAGGTGTGTGCCACTGTGCCCTGATGTTCTTAGATTTAAAGGTCTGGTAGGAATCATTCAGGGGCTTTTTTTGACTTGTAGTTGAGATTGGAATTAGAAAGCTCAAAAATGTCAGACAGTTGTTTCCAGTGAGCTGGTGTGTGCATGTGAGAACCCTGCCCTGTTTCCCTCCCGAGGCTCCGGCTGTTTGTGTCACTGGTTTGGTAGCCTTTGAGTCCGTCTGGAGTCCGGAGTGTCACCAGATTGCAAACCTGAGACCTTGGCTGGCCTCTATTCCAGGGATGGTGTAGGAGTGTTTGGCATCGGCTTGTGGGGGTGGCATCCACCCTATGTGGAAAGGAAAGGGGATTTGGCTGCCTATGGCAAGTGTATCTGCTTCTCCAACCATCTCCATTCCTCTATTCACAGAGAGATGAGATTCTTTCAATAATTATTTATGCCTGTCTATCCTCCCACAGCGCAGTGCGTACCTCACTTGTTTTCTTCCACCTCTTGTAACCTGTGCCATTATGACCCACCGAAGAGTGATTCATTTGAGAAGAGAGATACTTACCTGTAACTTACTCCCGGGAATGAGACTTAGGGAGAGGCTGGGGGCTTGCTTCAGGAAAGGATCTGCTGCTGTGCTTGGGGACAAGGATCTGTGGCAGAAGCTCTTTAGTGTTAAAAATCACAGTCTTAGCTGGGCGTGGTGGCACACGCCTTTAATCCCAGCACTCGGGAGGCAGAGGAAGGAGGATTGCTATGAGTTCGAGGCCACCATGAGACTCCATGGTAAATTCCAGGTCAGCCTGAACCAGAGTGAGACCCTACCTCGAAAAACCAAAAAAAAAAAAAAAAAACCAAAAAAAAAAAACACCCAAAATCACAGTCTTATGAGAAGGTCAGGTTACCAGAAGTAGCTAACTTTGTGTTTTGTTTTTGTTTTTGTTGTTATGGGGCAGGGTCTTGCTCTAGCCCAGGCTGACCTGGAATTCACTATGTACTCTCAGGGTGGCCTCTAACTCACAGCAGTCCTTCTGTCTCTGCCTCCTGAGTGGCTTGATTTTTTAAAAAAATTATTTGTTTATTTGCAAGAAGAGCGATACCAACAGAGAAAGAAAGAAAGAAAGAAAGAAAGAAAGAAAGAAAGAAAGAAAGAAAGAAAGAAAGAGAGAAAGAGAGAAAGAGAGAGAGGGGGGGGTGAAGGGAGGGAAGAAGGAAGGAAGGAAGGAAGGAAGGAAGGAAGGGAGGGAGGGAGGGAGGGAGGGAGGGGCGACAGGGCCTCAAGCCACGACAAGCAAACACCAGATGCATGCACCACCTTGTGCATCTGGCTTACATGTGTACTGGGGAATTGAACCTGAGCCCTTAGGCTTCATAGGCAAGCATGTAAACCATGGCTAGAGGCCACGGCGTGCCTGCCCCCTCTCCCCCTTACTCCTCTCTCTCAAATACATAAGTAAAGTATGAAAATAAAGAACAGTTTTCCTTTTACCTTGGTGGCTCAAACAGGTAAGGAAGGAGCATTCAAGAAACCTGACAGTCCTGGTAGTGGCTTCCTCTTGCCTCCCCCTTTGGGGGTCTTCTGCGAAGGGTAAAAGGTCTCACTGTCTGTGAAAAGAGAGCTTGAGAATGAGTTGGGATTTCCTACTATTGTTTCTCTTTTCTGGATTAACAAGAAATTTTTGTAGAAAAAGCATGAGATCAATTAAGGCAAAAAGTGGGAAGGTAAACAATTCATGTCATTTGGAGGTAAGTAAGGCTCTGTTCACTGTCTTCAGTTTTTCTTTTTTTTCTTAAACATTTTATTTATTTATTCATTCATTCATTTACTTGAGAGAGAGAGAGAGAGAGCGCACGCGCAAGTGAGCAAGCAAGCATAGGCACCTCCAGGATTCTTTTTTCTTTGTTTGTTTGTTTTTGAGGCACGGTCTCACTCTAGTTCAGGCTGACCTGGAATTCACTATGGATTCTCAGGATGGACTCAAACTCACAGCGATCCTCCTACCTCTGCCTGCCTCCTGAGGGCTGGGATTAAAGGTGTGTGCCACCACACCTGGCTTATCCCCAGGATTCTTAACCTCTTAACTGCTGCACATAAACTCCACTGTGGGCTCTGGGTGCTGGGGGATAGAACCCTGGCTGACAGGCTTTGCAAGCAAGTGCCTTTAGCTACTGAGCCGCCTCCCCAGCCCTGTCTGCTGTTTCTCTCTAGCTTCTTTTTGCTGAGCCAAATCAAGAGCTTACCAACAATGGGGGTCATGATACCACAGAGAGAAAGGGTTGGAAAGTATTTGGGAGAACATTCTGGGGAAGGGGGAGTGAGGGTTCTGCTATCCTGCCTCAGAGAGAGAAGAGGAAGGTTTTGAGGGGAATTTTCCCGAGAAAGGCAGCTTCTGAGCATTCCTTCATGAAGTGCCATCAGTCAGAAAGTTACCTTTGGTTATTGACTTTCTCTACAGCAGGCTGTAATCACTGGCTAGAGAATTCTGTGACATGAAGACTCCCAGAGAAGAAGAGGGTTACCAAAAGCTTTGGATCCTCCTATGAATCGAACCCCGTGTCAGCAAGGATGAGCGAGCAAGGGGCTTCACCCAAATGCCCGAGTTTTTCTTCTGCCCACACAGAGCTGCCTCTGCTCCGCCAGCCCCTAGCTTACGTCCTTTGTTCCATGAATAAATATTACGTGGCTGGGTGCTCATTATTCTTTGATAAGGAAAAAAAGGCAATTCATTAGGCTGAAGAAGGAGGGTGGGGAGATTCCATTTTTCATCGGGCGCATCAAGCGGCGGTTACACTGATTTGAATTCCCAGAAAAGTAATAAAACAGCGAAAGTAATGATAAGATAGCTCCCGGTTGACAGCTGCGAGGCACAGGGGACCCCGAAGACAGGCTTCCGTGTTGCAGCCAGGACAATATTGCTGACCATATGGTGTCATGGCAAGTCAGTTGTGGAAGTCGGTGGCTGGCTTTTGTGTGGGGAAGTCGCATAGCTTTGGGCCTGTGGCTGCTCTGGGGGACTTCCTGTGTGACAGGTATCCTTTTGGCCCTGGGCCAGGCTTGCTACACTGCCACTGACTTGGGCCAGGCCCAGGAGACCTCATGCTTGCTCATCACTCAGCATGTCTCCTTTGGGTCACTCACGAAATCATGTTAAATAAGTAGACAACTGCAACCTTGATGCTCTCATAGCCGGGCGGCCAGATTACAGGGAGAAAAATTTCTACAAGAATACCAGTTAAGGGCTGGAGAGATGGCTTAGCGGTTAAGCACTTGCCTGTGAAGCCTAAGGACCCCGGCTCGATGCTCGAATCCCCAGGACCCACGTTAGCCAGATGCACAAGGGGGCACATGCATCTGGAGTTCGTTTGCAATGGCTGGAGGCCCTGGCGTGCCCATTCTCTCTCCGTCTCTCTATCCGCCTCTTTCTGTCCCCCTCTGTCTCTCTCAAATAAATAAACAACAACAACAAAAAAAGAATACCAGTTAATTTTTACAAGTGCTGATTCCTGGCTACTCAATATTTTTCTTGGAGTTGTCTTTTAAAAAATGTTTATTTAAAAAAAATATTTATTTTTTTATGAGAGAGATTGAGAGCAAGGGCGGGGGAGAGAATTGGTATGCCAGGGCTTCCAGGTATTGTAATCGAACTCCAGACACATGTGCCACCTTGTTGGCATATGCCTCCTTCACACTTGCTTCACATTGTGTGTCTGGTTTAGGACCTGGAAAGTTGGGCTGGGGTCCTTAGGCTTCTCAGGCAAGTGCCCTAACACCTATGCCATCTCCTCAGCCCTAAAATATCTTTTGTTTAATTAATTTGTTTGAGAGAGAGAGGCAGAGGGAGAGAGAGAGAAGGGACATACCAGGGCCTCCAGCCACTGCAAATGAACTCCAGACACATGCGCCCCCTTGTGCATCTGGCTTATGTGAGTACTGGGTAATTGAACCCAGGTCCTGTAGGTTTCTCCAGAAAGTGAACTGTTAAGTCATCTCACCAGCCCAAAGTTAATTTTTATTTTTTGGTTTTTCGAGGTAGGCTCTCGCTCTAGCCCAGGCTGACCTGGAACTCACTATGTAGTCTCAGGGTGGAGTTGAACTAATGGCGATCCTCCTACCTCTGCCTCCCCGCGTGCTGGGATGAAAGGCATGCGCTACCATGCCCGGCTCCAAAGTTGTTTTTATAATTAGCACTTTTTGGAGAACTTTCCACATTCCCTCTTCGCTCTGAACGCCCTCTTGGATAGCTAAAATCGGCAAGGATGCTAGCGACAGGGTATTGCTAGAAAGGCGAGGATCCCTGTCTGTCTGGTTTTTACACGACAGTGCTAAAATCAGGCCTCTGCTTAGCCTGGGTCTGTTTCTCGAATGTGCGATGGTGGCATGTGTGTGTGCGCATAAAAAGTCCAATTAGCTCCACTTCCTTCCAGAGGGCTGTCCTCAGTCACCCTGTTGGCATGTTCCACATGGCCAGAGTTTTCCCTTGTTTCTCTAGGTGGCTTTGTTTCCCTTTGGAGAATGGCCCCTCCTTTAGGTTCTTTTCCTTTTGACTCCAGGGGGCACAGGATGGTTCCCCAGGACTGCCAGGTCCTGGGAGGGGGTTGTTCTCACACACCAGAAGGGGAGGCTCAGGGAGACTTGCACTGGGTGAGGAGGGACTGTATCCTGCGCTCTTGGGCTCCGTGTACACGAATATCTTTATTCTAGTTAGCAAAAGGAGGACATGGGTAGTATTCACATTCTAATTGAAGAGCACCACATGTCACCATATTCCTGGCCTCTGTGGGACCCTTTTATGCAGAACACATGTGGGGGCTGGTTGGGTTCTGATGTTAAGATGAGCGAATTTCTCTGTCTTAAGAACAAATGTCATTACAAGGCTAATGCTACCTCCCCCAATTATGCATATGTATCTATGTGATGTTCCACTAATGACTAATCAGAGATTTTTGTTTTAACACTGGGATCTGCTAGGGGAACTGATTTTTTTCTTTTTTAATTTTCTCATGTGTTGGTTTTTACATTTTTGATCACTGGCTTGAAGAAATGTTTTATTAATGTGGAACAGAATAGGTGCTTATGAATATGCCCTATGTGGAGTTGTACTGGCTGTGGCAGTCAGGAAACCTTATGCCATGCCCAGGGTGTGACTCGGACCATCTTGAGACAAGGCTGTTGACTTGCTAGTGGGATTGTACCAGCTCCTTAAGTGTGTGCCTGTCCTTTCAACCTCTCTTTGGTAGGGTATTTACACAAGTCAGAGTCAGTGGGGGGAATATTTCTTTTTTTAAAAAAATTCACTTATTTATTTATTTGAGAGAGAAAGAGGTAGAGATTGAGAGAGAGACAGACAGAGAGAGAGAGACAATGGGCACACCAGGATCTCCAGCTGCTGCAAACGAACACCAGACGCACGTGCCACCTTGCACATCTGGCTTACATGGGTCCTGGGGAATTGAACCAAGGTCCTTTGGCTTTGCAGGCAAATGCCTTAACTGCTAAGCCATCTCTTCAGCCATCTTTTTTTCTTTTTCTTTTTTTGAGGTAGACTCTCACTATATAGCCCAGGCTCACCTAGAATTCACTATGTAGTCTCAGGCTGGCCTACTCCTCAGGTGCTGGAATTAAAGGCGCGCACCACCATAGCTGCATTACTTTCCTCCTGTTTCCTAAGTTAGGGGACCAGTCTTTGCGTTTTATCTGGTCAAGAGATGGAGAAAGCAAGGTGGCTATGTATCCTTGCCCTGAGCACTGCAGAAGGCAGTCCCAGCCAATCCTGAAACTTTACAACAACCATCAAAAGTCTTGAAGGAGAGGTGCAGAGAGCAGGAGGGATGAGTGGGTAATAAAAACGACAGTTGGAGGAAGAAGGAAAGATGTGAGGAAGGTAAAAAAAAATGACAAGATTAGTTTGGATCTTAACAGTGAGTTAAAATTCAGTTAGATGGAACGTACCTCTTTAACATGGAATTTGTAGACTTTTAAAAAATATTTTTATTTTTATTTATTTATTTGACAAAGAAAGAGGGAAAAAGAGAGGGAGGGAGGGAGGGAGGGAGGGAGGGAGGGAGAGAGAGAGAGAGAGAGAGAGAGAGAGAGAGAGAGAGAGAGAGAATGGGTGCACTGGGTCCTCCAGCCACTGCAAACGATGTATGTACCCCCTTGTACATTTGGCTAACATGGGTCCTGGGGAATCGAACCTGGGTCCTTTGGCTTTGAGGCAAATACCTTAACCACTAAGCCATCCCTCCAGCCCGGAATTTGTAGACATTTTAAAGCTATATATGTGTGGCTGGTATGCATGTGTGTATGTGTGTGAAAACACACATGTGTGGATGTATGCATTGATAACTGGATTTTAGGGTGCTTCATGCACATTCTACTTGTCAAGAAGTGCAATACCACCATGTTGTGATTCTCCGGTCTCTGTCCCAAACATTCACAAAATATCCTGTGATTGAATTATAAGTGTCTTCTGGGGACTGTGTAGTTATAAATTATGCAGATATTGTTATAAAGCTACTGGAGACATTAAGCCAGTGAGGTGGTTTTCATGGTGTGTGTTCCGAACCCTGTCATTGACATCATATGCACTTTGGGCAGTGCTACTGTTTTATATGAGAAGAAACTGTAGCTTTAGGGTCAAGAAAGTATTACAGATGAACTCTGAAGTCCTTCAATAGGCCATTTAACTTTGTCATTTGTCATTTTTTAAAAAATATTTTATTTTTATTTATTTGACAGAGAAAGAGGGAGAGAGAGAGAATGGGCGCACCAGGGCCTCCAGCCACTACAAACGAACTCCAGACGCGAGCGCCCCCTTGTGCATCTGGTTAATGTGGGTCCTGGGGAATCGAACCTGGGTCCCTTTGGCTTTGCAGGCAAATGCCTTAAACGCTCAGCCATCCCACCAGCCCTAATTTTACCATTTTTGAAACAGGGTCTGGTTTTATAGTCCAGGCTAGCTTCAAACACAATATCATCCTGCCCCAGCCTTCTCAATGCCTGGACTCTAGGTGTGTGCCTCCATGCCCCCCACACAGAAGACTAGTGAGAGTAAACTCTTTTACCCACCCCCTTTTTTTTGCTCGCTTTGTTTAATCCTAACGGAAGGTTACACTTACGCATTATTACAAATAGCAAAATCTGGTAGTTCCTTGTGCTTCAAATTCATCTCTTCCTCCTTCATTTCAAAACCAATACAAGTGTCAGAATCATCTTCTTTTTGAGACAGGGTCTCATGATTGTCCTTCTGTCTCAGCCTCCCAAGTGCTGAGATTACAGGCATGGACTACTATATCTGCCTCATCAATATGGTTTTTTAAAAAATATTTTTATTTATTTATTTGCTAGCAGAGAGAGGCAGAGAGAGAATGGGCACTGAAGAGCCTGGAGCTGCTGCAAACCAACTCCAGATGTTTGCACCCCTTTGTGCATCTGGCTTTCTGTGGGCGCTGGGATATTGAACCTGGGTTATTAGATTTTACAGGCAGGCATCTTAACCACTGAGCCATCTCTCCAGCCCCATCAATATAGTTTTAATAGTATTTCAAGTCAGAACTCATACTTTGAAATAAGCTCACCAATACAATCATAATGAAGAATTAGGCAACAGATTAATTCTGAATAAATGCAAAAGGACTAGGGCTAAGGATATAGCTTAGTGGTGGAGTGCTTGCCTAGCAAGCATGAGGTCCTCGGTTCAATTTCCAGTACCATGAATGAATAATGAAGCTAAGCTGTAGACCCAGGTGGAGTACGGCTATGTCTGTAAAGCCATGTCTTTGTAAAATTCAAATTATGCCAAGAACAATAGAGTAAAATATGGCACACATAGGAAATAATTGCTAGATATGTGTAGCTAGTAATCTTGGAATTAGAGAACATTAAACCAATGTTTTCAAAGGTGTTTGTGCAACATTCGAAGGCTTCAGCTGCCTGCTCCTAGGGTCCCACGGAGGCATTTTCTTGCAGAGTCTGCCTTCTTCCAGCGCCCTTTAAAGTGGTCGCCAGCTCTCAACAGCAATTGCTTCTGAGTAGTGTTCAAACATCCCTGACATGAGTCCCTTGGTATATCATTAACTGATCTCATATTTAACCTTTTTCTAATAGCTTCCCAATGTCCAGAGTGTTCAGGTAGTGCTGGAGGATGTTATAAAACGTATTTTCCTCCCTCTTACCTGCCCGGCTCTGAGATGCACAGTTACCTGACCACTGCGGAAGCTTTGCTTTCTTTGTCCTGTGAGGGGCCGGGTGTGTATGGAAGTCACGTGGCGTGTGGGCACTCACCAAGTTGTGTGGCATGTGTCAGTGTATTCATAAGGGCTTCTTTGACCACTCTTTCTAAGGCCTCTTGTTTGATTAGCTCTGTTTGTTTGTTTCTTTTCTTTTTAATGGGGTGGGGGGAGAGAAAGAGAGAGAGAGAATGGACATGCCAGGGCTTCTAGCCACTGCAACCAAACTCCAGACACATGTGCCACCTTGTGCATCTAGCTTACATGGATACTGGAGAATCAAACCTGAGTCTTTAGGCTTCACAGGTGAGTGCCTTAACCACTGAGCCTTCTCTCCAGCCCGTGATTAGCTCTGTTCTTATAGGAGAGGAGTGTCAGAGAGTGTCCATCTTCTTCACTATTCTTTTTTTATTTTTAAATGAGTAAGAAAGAGAGAGGGAGAGTAAGAATGGGCACACCAGGGCCTCTGGCCACTGCAAACAGACTCCAAATGAGTGCCACCATGAGCATCTGGCTTACTTGGGTTCTTGGAAATCAAACCTGGGTCCTTAGGCTTCACAGGCAAGCACCTTAACCATTAAGCCATCTCTCCAGCCCCATTCTCTTAAAATGTTTTTTAATTTATTTACAAGCAGAGATAGAAGAGAGACAGGCAGAGAATGAGCATGCAAGGGCCTCCACCCACTGCAAATGAACTCCAGATGCATGCACCACTTTGTGCCTCTGGCTTTATGTGGGTACAGAGAGTCGAACCTGGGTCATTTAGGCCTTGCAGGCAAACGCCTTAACCGCTGAACCATCTTTCCAGCCCTTCTTCACTGTTCTTATTTATTTATTTATTTATTTATTTATTTATTTATTTATTTGAGAGCGACAGACACAGAAAGACAGATGGAGAGAGAGAGAATGGGCGCACCAGGGCTTCCAGCCTCTGCAAACGAACTCCAGATGCGTGCGCCCCCTTGTGCATCTGGCTAACGTGGGACCTGGGGAACCGAGCCTCGAACCGGGGTTCTTAGGCTTCACAGGCAAGCGCTTAACCGCTAAGCCATCTCTCCAGCCCTTCACTGTTCTTTTATCTCATTTTTAAATTAGTTTTATACTCAGCGAATACAGTCAATTTGGTACCATTATCAGGTTCATCCATGACCTACTCCCACACTCTGGCCCCTCCTTGCTGAGGTATATGGGTCATGCATTCTGGAGTTAGCCCACAGTTATGGGTAGGATAAATGTCTCTGCATATCATGACCCAACATGTGGCTCTGACATTCTTTCTGCCCCCTCTTCCACAAAATTTCCCTGAGCCATGTTGGGTTCGTTTTTGGTCTGCTTCAGTGATGAGGTGTTGGGGGCCTCTGGGTCTCTGGATCTCTGATTTGGTAGGACTTCTTCACTATTCTTTTTTTTTTTAATTAAATTTTTATTTATTTGAGAGCAACAGACACAGAGAGAAAGACAGATAGAGGGAGAGAGAGAGAATGGGCACGCCAGGGCTTCCAGCCTCTGCAAACGAACTCCAGACGCGTGCGCCCCCTTGTGCATCTGGCTAATGTGGGACCTGGGGAACCGAGCCTCGAACTGGGGTCCTTAGGCTTCACAGGCAAGCGCTTAACCGCTAAGCCATCTCTCCAGCCCCTTCTTCACTATTCTTAAATGTCATTACTGAGGCATGCGTGGCAATGCCAGTTCAATTATAAGCTACAGGGCTGTTGGCAGGCCTGAGAATGGCAGCATGATTGTATCAGTGCAGGCAACACACACACACACGCCTCCGTGTGGTACACAGACCTGTGTGGCCCATTGCTGAGCTGACTCATTACCTGCAGAACCTTCAGAAAGATGTCACTTGCTTACTGGGGGAAGCCTGTGGAAGTGATGGCCTCTTTCCCTGTGCCCCAAGTAGAAACTGGAGATGGCATTCCTGATTTTATATGGTTAAAGAGCACCAGGAATGTGTTATTCTGAGTGGAGGCCAGACCCCAAACCACCTTTCCCATCTCCACTTCACTGTTCAGACTGTGAACGCACTGGCCTCACTGTCAACATCAGCCCCTGAACTTGATCTTGGAGCGGACACAGGTGGATGGAGGTGGACCACAGGGGGCCGAGGGGGAGGGGAGCGAGAGAGCTACAAGAGAAAAAAAAAATGAAATAAATCAGAGCCAGGAATGTTCGCAGACATTGGCATATTGACTATTCATTAGAAAGAATTGATTCTTAAACTGGGGACCGGAAGCGCTTCTCCGATCTTGGAAATTCCTCTGTCATGTTCTTTCCTGGAGGGCATCTTTGTGGTTCGACATGAATCCCAAGGCTCCCTGCGCCTCTGCCCTGAGAGTCCTTAGACAGAAGCAGCTGGCATAACAGTAAAAGTGGAGCCCCCCTCACCCCGGTCTTTTATAACACCCCCATCTTTCCCTTAAGGGAAGCACTCCCTGTCCCCTCAGGGATCACATACAAGGAACCCTCCAGCCTGTGGTCTCTAACAAGGGTTGCTGTTCTTGGGGTGAAGTTCCTCGTTTTTCTCCTGGCTTACTTTCTAGGTCCTTCAGGCTTTCCTCGGTTAACTGCATTTGTCAGGGTTGCACCCATTCCGAAACTCAATAGATGTTTCCATTGTTTTTCTCCATGTTCGAGCCGGGGTCTCTGAGACAGGACTCTGAGGCTGCCCATGAACTTCCGATCCTCCTACCCACACCTCCCACTGAACAAGGAATGGTTCTTAACCGCTCACATTTCCAGAGTGCCCGAGCGCCAGGCGCTCTTTTCAATGCTTGACAACTATTCCTCCCCGTGTTGCTGTGTGGCTGTGTTATAATTACTGTTCCCATCTTAAAGGCGAGGTTACTGAATCCCAGAGAGCTCCTGTGACTTGTCAAGTGGCAGGACAGGGGTACAAATCAACCCGCAGACTGTGTGACTCACTGGAGTGTCCGGTGACCTCTGGCGCTGCCCAGGACACTGGAGCACCGCTGAAGGGAACTCAGGAAGCCTTCCCCGGCCTGGCCCTTTCCCAGCATCTTCTGACTCTACTCTCACCATAAGGAGAGGGATGCTTCTGGATTGCCTAGGTATCAACTCTGTGCCTGGCCTTACTTATGGCCCACTAGTCATGGTTAGTCTGCTGATGTCTGTCTATGTCCATCAGTTGGCTCCTTTCTCAAAGTGCCAAACTCAAAACCTTGTTGGGGACCCGAGAAGCTGATCCAGGGTGTTAGAGGAAGTGCCAGACACTTTGCAAGGCTATACATGTGATCGTTTCTTTGAATTTTGGTAGTGACTCTATGCAGCTGTTGAAATGACTGTTTCCCTTTAAAAGATGAGGCTAGGTCA
This sequence comes from Jaculus jaculus, assembly GCF_020740685.1. Classification (NCBI taxonomy): domain Eukaryota; kingdom Metazoa; phylum Chordata; class Mammalia; order Rodentia; family Dipodidae; genus Jaculus; species Jaculus jaculus. The sequence goes on along the minus strand of NC_059113.1, from coordinate 88,403,028 downwards.
GGTGTGGTGGCGCACGCCTTTAATCGCAGTACCCGGGAGGCAGAGATAGGAGGATCCCTGTGAGTTTGAGGCCAGCCTGAGACTGCATAGTGAATTCCAGGTCAGCCTGAGCTAGAGTGAAACACTACCTTAAAAAATCAAAGAAAAAGCTTGAGTCTCAAAGTTTCGGTTTGTGCACGCGCATGTGTGGGTGTGTGTGTACACCACTTTTAAACAATGCATGTGGGACTGGAGAGATGGCTTAGCGGTTAAGCGCTCGCCTGTGAAGCCTAAGGACCCCAGTTTGAGGCTCGATTCCCCAGGACCCACGTTAGCCAGATGCACAAGAGGGGCACACGCGTCTGGAATTTGTTTGTAGTGGCTGGAGGCCCTGGCGTGCCCACTCTCTGTCTCTTTCTCTGCCTCTTTATCTCTCTCTCTGTCACTCTCAAATGAATAAAAATAAACAAAAAAATTTTAAAAACGCATGTGCCTTTTAAAAAAATGTATGTACCTCTTGTGGATGTGTATTCCTGTGGAGAGGACGGGTGTGCAGATATGTGTGAAGGCCAGGGAGGAACCTCATGTTCTACCCTCCGGAATGCTGGCCACCAGTTCCTTTCAGACAGGCGCTCTCATTGGCCTGGAGTTCATTGGTTAAGCTATACTGGGATCTGACTGTCTCCACTCTCCTGGCTCTGGGATCATATAGGCACATGGCACTATACCTGACCTTCTGTGTGGGCACTGGGGTTTGAGTACAGGTCCTCATACCAGTGTGGCAAGCACTTTACTAACTGAACCCTCTCTCCAGCCCCTGCACCTTGTCTTTTTCAAGTCCAGGCTGACCTGGAATTTACTATGTAGTCTCAAGGTGGCCTTGAACTCTAGGCAACACTCCTCCCACCTCTGCCTCCAAGTGCTGGGATTAAAGGTGTGCGCCACCACACCCTGAAACACCTTTTTTTTTTTTTTTAATTATTTATTTATTTGAGAGAGCAAGAGAGAGAAATAGGCAGATAGAGAGACAGAGAGAATGGGCACACTAGAACCTCCAGCCACTGCAAACAAATTCCAGATGCATGCTCGACCTTGTGCATCTCATTTACATGGGTACTGGAGAACCGAACCTGGGTCCTTAGGCTTTGCAGGCAAGTGCCTTAACCACTGAGCAATCTCCCTAGTCCTTGCACCTCTTCTTGACAGTATGCATAGCATGTGGGAGCTTCCCAGAGCTCTGGTCCTTCGTGTTAGGAAGACACTTCTGCTATAGATCTTGTTGGCCCAGGACGAGCCCTGAGGAGAGCTAATACTCGCTAATAGCAACCAGAAAAGAAAGGAAGAAAAAGAAAGAAAGAAAGAAAAAGAAAAAGGCCAGAGCTGGATGTAGAACCCCACATTAGTTGCAGCAGACACTGAGAACATCCCACATCCCTGTAAGCTTACTTACTCGTTTTAAAGCCAAGCACAAAGGAGTGTCTTTCTTGGAGTGTCACTCATCTCTGGATTGATCTAGACCCTCCTGGAGCCTGTAGAGATTTTTATTTTCTGCGTTAGTGCTGCTTTACGTGGCGAGCTCTCTGTTCCATGAACGAGTCATCTTGCCTCCTGGGTGTTCTACGCCATCGTTCACAGTTGAAGGGGGGAGAAGTTGATAAGTAAGATGGACAGATGAAGAGGCAGAGGAGTGCCAGGGCACAGAAGGGCCTCGTCACTGAGCAGAGGAGCTGCCTGTCATGTCGCCCGGGTTTCTATGATGTGCTGCTGATATTGAGCGAGGCATCAGATGAAAGCGGTGACTGTAATTTAGTGAGGTCACTTTATTTGGAGGGACAGTGGCTCAGAAATGTGACAGCACAGTAGATCATCGTGTCATTCTCGGTTAGCTCCTGATGCACATGTGTACGTGGAGGAACCAAGTGTAAGACTTGTTGTACTTAGAGAGACAGTTACATAGACGTGCATGGACTGGCTTGGCTTGCGTTTTAATGAATCATTTCCTTCATGTTAATTCTCTTTACTTTGCGTAAAGTTGCTGTCTTGGTAAGTTTCAGTTTCACCATAATGAGTTCCTTTCTCCCCATATTGATGTAAGGACTGACATATAATTTCAGTGATGGTCTGCTTGCACAATAAACATTGTGTAAATAGCTGTTACTATTCGCTTATCAGCAGGATGCTCACCTTTATGTCTTCGGATGGCAGGTTCAGCAGGGAGCCAGAGTGTTTTCCCCAAAAGACAATAGCAGAACAAAACAACACCAGAGGGCATGGCTGTGAGCTTCTCATGAATGTCATAAGGAGGACTTAATCTTTTTGTTAAAAAAAAATTTTATTTAGTTATTTATTTGAGAGAGAGAGAGAGAGAATGGGCATGCCAGGGCCTCCAGCCACTGCAGACAAACTCCAGACATGCACCGTCTTGTGCATTTGGCTCTAAGTACGTACTTGGGAATAGAACTTGGGCCCTTTGACTTAACTGCTAAGCCATCTCTCCAGCCCTGGTTTTGATCTTTTGCTGGCTGGCTTTTTTTCTTCTTTTCTTTTCTTTTCTTTTCTTTTCTTTTCTTTTCTTTTCTTTTCTTTTCTTTTCTTTTCCTTTCTCTTCTCTTCTCTTCTCTTCTCTTCTCTTCTCTTCTCTTCTCTTCTCTTCTCTTGCTTTCCTCTCCTTTCTTTTCTTTTCTTTTCTCTTCTCTTCCTTTCCTTTCCTTCTTTCTTTTCTTTTCTTTTTTTTTTTTTTTGAGGTAGGGTCTCACTCTAGCCCAGGTTGGCCTGGAATTCACTATGTAGTCTCAGGCTGGCCTGGAACTCACAGTGATCCTCCTACCTCTGCCTCCCAAGTGCTGGGATGAGCAGAGATGCCTGTACAGGAGAAGGGAGGAGTGAGTCTTGACCAGGAAAGACCATCAAGCTCAACGGGAAGGAGAGGGGATGGGGGAGATCTCATTTGAGTTCATCTGGGCCCCTTTCAAGTACTTGCTAATCTTCTTGCGGCAGCAGTGCCTTGACTATCTGTAGCTTTGTAGTTCTTGTTACGGTGTCCCCCCCTCACCCCGCTGCTATTACGTGTGCCACTATGCCTCATTTCTCTTGCATTTTTTAAATTAATTTTTCTAAAAAAATTATTTTTTGAGAGAGAGAGAGAAGGAGATAGAATGGGTGTGCCAGGGCCTTCAGCCACTGAGAATGAACCCCAGACACGTGTGCCCCTTTGTGCGCATGTGCAACATTGCACACTTGCATCGCTGTGCGTCTGGCTAATGTGGGACCTGAAGATTCAAACATGAGTCCTTAGGCTTCACAGGCAAGTGCCTTAATGGCTAAGCCATCTCTCCAGCCCTCTTGTAAATGTGGAATGTGTTTAGTTAAGTTCAGACCCCGTTGCTGTGGTTTTCAGTGTGAGTCCAAGTGTCCTTTATACTTTCATCATGTCATTTGTTTTGGATTTGCCTTAGTGTTTTCTCACCGTTCACATGGACAAGTGACACTAACCACTGGGGGCATCGAAAGAGCTGAAGATTTGGGTGGTGGGGGATGGACATACACAACAAGAGGACATGAACAGGGGTTGGGGAGTGTTCTAATGGTGTTGAAACAGAAAGTCCAGGGTAGAAAGTACAGGAAGAAGAGGCAGGCCAGACATTGGGATACGGAGAACTTCTGTGTTGGGCTCAGGACTGGACACTGTGATACAAGTGACCGGAAACCATGAGAAGATTGTAAGTAAGCCATGTGGCCATTAGATTTTAGATAAGGCGCCTGAAAGACAGATGTGAGAGAGAGACCAGAAGCAGGGAGGTCAGTCAGGATATCACCGGATACCCCAGCAGTCAGCGTTGAAGGGCTTGTAGCAAGGGAGTGACAGGTGGAGATGAAGATTTCAGAGCCTTTTCAAAAACCATTAAGTAAGTAACTCACTGACTATACAAGGGAAGGTGGAAAGAAGTCAGGGGTGACTTCCAGGTTTCTGGCTCAGGAAATGGTGTCATTAGCTAATTTAGGACATATAAGAGCCGTCTTAGACTTTGAAAAGGATATGTTCAGTTTGGGTATGCATGGCTTAATGGGCTAATCCATGGACCGTTCTCAAGGGCTGTCAGCAGTCATTTAGACATACGGGGCTAGAATTCAGTCCAGATGTCTGAGTGGCAGCTCCAGACATTGCAGATGACGGGGATGTCAGAATGGGTGACAGTGAGGAAGCACATCTCGTCTGCATGGAGAAGACCAAGGATGGGTACAGTGGGCAGTGCCACATTGACTGTGTTTTGAGAGGAGGGGAGCCTTCAAAGAGATGAGAAAGGAAGAGCCCAGTTGGGCATGGCCTCCAGCAAAGGTGGGGAGCTGAAAACAGGGAGAGCGTTGCTTGTTAATCCATAGGCAGCAAGACAAGGACCAGCTCCCCCCTGGTATCTGACCATGGGCTGGGATGAGCAGAGATGCCTGTACAGGAGAAGGGAGGAGTGAGTCTTGACCAGGAAAGACCATCAAGCTCAACCGGGAAGGAGAGGGGATGGGGGAGATCTCATTTGAGTTCATCTGGGCCCCTTTCAAGTACTTGCTAATCTTCTTGCGGCAGCAGTGCCTTGACTATCTGTAGCTTTGTAGTTCTTGTTACCGTGTCCCCCCCTCACCCCGCTGCTATTGCATTATTTGTTTTCGTGTGCACGTAGGCACACGTGTACCACAGCGCAGTGTGAAGCTCGGAGGACAGATTCTGCCTCGTGCGAGGCGGGGTTTCGGTGCTCAGAGCTGTGTTCGTCAGGCTAACTGGCCTGTGAGCTTCTGGTCGATAGTTCTCTGTCACCACTTCATCCTTGCTTAGGCATTCTGGGATTACAGATGCTAATGCGATAGTGTCCGTCTTTTTAGGTGGGTGCCAGGGTCTGTTCTCAGGGACTCATGCATGTGCACCAAGCACTTGATCACTGAGCCACCTCCCCAGCTCCCCGGGACATGATTTTGTGAAGAGATTTTCCCTCTCAAGATGTTGTAGGTCTTTGTTGATACTATGGACATATTAGTCTTTTATTTTTAACAATTTTTAAAAAAGAGCTCATTATTGGGGGAGGGAGAGGGCATATAAAAGCATAATCCAATGGGAATATGACTGACATACAGCGTTATGTTAAAATGCATAATTCTCTGTTGCAGTTTTAAGACCTGAGCCACCTTCCGTACCTGGAGTGGGGTGGTTTTCCTTGTGCGTGGTTAGGCGTAATTCATGTGATGACACTTGGATCTTGCAAACGACAGTGAAGCAGAATGAAGTCATGTGATGACTAAAGATTTTTCTCACCGTGTAGCCCAGGCTGACCTCCAACTTATGATCTTCTTTCCACCTTGCAAGCACTGGAATTAAAGGAGGGCACCACCATCCCTGGCTAATTATTAATAACTTTTGTCTGTGGTAAATTCTTCATTATTACAAAGCACAATTTCTTTTCCCCTTTGGTTTTTCAAAGTAGGGTCTTGCTGCAGCCCAGGCTGACCTGGAATTCACTATGTAGTCTTAGGCTGGCCTCAGACTCACAGCACTCCTACCTCTGTCTCCTGAGTGCTGGAATTAAAGGAGTGTGCCTACATGTCTGGCTCAAAACACACATGTTAATAGCTACTTTATTTTTAAGTTGTCAGTTTATTTACTATTTTTCAAGGTTTTTTTTTTTTTTTTTTTTTTTTTTTTGGTTTTTTTGAGATAGGATCTCACTCTACTCCAGGCTGACCTGGAATTCACTATGTAGTCTCAGAGTGGCCTCAAACTCACGGCAGCCCTCCTGGCTCTGCCTCCCGAGTGCTGAGACCAAAACTGTGTGCCACCAAGCCTAGCTGTTTTTCAGTTTAAATATGTTAATATTAAGTTCATTCTGCTATCAGTTGAGATGCCTTTTAACAGAACACATATAACTTGATGTCTAAACTTCAGAATAGTTGGAAATAAGCTAAAGTGGGCTTAATTAATAAACCAAAGCCATTGCTCAGTTCCTTTAATTATTAAAGAACATTAGAGAACAAATTAATTTTTCCATGAATTATTTCTCTTAGAAGTATTTTTCTCTTCCTTGTTATAGAATCTGACTCAGCACTGGATACAATATCTCTGTAAATTTCACATGTACAGGGGACATTTCAAGTGCTGGGGTTACTTACTCTTTCTGGATTTTTTTTCTGATCTTTCAAGGTGGGGTCTCACACTAGCTCAGGCTGACCTGGAATTCACTGTGGAGTCTCAGGGTGGCCTTGAATTTATGGCAGTCCTCCTGCCTCTGCCTCCCGAGTGCTGGGATTAAAGGTGTGCGCCACCATGCCTGGCAGGTACTCTATTTGGAATCCTGATAGTAGAATTTGAGGTATCCTTGATGGCAAAATTTAGGATGGCCCAGGCTCTGACATCCATACTTTGGGCTTTCTTACAGTCAGGACAATGTATATTCTATACCAGGCATGGCACACACTTCAGAGGTTGAGGTAGAAGGATTGTTGTGAGTTCAAGGCCACCCAGAGACTCCATAGTGCATTCCAGATCAGCCTGGGTTAGATAAAGACTGTACCTCAACAAACAAATAACAACAACAAAATAAAAAACAGGGCTGGAGCGATGCCTTAGCAGCTAAGGCACTTGCCTGCAAAGCCAAAGGACTCAGGTTTGATTCCCCAAGACCCATGTAAGTCAGATGCCCATGGCGGTGTATATATATCTGGGGTTCATTTGTAGTAGTTGGAGGTCCTGGTGCACCCATGCTCTCTCTCTCTGTCTGTCAAATAAATAAATAAAACTATAAAATATAAAAAGATGTATCCCATGTCTTCCTTGATGTTTACCAGCTGAACAACTTTGTTAAAGTGCCAGCCTGAGACTGATTCAAATGGATATAGGTCTGGTAGCTCTAAATGTTCAGTTGCTGTGTCCCCATCACTTGGATTATTGTATTTGTTTATTTTTAGGGGTGTGTGTGTGTGTGTATTATTGGGGATCAGACCTAGGGCATTTAAGTAAGTGCTCTGCCACAGAGCTACATACTCCCCAAGCCCCAGCTTTGAAGGGGTTCTGGGATTCTGTTTGGAATGATTCTTGACTCCTAATCTTGCACCTAGAACTCAGGGGGCTTCTCCAGGACAACTTGTGTGGGTTCCTCGGCCTCTTGAGAGCATTGCTGAGGGATAGGGCTTCTTTCAGATGAAGAGAGACTTGAAGACAGCTGAATGCTTTTCTATCCCAACAACTTTCTAAGGCTTACCTAGTGAGCGCCTTTGTAAGAGGTTATGTCACTGGGTCACACCTGTGAGGTGCAGCATGAGTCAGCCAACCCAACCTCTGTCATGGTGTATCTAGGTTCCAATTAAGAAGGGGGTGTCTGAGAGATGGCCTCGGGATGGCGTCTGAGCTTGGGTCTTACTCAGCACGCTTGGCAATGCTGGTGTACACACAAATGCATGATGTGCGGATTAAGATACATGTTCCAGTAGCTATAAGCTGACCTTGGAGAGAAAGAACAGAATATGTCATGTTCTCTTTCTTTTTGAGGTAGGGTATCACTCTAGCCCAGGCTGACCTGGAATTTACTCTGTAGTTTCAGGCTGGCCTTGAACTCGTGGTGATTCTCTTACTTCTGCTTTTTGAGTGCTGGGATTAAAGGTTTACTCTACCATGCCTGGCTAGAATATGTAATTTTATTTTATTTTTTTAATTTTGAAAGAGAGAGGGAGGGAGAGGGAGAATGAGCATGCCAGGGCCTTCAGCCACTGTGAATGAACTCCATATATATATATATATATATGCCCCCTTGTGGCACATTTGCAACACTGCATGCTTGTGCCTCCGTGCGTCTGGCTACCTGGGACCTGGAGATTCGAACATGAGTTCTTAGGCTTCACAGACAAGCCCCTTAACTGCTAAGCTATCTCTCCAGCCCTAGAATATGTGATTTCTAAAAGTTTTGGAGAATAGGGTAAAGCTATGTCTTTTGGGAAGGCAAGTATATGGACTACTCCGGTTGGAAGGAAGCTAGCAATTGATTGTTGGTATTTTTTGAGAATATTCAGTGAACCTGTGACTGAGCTTGCCCTAAAAGTTGAAGTAAAAATTAAGGGTTTCCATCTCAATGCCTACTCACTGTGGAGTTTATTGTAAAACAGGACACATAGTATTATTTCTCTTCAGGCTGAATTAGAAAAGGGTCCCCCTGGTTTCATTTCAGAAACCTTGAAGGATTGTGGGGGTTATTTGCTCTCCTCTTCCCCTTTTATAAGTTCTTTCTTACTATTGGTTCTTTACTTTTATTATTAGAGAAGCTATGCAATGTCTACCCACACCAGAAGAAAATCAGAAGTCTTTTAAAGGTAGTGCCTCCTCAAAATTGAATGCAAAATTTTCACTCTTTAACATGTTTCAGCTCTGGCTGGAGAGATGTGTCAGTGGTTAGGAGCACTTCCTGCTCAAGCCCAAGGGTGCTGGGAGCCAGGTCCTGTGTAAAATAGCTGGGGCGTGGCCCAGCCATGCTGAAACCCCAGTCCTGCAGGGGAGCAGGGAAAATCAACAGAGCTCTGCAAACAGTAAAAAGAGACTGGAACTCAGAAAAAACCAAGACTGGGCAGAAGAGTGATGGAATGGGACCCCCAGTGTTCCACCGTGGCCACCACCAGTGAGCTTGTGGGATGCCACATGTGGGTTTCAAACGTGACTCTCCCTTGGTGGGAGATGGTACCGTCTGTCTATAGTCCTGTAGAAGATTCTGCTAATTCAGTCAGTCCCAGAGGCCAGAAAATGGAAGATATGGGGGAAGTCTGCGGGAGGAAGGCCGGGCCGGGAAGGAGGGAAGGAGAGATTATATTCAAAGGAGCTGAGGACCTCAGGAGTTGGCTCAGTGGATGAGGTGCTTGATGTGCAGTTATGACGTCAGTCTTTACATGCATGGACACATGTGTGCCCACATACATGTGAACAGTCATACGCTTACACAACACATACACATGCAAAACAGCTGAATAATTTCTCACCTACTCCTTAAACACTTGTAAAAATACATCTTTGTACAGAAAGTCCCCAAACTGTAGTAATCAGGTGACATGTGTAATGAAGCGCCATTACACAGATTGTTTTTGTGTGTGTATGTGGGCATTTCTGTACCTTCTCCACAGTTGCTAATTTTGTATTTTTATGGTTTATGTGGTTGATTTTTTTTTGTTTTTATTTTTATTTATTTATTTGTGAGTGACAGACAGAAAGAAAGGGGCAGAAAGAGAGAGAGAATGGGCACGCCAGGGCCTCCAGCCACTGCAGATGAACTCCAGACACGTGCGCCCCCTTGTGCATCTGGCTAATGTGGGTCCTGGGGAATCGAGCTTCGAACTGGGGTCCTTAGGCTTCACAGGCAAGCGCTTAACTGCTAGGCCACTCTCCAGCCCTATTTTGTTGAATTTTTTATAAACTATGTTTATCTTTTCTTTTGGTATTTATTTATTTGCAATGGGAGGGGATGAGAATGGGTGTACCAGGGACTCTAGTCACTGCAAACAAACTCCGGACACATGTGCCACCTCATACACCTGACTTACCTGGGTACTGGGCAGCCGAACCTGGGTCCTTAGGCTTTGCAGGCAAGCACCTTAACTTCTGAGCCATCTCTCCAGCCCATCAACCACCTTTAATTAGCCTTTCCTGGAGGAATAAAAGCAGAAAAGTAACTGGTCTGAAAAATAGTGCCAGGTGGTTTCTATGTGTTGTGGGAGGAGAGGAGTGCATGTTCTTGGGTTTGTGGGTGCACACGGAGGCCAGAGGACAACCTTGGGTATTTCACTTCTCAGGACTGTCCATCTTTATTGAGATAGGGTCTCTTGCTGACCTGGAGCTCACCAAGTAGGCTAGACTGCCTGGCCAGGGAGCCTCAGGGATCTGTCTGCTTCTGTCGCATAGCATGGCAATGACAAGCATTTTCCACCACATTCAGCGTGGGTTCTGGGAATTGAACCCAGATCATCATACTTGCAAGGAAGTACGTTATCGGCTGAGCCATCTCTCCACCCCCCATAGCTATTTCTTTAAAAAGCAATAGAGGTTTGCCTAGAAAAAAACTTCGAAATGCTCAAAGTTTCTGGTGCTGGCTTATTTATTTTATTTTATTTTTTTATTGTGAGTACATTGATTTAGAGGATGGGAGAGATTGGAGGAGGAGATAGTAAGAAAAGTATTTCAGAAAGGCTCAGGCCTTATCAGGAAAATCAACATTCTAGTGTACTTGAAGTACTCTGAGATAGTTGCCTAATATTTAGTTAAATATTGGTATGCTTTATTTTAAGAAATGATGGCACTTTCAGATTTACAAAATGGTTTTACAAAAAAAAAGTTTGGTTATTCCTATCACCAAAATTTATTTGTTCATTATTTTGTTGTTGTTGCAACCAGGGCCTCATTTGTGCTAGATAAACGTTATACCACTGGCTACATCCTCAGCCCTTTCAGAGTGTGTTCATTTTTTCTTTTTTTTGTTTTTTTGAGGTAGGGTCTCACTCTAGCCCAGGCTGACCTGGAATTCACTGTGGAGTCTCAGGGTGGCCTTGAACTTGCAGCAATCCAACTACCTCTGCCTCCTGAGTGCTGGGATTAAAGGCATGCCCCATCACGCCCGGCCAGAGTGTGTTCATTTTTAAGATGAATCCCTCCCTCCCTCCCTCCCTCCCTCCCTCCCTCCCTCCCTTCTTTCTTTCTTTCTTTCTTTCTTTCTTTCTTTCTTTCTTTCTTTCTTTCTTTCTTTCTTTCTTTCTTTCTTTCTTTCTTCGAGGTAGGGTTTCACTCTGGCCCAGGCTGACTTGGAACTCACTCTAGTCCCAGGCTGGTCTTGAACTCACAGTGATCCTCCTACCTTTGCCTCCTGAGTGCTGGGATTCAAGGTGTATGCCACCATGCCCAGCTCCCTCTGTTCTTTTAAGTACCTAAACTTTTAATATGTTTAAATTTTCTTTTGTTTTTCAAAATCTGATATAGATCTCACTTGGAGGGAACAAAGTCATTTAGTAGAGTATTGCAGTATTGTGAAATTCTGTCCTTTTGACTCGCCACACTGGGTGTCAAAACAGGCAAAGTCTGAGCCTAGTCTATATAAATAGATGCTTTTCCCACTTCTAGAGCCTAGATAGCTTGATACCTCTTTTCTCCTTTCAGAATTCTGGGTGAGTCATGCTTGCTGGCTCAAAACACCTTTCTGCTCAATCACAGAACACTGAACTCATTTGTCCTTAGAACCTAGAAAAAGCTGTGCAGCTCTTTAGTTGTGTGTATCTGTGTGTAGTGGGTCTGGTGTGGTATGTGGGTACATGTATGTGCGCAGATGCTCATGCCCATGCATATGCATCCAGAGGCTAGAACAGAACATCAAAGATTGGAGAGATGGCTTAGCAGTTAAGGTGCTTGCCCATGAAGCCCAAGGAGCCAGGCTTGATTCCCCAGAACCCACATAAGCCAGATGCACATGGTGGCACATGCGTCTGGAGTTTGTTTGTAGTGCCTAGAGGCAGGCCCTGGTGTGCCTTTTCTCTCTCTAATAAATCAATAAAAATAAAATATTTCGGAAAAGAATATCAGTATTGGGGATCCTGTCATGACTCTTCCACACTGTTGTTTCCTTGACAAGGAGTCTCTCAGTGAACCTGGAGCTGCTGTTTTTGGTCACATTTGCTGACAGGGGCGCTCTAGGGATTTGTTCAAGGCATGTGTGGCCATGCTCAGCTGTTTTTTGAAATTAAATTATTATATTTATTGAGGGAAGTATAGAGCCAAGAAAAGGCACCCATGTGGCTGGATGGCCCACATCATGCTCCGCTTTTGCACACAAGTGGTTGCTGGCTGTCGCCGGCCTTCACATTTGCGCAGCAAGTACTGTCACCCTGTGCGTCACCTCTCTGTCCACATGTGCTGTGTTAGGTGACCAAGAGAAGCTCTCTTCTAAGATTGGAGTATATGTGTGAAAATAAAGAGTATATAATATTTTGAGTTTCACGTGGGCACAGAGACGTTAATATTTATACCTTTGGCATCATTTGGAACAGCCAGATCTTAAAATAATATCAAGACTTTAAGAAGCCAAGAAATTAAGTCGGAGCTTATCAAAGTTACACGTCCAAAATGACTTGGTCTGTCAGGGTCTCTCCACAATATATCCAGTGGCAGAATCTCCAGAGAAGTTCTCTGCAAACTTAGAAACAGGCAGTCTCTATTAGAAGCTTAAAGTTAAATCTGTCCCTCAGTGTAGGCTCAGAGTTTTAGTCCAAAAGATTTCCTCTGATGCAAGAAGTACATGTTTTTCCCAAGACACTGTGTGTTTTCCTAAATAATGGCTAAAACCCAGCACCCTGTTACCCGTTCAGGGATGCCATTGAATTACACACGGAATGTCGTTATGTTCTGCTCTGGGAACTGGTGGTGAAAGGATGGATACCTTTTTTTCAGCTGCTGAGCATTTCAATGCGAAAAGTGAGAGTAAAAAGACCAGTTAATAATATAACATGTATGTTTCTCTAGGAGGACGAGAAAAAGATTAAGGAGAAACTATTGGATCTTAGCTGTGACCAGTCTTTATATGGGAAAAGATTAATTTTAATGGACTAACTACATCTAAAATTAGAACTGTGGGAACGGGATTATATGTAACAAAATGCAAAAGATTAATGTGGAAGCATGAAGCTTTAGGATTGGATGCCCTTTAATATTCATCCCCATCAGACTTACTTGTAAAGTTCCATGGGCCAGCAAGGGAATAGAAAAACAGGAGTGGCATCAGCTTAGCCAAGGTTTTGTTAATTTGTCTTTGGTTCATGACTACTTTGAGAAGACATCTAGCGCTCCCTTTGTATACCGTATGAGTAGAGCCTGTAATTTCATATTGCTCATTAGTAGAGACACTGAGAATGTCACTGTAGATGTCACACTCTGGTTAGTTTTTAATATCAGCAGGCAAACTTGATTGTGATGGGAAGTCTCTTTTCAGCCCCCAAATACTTATTAATTTGCTTCTGTAAGGTAGTTGATAGTAGTTGACTAAATAGATTGAGAGCTGTTTGGCCATCGAAAATGCCTGACTTCAGAGCATAAATACAGCGTTTCCTGGGCTGGGGATAAAGTTCTTGTAGTACAATGTGGGGTTGGTGTTCAGGTCCCCAATGCCCAAGTAAAATGCCAAGAAGGTGCCATGGCTTGCCTGTAATCATTCCAGCACTTGGATGCCCGAGTCGGGGGTAAGCTGGCTAGCTAGACTGGTAGAATTGGCAAGCTCTGGGTTCAAGGGTGACACCCTGTCTCAATAAAGGTGAAAAGTGGTAAAAGGAAGACACCCAATGTCAACCTTTGGCCTCACATGCACACGTATGCTTGCCCGCACACGTGCAAACATGCACACACACGACCATACACACATGCATATGCAAAACAATTTATTGTATATCCCGAGTGTCTCTGGGTGGAAGTAGGTATATTCAGCGTGCCCCTGTGATGTGCACAGGTAGATCATGAGATGCTAGAAAAGAGAGAAATGCAGATCTGGGAAGATGTCAGGTCAATGTAATTGAACGGATTCCTCTCTTACACAAGATGCCAGTGGCTAAATCTTGATTGCTCTCATTCCATTCTCAACATGGCTATGATATCTATGAAAACTGTTGGCCACAGTGACGTCTTTTTAAATGTCTTTTAGAAAGGATTATGTAGTCAAAAACCAAATAGGTTTTTCTCTTGAGTCAGATTAGGAAAAAAAAAAGACAAAATCTTGAGGTTGTCCTAATTAGTTGAATTTTGAAAATACCCTTATGCTGAACTTTGCTTTTGACTTGAATTCTGTGGCGAATGAAGTCTTAGATTTTGGCACTTACATTATCTACTAAGGGCTAGCGTATAACTCAGTGGTAGAGTGCGTGCTTGGAGCTCTAGGATTGAACCATGACCAAAATATAAATAAAACGTTTTTGGAAATTAGAATATGTATATTGGATTACCTTTGACTGTTGTTGGTTACCATTCTTCTTTCTAATAAGCCTACACTAATTTCCATTGCTCTTGTCAGAAAAGAATTCATTTGGTTTGAATGATTATGTTCAGAATGGAGAGTCCTATGTCCTTCCCCAGTGTGTCCTCGGAGGCCTTATGTGAGAGACGACGGGAATTTGATCCATGTGGGTCCTGGACCAGAAGTGACTCTGGGTATTATTTTTGAATTGGAATGTGCTGGGTTTTCTTTTGCTACAGCTTAACATGTCCAGTGGGCTCTCAGTATAAACACTGACCAGAGAAATAAATCAGGGCTTTCTAGAATAGTCTCAATGGTGCGCACTCGTCTTTTGGAATGTATTCTCTAATGTTGAAATCTACTAAAAGATTATCAAGATCATGATTTTACTCCGTGGCCTCACCTGCCAATCGGCTAACACCCATGTACTTACTGTATGGGGCAGACACTGTGTTAGCAATTTAAACTTAGTAACGCCTTGACTCTCCGAAGCCACCCAGTGAAGTAGGTATGTTTTGAGCTGAGGAAACTGAAGCTCAGAGAAGGCTAGGTGACTTGATGGACTTTTGACAGCTAGGAAGTGGCAGAGCTCTAGCCTGAACCCAGGAAGTCTGGCTCCATGGTCTGTATTCATGTCCATAATCCTCATTGTTGTAATTTATTATTATTATTCTTATGATTATTATTGCTGGTCAGGTCCTCATGTATGCTAGGCAAATGGTGTAACACTGAGCCATACCCATCCCATGCCTATAATTTTTTATGAGACTGAAAACATTAGAAAAAAAAGAACTGCTTAATGGTTAAGGTGCAGGTTTTCTTTCTTGTAGATATTTTCATATATTACTATGCACACTTTTCTGTGAGAAGCCTTAAAAATATGTATACACAGATTATCCTAAGCATCACTAGGGACAGTTTTCTTCTTTATTCTGAACCACTGACCTCGAGATGCTTTGATGTGCTTACAGAACCAGCTCTGCTCCTTCCATGTCCTCAGATTTGTAAGTTAACTGAAGAGCTAGCTGGAGTTTCGGAACTCTGAATTTGTACTTTTGTGGGACCTGGGAAGGCAAAGTCCCATTAGAACAGTTTCTCTGTTGTCTTTTGGTGATTTCGATGTTTGAAGTTTTGAATGAAATTATAGAAGGGATTTCTGATTTGGAGTACTGTGCTTTGTCATTGGTGAAGTGTTGGATGTTTTCTTAGGGAAATATATATTCTGGATAGTGTACTCTTGGACTTTGTAGGCAGAGGCTGCATGAAAACATGAACCTGCATGTAAGTGTGTCATTTTAGAATTTAGATTCTTAGGAAGTTAGTGGCTCTAAGTAAAAGCTTGAATGTAGCCGGGCATGGTGGCGCATGTCTTTAGTCCCGGCACTCGGGCGGCAGAGGTAGGAGGATCGCCATGAGTTCGAGGCCACCCTGAGACTACATAGTGAATTCCAGGTCAGCCTGGGCCACAGTGAAATTCTACCTTGAAAAAACAAAAACAAAAAACGTGTGAATGTAAAACCATCTTGCTTGGAACATAGTACCGAGCATGTAAGAAAAGTCTAGAGATGTTTTATTTTTTATATACTCTCTCTCTCTCAGGCTGGCCTTGAACTCATGACAATTCTCCTGCCCCTTCCTTGAGAGTGCTGGTACTAAAGGCTTGTGCCACCATGCCCGGCTAGGAGATGTATTTAGACCAGTTCGAGTTGGAACATCAACCATTTGCTTTGGGGTGATGTAAACAAGATGTAAGATAATGGCATTTCCCCTTTGTGTTGAGGTTTAAAAATCACCCTGCTTCTCAGCAAGAATAAAAGGGGAGGAGGCTAGAACCAATCCTCCCCATTTTGAGAACAAGATATTGAACTTCTAAATTTTGCTAAGAGGAAAGCCAGAGTGAGTTGAAAACTCAGGGTGTATACTCCTACCTGTTAGGAACCCCCCCCCCACCAGGTACCAAGGGGGATCTGAGGCTCCCAGCAGCTACAATACCTGGTCTGCTCAGCTGCATTGGCGCCTCCCCAAGAGGGGAGATGCAAATCCACAGTGCTAATCCTTTGTCATTGGTCCCAATCCCTGGACATTTCCTTACAAGCTAAGTGCTACTGATTCAATTTGGTCGAAGGTGCTCAGCCTTTTTAAAATGTGCCCGCAGTTTCGGTTGAGTGAAGCATGATTCATTTCCTGCCCTGTAGGGCGTCAGCCAGCTCTAATGGCTTAGTCTGCAAGTGCCCATCGCTGCCCGGGATGGAAGGACTGGCAGCTTGGGAAGCAGTGGGGCTGGTGTCTAGGGTGAGAGGTGCAGTTTCCTGCGTGGTTTGGGGGGCAGGCATGAATCTAGGCAGTTGACCCCACGTGAATTGTGTTGGATTTGATGTCCTTGTGTTGAAATAGATTGCACACCCTCTTGATTTCTGCTGCTGCTGTAACCCCAGATATGCAAGAGAAATGTTCTCAGTGTGGTTGACTTCCTCAGGAGACCACATGACCAGCTCTTAAGAGCCAGTTTGAGTAAGGAAAGCCATTCTCTGGACATACGATGGGGTTTTGAGCACATGAAAATAAACAGATAAGAATTCCAGGAATATGGCACTTGGGAGGCAGAGGTAGAAGGAATGCCGTGAGTTTGAGACCACCCTGAGACTACATAGTGAGTTCCAGGTCAGCCTAGAGTATAGTGAGTCCTTACATCGAAAAAAAAAAGAATCCCAGGAATAAAGTATAGCTTGGTCAATTTGGATGTTCACTATTTGTAGTGATTGTAATACAGCTTCCCCCCTTTTTATTTATTCATTTATTTTTATTTTGAGAGAGAGACAGAGAGAGAGAAAGAGAGAGAGAGAGAGAGAGAGAGAGAGAGAGGGAGAGAGAGAGAGAGAGAGAGCGAGCAGGCAATGGGCACCAGGGCCTTTAGCCACCACAATGGAACTCCACATGTATGAGTCACCTTGTACATCTGGCTTACATGGGTCCTAGGGTATCAGGCCTGGGTCCTTTGGCTTTGCAGGCAAGTGCCTTAACTGCTAAATCATTTTTCCAGCCCTGTAATAACAGCTTTTTAACTTACATAAAAGAGTGTCAGTAAACAGAAAGAGAAACAGATACGTAACCTATTCAATATGATAAACTGCTTTTATTTAGAATCATCCTTTAAAAACCCCAAGGAGGCAATAAAATAAATGAAAATCAAATCACTCCAGGCAGAATGGTAAAGGATAGATCTTTAGTAAATATTTACTATCTCCCTGTGTGTCATTTCACTGTCACTTAGTGTGACTTAGTGCATATTTTCCCATATTTAAATTGACATCTGCATGTCCAGTGCCTGTGTGCATTTGGTGGGAACACAGTTTATATTTAAATGTAAGATTCAAATAGATGGCTTTTACATCACAAAGAATTGCAATTTCACAAAATACGTTCCGTTCTTCAGAAACATTTCTATTTATAAATTGATTACACCTACTTTACACATGAGCTTCCCATTCCAGGACAGTGAATATTTGGTACGCCTTCAGAGACAACAAGAAGTGAACTTGGCCCCACTTAAGTCTGAACTTGCCCATAGTCCTGGTATCTGCCCGCCGAGGTCCGTGACCTGCCATCCTGGTGATGGGTTTAGGCTCTTTGAGAGGGGTCAGTGTGAATGAAAACATGCATGCCCAAGTACACAAAATAAGGGCAATTTTAAAACCTGGCATACCTTACTTGTTCATGAATTGTTGATCAATGTCATAAAAATCACCCAAGGCATAGTTTTATTTTAAAGGTGAAAATTGAAAATGAAAACATTCGTGTTAATTGAGAGTGAACACCTGAGTTCCAGGAGAAAGGAAACACGTGGTCCCAAGTCTTAAAAATAAAAGGAAATGTTATAGGCTACGAATAACTCAAAAATGCTAATTCATGTGGAAGTCTTTGCATGATAAAATCCTTGAGTAGAAAGGTAATGAACTGAAAACAAATTATTTTACATATCTGTGTAGGACAAATGTTTAACACAATGTTGGAAGCATAATTAGTATGCTGCTTTTAGATGATACGTAACGTGGCATGTCCTGTGGTACGTTACCACTGTATAAGATCTGAATTTGGGACCTTCTTTTCCCCATCCAAGTACTAACCAGGTCTGACTCTGCTTAGCTTTTGAGATCAGGCATGTTAAGGGTGGTATGACCATAGATTCTGGTGAGTGTGGGTCTCTTTTATAAGTAAGATGATTTATTTATGAGTTGCATAAAGTAATCACCAGTGTTGAAAATCTTAGTGCAAAAGAATTGAGGTGCTTAGAAATTTTAACACTCAGTGAATATTTGATAGTACTAGGGATAATTATGAATACTTTTATTTATTTATTTGTAAGGAGAGAGAGAATGAATGGGCATGCCAGAGCTTCTTGGCACTACAAATGAACTCCAGATGCATATGCTACTTTGTGCATCTGGCATCATGTGGGTATTGGGAAATCGAACCCAGGCCAACAGGTTTTACAAGCAAGTGACTTTACTGTGCCATCTCTGCTACCCTGAAATACTTTTAAAAATATTTTATTTATTTATTTATTTGAGAGAGAGAAAGGAAGAGGCAGAGAGAGAGAATGGGCACTCCAGGGCCTCTAGCCACTGCAAACAGACTCCAGGCGCACGCGCCCATTGTGCTTCTGGCTTACATGGATCCTGGGGAATTGAACCGTGTTCTTAGGCTTTGCAGGCAACTGCCTTAACCTCTAAGACATTTCCCCAGCTCCTGAAATACTTTTAAATGTGGTGTTGTTATAATTTTATTTATTTACTTTTAAAATCTTTTTTATTTTTATTCATTTATGAGAGAGAGAGAGAGAGAGAGAAAGAGACACATAGTGAGATTGAGAATGGCATGTCAGGGCCTCTAGCATCTGCAAATGAACTCCAGACAAATGTGCCATCTTGTGCATCTGGCTTACATGGGTACTGGGAATTGAACCTGGGTCCTTTGGCTTTGCAGGTAAGCCCCTTAACCGCTAAGCCATCTCCCCAGCCCATACATTTATTTTTTTTAAACGAGAGATCGTACCTTCTTCTAAAGTTTCATTCTGCAATATTTGCGATTACACTATATTGAATGGGATTTGCTTTACTATAATATGGAAAGGGAAATAATTATTAAACATAGAAAAAAACAGAGGCTATGAACTGAAGCTAGGTGATGAGGCCTTAGTATTCTCACCCTGCACATTTGAAATTTGAATAACAAAAGTTTTTGAAAAGAAGACACACAGAAAACTTATTGAGTGGAAATACATCAATATTTTATCAAGGAGCGTTAAGGAGGGTTTCACGGGAAGGGGATGTTCCTAAAAATACCAGAGGTTTGATTGCATTGCAATTACATACAGCTATATACAGCAACGTGATTTTAAAACCCAATAATATTATAGTTTTATTTTAATTAAGGTAAGCCTGTGCCTAGGTGAAGGGAGGAACACTCGCCATGTTTACAAGAATCAGTAATTCAGCAAACAGAACTTTAAAGCCCTTCTGCGCTGGGCACCAGGAAATTCAGAGAAGAATGTGGCTAAGGACTTTGTTCTCATGACTGGTGAGATTTGTCCACGTCGTTTCACAGGATGCTTTGACAAGGGCTGTAGTGAACTTAGGAAGAAATGGCATGGGCACACAGAGGCTGGGATGACTTTGTACTGCAGGAGCAGATGAAGGAGGGGCCCTGGGTCCACGGATGTGGACCCTCTTCCCCCGCCCAGGAGGGAGCAGGCCTAAGAAACAGCAGGCTTCTCAGCACAAAGGTGGGGAAATGCTCATCAAACCAGGACTACTTTCAATGAGCTTGAGGAAACGGGCTTGGAGCAGACAGTGGAACAGGAAAGGAACATGGGAAATGCGGTCCAGCCCTCTGCAGAGGGCAGCGGGTTTATCACCTGCTACTGTGACTTTCCAGCACCTTCGTCAGGCTGGGCCTGTGGCTCTGAGGAAGCGTGCCATATTCACTCGACTTAAGGTTCCGGGTGGCATTGCCTCACTCAGGTGGGCAGACTGGTATCTGCAGACCAGTGAGCTTTGCTGACAGTCAGTAAGACGACTCCTCTGCAAACAGAATGCAGTTGCTTTCCTACTTATATTGACAGCCAAGAGTTGTGTTGGAGGTCCATTGCGTAGGGATAGCCCTGGCATAATTTACTGGAGTTGAACCTGGAAGGTCAAAACTACTGCAGACCAATGCCACGGCTGCATGCCTGGCCTCACTGAAGAAATATTCTACTGTCAGACCTTGGGGGTCCATGGCAAGAAGCTGTACTGGTTCTGTACATACCCCTTCACAAAATTCTAGAAGGGGCGTTGTGGTGGTTCGAGTGAAGTGTCCCCCATAAGCTCATGTGTTTTGAAGACTTGATCCTCAATTAGTGGCAGTTTGGGAAAGTTCTGGAGCCTTTGGGAGGTGGAGCCTTGCTGGAAGAGGTGTGTCCTGGGGGTAGACCTTGAGGTTTATTAGCCCAGCCCACTACGTGTTCAGAGCCAGCTCACTTGAAGCTACTATAGAAATGTGATGTCCAGCCTGCCGTCTGCTCGGCCATGCATTCCCCGCCGTGATGAAACTTCCCTCAATACTGCCAACTGAAATAAGCCCTTCCCCCTATAAGTGGCTTCTGGTCAGGTGTCTGTCCCAACTACAAGAGGGTGACTGTAACAGGCTCTAAGAGTAGTCAAGCTTTGTTTCTTACTAGAAATTCCATTCTTGAAAGATGATATTGCAGGCCCTGGAGAGATGGCTTAGCAGT
Organism: Jaculus jaculus; assembly: GCF_020740685.1. Classification (NCBI taxonomy): domain Eukaryota; kingdom Metazoa; phylum Chordata; class Mammalia; order Rodentia; family Dipodidae; genus Jaculus; species Jaculus jaculus. The sequence continues at coordinate 88,382,286 of NC_059113.1, read as the reverse complement.
TAAAGTGCTTGCCTGCAAAGCCAAAGGACCTCAGTTCGATTCCCTAGTTCCCACGTAAGCCAGATGTACAAGGGGGTAAATGCGTCTGGAGCTTGTTTGCAGTGGCTGGAGGCCCTGGCATGCCCATTCTCTCAGCCCCCCCCCATAAATAAATAAAAATAAAGTTTTTTTTTTAAAAAGATGATATTACAGACTTCAGGCTCTGCAAAACCAAGAACCCCCTGCTTCTGAACATCACACAGAAGCTCTTTCTTTCTTCCATTCCTTCCCTCCCTCTTTTCTTTTTTCTCATCCCCCGACATGCCATTTATTTATTTGTTCTTTTAAAATTGATGACTTAATAATTAATTTGTGGCAGGGTCACACTGTGTAGGCCATGCTGGGCTTGGACTAACAGCAGTCCTGCCTCAGCCTCTCAAGTGAGGGTTGTGGTGGCAGGTGCGAGTCCCCATACTCTGTTCTCAGTGTGAGGCAGGGTCTCAAGTAGCCTAGGCTCACCTCCAACTCTGCACAGCTGAGACGGGCTTTGACATCCTGACCCACCTTTCTCCACCTCCAAAGGGCTTGGATTACAACTCTGTGCTACTATGTCTGGTGTATGTATGTATGTATGTATGTATTGTATGTATGTGTGTGTGTGTATATATATACATATATATATACATATACACACACACACCATATATACATACATACACACACACATACATACATACATACACATACACACACAAATATATATATGTATATATACGTGTGTGTATATATATTGTTCTGAAAAGAAGATAGCAATATTTTCTCCTTCACAGATCATTCATGGATTACTATGCAGCTGTAAGGCCAGTGGAATCTGGTATTATTTGGGGGTAGAGGAGGATGCAAGTTACATATGATAAAACATTTGGTTCTGACACAGAAGGAGAAGAGGCCCAGACCTCTTGGGGAAGCTTGATTGGTTCTGAAGAAACCTTTCGGCTGAGGTTGGCTGTCCTCAGGACCGACTGGCCGAGCCCTGCCATCTCCCACGGTTGCATAGAGCTCTTGCTGTCCCTCTCCCTCCTTCTGACCTTTAGCCACGAGGGCTTTCATAGCCCTGCTGGATGTGACGAGAAACAGAGCTAGTTCTGTTGTGACTGGCAGTGAGCACATGGTTTTGGCTCTCTCTCCAGACTGACCAGCGGTATGTACCTTCTGTGTGGAACAGATCCATTGGTGACTTTGTACATTGCGTCCTTGGATGTCTTTACATCAGTGTCTTAGAAAGTACCAAGTCAACACACTGCCTTTGAGAATGTGGAACATGTCTTGGAGGTATGGAGACACTACTGGGCCAAGGCGAGGAAAGAATAGCATGAACCCTGGATATATCTTGTTAAGCTAGGAAGTAGAGGGAATCACCAAGAAGTTTCTCAAGAAAGACAGGTACCAGCTTTATGGGCTGCTTTTAGCCAAAATGGGAGAATTTGACCATCATAGTTAATATAGTCATAGATTGTAATAAATTAACAAAGTATGCATCTGAAAACCCATCCTGAATTAGAAATTGATGGAATAAATAAATGAGGGGAAGGTGAATGCTCTTATTGAGAGCCACGGGGCACATAAAAAGGAGTGAAAGAGTTCCAAATGCATCAGTGTGTGCAAAACTGGTAAGTGAATATTTGATGAGGGGTCAGGGTATTTAGGAAGCCTGCACGTATCTATCCACAAATTCTTATTATTTTTTCTTTTTTAAATTTGATATGGACATATCCAGTATGTAAACAGCACATGCTGGTTCCATTCTTTCCCTCCTCCCCGCCCCTTTTCTGAAGAGGCCCTCCTCGTTGGGGACGCAGTTGAACCCCATGGGGATTGTGGGTCATGCATTATGGGTGACACAAATTATTCTCTTAATTAGAAAGGCAAATTTAATAGCTTTCTAGCAGAGAAATCTGGAAAGATACCACTTTAGCCAAATGACCCAAGTTAATATCACCAATATCATGTTCTTCTTGATATGATGCACCTGGAAAGACACCACATTCTTTCTGAATTGTTCTAAAAAAGAATGATGAAAACATCAGAGAAGCCCAAACTAAGGGCTCTTCTACAAAGGAATGGGCCCAAAGCCTTCAAAAATGCTAGCAGAACATTTAACATAAAAGGGATGCTGAGGAGGGTTCCGGGGAAGTTGGAGCTGCAGATGTGGGTTAGTAGCAGGAGGAAAACAAACACTTCTACTCTCCCTGTTGCTTGTGGAGCTCCTGACTTCCTTAAGAGATGGTTCTCTGGAGTTGGAGAGATGGCTTAGCAGTTAAGGCGCTTGCCTGCAAAGCCTAAGGACCCGGGTTCAATTCCCCAGGACCCATGTAAGCCAGATGCACAAGGTGGCGCATGCATCTGGAGTTCATTTGCAGTGGCTAGACGCCCTGGCGTGCCCATTCTCCAGCTGCCTCTTTCTCCCTCTATCTCTAAAATAAATAATTAAAAAAATAAGGAAATGGTTCTCTGGAGCCAGTACTACAGGTTTACTCTTTTTTTTTTTGGTTTTTCGAGGTAAGGTCTCACTCTAGCCCAGGCTGACCTGGAATTCATTATGGCTCAGGGTGGCCTCGAACTCACGGCGATCCTCGTACCTCTGCCTCCCGAGTGCTGGGATTAAAGGCGTGCGCCACCACGCCCGGCTTCAGGTTTACTCTTAAAATGAGGCAGGACAATGGAGAAGACCCTTTAAAACTTATTGTTTATTAAATATTTTATTCATTTCTTTGATAGGAGAAAGAGCAAGAGGAAGATAGAAAGAGAATGGGTATGTCAGGTCCTCCAGCCACTGCAGATGAACTCTAGATATATGTGCCACCTTGTGCATCTGTCTTACATGGATCCTGGGGAGTTGAATGTGGGTCCTTTGGCTTTGCAGGCAAGTGCCTTAACCACCAAGCCATCTCTCCAGCTTGAGAAGAGCCTTCTGAAGCTTATGCTTACAGAAGACATTATAGGTGACCGATACTGACTGGGATTCCTCTCACCTGCAGATGGAAGATAGGATATTCTGGGCTGGAGAGATGGCTTGGCGGTTAAGGCGTTTGCCTGCAAAGGCCAAAGGATCCCGCTTCGATTCCCCAGGACCCACAGAAGCCAGATGCACAAGGGGATGCATACATCTGGACTTCGTTTGCAGTGGCTGGAGGCCTTGGTGCACCCATTCTCTCCCTCTATCTGTCTCTCTCTCTCTCTGCTTCTTTGTCTCTCTTAAATAAATAAATAAAAAATATATTTTTTAAAAAGATAGGGTATCCCTTTGCCAGTGGTACTTTGGGTTTCCTGGTGTATTCTATCACGACATTCATGTCTCTTTAACCCTGCTAGCTACCTCATGTTTGAACAGTTCCACTCTAAGGGAGAAAGGGACATAGCTAGGAGCGCTGAGATCCACAAATGATTACACAGATATCTTTCATCTAGATGTTCAAATTAGCAGGACTGTTTGAAGTGTTCTGGTCATGGAATGTTCTGGTCATGTTGATGAATCAGAGCAGAGGTGGCTGAACATCCTATGCGCTTGCCCATAGCATCTATGTCCCTGATGTCCTGTGGGAAGAGAAGCCAACTATTGCATCTTTCCATTTGACAGCTCAGCCTCGGCTTTGACTCATATCATCAAACTGCTGTATCTTTTTCTAATTTTTTCTCAAATTTTATTAACATTTTCCATGATTATAAAAGATAGCCCATGGTAATACCCTCCCTCCCCTCACTTTCCCCTTTGAAATTCCACTCTCCATCATATCCCCTCCCCATCTCAATCAGTCTCTCTTTTATTTTGATGTCGTGATCTTTTCCTCCTCTTACAATGGTCTTGTGTAGGCAGTGTCAGGCACTGTGAGGTCATGGATATCCAGGCCATTTTGTGTCTGGAGGGAGGACGTTGTAAGGACTCCTACCCTTCCTTTGGCTCTTACATTGTTTCCGCCACCTCTTCCGCATTCGACCCTGAGCCTTGGAAGGTGTGATCGAGATGTTACTCAGTACTCCAGTCACTTCTTTCCAGCACTATGATACCTTCTGAGTCGTCCCAAGGTCACTGCCATCTGAAAAGAGAAGATTCTTTACCCAAAGTAAGAGTAGCATTATTATAAGGGTATAAATATTAAGAGGAGTGCTTTCTGGGCAGTTTGATGAGCATAGTATATACATTTATCCAGACATCAGCAGATGTTACACCCCTAGGGCTTATGACTACCCCTGTTTTAAGTTTTCAGTATCAGGGATGTATTCCCTCCCATGGAATGGGCCTCCAGTCCAATTGGAGGGCAGTTGGTTTCCACCATGACAGATGTGCCACTGTTGCACCCGCTGGCTCATTTGGCCTTGATGGCCAATTATAAGGCTTGCAGTGTCCACTGTTGAGTATCTTCACTGGTGGTATCTCTATCTCCCATTGAACTACATGTAGAATGGCTTCAGGTTGGCATTGTATATATGTAAGTAGAAGAACAGATTAACGGGGGTAAAAAGACCCAAAGTGAGGTCAGGAGAAGAGATTGAGTAAAGCAAAGGTGGAGGGAGGGCTAATCAAAATCTAAGAGGATACAAATAAATCATATGGAATCCTCCAGTTTTGGACAATGGAACACTCAGGAGCCATAGATCATTGTTAGAAAATTTTCAGTGCCAGGGATGGGATACCTCCAGTGAGTTGTTGGCCAGGGAGGTCCCTGATGCCCCCAAAACATTATAGGCCATTGTGAAGGCCCTTGGTTTCCCACCAGGAATAAACGGTAAGACCCTATTGCTGAAGACTCCACATACTAGGGCTGCAAGTCTGCTGAGAAATCCTGCTGGAACTGAGCTGATAACATCCTCCATGTAGACCAGCTGACAGAAAGCTGGAAGAAGCCATTCTACATGTAGTTCAATGGGAGAAAGAGATATTGTATCTTTTTTTTTAAAGATTTTTGAGAGCGACAGACACAGAGAGAAAGACAGATAGAGGGAGAGAGAGAGAATGGGCGCGCCAGGGCTTCCAGCCTCTGCAAACGAACTCCAGATGCATGCACCCCCCTGTGCATCTGGCTAACGTGGGACCTGGGGAACCGATCCTCGAACCGGGGTCCTTAGGCTTCACAGGCAAGCGCTTAACCGCTAAGCCATCTCTCCAGCCCAAGTTTTTTTTTTTTTTAATTTATTTGCAAGCAGATAGGGAGAGAGAGAAAGACAGAGGGAGGGAGGGAGAATGGGTGCGCCAGGACCTCCAGTCACTGCAAAGGAATTCCAGATGCATGTGCTGCTGTGTGCATGTGGCCTACGTGGGTACTAGGGAATTGAACTCCGGTCACTACGCTTGGCAGGCAAATCTCTCCAGCCCAAACTATTGCATCTTTCTATTTGACAGCTCAGCCTCAGGTTCAACTCGCATTGTCGTTTTTTGGCCTCCCCTGAGGACTGCTAATGACTAGTGAGGTAAGCCAAAAGAGATCAAGAGGAATACAAAAAGACCCCTCCAACCCCCTAAAAGATATGTTGCAGAAGTCTTCACTGCTGAGGCCGTCCATGTTCGTTGAACAGCGTGCGTCATGCCATGTTTAATACAGTTAGCCTATGTAATGTCAACTCATAACTATAATGTTTTGACAGCTGGTTAAATGTTTCATGGCTGTGGGGTTTTAGGGTCTAGCCATATAAAACATGTCAGGCGCATTCTGACAGGTGCATAAATACTTGTCTAAGAATGCATTATTTATACTTAGGATTTACGTTATATTTGTACTTTATTCAGATTGGTGTTTATTTTATTATATGAAATTGCTTATTTTTCTTATTGGGGATATTTTTTGTGTTAAACCACAGAGCTAGGTTCCCATAAAAACTTTTCTTGGGTAGTTAATGACTGGATAATGGGTATAGCATTATCTCTCTGAAAATGACTGAGGCTAAAGAAGGGTATAGCAGCCTTATCACGTTCAAGATGCCTGAGCTCCTCTTTCTCTATGCCCTTCTGTCCCCTTTTGATTTGTTCTTTGGAGTTTGCATTACATGTTCATGTGACTTTTAATGCTACTTTTAAATTTAACTGCTGTTTCCTTTAAGCACTTTTCTCCTTAATTTTTGTTTTGTTTTTTTAGGGTCTCACTCTAGCCCAGAGTGACCTGGAATTCACTATGGAGTCTCAGGGTGGCCTTGAACTCATAGCGATCCTCCTACCTCTGTCTTCCAAGTGCTGGGATTAAAGGTGTGTGCCACCACATCTGGCTAAAAAATTTTCTGTTCTTTCTTTCTTTCTTTCTTTCTTTCTTTCTTTCTTTCTTTCTTTCTTTCTTTCTTTCTTTCTACTGAAAAACTATTTGCTGGTCAAATTTTTAAGATTGCATGAATACAATTTCCCAAAAGAGAGACCCTGCAGTTGTGAATGTGAACGCCCGAGGTTGAGTGTCCATTTTTATCATGAGCGCAGAGTCCAAGGAAGAATGGAGCACAGGCAAGGACTCCCAAGCTTCGCTTCCTGCCCTGCGTTTGAGCTTCCGCAGTGCTCGATGCTGCTGTTTCTGTTGCCTCTGAACCAGGGGGTCACGGTGGGAGGCTTGTTGGGAGCAAGGAGATGCCTCCTGCACAGGCTGACACTGGGAAAGTTTACTGTTGAATTTCCTGACCCAGATTTTTTTCCCCCAAATCTTTGGATGGTCTTCAGTGAACCGAAACTGTTCACAGAGCTCGCTGCTGGCTGGCTCGTCCCTTGGCTGCAAAGGGACAGTTCACACACAGTCAGATACGTTTATACCAGTCACAGCCTCCCCCTTCTCCCACCCACATCCCCCCTCCTTTCCACTTAAGGTTTCTTTTCGTTTTTGCAAAGCAGCCACGTGAGAGGGATAAAATAATTTTGAAGAGCATTATATGGTGGGAATTTTGACAATGAGTGGAAGATGGTAATTACTCTTCCATTACACTCAGTGGTTTTGGACAGATAAGCTGTATTGAAACGTGTGACCAGGGCATGGGATCATGGATTGTCTTTCACTGTTGTCATGGCGACAGTGATGCAGGTGGCCTATAACTGCCGGGCTGTCAGATCTTATACATCAAACTGGTGCTAAGTGAAAATATGTTAGAGGCATTGGGGAAAAAATTGCCAGCGGTGTTTATAGAATCCGCTGGAGAAAAGGTAGCCTAGTTGAAGCAAAGATTTCTGTTGAAAGCTCTAGGTGATTCTGAAGAAGTCAGAGTTTTTATTTTTTCACTAATAAGATGAAAGTGGATTATTAAAAGAAAAAAAAAATAGGCCTCTGGATGTTGCATGGCTGTACGCATAATTAACGATCCCTTTCTGGCTCTCTCTTGAGCTAATGTGATGATAACATGGTGGCTTCGGAGGAGGCAAGGGCACACCAGGCTTTCTAGGAGCTCCGCAGGGGACCAGGCTTCCAGAACGACACACTGACAGAGGTTGAGTCTTCCTTCCTTCCAGAGAGTACGACTTACTGTTTGCCTACAAGCAGTTGTAAGAATGATTACTATAAAATCCCAACAGGGAACTTTCGACATCACATACAGAGACTTGTACTCTGCACTTCACAGGTCAGGGAATCTTCTAGAATCGAGGATATGTTCAACTGCAGAGGGATAGCTCTGTGTCCAGCCCAGTTACCATACCTCTCTTTTCCTTTTCCCTTTTCTTCTCCTCCTTACTCAGTCTCTTCTTTAAAAACTGATGAATGTCTGGGCTGTAGAGATGGCTTAGCGGTTAAGGCAGTTGCCTGCAAAGCTAAAGGACCCTGTTTCGATTCCCCAGTACCCGCTTAAAGCCGGATGCACAAGGTGGCCCATGCATCTGGACTTGGTTTGCTGTGGCTAGAGGGCCTGGCATGCCCATTCTATCTCTCTATCTGCCTCTTCCTCCCTCCCCACCCTCTCTAAATAAAATTTTTTTAAAAAAACTTTAAACAAAATTGATGAATGTTTTAAACTGATACCCTCAGGTGCTACTGGAGCATGGGTATAACTTCTGGGATTGTAGAGATGTGGGCCCTGTCTCAACAAAGCAAAACTATCTTTATAATTTTCTTGTAACCATACAAAATCAGAAGAAGAGGATATATGTTTCTGTTTCCATGATATATTTGAGGGAAAAGAAATGGTAAAGTTCAACAAGAAGTATTTGTGAATAGAAACAGTCTATTTATTAGAGAGTGGGGCGGAACAGGTGAGACGCAGAAGCAGGCCACTAAGTTAGGTTCCACTTCCAACATTTCCTTTGTAACATTCAAGTCGAAGTTAATAAGAGAAGGTGAACTTTCCCTTACTTCCCATTGACATGTAATTGATCAGCCAAAGTATTAGCAATTGAATGTGACCCAGTCCACGTGCTTGGCACCTGAGCTTATTGGTGGGCACTTTGGTTGGTTCCAGTAATCAGAAGGAAGATGACACTTGACCATTGCTAAGCCATTAATACGTGCTACGCAACTAAATGGTTCAATTTTCACGGTCATAAGCAAAACTAGGCATGTCGCCGTGCGTGGTAGCGTACGCCTTTAATTCCAGCACTCGGGAGGCAGAGGTAGGAGGATCGCTGTGAGTTCAAGGCTACCCTGAGACACCGTAGTGAATTCCAGGTTAGCCTGGGCTAGAGTGAGACCTTACCTCGAAAAGATCTGGAAGGACATTCCAGGCTGAACAGAATGCCCGAGTGAGGGCACTAATGAATGAGACCATGGCACATTCCATACACGTGGAATATTGCGTACCTGTGCGTGTATGTAAGCACGCATGCACCCAAATGCATTTGACTTTGCAGCGCTGGGAGCTGGAGCAAGTTTTGTCAAGTAGATTTTTGTTTGTTTGTTTGTTTTTCAAGGTAGGGTCTCACTCTGGCTCAGGCTGACCTGGAATTCACTATGGAGTCTCAGGGTGGTCTCGAACTCTCAGCGATCCTCCTACCTCTGCCTCCCGAGTGCTGGGATTAAAGGCGGGCCCACCATGCCCGGCTCTCAAGTAGATTTCTCTACAATGTGCATAGGTTAAGCCCAGTATATATAGCATCAGGTAAGTGATTGGGGATTCATTTACTGTTTTCGCCTTCTTAGTGCTTACAAGCTGAAGGTTTGCTGGCTTACGCTGGTAGTTCTCTTTAGGTTTTGTTTTTTGCTTTATTGACATTTCTCTCTTTCCCTCAGTACCTTCTCGTTTCTCAGAACATACATTTTGCTCACCATGTCATTGTCCTTTTTTCTTTCCTCATTCTTGATCAGAAGTTTTCTTCTACTCAAGCAAACATTTTTTGAACCCTAATGAAAAGGAAATGCTAGGTAGAACACATGAAGAAACCGAGTGTTCTGTCAGTCCTATACAAATAAATAAAGACCTGAAAAATTTGTACATTAAAAAAAATACCCATAGGGGCTGGAGAGACGGCTCAGTGGTTGAGGCACTTGCCTGCAAAGCCTAATGACCCTGGTTCTAGTTCCCAGTACTCACATAAAGCCAGATGCACAAAGTTGTGCGTGTATCTGGAGTCTGTTTGCAGTGCGCAGTCCCTGGTGTGACCATTCTCATCCCCCACCCCTCCCGCCGCTCTTCCTATCTGCTTGCAAATAAATATTTTTTTAAAAAAAAAAAAGTAAAAAAAGAACCACCATGGGAATAGCCCTTGAGCTTTAAGGTCCAAGTAACAGACTGCAAACTAATCTCAGTCAATAAATCAAAGTATTTTCATCATGTGGTTTATACCATAATGGAGATTGGCCCTCCATTCAGTAATATTCATAATTCTTGTTTTCATAAAGACATCACTCTTCTTGAACCTCATTCTTTGGCTAACAGGTTTTCATTTCAGAAGTTAATCTTAAGCTTTTGCTAAATCTTATCTATATTCAATTAACAGAGAAAACTTGTGATTTATTGTCAAGCTGTGAATTGGTTGCCAGTGCTTTCCAAATGGTCCAGGCCATTCCCATACCAATGACGAGGGAAGAGGTAAACATTAAGCCATGGAGCCATTGCCTGCGTTCCAACACTCAGGAGGCTGGGGCAGGGGGACAGCCGTGAGTTTGAGGCCCGCCTGGGCTACAGAGTGAGACCTTTCCTCACAAAACCAAACGTAAAGCCACAGAAATAAACATAAAAAGTTCACAAACAAATAACAACAGTGACCAAAAAATGCTATCATCAGTCCCCATGGGGCTGTGTCTCTAAATTAGTATGAAAAATTAGTCCTAGCATCTTTGAGGTATTTGGAAATACTGTGTATCTTTCTCCTTCTCTCTTTATCTCCTCCCTTCCCTCCTTTCCTCTTCCTCTCCTTCCCTTCCCCTCCCTTCTCCTCTCCTCTCTTTCTTTCTCTCTTTCTTACTCTTTTGGAGAAACCAGAGCTAAGATCACAGTAGCATAAGTAAGATACATTCCTCTTGACTTTAAAAATATTTATTTATGTACTTGAGAGAGGGAGAAAGAGAGAGAGAGAGAATGGGCACGCCAGGACTCTAGACACTGCACACAAACTCTAGACTCATGCACTACCTTGTGCATCTGGCTTACGCAGGTCCTGGGGAATCAAACCTGGGTCCTTCAGCTTTGCAGGCACGTGCCTTAACCACTGACCCATCTGTCCAGCCCCCTCTTGATTTTATACTTCATTTTTCCTTGGGTATGTACCCCCTCACGCACACACACTTCTGCTGGATTGCTATTTCTAATAATACTAGCATGCAGCCATTTGCCATGCATCTCATGTAAGGAAATTGACTCAGGAGCGTTATAAATCCCTTGACCAGAACCAGGGCTTTCGAGAGTGGAGAGCAATTAGAAGCAAAAGACTGTTTCTGTGACTGCCAGGGCCGAGTACACGGATTTGTCACTCTAGCCTTGCCTCCCAGCAGAAAAATGTCTAATCAAAGAGGAAGAGCTTGAGACAAACAGGAAATGGAAAATTAATTTGAGCTTGCTTTCTTTCCTGGTCTGTTTACATGTCTCAGAATGAGGCCTTAAAAAAAAAAAAAAAGAATTCAAACATAAAGAACACTTAGTTTTGAATCAAGAAATATCCTGGGGGCGGGGGTGGGGGGAAGACAAGTGATTTCTTCAGTTTAGGGTGACTGTCCATGATGGTAACGGGCATAGGGCCTGAGGAGATGGCTCAGCAATACAGTGCTTGCCGTGCACGTATGAGGACCCGAGTTCGATCTCCAGTACCCGTGAAAATGTATACATATCTGTAATCCCACCACTGGCATAGATGGGGGGGGGTGGAAACAGAGGGGTCCCCGGGGCTCACTGGCCAGCCATTCCAATCTAACTGGGGAACTCCAGGCCAGTGAGCAACCCCGTTTCACAAAAAGGTGGGCAGCATTCCTGAGGATGACCCCCAAGGTTGTCATGGGGTCTCTACCTGCACACACACATATATGCATGCACAAATACTGTGACATGATGTAGTGATTATCACCATGGAGCCTTAAAAGTGGTATTAGGGCCGGGCGTGGTGGCACACGCCTTGAATCCCAGCACTCGGGAGGCAGAGGTAGGTGGATCGCCATGAGTTCAAGGCCACCCTGAGACTACATAGTGAGTTCCAGGTCAGCCTGGGCTAGAGTGAGATCCTACCTCGGAAAAAAAAAAGCAGTATTAGGTTCTTACAAGTGGAAAAATGCCATGCTAGATCCTTCTTTGAATAGGAAAGCCACAGCTACTTCATATTCATCTAAATTCTTCAGTGACAGAAGCACTTGTGTCCTTCTTTATTGGGAGGTTGCTCTACGGAGCCCCAGGCTGTTAGCAACACTGGGCCAGTGTCTCCATCTCACCACGGATGCCTCATTGGCCAGACTGGGGGAGGGGGTCTTGGCATTTGACTCCACGTTTCCCACAAGCAGATTGCCCGAGTTTTGTTTTACTGATTAACTTGTCACTGAAACTATTTAAACGGGCACCTGTTCGCTGTTCCTTATCAATACCGAGCTTGGTAAACAGGAAATATTAATGTGACCTAATTGGAAAATACCTCAGTGACCTGCTTTGTCAGAGGAGGGGTTGCTCTGTTGTGTCTGCTCACGTTTATTCCAGAAGGTACTTGGGGTTTCTACAGGGGTTCTTGGTACTTATTTGCTCTTAGTGTACCTCTGAAAATGTAGGCAGGGCAGGAGAGATGACTTGATGAGAATTTGAAGTAGGATATTTTTGCTAGCAGCACAAGAACCCAGCTTCCTAGGAAACCCGTGGCTCCTCCACTGGGTAGATCTTCACCACGATTGCTTTGGTCACTGTGTTAAATAAAGTGCCCGATGTATATAACTCTTTGTTCCAAGAATGTGCAGTAGCAGAAAAGGACGTATAGCCCTTCTCAGCATCTTCTCCACGACTGGACGCGTCATTGTCACAGGCGTAGGGAGTTCTGGATGTTACCGGTGGCGGTAGTGGTCGCTTTGGAGACAGTAGAGTATCTCCATGTGATCAGCTAAGACAAGGAAGGAGCTTCAGGACGACGACACTGGACCGAGTTCCTGCTAGGCTGAGGATTTGGGTGGAAACACCAGGGTTATCTTTTAGTCCTGACTCCGGGGCATCTGATCCCACTGGGAAAGTTTAGTAAGAAGAACAAAAACAGCTTTAAGCTGGGCTTGGTGGCACACGCCTTTAATCTCAGCACTTGGGAGGCACCAGTAGGAGGATTTCTGTGAGTTCGAGGCCACCCTGAGACTACATAGTGAATTCCAGGTCAGCCTGGGCTAGAGCAAAACCTTACCTTGGGGGCGAGAGGGAAGCTCTGAGCAGCATAGATATGTACATTTAAATATGTGTGTGTAATTTTAAACCCCTGTGGTTGGTTTCAAAAGTTGTTTTATAATGATGTCTCTGTTCTTTTATTTAAGGTAGTTTTAAAATATATTTTAATTTTTAAAATATTTTATTTATTTATTTGAGAGAGAGGAAGAGGCAGATAAAGAGAAAGTGGGTGCACCAGGGCCTCCAGCCACAGCAAATGAACTCCAGATGCATACATCCCCTTGTGTATCTGCCTTTCGTGGGTCCTGGGGAATCGAACCAGGGTCCTTGGGCTTCACAGGCAAATGCCTTAACCACTAAGCCATTTCCTCAGCTCTATTTATGGTATTGCCTTAAAAATTATTGCTGGGGCTGGGGAGATGGCTTAGAGATTAAAGGTGCTTTCTTGCAAAGCCTAACTGCCTGGGGTTCATTTCCTCAGTAACCCATGTAAAGCCAGATGCACAAAGTCATGCATGCCTCTGGAGTTTGTTTTCAGTGGTGAGAAGTCCTGGTGCACTCATTCTCTCCCCTCTCTCCTTTCCTTCCAAATAAACAAATAAACAAAGTATTTTTTAAAAATATTGAGACGGTAGCCAGGCGTGGTGGCACACACCTTTAATCCCAGAACTCAGGAGGTAGAGGTAAGAGGATCACTATGAGTTCGAGGCCACCCTGAGATTACATAGTGAGTTCCAGGTCAGCCTGGTTTAGAATAGAGTAAGACCCTACTTCAGATGAGATCGGGACCATTCAGGGTGGTATGGCTGTAGATGAGGACCCTACGTCAAAACAAATAAAATGCTATTGGAGAGATGGTTTGGTGGTTAAGGTGCTTGCCTGCAAACCTTAATGGCCCAGGTTCGCTTCCCCAGGACCCACATAAAGCCAGCTGCACTAAGTGGTGCCTGTGTCTGGAGTTTATTTACTGTGGCTGGAGACCCTGGTGTGCCTATTCCTTCTCTCCCTCTCTCTGCCTCTTTCTTTCTCTTTCTATCTCAAATAAATAAATATTTTAAAAGATAGAAATAAAAAATTTCACAGATCTTGGAGTGTTACAGAGCTCATAAATACAGTTAATGAAGATTTTCTGATAAACTAGAATTCGTTAAATCAAAAAAAAAAAATAAATAAAAGCAAGACATGACTCTCTCCTTCTTGCAGATAGTGCAGCAAAGAATCTTGTGTTTCAAAGCCCACGCTTTGAACTATTGGATTTTCCTTTCAGAAGGAACAATAATTTAAAGTGGCTGCTGGCAGAGAATTGTTAGGTGCATTTAAAAGGGTGTTTGTGTTCTGAAAATCCTAATTGGAACTCTTTCATTGTTGTTGTTTATATATGTGTTTGTTTTGGTGTTGAGGGAGAGTGGAAGTTCTTTTGTGTATTAGGAAGCCTTTCATCTTTAATTTAATATAAAATTAAACCAGCACATTGAGATAAGACTTTATATAAAGCATTTAGACATGCTCAAGTATTGTTTTAAAAGATATGAAAATAAATCACTTTTTCCCCCAATCTGAATCATTTTACAACAAATAGGAGGCACAGGGGAATTGAAGGACCTGTGGACAATGTGGAGAACCTTGTTGTCTGTGGCCTGCCCCTTACTAGCTTGCCTTCTTGGGCTGTGTGAGATGGCCAAGCCTAGCTCATTCCCTAAGACACAGCTGGTGACGTAGAAATTCTGCTTCTAAACCACATTCCCTGCTTCCCCCGAGCAGAGAGCACATTTAATTTACAAGCCAGCCCTGCCTGTTGGTCTTTGAGAAATGGTTCAGACAAGACTATCTTCCACTATTCACCCAGCAAAGACACAGCCCTTATCAAACACATCAGGCAAGTGACTTAACTGCTAAGCCATCTCTCCAGCCCTATTGAGCACATCAGATCAGTAACCTCGTTTTAAATGGTGGTACACCTTTAAACTAAAGACCAATATTGTAAAATATTTTATTTATTTGTTTGCAAGGAGAGAGAGATAGAAAAAAAGAGAAACAGAGAGAATGGGCTGCCAGGGCCTCTAGCCACTGAAATAGACTGCAGACGCATGCACCACCATGTGCGTCTGGCTTATGTGGGTCCTGAGGAATTGAACCTCAGTTCTTACATTTTGAAAGCAAGCGCCTTAACCTCTAAGCCATCTCTCCAGCCCGGATTTCTGGTTTTTTTTTCTTTTTTTAAATAAAGCACTTTTCTTTTTTTTTAAATTTTTTATTTATTTATTTGAGAGCGACAGCCACAGAGAGAAAGACAGATAGAGGGAGAGAGAGAGAGAGAATGGGCGCGCCAGGGCTTCCAGCCTCTGCAAACGAACTCCAGACGCGTGCGCCCCCTTGTGCATCCGGCTAATGTGGGACCTGGGGAACCGAGCCTCGAACTGGGGTCCTTAGGCTTCACAGGCAAGTGCTTAACCGCCAAGCCATCTCTCCAGCCCGATTTTTGGTATTTTATCCTTGAATTTCTACTGCTGTTTCCCCTTCTTTCCTTTACTTCCATGCCTACTCTTTATAAGGGTAGTTCCGGTTATGCAAGGCCATTGTTCAAGGGACATCATGAGGCTGTGGGCGGGACAATGCAGTGCCACAGACAGCAATATGTGAATGAAAGTTGCCCTCTGCTGTGGAGAAACTGTCCATCCAATGGAGAGTGTCATTGTGGGCACGGATAATGACAGAACACAGGGCTTGAGAAATAAAACGGAGAGGCAAGACTGACACTCAAGTATAGCATTGCTGAGTCAGCCAAGGAGGTCAGGAGACTTTCACAGGGGAAGTGGCCCTTGGGCCAGCCTGGGTGAGGACAGGGGCTTCTGTAGTTGGGAGGGGGTGGTGTGGAGGTAGTACCCAGGAAAGGGGACAGTCAGAGCCAGTACACCAGAGCAGATGGTGTATTTCAGGAACAATGACTGTGAATCTCTAACAGAGCCATGGCCACTCAGGGCCACGGTGGGAGGTGAGGTTGAACAGATGGGTTGGGACTGTGTTCTGAATGCATATTTCTTCTGATCTGATTGTCCAAGGTAGGATTTGAGGCAGAGCACACCGTGATCAAATTTTAGAATTTTGAATGATAGGTCTAATAGCAGGTCTTAGATAGTTCAGAGGAGTTGTGGACAAGTAGCTGAAAAACCAGCTGGAGGATGATGGTCCAGAACTGAAGTCACAGTGGACAAACAAAAAGATTTTGAAGATTTTGTAGGTTGTGTGTAGGGGGAGGGGAGGTTGGAAGATGGCTCTTTTTGAAGCCTAGCATGTTAAAACACTCTGCTTATGCCCTCCTTGAAACTTAGTTTTCCCAAAAAACTGGTCTTCTTGGGCTGGAGTAATGGCTTAGTGGTTAAGGCGCTTGCCTAAGAAGCCTAAGGACCCAGGTTTCATTCCCCAGTACCCATGTAAGCCAGATACATAAGGTGGCGCATGTGTCTGAAGTTCATTTGCAGTGGCTAGAGACCCTGGTGTGCCCATTCTCTCGCTCTTTCTCTCTTTCTCTCTCTCCCTCCCTCTCTCTCTCAAATAGATAAGATGTTAAAAAAATTAGGGCTGGAGAGATGGCTTAGTGGTTAAGGCACTTATCTGCAAAGCTTAAGGACCCAGGTTCAATTCCCCAGGACCCATGCAAGCCAGATGCACAAGGTGGTGTTTGTGTCTGGAGTTCATTTACAGCTGCTAGAGGCCCTGGCGCACCCATTCTCTCTCTCTCCCCTCTCTCTCTCTCTCAAATAAATAAATAAAAATAAAAAATATTTAAAAAGAAATTTTCTTCAGATGAGGTGATTCTTTGAAACATTTATAGCCCTCCTTGATGGTGGGTAGTGTGAAGCTAATTAATAGGGTTGAGATTCAAAGCCAAGTATGTTGAGTGACACACCACCTCTGACTACCCATAAGCCTCCCTGCCTCCTCATTCACTGAAAATGACTGAAATCGTCTTTCTTATGAGATGAGGCGGATGGTTGTACAAGTAACAAAATAAAGGACTCAGGATTGTGCTTAAGCCTTTTAAAAATGTTTTATTCCCGAGGTGTGTGTGCGTGCGTGTATGTGTGTGTTAATCACTTGCTTCTAACTTGAACATGCAGTTTTATAAACGTGTAAGGAAGAATGGGAAGATGGCTTAGCTGTTACAGGCATTTGTTTGCAAAGCCTGCTGACCCAGGTTTCGATTCCCCAGAAGCCATGTAAAGCCAGATGCAAAGGTGGTGCATGTGTCTACAGTGTGTTTACAGTGAAAAGAGGACCTGGTGCGTGTACACACACACACACACACACACACACACATACACACAAATATATTGGGAACATGTGAAGAGTTTTTGTTGGTTTGTCATTGCTATCCACTGAAACGTTATGTAGACAAGAAAGTACTGTGAAATACACGATCCATGCTAATTTTACTGTCCCATTATGTGCGCACATTATTCTTGCCCTAATACCTGATTTTGTTGCACAGTAGACCTTGTAAACAAAGATCCTATTGTGCTCCATATGGGACACGAAAGACACAGAGAGAGGTTTGGGAAGGAGCGGGGAGGAAAAGTGAAAATGAGTCAGGGAGTTCGAGAAACAATGGAGCGGTTCATTTGGGAACTTCCTCGGCAGAGAGCTGCAACCCTCTGCGGCCCCCAATAAATCACCTGGCTCATTTTAAGAGCTAAAAGGCCAGAGAGACAACAATCTGTGTTTCTTAAATTTCACTTCTGCCTACTCTCTAGTGTGACTCGCTGCAGCCTTCTAATTTTGGGGGTCCCAAGTGAACAACCGGACGGGGACCCGCAGCCAACAGTGTCTCTGTGCTCTGGTCTTGTGGCCGCAGGTTAGATCACACTTGGAACATGGGGGCCATGGTGAGATTTTGCAAGAGCAGGAACAGCCTTGGGAAGATGAGTGCCCCACCCACCTGATTGCATTCACAGGTTTGCAGAGGCCCTGATGAGTCCTGGTGATGACTTGTGATTGGCGAAGAGAAGGGAAGAATATTGAATCTTGGGGGTTCCATGCCCAGCACAGAGCCTGGCACCCAATAGATGTGCAGTAGACTTTTACTGACTGAATGGTGACTGGAAGTACCCTTGTCACGTTCTGTTACCCACTGGAGATCTGATAACTCATTAAATTGTCACCACAACCATTGAGACCCATTTGACAAGGGAAGAAATCAGCGTCTAGAGAGGTTGGACGGCCTGCCCAAGGCCAGGCAGCTTGTATATAGCGCAGTTAAGATTGAAAAGTGGATTTGACTGTACTTTGACTATCACAGACGTTTTGAGTACACCATAAATATTCTTCATTGGGGTATTATTTTGGAATTTCACCTATGCAAAATAGAATTTACACCAATTTTGAAAACAAGAGATTTAATTTATTTTTGATTTGTTTTCACTCTGAAGACCAAGCATATCCTAAGTGTTTAGTGAATGCTGAGTAAATACAGGACTAGATTTTATTTCCTTCTAGACTAACACTTTGTATTTTGTTGTGGAGAAAACAGGACGTGGAAGATTTGGAGGTTCTTACCTTTTAATAAAATAGTTATTTTCAAGACAAGTTCCTTAACACAATCAGGTTGACAAAATGCCTAACCAATCCATGACAGCCAGTTTAGAACTATCCCATGGAAACACGCCATGAGAATTTTGTGGTAATGTCTCCTGGCTTTTGAACAAAATGTTCACTTCCTTGTCACCAGGAAGAAAAGTGAATGATGACCTTGTAATGGTGAAATTTCCAGTTTTGCAGGAAGGGGCAGATAAATGGCCAAACTTTAACTTCCTCCCACAATCCTACTAATTCTTTGATATTGTTTAGACGATCAACCAATTTTTTCTGCCAACTCTTCGCCCTTTCTTTTCCTTTATTGTCTTTCTTCTTAAAAATGTCCTGTTCTAGCCGGGCATGGTGGCGCACACCTTTAATCTCAGCACTCGGGAGGCAGAGGTAGGAGGATCTGTTCTGGTTTCCCCCTTTATACTTTCAAATTCAGTAGCCTTTCCTTGTAATCCCATTTACAGCTCCCGTCTTTTATGAAAAATAATCAGGTATCACTCGTGACCCCCTCTTTGCATTTTCCTACTGAACCAAAGCCTTTGACCTTCTGCAAATGAGCCCTCCTGTGCATCAGAGGGGCCTGAGAGGTGGTGGAAGGAGAGGGACAGAGGAGAGAAACAGCGACAAGAGCAAGGAAGGGACAGAGATCCCTTGGTAGAGTGCTTGTGTAACACACACAGATCCCTGGGCTTGATCCCTAGCACCCCAAATACCTGGTGAGGTGGCATACACCTGTAATCCCAGCACATTGGAGGTGGAGGATCAGGAGAAGTTCAAGGTCATTTTCAGCTGTGTAGCAAATTAGGAGGCAGACTGGGATTCATTTAGACCTTTCAAGAAAGGGAGGGAGGAAGGAGAGAAAGAAGAATGAACAAGAGAAGAAGGGAGAGAGAAAGAGGGAAGGAGAAAGAATGAGAGGAGAGAGGAAGAGAGAGGGAAGGGGTGTGAAAGAAAGAAGGGAGGAAGGAAAGAAAGAAGGGTGAGCAAGAGAATGAGAAGAGAGGAAGGTGAGAGAAAGAATGAGAGGCAGGAGGGAGGGAGAGAAGGAAGGAGGGAGGGAAGGAGATAGGATTTCCCCTCTGGAACCTGCCACGAAATAAATTCATGTTATCTTTTGCTCACAAGTATCATCTTAGCTCACTTGCATATTGCATGGGTGGGGATGTGTGGGATGTGTTGTACTTGGTAGTTCTTTGGCTCATAGAGCTGCTTGTTTGTGCATTAAAATAAAACATGCATACACATGGATTCTCCAGGGCAGTTATTGCTTTAGGTTGAACATTCTTGGTAGAAAAGGTTAGTGAGCAAGGCCAAGTCTACACGGGGTGAAGTTAAGCAGCGGCTCATTTGACAGATGTCTAGGCAGTATCTAACATCTCTAGATAAACAGTCTATTCCAGTAATTGTTAGAACTCTTTCTGTTTTATTACCTGTTTGTGCGTGTATGCGTGAGTGCGGGCATGTGCGTGCCATAGCTTGTCCATGGCACATGTGTGGAGGTTAGAGGACAACTTTTGGGGGTCACCCTTCCCCTTTACCTCATTTGAGACAGGGTCTGTCTGTCGCAGTGCTTGTCAGGCTAGCTGGTCCCTGAGCTGTCTAGAATTCCTATCTCTACCTCCCATCTGACTTTCTTGGTGTGCTGGGATTACAGGTGTCCACTATTGCCCCTCTCTTTTTATGTGGGCTCTGGGCATTGAACTTGGGTACCCAGACTTGAGTGGCAAGCATTTATTCACTGAACCATTTCCTCAGCCCTAATCCTCTTTTTTTTTTAATTTTAAAGCCACCTTGGTAGAAACTGCTCTTTAAAAAGACTCTAAACTTCTGGGCTGGAGAGATAGCTTAGCGGTTAAGGTGCTTGCCTGCAAAGTCTAAGGACCCAGGTTCGATTCCCCAGGTCCAACATAAGCCAGAGGCACAAGGTAGCAGATGCGTCTGGAGTTTGTTTGCAGTGACTACAGGCCTTGGCACACCCATTCTATCTGCTTTTTTCTCTGCCATTCAAATAAATAAGTAGTATATCTTTTTAAGACTCTAAAATTCCACCACAAGTGGAGAAGACTGCTCTTACCAGGAGAGATCCCGTTTCTGTATATTGCAACAAAGCGTGATGTTGTCATGTGGATTTGTCATGAGTAGAACTTGTCCGCAAATGTCAACTGCTCCGGGGTGCTGTGGACAGCATGCTATAGAGTTTGTCCTGCTTCCTCTTTTGCCCAGGATCAGCACTTGTATTCCCACTTCTGTGCCTGTCCCCGGGAGCCCTTGCTCACTCCCCCGCTTCCCGTGTTTCGCGTCTAACTTGCTGTGCTTGGGTAATGAATTAAAACAAGAACGAATAACCTTCGAATGCTGACCGCGTGAGGTATCCCTTGAGGCTGTGGCGCGTGGACTTTCTGCGCCTATTTTGTCTTCTCAGAAGCATGTTTGAGGTTCCTGGCTGGAATCTGGCTAGTTAAGGTTTCAAGATAAGTGAGCTGTCACATCGTGACTCATCATGTACTGTTTTAAGCAGCTCCACAGCCTCAGAGAATAGAGGGATGTCTAATCATCTCCGGTTTCCTGTCATGTTGACGTCACTGTCATCGTCACCGTCTTCAGCTCCTTCACATTAAGTCCCCAAAGCACCTAAGTCGCCACAGTAAATCTGTTGCACAGGCATGATCTTTAGTGTCTGGGAGCCTGCTGTCTTCAAATCGATACCCTCCCCCACCAATGGATCTGATTTAGACTAAGGTATTGATTGTTCTGTGGGAAGTAATAGGCGGCATTAACCAGAAACTCCAGTTTCTAAATCCAATGTCTCAAGTGCTGTGAGACCACTGTGTATAACAGGTGTCTATGTATGGGGACTCTGCGGGACAATAGGGTACTGCCCCTAGGAGCTTGATACAGTGATAGAAATCTTCCAGGCAGCGCCTTGCCTGATCTGGAGTTGGAGGCTCTGAGCAAAGTGGCAGGCTTTAGCTGGGTGAAGGCGATCTGTGTAGAAAGGGGAGCCTCGGAACTTCTGGTGCGGTGAGGACTGACACAGGGGTGAACGTGGTAACAGTAGAGAAGACATGTTCAAATGTCATGGTGAGGGACCATGGTAAACATCTGTGTCAGGTAAGCTTCCTCCTTGTGGAGGAGCCAAGGGAACAGCAAAGCGGAGGACGCCAGAGGCCCGAGTTAAGGCTGTGACCTCATTTCCAGGTTTGGAGTGGTAGATTTGAGAAACGAGGGGAAATTCAAAAAGCTTGCTGATGGATCTAAGACTTGAGGAGGGGCCAGCTAACATGAGCCCACCTCCTGCTGTGGATCCACAGGTCTGTAGCAGTGCCCAGAGAGGCACTGGGTCCTAGCCTGGCTCTTAGTTTGACCCTGGAGATTCTGGGAGCTCCAGAGAAAGAGGAAAAATGCCAGGAGTGGATCAAGTTGGAAGGAGCTAAGTCTCTGTACAGCAAGTCAGAATTGAATCTGACGGAAACGAGGGGAGAAAGATATGTTGCACCCCAAGGGCAGGTACGCTGTGCCCTCCTTTGAGAAGGAGGCCGGGTCTGGGTGGAGGCAGCCCTGGGGGCTGTGGGTGGCAGCAGCTAGGCTGGAGAAGCATAGCTCGTGTGTGTGTGTGCGCGTGTGTGCGTGTGTATCTGTGGGCTGGGATCCGTGCGCTCATTGGGCCACGAGGGGCTCTTGGTCATAAGTGGCAGACTGCCAAGGCTCCACTGGGCTTGCCACCCAGGGCGGGGAGGGCTGGAGGAGAGAGCAACTTGCTTTCTCCATGAAGTGTCTTTTGGCTTTGAGACAAAAGATAAAAGAACAGCCTATTGCACACTTCATGATCCAGAGAGCCAGCTATTAATGAGCTGAGAAACAGAGGAAGTAGAAAGAAAGGAAGGCAGATGTTCTAGTGGATTATGCTACTTGAAGCAAGGAAAAAAACCCAAAAAAAACCACAATCACATATAGAGCCCAAAGCAAGAGAAAGTTCCACACCTGGGGTCTTAAATTAGGAAGTTCACCCTGGGGCCGCCAGCTATCTAAAGAGCCAGTCTCCCTTCTTTCCAAGTGCCGTCTCTTCACGGGAGCTGGGTCACCCCTAATGACTGAAATGAGCAAGGAAGCCAGTGATGCCGAGTGTTCTCGAATGCGACGAGCCAGCGAGCACCAGCTGCTGCTTCCATTTATTTTGCTCGTGATTTTTTTCGTTGTTAGGCACTGATCAGATTTCCCTCTCTCTCTGCTACTCGGTGCGGGGAGCACACAGCCCCCCAGGACGGCGATCAGCCATCATGGCCGGGCGCGCTTTGCTTTGCTTTGCACAAACCCACGCCGGTGGGCGATGCGTGCCGCGGGTCTGCGCGCACAGGCCCGCCTTCCGGGTGCTCCCGCCGTGCTCCCCGCTCGTCCAGGCTGCTCCTCACCTGGTGCGCACACCGCAGGGCCCGGCCTGCGGATGGAACCCGCGACATCGCGACGTCACCGCGCCCGGCAGAGCTCATTGGCTGAGAAGTTCAGAGTTTCATTTTTGACCCGGAGACAGGGCGGTGGAGATCCAGCTAGAACAGGTCTCTCCTGGCTCAGGCCTTGCGCCCGTGGTTGCTGGGGTTTGCAGGCAGAGGCAGAGGCAGCTTGCCTGTTGACCGCGGGCCGAGCTGGACAAACCCCACGTGGCTCCCCCCACCCCACCTGGCCCCCTTCCTTCATGTTGACCTCATCCTCACGCCCACCGGCGACCATCCGGCAGGAGCTGTGTTAGCAAAGAGTTCCTTTCATTTCCCTTCGCCTCCGCCTGCCTCCTGTGGCCGGGTGGCTAAGCATGTGCTTATATCCCCCAGGTGATCAAATAGGGTAAAGAGGGAGAGTCCATTCAGGCCAGGGTCTTGCATTTCGACCAACTGCTGCTTCTGCAAGCAGGAGAGATTTCCATCTTTTTGGCATAAAAGCTGTAAGGCAGACTAGGAGGGCTTTGCTCCTGTAAGGCAGAGCAAACCAAGTAAACAGATTACTCTCCTCTGCTTTCAGGAAGAACATCTTTGAAAACCTAAAACTCTGGCTACATATCTGTAAAGGTTTTTGTTTTGTTTACTTCCCTCTCCTGATTCATATATAAAGATTCACATCTGCTTATACCTTTAAGGCAGCTTGTAAATTTGTTTTCCTACTTTTATATTTTGATTTTGTTTTTCGAGGAATGGTCTCACTCTAGCTCAGGCTGACCTGGAATTCACTATGTTTTCTCAGGGTGGCCTTGAACTCATGGCAATCCTCCTATCTTTGCCTCCCAAGTGCTGGGCTTAAAGGCGTACACCACCACTCCCGGATCTACTTATTTTTTTTTTAAATGTTCAAAGTTAAGAATGATGAGTGTAAGTTTCATTTGGGGTTCTATTTTTATTTATTTGTTAGCAAGTGAGAGAGGGAGAGAGAGAGAGAGAGAATGGGCACACTAGGGCCTCTAGCTACTGCAAATGAACTCCAGACATATGTGCCACCTTATGTATCTGGCTTATGTGCATTCTGAGGAACCAAACCTGGGTCCTTAGGTTTCAGAGGCAAGCACCTTAACTGGTAAGCCATCTCTCTAGCCCTAAAAATTTGTATGAATATATATGTGTGTGTGAATATTCACATTCCTGTGGGTGCATCCAGTGTGTGTGGAGGTCAGAGTTTGACATTGGGGGTTTTCCTCCACTACCCTCCACTTTTCTTTACTCTGGCAGGATCTCTCACTCTAAGCCAAGGCTTACCCATTCAGCAAGTCAAGCTAGCCAGCTTGTCCCACCACCCCCTGACCCCACCTCCCAAGTGCTGGGATTAAATGTGGCCCCCATGCCCACCTGGCATTGACATGGATGATGGACATCCGAACTCCAGCCCATATATTTGGCATCACACATGCAATATCCGCTGAGCCTTCTCCACAGCCTCAGCAACTTTTGAATGGCTCTTTTATTTATTTATTAGTATTTATACATATCTGAGGTACAGGCAGATTATATATATATATATATATATATATATATATATATATATATATATATATATATGGAGAGAGAGAGAGAGAGAGAGAGAGAGAGAGAGAGAGGGAGGGAGAGAGGGAGGGAGGGAAGGAGGGAGGGAAGGAAGGAAGGAATGGGAATGCCAGGACCTCTAGCCACTACAAACAAACTCTAGATGTATGTGCCATCTTGCGAATCTGGTATTTGAACCTGGTGTTTTGGCTTTGCAGGCAAGCCCCTTACCTGCTAAGCCATCTCTCCAGCCCTGATTGTCTGTCTGAGATAGGACCTCCCTTTGTAGCCCAGGCTGGTCTTCAACTTGTCATCCTCCTGCCTCAGCCTCCCTAACGTTGGGATTCTAGGTGTTCTTCACACTTTGCTCTCTTTTTATTACAATAAAATGTGACCAAGTGTGCCAACTCACCACCAGCCTCAAATATGACAATTGAATACAAATGGAATATTTAGATCTTTTACTCAGGAGTGGCTGAGAAAGCTTCCAAGATCCCTCAGATTCCAGGGCAGTTAGGCTCCTTGCCTGGAATCTGCTTGCCTTAAAGAGCAGTGTGACCTGAATTAAGGGTCTCCTGGTCTTCATGTCTGTAGCTTGTAACCTGTCTTGATTTTCCAGGAAAAACGTTGCAGTAATCCCTGCTATCTTCCCTTCTTGGCTCTTGTCTGCCGTCACACTGCAGCTGAATTTCCCTTGCTTTAATATCACCATCATTATGATCATGGACATGGCATCAGGAGCCACATTTCTCGTTTGAGTCGCCTCAGCCTCCACAGCATTGAAGGAACCAGCTCTGGCTCCCAACAGCCTGTTGAGAACTGGTGGGTTCCTGTCCCAGGGGTTTTCTAGGGTGCTCAGGATCAGGCTTGGCCTCTGACTCCACACTTTGAAACACAAATGACAGCCGTAATTGGCTGAGAGAGAGACCATAAGGAGTGAGGGAGGAATACTGTGAGCAGCCAGGCCGTTTGAACCTGGTTTTAATGGGACACTAACAAGCTAATTGGAGGAGGGCGTCTCGTTTAACAGACCTCACTTGCTTGAGTTCTTCTCTCGTTCTGTTTTAGGAAAGGGAGGAAGTGGCTTGGGAAAAGGTCAGTTTAGTTGATTGTCTCCTCCCTCTGGACCCACTCCTTTCATTGGATGACAACCTGGGAAATTTGTGTCCCTGATCTTGACAGACTGATATTTGATTTAATCTCAAGATTTTGTAAAAGTTCTCTTGCAGCAGGAAGTGACGTGCTCACTGTTGGTCATGGAATTTTGGGAAGCCTTAATTTAACCGGACTCGACATCTTTCCCTCCAGGCAGGCAGGCAGTTAACTCTCTGATTTCTTTTCTTTCGTATGTATTGACATATATGTTTCATGTGTGTGGAGGCCAGAGATCCACCTCACATCTGTTCCTCAGTTGTTTTCTACCCTTTTCCTTTTTGTTGTTTTGAGATAGGGTCTCACTCTAGTCCAAGCTGATTTGAATTCACTATGTAGTCTCAGGGTGGCCTCAGAACTCACATGATGCTCCTACTTCTGCCTCCTGGGTGCTGAGATTAAAGGCATGTGCCACCTTGTCCAGACTTTTAACCATATTTTTGTGACAAGGCCTCTCACTGAATCTGGAGCTCGCCAGTTTGGCTACACTGGCTACTAGTTCACCCTGGAGACCTCCTTGTCTCTGCTTCCCCATGGCTGGGACTACAGGTTTCTACTGCCCCACCTGGCATTTTACACAGGTGCTGCAGGTTCACATTTAGGTCCCACAAGGGCTTAACTGATTTAACCATCTCCCAAGATCCTCCCTGACTTGTTTTCAGTTGCTTTTAATACCAATTTATTTTATTTTTATTTATGAGAGAAAGGGAGAGAAAGAGAGAGAGAGGGGTACACCAGGGCCTCTAGCCACTGCAAGTAACTCCAGAATCATGTGCCACCATGTGCATCTGGCTTACATGGGTTCTGTGGAATCAAACCTGGGTCCATAAGCTTCACAGGCAAGTGCCTTAACCACTAAGCCATCTCTCTAACCCTCAGTTAAGTTTCTTTTCCAAAACTGATCTGTCAGGTATAGCATAAATCTCAGAGGTGACAACCTCCTCTCTTTGTGAAGTATCCAGTCAGATTTGAAGAATTATTTTCAAAAACTCTGGCCTCCTTTGACTTGCTTAGGTAGAGACCCTTACTAAAGAGAAGTTTGGGTCTTTGGAAGGGGACAAGGCTGTGGTCCAGTACGAGCTGAGCTACGCCCGCCCTGCTCTTCTGAGAGGACATTAAATCCTGCTCTTGTGGGAGTCCTTCTTCTCCAGTCTCCCGCCTTCCTGCTGGATTGAAAGTTCTTGGGGTCTCAACAACTGACAAGTATCGTCTAATGGGCTCACTGGTTTTTGTTTGTACACTTCCTTCCGCCCAGGCAGTCTGTCCCCTCCCCGCATTCCCCTTTCACCGAGCATTTCCTCTATCTTATAGGAGTTAACCCTCTTTCTTAGCTTGTGCAGAGAGCTGGTCATTTCCAGAACAAGAACTTGTCTACTTTGGGACACATTTCTACCCGGAGGCCCAATCCTGTTGATGAACAGCAGAGTAACTCTTAACTAGTTGCAAGTGCAGACTTAGGAATTGTCTAGCAACCTTAAAATTCCCTTGGGCCCCCAGCCAGCCCAGGGAGGGTGACCTGGGAACAGAAGTGCCAGGTGGTAAGAAGCTGTCAGAGCAGGGGTTTGTATCTCCAGGACCTCTCTAGGCCCCAGTGAAGATTCTGGCTTTACCTTCTTAGCCAAAGCCTTCTGTTTGATCTCTAAAGAAAGGCTAGATGAGCAGTCATGCACTTGCTCAGGAGTACCTGTAGTCTCTCCGGGAAGATGAATAAACTAATCCTTTAAAACAAAGCCTTTCTATACAGTTCCTGAGCGAGTGGAAAGAGCCAAGCTGTCTAGGTTTCAATGCTAACGGTGCCATCTGCTAGCCATTTGACCTTGAGAAAATATTTGATTTTCTCAACTGTCAGATGGGATAACAGTATTACTCAGTAAAGGGTTGTCTTGAGAAACTAAATGAATGGCTTTTTCTAGTCCATAGTAGTACTACATAGGAGCACCTAGAACAGTGCTTGGAACATACTGAGTGCTAATTAAATATTAGCCCTTGTTAGCTGCTGTGTTTTTGCTATTATCTGTGTTTGGTGCCTCATGTCGTTAGTATGAATCACAAAAGCAATAACAGCGTTTTAATATTACATGAAGGGCATGGAGGATTACCCCCCCCCCGCCCCCGCCAGCAGCTCAGGCTTCCTTCCGACTTGGGATTCTTTTAGCTTTTCACCATTACAGCACCCTGGTGAACCACCCCTTACCCATCAGCCAGGGCTGATGAGAAGTGGTGCTACACAGAAGAGATTCTGTAGAAAAACTGAATAACAACAGTAAAAGCACAAAGCAAACAGCGTGTTAATTGGATACCATTTTAGCTCATTATTCTTGGAAGAATATGGGAATAGCAGATTCAAGGCAGTTAGTCTATGAATCTCTTGGAAAACTGTACAGCTGTTAATGAGGTCAAAGTTGCACTGGATTTGAAAAAAAATAAGTTTTTTTTTTTTTTTTTTGGTTTTTTGAGGTAGGGTCTCACTCTGGTCCAGGCTGACCTGGAATTAACTCTGTCATCTCAGGGTGGCCTTGAACTCATGGCGATCCTCCTACCTCTGCCTCCCGAGTGCTGGGATTAAAGGCGTGCGCCACCACGCCCGAAAAAAAAAATAAGTTTTTAAATGAAAAGACGCAATCATGTTTTCACTTTTTGGATGAATTCCCTCTACCCATTGCTATAGTTTGCTTCTCCCAGATGGCACAGGAATACAGTTGTAGACAAGATAGCCTTTTGAGTCTGGCTTTTTGAGCCTTCTGATTCTGTACTATGAATTGTGACAAATGCAGACATCATTTAACCACTACCACAATACAATATAGAATAATCCCATGACTCTACCCTTAAGAGGCATTTTGTATATGTGTTTGTATGCATGTGGATGCGTTTTTATGTGTGAATGCATGTATATGTGCATGTATGCGCACATAGAGGTTGATGTTTGAGATCTTCTTCAATTGTTTTCCACCTTAGATTTTTTTTTTTTTTAATATGTACTTATTTGAAAGAGGGGAAGAGAGAGAAAGGGAGAATAAATAAGAGTATGCATGGACACATCAGGGCTTCCTGCGGCTGCAAACAAACTCCGCATACGTTCACTACTGTGAATCTGGCGTTAGTTGGGTACTAGAGAATCAAACCCTGACCATCAGGCTTTGCAAGCACAGTGCTTTTAACCACTGAGTCGTCTGTCCAGCCTTCCACCTTACGATTGACGGTAGGATTCCTCATTGGACTGGAGCTCAGCAAGAAGACTAGGCCTGGCCAGCCAGCAAACCCCAGTACCTCCTGTCTTGCCTTCCCCAGTTCTGAGGCTGAAGGCGGGTACCACTATACCTGGGGACTTGAACTCAGGGAATGCCTGCACAGTAAGCTCTCTACCAACTGATCTATTGCCCCTAGTCCCTAAGGGATATTTGCTGCTGTTGGTTTTGAATTAGAGTCTCACTGTAGTCCAGGCTGACCTGGACTTACTCTGTAGCCCTGGCTGGCCTTGAATTCAGGGACATCCTCCTCCCTCAGCCTTCTGGGTGCTGGAAGTATAGGGGTGAGCCACCATATTGGGCTCTTAATGGACATTTCTATGTTACCCTTTGTAGCAGCCCCAGGTGTGCCCTCCATCAGTTGCTCTAGATGTGCTTCTTATGCCATAGTATTGTTTCTCCCGGATGGCATAGGAGTACAGTCATAGACTAGGTAGCCTTTTGAGTCTGGCTGATTTAGCTTCATGCATCCGTGCTTCCTCATGCTGTTGGTGTGTAGCAGCAAAACACTTATAATAGTCATACATCATCAACTTCTAGAAGTGGCTGAAATGTGAAAAATCAGAGCCAAATACTGTTTCCCAAGTGAAGAAACCGAGACAGCCTAGGGTGAGGTGACTCGCCCAAGGTGGTGAAGCTAATTAAAGAACAAGAATATGGAATTCCCCAGAATCAGTCCAGACCCTGCCCGGTAGATCACTCTGGGCTTAAGTGTGTGCGGCTGTCAGGAGGGGCTCCACTCTCCTTCCACCTGGTATTGTTCAAAATTGTGCTCGGGCAAACTGAGACTTACTTAAGATTAACACTGTTGGAGAGGCCAGATTTCTAGAGTGTGCAATTTCTTCAGAAAGTGTGTGGACTAGTCTCTCTCTCAGTAACGCGTTTCTTCCTCTGGAATAGCCGTGTTTTTGCCAGAGCCAGTCTGATTTAACGACAGCTCAGAGTGAAAGTCCTATCATTTGTTTTGTGTTTATAATCAGCTTCTTCTTGACAGCTAACAATGATTGTATTGTTACTATTGCTGTGTTTCTTTAAGCTGATGTTTTCACTGCCAGCTTGTTTCTAGGTCATTTACTCTAGAACATAGCTACAGGGGCCCAACGAGCATGAGGCTGTTGGTTTCTTAATTCATTTGCCAACTGGCGACTTGTGAAAACTCCACACTGGAAGGTACCAAGCTGTGGGATGTAGAATGAGAACACTGCATATAGTGTGTCCAATTTTGATGGCTAGATATCCTGACAGGGCACACCAAAACCTGAGTCCTAACTTCAAGTCTGTTTGAGGATACTTGGAGTCTCTCTCTCTCTCTCTCTCTCCCTCTCTCTCTCTCTCTCTCTGTGTGTTCATATGTGTGAGTGTGGGTGCGTGTGTGCCCCGCGTGCACATGGAGTTCAAAGGACAACCTTCTGCCTTGTTTGAACAAGGGTCTTTTGGTGTTCACTGCTCTGTTTGCCAGATTAGCTGGCCCACAAGGTTCTGGAATTTACCCTGTCTCTGCCTCCCCTGTCTCTGTAGGTACACTGGGATTGCAGGGTACTGCCTCTGGCTTCACGTGGGTTCTGGGCATCTGTACTTGGGTACTCATGCAAAAGCTTTACTCTGAGCCATCTCCCACCCCAGAGTCAATCTCTCTCTCTCTCTCTCCCTCCCTCTCTCTCTCTCTCTCTCTTTGTTTGTGATGCCCTTGGGAATATTAGTGTATATGTGTGTGGGTGCTCATGTCACTTCTAATTAGTGTAATTACTTATTTTATAAAAACAAAAATGTACTTTTTAAGTTTAATTTTTTTTTAAATTTATGAGAGAGAGAAAGAGCTAAAGAGAGAGAGAGAGAGAGAGGGAATGGGCCCGCCAGGACCTCTTGCTGCTGCAGACAAACCCCAGCTGCATGCAACACTTTGTGCATTTGGCTTACGTGGGTCCTGGGAAATCAAACCTGGGTTCTTAGGCTCTGCAGGAAACTGCTTTAACCTCTAAGCCATCTCTGCAGCCCAAGATGTATTTTTTCAAAGGTTTTAAGAAGTAGGTGAGAAATTATTCAATCATTTTTTTTTTTCCTATGGTAGGGTTTTGCTTTAACCTTGGCTGACCTGAAATTCACTATGTAGTCTCAGGGTGGCCTTGAACTCATGGTGATCCTCCTACCTCTGCGTCCTGAGCGTTGCCATTAAAGGTGTGCACCACCATGCCTATCTTCACTATTGTTTGAATGTGTATATGTGTGTTCATATATGTACATGTCTGTTCATGTATGTGTGCTTACATATGTACATGTGTCAGATATGTGTGTTCATATATGTATATGTCTGTTCATGTATGTATATCCGTGCTCACATATGTATATATGTGTGAATGCATGTGTGTGTTGTCTTCTTCAGTCACTGTACACTTGGTAGTTTTCGAGACAAGTTCTCCCAGTGAACCCAGAGCTCAAAAAATGGCTGAGATTTAAGGGACCAGCAGCCTCCAGAGATCTCCTGTCTCCGCCTCCCCAGCGCCGCTGCAGCTACAGGCACACACTGCCACGCCTGGAATTTTGCGTGGGGTGCTGGGAATCCTAACTTAGGCCCTCATGTGTACACAGCAACCTTTTACCTCCTGAGCCATCTCCTCAGCATAACACTTAGAATCTTGCCAACCATTAGCTGTAAAGATTAGGGAGCTGTGAGCTAGAGCCAAATTGAAGTTCCTTTATTTATTTATTTATGTGTTTATGTTTTTAGAGAGAAAGAATTGGCATATGAGGATCTCGGCCACTGCATTTGAACTCCAGATGCTTGTGCCACCTCATGCCCATGTGTGACCTTGCAATTGCATCACCTTTGTGTGGCTGGCTTATGTGGGACCTGGGGAGTTGAACATGGGTCCTTAGGCTTCTCAGGCAAGCACCTTAACCATCAAGCCATCTCTCCAGCCCCCAAAGTGATGCTCTAATAGAGTGCTACAGGAAATGCGGTCTGCTGGTGAGAACTGGTTGCAATATAGTTTGCCAGTGCACAGAGCACCCCGAGATTTTGTACATGGAAGGGAGAAGGTCACAGTTGCACTATAGGAAGCTAATTGGTAATATTACACATGGGTTGCAGGAGAAAACCA
This sequence comes from Jaculus jaculus, assembly GCF_020740685.1. NCBI lineage: Eukaryota > Metazoa > Chordata > Mammalia > Rodentia > Dipodidae > Jaculus > Jaculus jaculus. The sequence goes on along the minus strand of NC_059113.1, from coordinate 88,350,507 downwards.
GAAACTAGAAAATGAATTTGCCTGGGTGTGGTGACGCACACTTTTAATCCCAATACTTGGAAGGTAGATGTAGGCGAATCCCTAAGAGTTCGAGGGGCCACCCGGAGAATAGATAGTGAATTCCAGATCAGCCTGGGCTGGAATGAGACCCTACCTTGAAAAACAAAAAAAAAAAAAAAAAAGAGTTTGCTGGGAAATACATTGATCTGGGCAGGGCCAAAGCATGGGGCATTTAAAATGGGAAGAAAGAGGTGTTTGAGTCACAGGAAACCCTACTGAATACAAGAAGAAGTCAGAGAGAACTGGGGAGCGCCCCTGCATGCAGGGGACAGGCCAGCCCTGTTAACAGGAGTTAGTCAGCTTTGTCCTGGGAAATGGTGTGAGAGGAACATGGACGGAGCTAGAGATCGTGCAGGGGAGGAAGGAGGAGAGAGGAGAGGTCTTTCTTCCACTGTGTCTGTCCTGTTTTCCCATGTTATATGTGAGCCTGTTACAGAGTATTTATGCCTAAATGTTCCTTGTGTTTAGAAGGCTAATTGGAACTTTATTTTTCCTTCAGTTAAGAATTCTGTTGTTGTTTTTTCTTTCTGTGTCTGTCCTAAAGAGTCAGTTGTATGGTTAGTTATTGGATAAATATATTTTTTTATTAGTTTTCTATTCTGCAAGTACAGGCAGTTTGGTACCATTATTAGGCTCACCCGTGACCTACCCCCTCCCCATTGGCCCCTCCTTGTTGAGGTATATGGGTCGTGCATTGTGGAGTTAGCTCACAGTGATTGGTACGATAAATGTCTCTGCATATCATGACCCAACATGTAGCTCTGACATTCTTTCCGCCCCCTCTTCCGCAAAATTTCCCTGAGCCATGTTGGGTTCATTTTTGGTCTGCTTCAGTGATGAGGTGTTGGGGGCCTCTGGGGCTCTGGCTCTTAGATAAATATTTTTGAAGGAGACAGTTGTCACAGGAAATACAAATTATGGCAGTGAAAAGCACACAGCCGATTTAGGGATTGACTGTTCCTACCCAGACAACTCTGGATTGAAGTGCTTGTCAAAATGACTAAACTAAAGAAGAACTAGAAAATCCCAACCCAGCGCTGATCAAGAAGTGGGGAAACACCTCACGTTGTGCTGAGGTTTCTAGGAACACGTGCAGCAAGCCCAGGGAAGAATCTTGTAGTAATTATAGAGCTAAGCCTTTACATTGTATAAGTATCATAGGAAATGCCAAATAACTCTAAGGAATGAAGTTTCTTATGGCAGAATGAGAACATTTACTGCAACAATGAAATAAAAGGGGAAAAATACCCCCGCTCCCCACACACATCCCCAGTCAGTTGCTTCATAAGATATTTTCTTTGGAGTAGTAAGGGATTGTAGGGCAGGGTAAATATATAATAATATTGAACGAGAGGCTGTGGGAAACAAGGCTGACTCGTCTGATTATGGCTAGAGAATGTGTCTACTAAAAGGGCTTAATCTCCTCCCCCCCCCACAAGCTATTTTTTTGTAGCTTTATTTCATTTATTCATTGACACATACAAATTGTTTAGCCATTCTCATTGGCTCAGACATCACTATGTTGGCTAGACTCGCTGGTCAGTGAGTCTCCTTGATAAATGTGTGTATTAGGTTGCGATGAAATCAAGGTTATTAGATATTCATCCCTTCTTTGTGGCAAAACAGTACAAACGATCTCTCTGATGGGCTGGTCAGCAAAGTACTTGCCTTGCAAGCATGAGGACCCGAGTTCAGTCTTCAGCACCCACAGGAAAATGTGGGGTGTGGTGGCACATGCATGTTTTTCCAGCACTGGGGAGGTAGAGATAGAAGAATCCCCAAGGCTCACCGAACAGCCCTTTGAGCCCACTTGGTGATATCTGAGCCACTGAGAAACTCTATCCCCATAAAAAGGTGGATGGAAACTGAGGAACGACACCTGGTCTTCATACGCAAGTGCATACATAAGTTTCTGCACACTACATGTACACACACTTATGGGCATATTATTAGATAGATGAATGAATAAATAACTCTCTCCAACATGCCCCCCCCCACATCAATAGTGCAAGTTAAACGTTGTGATTTGTTGGGGGCTTATTATCTGTTTCTATTATAGGTTCAAGCTCGTACATTTTGAAGGGGCTTCAAGTCCATTGTGAAACAAATAGGTGTCTTCACAGCTCAGAGCTACACTTCAGTTTTGCTCAACTCTTCCCCTAGAGTTTTACACCATTGCACATGGGTCACCTTGTGAGTCTGACTTACATGGGATCTGGGGAGTCAAACATGGGTCCTTAGGCTTCACAGGCAAGTGCCTTAAGAGCTAAGCCATCTTTCTAGCCCCTGATGTATGCTTTTTAGTGTTATAGCAAAGCATTTTGGTAGAAAGAACTTTGCAACAATACCGAGGGAAATTCTCACTGTTAGATTTTTTTGTTTGTTTGTTTGTTTGTTTTGAGATAGGGTTTTGCTGTAGCTCATGCTGGCCTGGAATTCGCTATATAGTCTCTGGCTTGTCTGGAACTCAGCGATCTTCCTACTCAACCTCCAAAGTGCTGGGATTAAAGGTGTGCACCACCACCCAGAGTTGATCTGACTTTTTTTTTTTTTTTGGATTTATCTATACAGTTGTAAATGTCTTTAAATGCTGTGTGGAAATAGGTAACTTCCTTTTGCCTCAAGGGCAAAATAGTAGAAAAAAAAGTCTTTTCTAGCTTTTTAAAAAAACCTTATGGGGGCAGGGGCAGATATGGGGGTGCCAGGGTCTCTAGTCCCTGCAAAGGAACACCAGATGCATGTGCCACCTTGTGCATGAGGCTTAGTGGGTCCTGGAGAATCGAACCTGGGTCCTTAGGCCTTGCAGGCCTGTGCCTTAACTACTAAGCCATCTCTCCAGCCCTGTTCGAGTTCTTTTGAAAGATGCATGCATCTTCATTTGTAGGTGCCCTGCTCTACACAGAATACCAGGGCTGACTCCTCGGGTCTCACCGTTACTTGGTGCACATGGAAGCCCTCCACCCCAAAGCGGCTCCACTTGTGTCTTCACTCCTTTTCCTAAGTGAGTCCAAAGGAAGAAAAGTTTTAGGGACATTGTTTCCTGCTCAGTAATTCCCTGTCCCCCCATGATGTGCACATAAATGTAAGGCTGTTCATATATGTACGCATGTATTTGAATGCCACAGTTCCATGTTGGATGTCCTCAGTCACTCTTTACCTTACTTTTTTCATTTTCCATTGTTTTAGTTTTTCAAGGTAGGATCTCACTGTACCCCAGTCTGACCTGGAATTCACTATGTAGTCTTAGGCTGGCCTCGAACTCACGGCAATCCTCCTACCTCTGCATCCCAAGTGCTGGGATTAAAGGCGTGCACCACCATATCCAGCTTTTCGCTTTTTTTTCTTTTCTTTTTTTTTTTTTGTGACAGGCTTTTCATTGGACCTGGAACTCAGTGACCTGGCTAGGTTAGCTAGCCAAGGGATCCCAGGAATCCTCCTGTCTCCCCAGCTGTGGAATTACAGGAGCACCCCCACGGCCAGCTTTTACATGGGTGCAGAGGGTGTGAACTCAGACTCATGCTTATGTGGCAAGAACTGACACACTGAGCCATCTTCCAGCCCTCTGTTCACTCTCCTTCTTTTAAAAAAAATTTTTTTTGTTTATTTTATTTATTTGAGAGCGACAGACAAAGAGGGAGAGAGAGAGAGAGAGAGGGAGAGAATGGGCACACCAAGGCCTCCAGCCACTGCAAAGGAACTCCAGATGCGTGCGCTCCCTTGTACATCTAGCTAACGTGGGTCCTGGGGAATCGAGCCTCGAACTGGGGTCCTTAGGCTTCACAGGCAAGTGCTTAACCGCTAAGCCATCTCTCCAGCCCTCACTCTCCTTCTTTAAGCAGCTCTCATTCCATTTCTGTTCATTGTATATTCACGAGGGCAGTCGGGAGAACTCACCATGTCTACCAGTCTGAAAACTGCTGATTTCTTTTTGATTCACCCATACCTTAAGCCAATCACCAAATGTTTGCTATTTTAGATGCACTGTAACCCCCCCCCCAAAAAAAATATGCCTGAAATTTCCTACTCCTCTGTTTTCCCATGGAAGGATCTACAGCAGAAGTGTATTGCTTAACTCTCTGTTCTGAGACAAAAGTCAAGGAAATGGACTCCGGCCCAAACATGCATTGCATATCAAAGTGGAAGCCAGGGGCAGCAGGAGTCTTACAGGGCTGTGCTTTGGGGGACAGAGCCCCCGTGTGCATGTGGAGACAGCTGTTCTGGACATGTCACAGGCACTTGTGATACTTGATGGATGGACAGAGAGATTCTCTTACTTTGCAAAACATGTGTGGAGAGCCTCCGCAGATCAGAAATCTGAGATTCCTCAGTGAAACAAAAAGTGTACAGTAGTTTTCCCTAAAGGCCGAGTTTCCTTCAGGAAAGTAAATTTAGCCCTTGAGTATTTGAGAGAAAATACCTGAAATTTTCATCATCAGAAATGACAGGCGCTTAAGAACAACCTGATTTGCAGGACAGGAGGCCTCGGGTACAAAATCTTCTTTTTTTTTAAAAAAAAAAACAACCTTTTATTTTTTTTTTTTTCATTTTTGACATTTGCATAGACATATGTGAAGTGTTTGATCTTATTCCCCCAATTCCTCTTTCTTGCCCCTCTCTTCCATTATCACCTACCTTCCTTTCCCATTACTCCCCATCTTACTTACATGCCATACTTTTATTTGCGAGCAGAGAGAGATGGACGAGCTATGGACAGAGAGAATGGGGGCACCAGGGCCTCTGCCCTCTGCAAATGAACTCCAGATGCATATGTCACTTTGTGCATCTGGCTTTACATTGGTACTGGGGAATCCAACGCAGGTCCTTATGCTTTGCAGGCGAGCTCCTTAACCTCTGAGGCATCTCTCCAGCCCCTTGCATGCCACTGAGTTATTTATTTGAGAGCAACAAACAGAGAGAGAAAGAGGGAGAGAGAGAGGGGGAATGGGCACGCCAGGGCTTCCAGCCACTGCAGATGAACTCCAGACGCGTGCGCCCCCTTGTGCATCTGGCTAACGTGGGTCCTGGGGAATCGAGCCTCGAACCGGCATCCTTAGGCTTCACAGGCAAATGCTTAACCGCTAAGCCGTCTCTCCAGCCCCCTATGGTAGCCTGCTTTTCATGAAAGTGCACCTAGACTCCAGCAGCAGCCACAACCCATAGGGAGGATCTTGGGTGTTTCTAGGTGCTAGGTGTTATTTTGGAACAGTACTGAAAAGGTGCAAGGCATCTGAAGTTAAACATGCTTTTGTCTGAGAGACCACGTAAGTAGTATGTGTGTGTGGCGGTGTTGGAGAGAAGACGGACTCAGAGGGTAAGGTGCTTAGTACACCAGCCTGATGGTGGCTTGTGCCTGTAATCTCAGCCCTGGGGGGGCACAGACAGGGAATCCCCGGGACCCACTAGCCAGCTAGTCCAGCAGATTCAGAGAGCTGTAGGTTCAGCGAGAGACCCTGTCTCATAGAATGCGATGGGAGAGAAATTAGGCAAAATCCTTCAACATGCGTGTGCCCCTCTGTGACTGCGCCCCTGGATATATGCACACCCCCCACACATACACATGCAGCAAAGAAGGGAAGCAGGCAAGGGGAGGGAGGGAGGAGCAATGAAAATAGAGGGGTTTTCAAAATGCTTGGTTCCTCCATCCTGCCTTGTCTGAGGCGACCTCTCCCTGTAGCCTGCATGAGGGCACAGACAGGCGGTTTTCTGGCTCTTTCTCCTGCCCATTTATGAGCATGTGTGCAGTGTGGCTCAGGTGACCAGGGGCAGAAAATGAACTTACTGCTGCATCCAGTTTTATAAGGTGCCCTGGAGGCTGGGCCTTGTCTCCTCTGCAGAGCTGAAACCAGGGATGTGCTTTGAAGTAACTCATTCCTGCCCTCGGTGTGACTGCACAGAAGGATGAGTAACCGGTTCAAAGTATTTAGCTGCCCATTACCTGTTTGTTCAAAGCTTGAGAAGAAAACACAAAACAGGTTAGACAACAGCCATTTAGCGGGTGCAGTTTCTACGTACTGCCCTGGTAGGTAAACAAAGCCTGGGTTTGGTGAGCTCTGCTTCCAGACTGCTCCAAGCTTCAATGTGGTCCTGGGACAGATACTAAGATTTAAAAAAAAAAAAAAAGCACTAAAGGGGACAATCAAAAGAACTCTCAATCGATCACCAAACAGCAGCAGCTGGTCTGTTTTTTCATTTTTTAAAAGGTTACTACTGGACTAATGTAGGTAATTGTAGAAGGAAAAAAAATCTATTAACATTTTTAATATTGGATCTGTGTATTTCCTTCAACCTTATGATAAAATATAAAGCCCCGAGTGCAATGTATTCATCTCATTTTGTAGTCTTCAAAGTAGGTTAAAGGATTCTCTTTCTGTAGGAAAGAAGAAACGTTTTGTTTATGAGAGCCAAAAATAGTTTCTAAAACTTCTTCCTTTTTTTTTTTTTTTAAACGGGTCTTTCATTTAGGAACTCAGGAAGTAGATGTTGGCTTTAGGTCATGCTTTATAGTAACTTGAGGTGAAAAGTGGAATATTTGGAATAAAGTGGTGGGAAAAGGAGAGACTGGGAGAAATCTGACAAAAACTCCAATACAGGAAGTTGAAAAATTTTTGGGGGGGAGAAATAAGCTTTAAGATGGTTGATGTTGGCGTGAAAATGTGTAACAAAATAAACAAATACTGTGATGACTTGGGGAGCCTGATCTTTAGAGCGGTAAAGCCAGTGTTACACATAGTCGTGACTTGTCCTGTGTGACACGTTGCGCAAAAGGCTGCAGATTCTGAGGAATAGCTGAGCAAAGCTTGGTAAACAAACCCAGCACTTAAATGACTGCAGCATACCTTTAAAGTGGTATATGTCACTAAAGAGCAAATAGCCTGAGAGGGCCTTGGCCTTTGGCTTGTCCAGCCATTTAAATGTTTTGTAGGGGGGATGGTGAGATGTCTTAGTGGCTAAGGCGCTTGCCTGTAGAGCCTAAGGACCCAGGTTCGATTCCCCAGTACCCACATAAAGCCAGATGCACAAAGTGGGGCATGCTTCTTGAGCTTGTTTGCAGTGGCTGCAGGCTCTGGTGTGCCTACTCTCTGTGTCTTTCCTTGTAAATTAATCATAAAAATTAAAACAAAAAAGCCAAACTAATTAAAAAAAATTGTTCTCTAGGAATTGGTACATGAGGGATCCCATTTATCATATAACTCATTCAGAAAGTGTTGCTTGCTGAATGGCTGGGATGTTTCGAACTTGGTGGTGTAACCCTGTAGTCCCCAGTATTTGGGAGGATTCGGGTCGGGGGTGGGGAGGTGTGAGGCAAGAAGATCCCAAGTTCAAAACCTGCTTACAGAGTGAGTTCAAGGCCAACCTGAACAACTCAAGAAGATGCTGTCAAAAAAGAAAGAAATACATAAACAAATAAATAAAAGTCTGCTGTGGTAGTACACCCCTTTAATCCCAGCACTCAAGAGGCGGAGATGGAAGGATTGCCGTGAGTTTGGGGCCTCCTTTAGACTACGCAGTGAATTCCAGGGTAGACTGGGCTAGAGCAAAGCCCTACCTTGAAAAACCAAAAAGAAATAAACAAGATAAATAAGTAAATAAAAACAACCAAAAAAATAATAATAAAGACAGCTAGGGATGTGGCTTAGTGATCGACTATTTGTCAGTGTGCATGGGTGCATGGGTTGATGCCTCAAGACCACAAAATAAAACAAACCTTCTAGAAAGAGCCAGAACTAAGGAGATGGGTTTGGCCCTTGCCTGGGGTTAACAGTGAGCTGCACCTGGTTCTCACCAAGGATGAGTCCCACTATCGCCAGGGGTTTTCCCCTTTGGTCTTTTAATCTAGGGTGTTTCTTTTGCCACGGTTCCTCTTTGAAGCCTGCAGGAATTGATGTGTGGGAGAGAACTCAGGCCCGGGAGAGGAGTGGCATGGGCCAAATGCCTGTTCACAGATTGGGAGAGGTAGGGAATGACAAGTTGATTCTAAAAACAACAAAAACTCCCAGACCTTCTCATTGGCAAAACATCATCTGGCCCAGTTAAACAGGGAAGAACCAAGAACCTTCTGGTAACACTGAGATGTGAAGGCAAAGAACACCTGGAGATGCTCACAGCTGCTGGGTGGCATAGCTCCTACCCGTCTGCGAGCTGGCACTGTGGGAGAAGCTCAGGCATCAGATCTGAGGAGGCAAATGGTAGTCGTGGCCTCCCAGGAGCCACTTCCATCTGCATGCCTTCCTGGTTTTTGTTTTAGCCAGTCACTTGAGCCCTCCTGCCTGTGGCCTGGGGCAGGAAAAGTGAAGGTACACTCATAAAAGCTGGCAGGAAGCCAGGTGTGGGCAGCTCTTGCCTTTAATCCCAGCACTCTGGAGGCAAAGGTAGGAGGATCACCATGAGTTCAAGGCCATCCTGAGACTCCATAGTGAATTCCAGGTCAGCCTGGACTAGTGTGAGACCCTACCTCAAAAAAACAAAAATAAAAATAAAGCTGGCAGGAGAGAGTTTGTTGATTCAGAAGCCAGTCAGCAAGCAGGCATCCGGGGGTCATTTCTTCCCACACCTGAGAAGAACTTGTAAAATGAGGAAAGTCAAGGACTTCTGCGGGGAGCCCCAAGGTACAGGGAAACAAGACCTGAGTTCTAGGGCCAGTTCTCTGCTTTGTAGGTTGTTTCTGTGAATCGTGCAGTAATTCGGAGCTATATTTTTCTTTTCCTACAAAACGGGAGGGCTACCTACTATTAATTTGTTGTTTTTTGTTGTTGCTGTTTTGTTTTGGTTTTGGTTTTGGTTTTTCGAGGTAAGGTCTCATAGCCCAGGCTCACCTGGAATTCACTACATAGTCTCAGGGTGGCCTCGAACTCACAGTGATCCTCTTATCTCTGCCTCCCAAGTGCTGGGATCAAAGGCGTGCACCACCACGCCTGGATTAATTTGTTTTTCTTTACTTTGTTTTTTTTTTTTAGTTTTTTGAGTCAGGGTCTCATGTAACCCAGGCTAGCCTCAAACTTCAAGGCTATGTACTTGATGGCCTTGAATTCTTGATCCTCCTGCTTCAACGCTTTCTCCCCAAGTACTAGAATTAAAGGCAAATGCTACCACACTCCATCTTCCTCCCACTCTTCCCCCCCCCTCCTTCTTTTCTTTTTAGGGTCTCATATATCCCCAGGCTGGCCTCAAACTCCTATTGATGCGAATTTGAGAACTCTCTGGGATTAGAATTCCCATGGTAGCAGCTCTCAAGTCACAGGTTCTTGTCCATATTAACAAAGCATTGAGAACATAGATTCAGAAGGAGGTAAATTATGAACTATGACATTTATTTTAGAGACAGGATTAGAGGGAAGCAAGCAGGAAAGCCCAAGCCAAAAGAAATTCTCCCCCTTCCCAGCGCCAGTTAGGGGAAGCCAGAACATCTTCCTCACATGGGGAAAGGCTTAGCTACCTACCTTCCAGAAAAAAAGAAGGCCATCTTACTCCTAAGCTGTATCACTGTGTAGCAGAAGATGACCTTGAACTTCTGATTCTCTGTCTTTACCTCCATAGCACTAGGGTTATGGACATGTGCCACCACGCCTGTTTATGTAGTGATGGGTATTAAAACCAGGGCTTCATCATGTTAGGCACACACTCTACCAAGTGAGCCACACCCCCATCAGAGTTGTTATCATTGCTACCCTTCTCACTCTTCAGTTTGTTGTCGCTATGAACTAAAATTGTGTGGCTAGAGGAATGGCTTAGCAGATAAGGAGTTTGCATGCAAAGCCAAAGGATCCTGGTTCAATTCCCTGGAACCCATGTAAGCCAGATGCACAGGGGGGTGCATGCATCTGGAGTTCTTTTGTAGTAGCTGGAAGCCCTGGTGTGCCCATTTTCTCTCTCTCTCTCTCTCTCTCTCTCTCTCTGACTCTCTCAAATAAGTAAAAACTTAAATAAATAAAATTGTTCAGAGAAAGAATGCAGAGTACACTGGTAAGCAATATATACACATGTAAAATGGTCATTATTAAAAATAATAAGGGCCAGAGAGATGGTTTAGTGGTTAAGGCACTTGCCTGAGAAGCCTGAGGACCCTTGTTCAACTCCTCGGTTTCCATGTAAGCCAGACTCACAGGGTGACATAAGCACGCAAGGTCGCACTCATACAAGGTGGCACACGTGTCTGGAATTCGACTGCAGCTGCTGGGGTCCTTGCTGCACCAATTCTGTCCCTCCCCTCATCCTGCTCTCACTCTCTTACATTAAAAAAAAATAGGGCTGGAGAGATGGCTTAGCGGTTAAGCGCTTGCCTGTGAAGCCTAAGGACCCCGGTTCGAGGCTCGGTTCCCTAGGTCCCACGTTAGCCAGATGCACAAGGGGGCACACGCGTCTGGAGTTCGTTTGCAGAGGCTGGAAGCCCTGGCGCGCCCATTCTCTCTCTCTCCCTCTATCTGTCTTTCTCTCTGTGTCTGTCGCTCTCAAATAAATTAAAAAAAAATAGCCAGTCTGTTGGGCTTGCCTCAAAAAATAATAATAATGATAACAAGTATATATACCAGAGCCGGCTAGAGTTACTGGCTCTCCTCACTGGCTTTAGGAGTCCCCTGCTCAGTAGGATCATTCCTGACTCTGACTCTGACTCTGATAGAGCTGCCTGAGCTTCCCCTGCTGTGGCCAGGGTCCTCAGCCTAATCTCCAACCTTACGGTGCATTTGTAGTCATGCTGACACGTCCACAATCCAGCTTTGTTTCTTTTTCACCTTAACAACAACAACAAAACCTTTCAAAATTGTATTTTATTTATTTGAGAATGGTGAGGGCAGGAAGAAAGAGGCAGATAGATAAAGAATGGGCCCGCCAGGGCCTCCAACCATTGCAAATGAACTCCAGGCTCATACGCCCCTCCCCTTGGGCATCTGGCTTACAAGGGTTCTGGGGAATTGAACCTGGGTCCTTTGGCTTTGTAGGCAAGAGCCTTAATTGCTAAGCCATCTCTCCAGCCTCTGTTTTTCCTTTCTTCTCTCTCTCTATTTTTTTTTTTGGGTGGGGGAGGGGGATATAGGGTCTTCTCTAGCTCAGGCTGCTCACCTTCTTTTCTTTCTTTTTCTTTTTCTTTTTCTTTTTTTAATCCCTGAGCTGTTCAGTTCTGATCTGGGGAGAGTCTCTTGGGAGCCTTGGGAGCCTGGAGCTGAATGAGACTTTGTGCATTCATCATTTGAACCCTCACCTCCTGACACCCAGGCCTCAGGATGTCAGGAAGGCTTACGCAGATGGGGGGGGGGCTTGTTGCTATGGTAACCACACCCTGGCGGGCTCCATTGCTAGGCCCAAGAGGCTAGCAGGTGAGAAGGGAGGTCCACGTCTTGGATTTTTCTGAGGCCCTTCCACGGCGGCGGGCTGACCTTCCCTGTCCAAGTGCGCACATGGATCTAGGTTGGGCCTGTGTGTCTCGATTTAAATTAGGCCAGCCTTGAAGGAGGGAAGGTAGAATGTCACTCTGTGAACATCTGGAGAGGAGCACGTGGGTCCCCGGGCAGAATAAAGTTGCACTGCCGGTCCCGGACAGCAGTGTGCAATAAAGCCTTCTTCCCTCCAGCCCTGCTGATCGGGGCGGAGGCGCCAGGAGGGGCCGAAGGCATCCTTTCCTTCCAGCAGTTTCCTCTTCCATTGGCTGCCTTCCCTCCGCAGATCTCAGCCGGCTGCCGCTGGGAGCGAGAGGGAGACAGAGCGCTGTTTTATGGAGGTGCCTGATTAGCCGGGGCTCGTTTATTTTTTTGCGTGTGTGTCCTCGGCTGTGCTATGGATCCGATTTTATGTTTACTGCCCCTTGACATTTCTTGAAAGCCGTCTTCAAAGCGGAGGACTCCATTCTAAAGACAGGGCTCTGAGCAGTTAAGTGGGCCGGGGTTTAACATCAGGAAGGTAAACCTAATGAAAAAAAAAGAGAGAGCCCCATAAACAACCCCAGCACCATCCACCAAGACCTTTGATGGGAAGGGACCTTGTTTACGAAGACCTAAGGATGGCCGAGAAGCAACACTTCCTTCAGGTCCTACCCTTCGCCTCCGGTGACCTCGGCGCTGACAGCAACAGCTAACTGTTAAAGCCACTGGATGAAATCATGCCAGGGAGATTTCAGTGTTGACTAACAGAATTTCTCGAATCCATTCGCTGTTGACTCGTCCTTTCTCCCTCGGCTCTCCAGTGCCAGCTTCATCCCTCTTCAGCCCACCAATGGCCAGCCTAGTTAGTGAAATTTACCCTTACCCACAGAGCTTGAAGTGGGCCTGTTTCAGAAAGCCAGAGCAGTCCTGAACAGCTTGATGCCAGTAAACACATGGTATCAGTAAATAACGACACCATGGTTCTTGGGCATGGTTTTTTGGTTTGGGTTGGTTTTCTGTTTAGTGACAAGAGTGTCAGTCAATGAGAATCTGGCTTGTTCCACTGCAGGAGTGTGTGTATGGAGATGTGTTTATAGTTGAACTCATGTCCATGTGTGTACATATATTTTGTTTTGCTTGATGTTTTTACTCTCATGAGAAAGGCGCTTTCTCCCCCCTGTTTTTAGACCATAAACAGAATTTTCTGTGTGCGTGGGGGAGGGAATCTAGGCAGAGGAACCCTGAAGTCTGTTTAGAAGATACAAATTGACACTGAGAATAGCCATAAATATTCAAATAAAATATGTTTTAATATAAAGGAATATATTACAATCTGTGAGTCAAAGGAGTTCGTGGATTGTAACACAGTACTTTATAGTGAGGCTTAGGGGGAAAAGCACCCCTCTAATCACTCCGTATATTTTGTGTTTAATGACGTGTAAATATTTGGCTGCGTTTAATAATTAAAATAATTCCTTTTTCCTCTACAGAACATTCCTCAGTTCAGAATTTCTTTTAATAGGCAAACAAACAAAAAGATCCTACAAGGTTTTTGCCTCATGTAAAAGAGCTCAGAAGCATCAAAGCATGTGTTGATTTTATTGGAATGTGTGTCTCGAGTTGAAATAGCCATTGCTGCTAGTTTCTCTGCTAGCCAAGCAGACTTCTGCATTGTGAGAATGTAAACCAAAGATAAAAACTGAAAATTGGGGGCTGGAGGGATGGCTTAGCAGTTAAGGCATTTGCCTGCAAAGGCAAAGGACCCAGGTTCATTTCCCCAGGACCCACATAAGCCAGACGCACATGGTGGCACATACAACTGGAGCTTGTTTGCCGTGGCTGGAGATCCTGGCATGCCCATCCTTTCTCTGCCTCTTTCTGTTTCTCTCTCTCTAAAAGAAATAAATAAATAAAAATAAAATTTATAAACTGTAAATTGGAAAATTTTCCATATGTGTGAGTGGTTACTAACTGCAGCGTACACACAGTACATTATTATTAATTATTATTATTTAAAAATATTTATTTATTTATTTGTTTGAGAGAGAAAGGGAGAGGGAGAGAGAGGGAGGGAGGGAGGGAGAATGGGCTCACCAGGGCTTCCAGCCACTGCAAAGGAACTCCAGATGCATGTGCCCCTTGTGCAGCTGGCTTACGTAGGTCCTGGAGAATCAAAGTGGGATCCTTTATTATTATTATTATTATTATTATTATTATTACTACTACTACTACTACTACTATTGAGATGGGGTCTCACTATGTCATCTAGGCTGGCCTTGAGCCTGTGACTCCCCCGCTGGAGTTTCTCCAATGGATGTCCATTTCAAAGGACTTAGAATCACCATGGACATAAGTCTCTGATCCTGTCTGTGAGGGTTGTTCTAGATTAGCTGAACTGGAAGGACCCACGATTCCCACGTGGGCTGGACCACCCAAAGAGGGGAAACATACAGGGATAGCAGCATTCATTACTCTCTGCTTCCTCCCTGTGGGCTGGACGTTGCCAGCTGCCTCAAGCTTCCATCTGCGTGCCCTCTCTTCCATGGAATAGTGTGACCTGGAACTGTAAACCAAAATGAATCCCTCCTCCCTGAAACTGGCTTTTCTTGTATACTTTGTCCCAGAAGTGAGAAAGGTAATTGACACGTCCTCCTTGAGACCTGATTGGTGTTTTAAGGGTTAAACACTGGATCTAGAGATCGTAGTTTTGTTCCCAGTTTCTTGGTTGCAAGTGAGTTTATTGTCTCATGATCAGGAAGAATGACAAATGCAGAGAGATGAAGGGCAGGCAAGCAAAATTTTATTGAGAAATGATTTAAAAAAAAAAGCTCCCTGCCGTAGGAATGGGGTCCCAGAAAGGGCTGCTAATGTAAAAGCCTAAACTGGAGAGGTTTATATCTTAACAATGAGGGCTGGAGAGATAGCTTAGCGGTTAAGCGCTTGCCTGTGAAGCCTAAGGACCCCGGTTCGAGGCTTGGTTCCCCAGGTCCCACGTTAGCCAGATGCACAAGGGGGCGCATGCGTCTGGAGTTCGTTTGCAGAGGCTGGAAGCCCTGGCGCACCCATTCTCTCTCTCTCCCTCTCTCTTTCTCTCTGTGTCTGTTGCTCTCAAATAAATAAATTAATTAATTAAAAAAAAAAGAATGAATCTGATTGGTTCCTGTCTGTATGCAAGTTAAGCATCAAGTTGAGATGAGTCAGATTGGCTGAGGGGCTGGGTGGAAGAGGTGCGCAAACTCAGAAAAAGCCCTCTGGTGGGAAAATGCATGCCACAAAGATCCAAGGAGGAGGAAGAACATGGAAGTCAAATGAACCATGAGCTGGTATCCAGCTGACTTCTTCATGAGTTAGGACTTTTCAGAGTTTCATACCTGAGCCCTGTACCTGGCTGGGCCTGTAGATATTTTGACCTTTTTGAGTTTAGACCCCAAGTAGCTGCCTAAAAGTGGGACTATCTTGCTCCTTATTCCTGTCAGTTTGGGTAACAACGTGTGTGAACTCACCCTGATCCATGATAGGAACATCTGTCCATCATGGCTAAACCAAGAAAAAAGCCTAAATAATTAGATGCATTTCAGCTTTTGCAGTTCCGTGGTTGTTCACTGTGACTCCTTCATTAGTCTTTCCCAGCCGTTTGGTATATTGTGTACCGTTGGGTTAATTGCACACGTCTTAGCTTCCCATTTTCTACAAATTAACCTTTACTTAAAAAAAAAAAATACAAGTGATTACACACACTTCTTTCCCCCAAAATTAACTACCATTCACTCAGTGCTATTGTTTGTTCCAAGGAATATTGTATTATTGTTTTCATCAAGTGTATTTGAAATAAATCCAAATACCTGTTTTGCATTTTGTAAAAAAAAAAAAAAGTTATTTCAGATTGTTTTATACCTCTGTGATTTCTTATGGTTTGCAGGTCAGTCTGAGACATTTCTATAACAATTAAGAAAATGAATATATTGCAAGCTGTGTCCTTGGCCTTGAATGCCTGTATACAGAACAGTACATAAGAAGGCCACAGGGCTCTGGTGCAGAATTCACTCCTCTCTGGGGTCACTGAGAAACAGCAGCTGCTCTCTCATCCATGGCTGGAACTTGACTAACCTGACTTCAGAAGTCAGAGAACCTTCTTTAGAAGAGGGGAATTGTTAACTATTTAGTTCCCCAATGAAAGGGGGAAAATAACAACATGAATACACTGAACTACTGCTTGCTTGTTACATTTCATTTTTCTAGAAGACTCTTACTGGAGGATCCCCTTTTCTCTACTTTGTTTTTTCTTTTTCAGAGGGAGAGAAGCAATAAAGAATTGGCATGCTAGGGCCTCAGCCACTGAAGTCGAACTCCAGACACTTGTGCCACCTAGTAGGCATGTGTGACCTTGCGCTTGCCTCACCTTTGTGTAGCTGGCTTATGTGGGATCCGGAGAGTAGAACATGGGTCCTTAGGCTCCACAGGCAAGTGCCTTAACCGCTAGCCATCTCTCTATTTCTTTCCTTTTTAATAAATGACCACTGTGGCTGAAAGGTTTCCTTCCATACATACTGAGGCTGCTGTGCCTTTAGTGGGGGCCAGGACCCCGAGAAAGCACACAACTCTTGGTTCTTGGCTTGCCTGCCTTCCCAGTGGCCCTAGAAGGGATTCAGAAGAAAGACTAGAGCCTTCTCTGGCGGTCCCATGTCACCGCGGACGTGGGTTATAACTTAACTTCTTTCCGCATCTTTTTCTCCTGCCTTTTCCCCCCTGCTGTGACGGTGGTCTCTAACAGTCACCCCTCTGTACTCTTTCCGGTCTGCACGATAAGACCCGATGAGTCTTTGCTACCCCGGGAATGTTCCTCCCATTCCACCTAGCGTGAAGGTGTTCCTTTTCTCCTGGCAATAGGAACTGGAGATGAAGCTTCATTTATTTGCCTCTCTAGTTTTCTTTTCATTTCCACGGGTTCCTCGCCCATTCCAGCTTGACGCCCCCTTTTCCTCCAGTCTTTTAGATCTATAGGCACAGATTTGCTTGCGCAATCCAGATGGACTACGGGACTGTAATGAGGGGCCCCCTATGCATCTCACCCCCATCCTCTGTGAAGTGAAGCTCTGACAAGCAGGGGCTACAGTGGCCTCTGGTTACCAGGACATGCCTGGTGCCACATTAACAACCCCGAGCCCTGTAGCTTGCCTCAAAGCACTGTGTGGGAGGCAGAAAAAGTGTAATAAAAATGGTAATGATTAAGCGCGTTCTATTTTTCTCTAGGGCTCTTCCATTTCTAAATGAAAGTAAAGATGAGTTGGGTACGATGGGCGTGAGACTGCGCAAGCAAGCCGTTTCTTAACCCCAAGATCTCAGCCCCAAACCTGGGCTGGGGAGACCGTTGGTGCATTTTTGTTCTTGGCCAGCACTCTCGGTTTTCAGGCTCTCTGGAAAGGAGCAGGAAGGAGGATGGAAGGGAGAGGGCTAATTTCTAAGAAAGACTGTTAGCAACTGAGTCAGTTCCAGAAGTCTCTGGGAGCAGAAAGAACTGACTGTGTTTAAACTCTGCTTTGCTCAGAAGGGCTGGGTTTACCTTGGTGAAGAGAGCTAACCTACTTCCGTGTCCTCCCTGAGCGAGGTCATACCATTGTAACCGCGAATGTCATCAGTGCCACATAGATTAGAAGTCAACTGCTGTGAGGCCTGAGCACGTTAGCGACCTGTGCAGTGCACAGAGTGGATTTTGAACTCATGTCCCTTTCACTCCAGAACTGGGAGCTTCTTGAGAATGGGCAAGGGGATGGACAAAAGCATTGGCTTTCCCCCTTGGAATGACACCCTAAGGCCACCGTTCATGTGGGCTGCAGCATTTAGTTCGGTGTGTGCAAAATAGCCGTTTACTTACTTTTATGGCCTGGGGAGATTTTTTAAAATTTATTTTCTTAATAGTTAAAAAAATGTTTTATTTCATTCCATTTTGAAAGAGAGAGAGAAAAGATGTGCTAAGGCCTCTATCCACCACAAACTCCAGACACATGTGCCACTTTGTACATCTGGCATTATGAGGGCACTGGGGAGTCAAACCGGTCCACCAGGCTTTGCAAAGAAGTACTCTTAACCACTGAGGCATCTCCTTAGCCCTCGGGAAGTATTCTATGGCCTAGGAAAGTGAGCCTTGCAAATTGCACTAATCACAGACCTACTTTAGACAGGGACAGATGAAAAGAGGGTTTTTCAGGGTGTCTCAAGTTAAAGAATGAAAGTTATGGAAGGTAGTAACACCTCCTCTGTGTCTGCACACTGGTCATTGTCAGAGGACAGTGTGATGGCCAGTCATCCTTGTCACCTTGATCGGATTCTGAACAACTATGGAAACACACTTCTATTGGGGTGTTACCTGAGGAGGGAAGGTGCTTCCTGAATGTGGGAGGTACCAATTCATGGGTTGGAGTCCCAGACTGGGTGAAATGGAAACAATGAGCTGAGCACCAGCATTATCCCGATTGCAGACACAGGGTGACCAGCCACCTCACACACTACCACAGCGACGCCTTCCCCACTGTGATGGACTCTACCTCAAACTGTGAGCCAAAATTAGCCCTTCCTTTCTTAAGTTGTGTCTTGACAGGTATTTTGTCACAGCAACAAGATAAGTAGCTCCTAGAGACAACTTTGGGCAGCCCATCTTCATGAAGACAGATCCTCAAGCATAGGTGCTGAGAAGAAACAGAAAAGCTACAGACAGATTCCAGGGAAAGATGGTGCCCCCCCCCCCACCAGAAGCCACAGATGAAATGGGTCAAATGCCAGCTCAGAATAAGTCACAGAAGAACATAAACATTGTAGAAGGATAGAAACGGACTCAAAAATCAGATGTACCAAATGCCCAAATAGTACCAAGTGAAGTGGGGCCTTAGTCCGGGAGCTCAGAGCCAGAGACCTTGGAAAGAGAGGGGTTGGGGGTTAGAACTGCGAACTCAGCACAGGATGGCTAGAGGCATCTTAATCCAGCCACAAGAGCCCGATTGTCTCATTTTCAGGCACATATCTCACCTAGAGATCTCTCCTAGCCAGGAAGGTAGGTAGGGTTCCATTTCTACTCTTTATTTACAATAGCTATATAGTTTCATTTTGAAAACATAACATTATAATGTTGGATAGTTTTTATTATTATATTTTTTAGATCGCTGAAAAGATCTGAGGCAAAGCCCTTGAGCACCATAGTATCTTACTTGACTTTCACAGGCCTTGGGTTGAGAGATTAAATATGAAATAGTCCTAAATATAAATACTACCTTTATAGTGTGTTTTAAAATATAGTGTGTTTTAAAATGATGTAAACCTACATATATGCTTATTATAGCACTTGATGAAGGAAACCAATTAGTAAATTGACTAATTACTAAGCATCTAGATTTTGATATTAAGAACACAAGAGACTTGCGTCTTGCTAACTTGTTGTCTCATATATACACATATTTGGATTTTCAAGGTAGGGTCTCACTCTGACCCAAGATGAGCTGGAATTCAGTATGTAGTCTCAGGGTGGCCTTGAACTCATGACGATTCATTTACCACTGCCTTCCAAGTTCTGGGATTCAAGGTGTGAGCCACGATGCCTGGCTCTATATTTGATTTGTTTTTGTTTTTGTTTTTTGTTTGTTTGTTTGTTTGTTTTTCAAGGTAGGGTCTCACTCTAGCCCAGGCTGACCTGGAATTCACTATGGAGTCTCAGGGTGGCCTCGAACTCATGGCAATTCTCCTACCTCTTCCTCCCGAATGCTGGGATTAAAGGCATGCACCACCACGCCCAGCTACATTTGATATTTTAAGTCTTTAATGTAGTTAATTTACTATTCATTTTTCTTGTTGCTGTGAAATTGTCTGACCAGAAACAACCTGAAGGACGAAAGATTTGTTGTAGCAATGGTTTCAAGGATTCAACCCATGTTCATTTGGCCTCATGTACTTGGCAGGTCATGGTGGCATAAAGAACATGTGGCAGAGGAGAACTGTTCACTTCCTGGCCAACAAGGAAGCCGATAGAGAGGGAGATAGGCAGTAGTTAGAGTTCCCTTCCAGAGATCTACTTTGTCTAGCTAGTTCTTATCTCCTAAAGTTTCAAAAACCTCCCCAAATAGTCACCAGCTAGTCACCCGATAGTGCCACCAACTGGGGACCAAGCAGTCACAACATGTGCCTATGTGGGACATTTTATATTCAACCCATTGTAGTAGTTAGTTTTGGGAAATCTCAGGCCATTTTGACCAGGATATGGAAAGGACTGTTTATAGTAAACTGCTGAGGACCCTGACATGGAAGGGACATGGTCTTGATCCAGTTCCTTTCTTGCCACGTCAGTAGTGTGACCTTGGGTCAGTAGCTTTATATTGCCAGACTGTCAGCTGGCAGCAAAATATGCCTCCGAGAAATACTCCGAAGGTAAAATTAAACTAGCTGGTTAAGTCTAATGCTTGCATAAAGTACAGTGCCCAGCCTGCTGAAAGTTCCCAGTGAAGTATCAACATTACTTTTTTTTTTTAGTTTTTCATTTGTTTATGAGAGAAAGAGAGGAAGAAGAAGGAGGAGGAGGAGAAGGAGAAGAAGAAGAAGAAGAAGACCAGGGTGCCTTGCCACTGCAAACAAACTCCAGATGCATGCGCCACCTTGTACATCGGGTTTATGTGGGTTCTGGGGAATCGAACCTGGGTCCTTAGGCTTTGCAGGCAAGCGCCTTGATTGCTAAGCCATCTCTCCAGCCCATAAACATGACTTTTGCTGTTGCTGGTTCCCCAGGGGTCAGTTGTAGTGGCAGCAGAAGATTCTACTGCAGATCTTTTGTGGGAGCCCGGAGTTGTCAGTGGGTAGAAGCAGATGGCAGTGAGGAACACTTGGAGATTGTAGGAGATTGAATGGATGGTCCTCACTCGATTCAGGTTTATTGAAGCTTATACCATGGTGTTACTGTGAGTGGCTGCTACGGTCCAGCCCTAAGGTTTGGGGGTGGATCTGGAATCTCCAGCTAAAGATATGCAAAGCGTTCGAGCTCTGCCTTGAGTTCCTGAAGTGCACTTTTTTATGGTGCTGGTGGCAGTTTTTCTCTCTGTGTGGATTTGGTAACTTCTTTTGGCATTATGAAACTCCCCCTGGATCTGTAAGCTTCAAATAAATACCAGTCCTCCCATAAATGGTGCCTGGCTTGGAGGTTCATCTCAGCAACAGAGGCAGTCTGCTATGGAGATGAATAATGGTGTCTCCTTCATAGCTCATGCTCTTCCTTTTCCAGATTCCTTCTCTCCACACCTGCCTCCTTGTTGATTCCAGTTTCTTCCCTTAGAACTTCTCGTAGATTCCCTCCACAGAGCCCTCCAATCCAAGTACTAACCTGAGTTATTCGTGAAATGCAGTGTGTGGACTTTTTGGAAGGTTTTCTTCCAGAATCTGTGAATGCTCACTGGTACTAACTCACAAATACACTCTCCCCTGAAATGGTGAGCTGGGAACCCTTAGTTCCCCCACTTCTCCTGGGATCCTGTGGGTGCCTGATTTACCTCACACCCAGTGGGTGGTGCTCAGTTCAGGATGGGAAGAAAGATCAGAAGGGCTGGTGAGTTCACCGGTTGCTCCCTCAGCCTCTGTGATGGAGCGGAGTTGAAAGGCGGTATGACTTGGCACAGAAAGCAGACAGTTTGAGAGTCACTGATGTGAGATCTTTGGCAAGTCACTAGCCCCCATGGCTACTGTCCTCCACATATGCCGTGTTTTGCTCAAGTGGGGCGATGACTCAGAGAAAGCCCTGGAAATGGTATTATTGGGTAGAACGCAGAAGATTCCCAGTTTCTTTTTTCTTGTTCCGCGTGAGCCCGGAAATGCCGAAAGAGATGGCAGTTTCGGAAACAGTGCCTTCTCTTCCATCTTTATGACAGCTGTCTGCTTGTGAGGCCCTTGATCTAGAGAAGGATCTAGAGAAGGACCTATGGTTTTCTTCTTACTGCTGTTGAGGGAGTGGGTGGGACGGGAGCCGGAAGTGTCTGGATGACAAGCCCGTGTGGAGGTACTTGCGGTTGCTGCTTGGATCACAACAGGCTCTCTATTCTTCCCCTTCCTCCCCCACACCCACCGCATGGACTCATGTCTCAGACACGAACACATTCTTCAAATATCACATTCTAGGACATTCTTGCACCCCACACCAGCGTGCCCAAGAGACTCTGGGATCATGAATGAGAGCTTTCTTAACAAATGACTTGCTTGACCATCTGTCTGGACGGTCATTGAGAACATAAGGCATGCATAATTCTCTCCCGCACTCTCTTTTATCCCGATTCCATACAACTCTAAATGTAATTTTTTTTTCTTTATTGAATCTGAGAATGTCTACTAAAACATTTTTTGGTAGGTTTAGTTTTAATATGATTTGATATGATTCCTGCGAGGCCATGAATGTATGAAGTATTTTTAAAACCCTAGTTTATATATGTTGATGTTTACTCTCATATGTTATTGTGAATCTCTTAACATTAGAAATAAGTAGCTATCTTGGCTCTCTGGGTTTTCTTTGTCTCTGTGTTGGTGTGTTCATATGTATCTGCAGG
The DNA here is from genome assembly GCF_020740685.1 of Jaculus jaculus. NCBI lineage: Eukaryota > Metazoa > Chordata > Mammalia > Rodentia > Dipodidae > Jaculus > Jaculus jaculus. The sequence goes on along the minus strand of NC_059113.1, from coordinate 88,328,534 downwards.
TACATATGTGTGTACATGTGTGTGTGTGTGTGTGTGTGTGTGTAGGCAGAGGACAACATCAGGAATACTGTTCACCTCTTTTTGAGACAGGCTCTTTGCCAGTCTCGAGCTCACCAATTAGGCTGGAATAGCGAGCCAGTGAGCTCCAGGGATCCTCCTGTCCTACTGCCGTGATTACAGGTGCATAGATCAACTCAGCTCTGATAGAGTGACAGGGAACAGGCGCCCAGGACCTCCCGCCACTGCAAGTGAACTCCAGATGCGTGCGCCACCTTGTGCATCTGGCTTTTATGAGCCCCGGAGAGTTGAACCTGGGTCCTTCAGCCTTGCAGGCAAGTGCCTTAACCGCTAAGTCATCTCTCTAGCCTAGCCTCCACATCTTATTCAAGCTTGTTTAGGACATGAATTCACAGAAATGATTTGGTATAAGGAAAGCACGTTGCTGACTGAGCCCTTGGTCCTGTGTGTGTGTGTGTGTGTGTGTGTGTGTGTGTGTGTGTGTGACATCACCCATAGGAGAGAGAGTAAGCCAGCTTTCCGAAGCCTGCTCCCAACAGCACACGGCTTCCAGCAAGATTCCACCTCCCAAATTACCACCAGCGGTGAACCAAACATTCAGATCACATGAGCTTAGGGGGGTCCATATGATTCAAACATCACGGTGGCCATGCCTGGCTTTTTATGTGGGTGCTGTGTGACACACCGGAACTGTCCCTGGTCCTCTGAGACCCTAGTGCTTGGATGGTAAGTGCTTTTATCCCCCAGAGCCACTTTCCCAGCTTTGACGCTTTGTTCATAAGCTGTAAAGTTAACCTAGTGGATGGGGAGATGCATGATCTGGGGAAAGGGGGTGCATCTCAAGGTCAAGCTCTAATATTAAGAAGCTAGGCACATGTTTGCTCCTGCAGATCTTCTGAGAGCTCTCCAGGAAGGGGTCCAATCGACTAGAACAAGAACAGGCGGCCTTGCACAGGTGGGGTTTTGAGGGGGCGGAGAGAGGGGTCTATGCACATGTGTCCTTCCCCTCTCAGACAGCTGTTGAGAAACCACCTGCTGTTTTTGTCCTCCCTACAATGACATCCCCCCCATGCCTCTGGGAGAACAAAGGGGCTCCTGCTGAATCTTGGGGTGATCTCAGCAGTTGGAGTTTGAGGAGGGCCGCTGCCTCCTCTCACTTGAGTGACACTCTCTTATCTTCTGTGGGAAGTTTAGCAGGTTGTCAGGGGCCAGGCTGTGATGCAGCTAGCAGGAGCTGACACGCCACTGTGCTGTTATTAACAGGCAGGACGCCCTCCTCTGGAGAGCACAGGGGAGCATTCCTACTGCTGTGGAGTTCAGAATGCCCATTACCTTGGCCAAATGCACAGGGCCTAATCATCTCTGTGAATTCATGTCCTAAACAAGCTTGAATAAGATGTTGGAGGCTAGGCTAGAGAGATGACGTAGCAGTTAAGGCGCTTGCCTGCAAAGCTGGAGGACCCAGGTTCAACTCCCCAGGACTCACAGAAGCCACATGTGCAAGGTGGTGCATGCATCTGAGTTCACTTGCAGTGGCTGGAGGCCTGTTCTCTCTCATTCTATCTGCCTCGCTCTCTCTCACTCAAATAAATATTGGTTGAAACACACACACACACACACACACACACACACACACACATACACACACACACACACACACACACACACACACACACACACACACATACACACACACACACACGAAGATATTGGAGGCCAAAGCATGAAGAAGCCACCCTGCATGGGGGACAATCTCCTTCCTCAGTGGCAAGCCCAAAGCATTTCCTGGTGGCCTAGGCACCGTTTACATGTGAAGGCTTTGACTGTCATACTTCTGACTCAGTCACGGCGGAGAAAAGGACGGCTGAAATTTGGTTCTGGGCATCAACTACACCAATGCTACAGACAGGAATTTTGTGGGTCCTGCCTTCACTTACGAAACTTGTCTTTGTTATCTCCTTTCTGAGTGTGTTCTATTAAAAAAAAAAAAAACTTAAAAAGATATTTTAAGTGTTATTATTTTATTTTATTTAATTAATTATTAATTATCAAGCAGAGAGAGAGAAGAGAGGAAGAGAAGAGAAGAGAAGAGAAGAGAAGAGAAGAGAAGAGAAGAGAAGAGAAGAGAAGAGAAGAGAGACAGACAGAGAGAATGGGCACACTAGGGTCTCTAGCCACTGCAAATGAATTCTAGAGGCATGTACCACTTTGTACTAGAGAATTGAACTCAGCGGGGGTGGGTGGTGGTTAGGTTTCATAGGCACTTACCTTAACCACTGAGCAATCTCTCCAGCCTGAGAATGTTTTATTTTATTATGATCATTTTAATCAGTGAACTGCAAAGTAAGCTCACTTTCAAAAGGGAGAAACATTTTCATAGTGGAAAAAAAAAACAGGATTATTTTAGATTAAAATAAGATCATCTCATGCCTAAAAGTTGAAGTACTTACTTAGGCTAACATATGAAGAGGGTTCATTTCCCAGCCATTGATTTAGTGTGACTGTATGCGACTCATTCAACAAATTATTCTGAAGTACTAGCTGAGTGCCAAATACTGAAGCTACAATCAGAAATGCAGCGGTGTGCAAGACAGGCAAACCCCCTTTCCTAGACGTGAACAACCGGGCTCACTTTTCAGTTTAAGTATTGTGTCAGGCAATGCCAATGTGGTCTTTCTCCCGAGTATGATTTTGCTACACATTCTGGTCTTTTTCTACCACATCATACCATCACTGGTGCCCGCCTTCTGGGCATCACCCCTCGAGCCATGTGCATTGTGTTCCCCAGTCTGAGAGCCAGCTCTCTATAGTTGCTGAAAGAAGGCCTCACTCTTCTCCTTCCCCTATAGGAGGGAAACGATTTGGAGTCTCAGTAATCAAGGTACAGAATTTTTTTTTTCTGGTGTCAAGTCAAAGCTGATGAAATCGCATATGAATGGTATGATTATTCGAGCTACTTACAAAGCTTGATTTCCTTAAAATTACCCCCTGTACTTTTACGCCTTTTTTAAGAGCTTGAAGACGCTTCGAAAGCTTGACCTGTCAAATTGTGAATTTTGTTGGCAGCCCTTTAATGGTTGATTGAAATAGGAGACAGAGAGGCAGACAGAGGCCAGATAAAAAGTGAGGACCATGGGTAACAGTGCCATGGGTGCTGAGTGCTTACTGTGTGGTACAGGACACACTAAGCATTTTCAAATAGTAACAATATTTGTTGAGTGTCCTCGTGTGTCTGGCTCCCTCCTTGCTGTTTACAGGCATTCGTACATTCAGTGATATGAAATAAGTGGCATTATTTGTTATCTGCTTTTAAAACTGGGGCAGTAGCAGCTGGGAAGACGGCTCATTGGGTAAAGGATTGGCCACATGAGCCTGAGGGCCTGAGTTCAGACGTGCAGACCTCACGGGAAAGCCAGACCCTGTAGGCAGCTTGTATAATCCCAGCACACTGCCAGTGAGATGGGGGGCAGGGGCATTTCCCAGAACCTCATGGACCCGCTAGCCTCGGGAATGAGCGATCAGCCAACAACCAGAAAAACAGAGGCCCTGCCTTCAACAAGATGGAAGGAGACCCAGATGCTGTCCTCTGACCTGCACATGTGGACATTCACTGTGACATTCACTCTCTCTCTCCCTTTCTCTCTCTCTCTCTCCCTCTCTCCCTCCCCCTCTCTCTCACACACACAGACTTGAGGAAATATGTCCTAGACAGTTTGAGTAATGTTTTCAGGTCTAGATTGTATGTGAGAGAGTCACGATTCAATCTACATTTTTCTCACTCTCAAGTTGATTGACAGAGAACTCTTGGTAGAGATCTCATTACTGAACAGTGCTGTTTTCTTTTTTTCTTTTTAATTCTCTTAAGGATTTAAGAACCTGCTCAGTAAGTGTGAAATGTGCCTAACAGTTACGCTACATACATGTCTTTGAACATTTGTGAACTGACTTCAGGTCAGTGGCCATGTCATATCTTCCCCTTGAAAAAAGAACTTGTGATCTGCTTTTATTAATCCCCTCATGTATGCAGGCTGGGTGTATGTCAGGCTTACAGGAGAATCAACTACCTTCAAGGAGTCACAGAGGAGATTAAGCCCAACAAAACCATGGAGACAGTTGGAACACAATGACACTGAAACTGCCCACACGGCCATTTCTCCTTGTGTTGGGTGGCATGTGACCTAGGTGGACCAACAGAATAGAAGAAAGGCACACATTATTGTGTGCCTTCCTGTGCTTCTAAGACTGAGTCAGACAAGGTCTTTCTATTCACTGAAAGCAGATTTTAAAAGGCTGAGAGTGGCACATAGGTATTACCCGAAGTAGACAGTTTAAATGTTTAAAAGCATTTCTAAATGGGAACAATTCCATGTGCGTTATTTATTTATTTATTTATTTTTTTTTTTTTTGAGGTAGGGTCTCACTCTGGCTCAGGCTGACCTGGAATTCACTATGTAGTCTCAGGATGGCCTTGAACTCTTGGCGATCCTCCTACCTCTGCCTCCGAGTGCTGGGATTAAAGGCGTGCGCCACCACGCCCGGCTCCATGTGCGTTATTTATTATCATGAGTATAATTCACTGTCTAGTCTTGGCAGCTGAACACATTGGTTTTTCGAGGCAGGGTCTCGTTCTAGTTTAGGCGTGCCTGGAATTTACTACTTAATATCAGGCTGGCCTCGAACTCACAGCGATCCTCTTATCTGTGCCTCCTGAGTGCTGGGATTAAAGGAGTGCCACCATGCTGGGCTCTGAACGTGTTTTTTTTTAATTTTTATTTATTTATTTGTTTATTTGAGAGCGACAGACACAGAGAGAAAGACAGATAGAGGGAGAGAGAGAGAATGGGCGCGCCAGGGCTTCCAGCCTCTGCAAATGAACTCCAGACGCGTGCGCCCCCTTGTGCATCTGGCTAACGTGGGACCTGGGGAACCGAGCCTCGAACCGGGGTCCTTAGGCTTCACAGGCAAGCGCTTTACCGCTAAGCCATCTCTCCAGCCCTGAACATGTTTTTTATCTGAAAGTGACAGTATGGAAAATACTGCTGTTTTAGGAACTCAACGTTAATCATCACACTCTTTTCCCTCCAATTACTGTTATGTCTGGAACATTATGATTTAATAAAGAGACCTTGTTAGTAAGGCGTATTGTCAATATCACTTATGTATCTCCATTCCTGACTGCAGCTGTTCTCAGCCCTTCTCTGGAATCTGTGGGATACATTTGGAAACTCTCAGCCATTTTGATAACTGAATTTAAGGGTCATCCCTGAGCAATAGAGGACATTAAACACCTTCAGAGAGTCTTAGACCTCTCCTTTCTCATCTTTTCAATCCTCCATCCCTTCCCTCCTTTCTGTTTTGTCCGTCTCTTTCCCTCCTCCTTCTTCTTGTGCGCATGCACCCCCTCTCTCTCCTGCCCATAAAATCTCATCCTGAGCATCCCACTTTGGTTGGTACATTTAGCAGTTACCTTGATTACTGTCTGGAGCCCTTTACTCTGCTTCTGCATTTGTGAAAATATTCCAGAATGCTTGGATCCTGGAGGAAAAGTAAAAACTATAATGCCAACGTGTCTCACTCCGGGACTCATTTGAGAAGAGCACTGTTGAGCTTGCTCACATGAGCGAGGCTAGCCTTACCTAACCCACTGACATAAAAGATTGGAAATCTTTGTGATTGGAAGTAGCAAGTGTATTGTCAAATCCCCTTCACTCCGAGCCTGGGTAATTGCATTAAAAGATTTGTGGTTCAGGTCTCAGTGCTTGTCTGGTTTAGGGTGACACTCTTTGGGTCTGTAACTGGATGGGATGGACAAGGTCACCTGGCAAGGAAGCAGCCGGTGGTGGTGGGTGGACCAGGCCCTCCTGGCTGTGCCTGCCCAGTGTGTGGTCTGTGGCCTTGACACCAGCTCAGTCCCTGTCCTGTGGAAGCATCTCTCACAAGCATCTACTGTGTTACGTGTATGTCCCCACCTTTGGTGACCTTAGGGGAAGGAGAGCTAGAATTCAATTACTCTTTATTCTTCTTGTTATCGTTTCACTTTGAATCCTCAAATTCTCGCGATAGTCACTTTTAGCGGTATAACCTCCTCCACTGCTTCTCTGTGGTGTGTGTGTGTGTGTGTGTGTGTGTGTGAAGTGTAAATCCTCCCTCTGTGATCTGTTCTTAGGGCACACCTTTCCACATACATGCCAACTTGGGCAATCCAAACATGGTCCAAGGAGCCTGTACTTGAGAGAGCTCTGTGATATAAGTGTAGGGAAGCTCTGTGATGGGTAGGCGGTAAGCAGATGTCAGTCAGCCAGGGAACCTACTGTATGTATTGGGAGGGGGCCTTTATTTCACATCTGCTGTGTGATGAAAGTGCTGGTAGCCACTTAATAGCACAGTGACTTCTCACAGCAACACTGGAGTATTAGCCTCATTTCCACTGTTAGAAATCCAGGCTCAAAATAGTCGCCAGTCCTACCAGTTAATAAAGAAAGCTGTGATCAAATTCAGATTCTCCCCTTTTGTTTCGAAACAGGGTCTCCTGTAGACCAGATTGGCCTCAAACTATTTAACCAAAGATGACCGTGAACTTGAACTTTGGAACCACTTGCTTCCATCTCCCAAATTCTAGGGTTACAGTTGTGTGCTGGGATTACACGTATGTCCTTACATACTTGGGCTGTTAGGCTTTGCAAGCAGGTGCCTTGAATTACTGAGCGATTTCCCAAGCCCCCGAATTCTTACTTCAGAAAATTTAGGGCCCAAATTCTCACAATAAGCTCTGTCCTGTTTACACATCTGAGGCCTTGTGAAGGCCAGCGGTGACCATCCAGATCAAGTTTAATCCGGAAGGTTTTGAAGATGGTAAGCCTAGGCTCTGAAAAGTTACAGCTCCCTTATGGTTAGAAAAACGTCATCCAAGTGGCTTAAAGAGCTCCATTTGGTGATTTTGGTGAAAAAGTTTTCATTTTCAAAAGATGGGAAGTTTAGAGTTTGCAAAGAGCCTTGGGAAAACCTCTTAAATAAGAAGAGACATTTAAGGGCCGGAGAGAAGGCACTTGTCTGCAAAGCCTAATGACCCAAGTTTGAGTCCCCAGTACCCACATAAAGCCGGATGCACAGGGTGATACATGCATCTGGAGTCTCTGTGCGCCCATTCTCTGTCGGTCTCTCCTATCTCTTTCCTCTTGCAAATAAATAAATAATACATACTTTTTTTTAAAAAGAAAAAAAGAAGAGATGTTTAAGAAAGAGGACTTTAAAGGTCTCTTTAATTTCAGGGCACAGCTGCTGGTTTTGGTGAAGTGAGAGGAGGGGGGTCAGAAGACAGGAAGTGGCTGTTTTCCTGGCAGGGACACAAGGAAGGCGGATGCACCCCGCTACAGCATTGTGAAATTCTGCCTTTTGAAGAGGACCAGGCCGCAGCCCAGAAGGCGCTCATGTTTTGCTCCTACTGATCTCTGTAGAAATAGAGGGCCCAAGCTCCGTGACCAGTTCTTATCTCACTGAAGAACTAGTGTGTGAAGTGTGGAAAGTCGCCTCCAGCCCAACTGGTTAAGCAACAAAAACACTTAACAGATAGATAAAGCACTTTTATATGCTGCCAGTTTACAAAACCAGGCATGGCTTTGCTCCCTTTTGTCTTTTATAATGGATTTCTTTTTTTTTTTTAATTTTTTTTTGTGCTTATTTTATTTATTTATTTGAGAGCAACAGAGAGAGAGAGAGAAAGAGGCAGAGAGAGAGAGAGAGAATGGGCGTGCCAGGGCTTCCAGCCACTGCAAACGAACTCCAGATGTGTGCGCCTCCTTGTGCATCTGGCTAACGTGGGTCCTGGAGAATTGAGCCTCGAACCAGGGTCCTTAGGCTTCACAGGCAAGCGCTTAACCACTAAGCCATCTCTCCAGCCTTTATAATGGATTTCTTATATGACCTTGGCATGCATATCAGAATGGTAAGATAGCCCTCTCATGAATTAACATTTATTACTCAAATCATTACTTTTTTTTAAAGGATTTTATTTTTATTTATTTTTTAGAGACAGAGGGGGGGGGAAGAGAGAGAGAGAGAGAGAGAGAGAGAGAGAGAGAGAGAGAGAGAGAGAGAGAGAGAGAGAGAGAGAGAGAGAGAGAGAGAGAGAGAATGGGCGCAGATGCATCTGGCTTACACGGGACCTGGAGAATGGAACCAGGATCCTTTGGCTTTGCAGGCAAATGCCTTAACCGCTAAGCCATCTCTCCAGCCCAATTCCAGACATTTCTGTACGCACTTTATAGAATGCACTTTTTTCCCCCATGAAATACTATTTCAAGGATCACAGTTTGCTTTATTTATTTTTTTAAATGACTTATTTGTGTGCATGTGTGTATGCGTGCTCAAGTGACGGCAGGCATTTGGGTCAGAAGACAACTTTTGGGTCAGGGGTCGCCTGTCTACCTCATTCAATTGAAGCAGGGTTTCTCGCCCTGTGGTCTTTACTGTGCTCCCCACAAGCTGCTAGGAAGTTGTGCTGTCTGCGCCTCCCGTCTCCCATCAGCGTCAGGGTGCTGGTCTGCGCCTCCCGTCTCCCATCAGCGTCAGGGTGCTGGTCTGCGCCTCCCGTCTCCCATCAGCGTCAGGGTGCTGGTCTGCGCCTCCCGTCTCCCATCAGCGTCAGGGTGCTGGTCTTCTCCTCCCGTCTCCCATCAGCGTCAGGGTGCTGGTCTTCTCCTCCGTCTCCCATCAGCGTCAGGGTGCTGGTCTGCGCCTCCCGTCTCCCATCAGCGTCAGGGTGCTGGTCTGCGCCTCCCGTCTCCCATCAGCGTCAGGGTGCTGGTCTGCGCCTCCCGTCTCCCATCAGCGTCAGGGTGCTGGTCTGCGCCTCCCGTCTCCCATCAGCGTCAGGGTGCTGGTCTTACAGAAACTTGCCATGGCTTCCAGCATCACTTTGTATGTATGTTCTGGAGATTGAACTCTGGAATTCCAGCTTGAGCTGTGAGCACTGGTCACTGAGCCATTCCCTAGCCCCATTCTTCCAGGAACTAAATCAAAGGAGGATGATTGAAATTTAGAAAGCAGAGGCCATAGTGATTATAATCAAGGCATTGAAGCTTTGGTCCTGATTTTCTTCTCAGTAAGACTAGAGATAGGTGGAAAAAAAAAAAAAAAGCCATTTTTCTAGCAGTGTTAAGATACACAGGTCTGCCTGATACCTGAAGCACATGTACTTCCTATTACTATTATTATAATTGTTGTTGTTGTTGTCGTCAGTGTGTGTGTGTGTGTGTGTGTGTGTGTGTGTGTGTGTGTGGTGGGGGCCCATGTGCCACATGCATGCATAGAGGTCAGAGGGCAACTGCAGGTGCTGGTCCCTGCCTTCCATTGTGTTTGAGGCGGTCTTCGCTGGTTACCACTGCTAATGCCTGGCTAGTTGGCCCGTTGGGCTCCAGGATTCTCCTCTCTTCTTCCCACCTCGCTATAGGGCGGGGATTACAGAATCCACTGCCCCTTCTGGCTTTACGTGGGTTCTGTAGGTCCAAATCAGCTCATCATGCTTATACACAGAGCCACAGCCTAGGCCCAGAAGACATTCTTAAGTAACCTGTCCCCCAACATGTTCCTTTGTGGATGTACAGCGTGTATTTGTGTACTGAATGCTCCAGAAAGCATCACACAGCGGATCATAAAGTGGCTGTTTAACCAAATCTGATGTCAGGAGCATTCAAATTTCTGGCTTCTCTGGGTGGCACTGAATGTAGAACAATTGTCTTGGGCCATTTAGGCTCAAAGAAAAGGAACTTGAAATATCCCCTTTTATTTATTTATTTATGTAAAGCAAGCAAACAAAAAAAGAAAGGCCATTTCACTTTGTGGCATTCCAGATGGCCAGTTACAATCACTACAGTTATATGCTGGAATATTCTCACAGAACCATGTTGACAGATAAGAAGATGGTGTGTCCTTTCGACAAGCTTAAATCATAACCTGGAGTACCCCAAAATAGGATATAAGAGGAAATATGGGTCCCTTTGAGGCAATCCAAACTGTGGCCCAGGTTCCAGGCAGGAAGGAAAGTGTAGGAATGGAGCCCATGAGGCAGAATGGGAAGGGCAGACCCCCGCCCCACTCTTAATACAGACACCTGTAGTTTCGGGGGCATGATTTCAGTTCCCTTTCTTCTTCGTTTGTTTGGGGGTTATGTGTTTGTTCATATGTGAGGGCAGGGTGTGTGTGTGTGTGTGTGTGTGTGTGTGTGTGTGGATGTGTGTGCGCGCGCGCGCCATAGTGCATGAGTGGCCATCAGCGGACAACTTTTGGGTGGAGGTCCTTGCCTTCCACTTCATTTGAAGCAGGTCGTCTCATTGCTTGCCACTCCGTTTGCCACGCTGGCTGGTCTCTGCGCTTTTGGTACATTCTCCTACCTCTGCCTCTCGTCTGGCCACAGGCCCACAAGGATTCCATATACTGGGAGCTGTAGAGTCTGGCTTTACATGGGTGCTGGGGATCCAAACTCTGGAATTCACTCCTGTGTGGTAAGCCTCTGATTCACTGAACCTTCTCCCAGCCCCGCGTTTCTCGTAACTCCATCCAACATGAGCTACATCGGTGCCTTTTTGATTCCTGGCCATGTATTCATTCTAGTTCCCTTGAGAATAATTTTCTCATGCGTTCTTTTTGCTATACTTTTTCTCCTAAGTTTTGAGTTCTGATTAATTGACTCTGCAACATAGCCCAGTAATATTAGTAAAATTAATATATATAATATCTATATATCTATATCTATCTATATTTATATTTATATTTAAATTTATTTGCAAGTGAATAGAGAGAGAATAGGCACACAAGGGCCTCCAGCTGCTACAAACAAACTCCAGATGCATGTGCGACTTTGTTCATCCAGCGTTACATGGGTAATTAGGCTTTGTAGGTGAGTGTCTTAACCACTGAGCCATCTCTGCAGCCCTAGTAAAAACTATTTTAAAAATTTAAAGAAAGGGGCTGGAGAGATGGCTTAGCGGTTAAGTGCTTGCCTGTGAAGCCTAAGGACCCCGGTTCGAGGCTCGGTTCCCCAGGTCCCACGTTAGCCAGATGCACAAGGGGGCGCACGCGTCTGGAGTTCGTTTGCAGAGGCTGGAAGCCCTGGAGCGCCCATTCTCTCTCTCTCCCTCTATCTGTCTTTCTCTCTGTGTCTGTCGCTCTCAAATAAATAAAAAATTTAAAAAAAAATTTAAAGAAAGAAAGCTTTTGGAATCCAACACACCAAGATTCTGGCTATGTTTCTCAATGATACTATGATCTCAGGCAAGTGACTTCATAGCAAAATGCCTCGGTTTATCCTCACTTAAGGCAGGGCTAATGAGTTGTACTTTATGTTGTGAGGATCTAATATACACATATGATGCTTAGCACAGTAGGTGGCACGTTGCAGTTAACTAATGAATGTCTGCTGCTGTGTTTGAAATGTGCAGGATAAATGTTGTGACGACGTATCTATCAACCCCAGAAGTACCTGATCTGCTGGGGCTCAGTCAGCGGCCTCCTGTGTTGTCAGGAGTAAGTACAATGTGATTCAGGAAGTGCACAGGAAAAGGACTTGATACAGCCACGATAGGTACTCAGCATCTGTACCTGGGGTTTGCGCACTTTTCATACCCATGTGGGGGTACTGGGCCAGTGCTCGGCCATTCTTCGCTGATCTGAGTTTGTTTGTGTGTTGGGCACACCATTTTAACAACTGTGACAACCGATTTCTAAGCTTACAGCAGATTAGATACAGCAAATTAGAAGAGAGAAAGATGAAGAAAAGCGGCGACATGGTGGCTGGAAGTGAGTAGTCACTGAGGGAAAACTAGAAGGAAAACTTCGCGGAGCAGCCGGAATGAGCAGTGGTATAGAGCCCGTTGATAACCATGGGCTTCCATCAATGTCACCTCAGTGTCACCTCGAGGGCTTGTTCCAGGGACCACATGGGCTCTGCCAAGCATGTCTGATGCAGTAGAGCTGGAAGTTTCCCAGTGAAGTTCTCCTAAGTTCCATGTGCTTTCTTTTAAATTCAGTTTTTGTAAACACACGCACAGAGAGATAGAAGTGTGTGTGTGTCCGAGGGAGAGAGAGAGAAAGGGAGAATGAATAAATATGGGCACACCGAGACCTCCAGCCATTGCAAATGAACTCCAGATGCACGCACCACTTTGTGCATCTGGCTTTACATGGGCACTGCAGAATCGAATCAAGGTTGATTGCAGGCAAGCGCCTTAACCGCTGAGCCATCTCCATGTGCTGTTGGTGCCACTGTGTGGAGCAGGCGCCACGCCACCACCTGATCCAGAGAGAAAGGAAAACATTCAGTATTCTCTGCTTATACGCTTGTTTCTGGAATGTTAGGAATGAAAGCCAGGACCTTGTGAATGCCAGGGAAGTGCTGTACTGCTGGGCTACCTCCTCTGTGTCCATTCCCTGCTGAAGGAGCCAATATGGCTTATGTTTCATTCTAGAAAGATGTGCAAGATAATTAGTGAATAGCAGTTTGGGTGTGTCAAAAGGGAAGCTATCCCGAAGAGAAAAAGCCATCTGCAGAGTGGCACTGCCTAGGACTCGGAGGTGGCCCATGGCTGTGGGGTGTTATCAAGGGGTGACAGGTATCTATCTGCTCACCCCTGACAATGCTACTCACAATTTTTTGGGGGGGGAGATGTTTGTGCTGTGAGATTGCTGTGCTTCCCCACCCCCTTTCTTAGGGTCTTTCTTGATACAAAGACTTCAGAAGCAGATGTTTCTTCTGCCACCCCAACTGTTTGATTCCACTTAGCTCCCATAAATAGTAGAGTTTGTGTTTCGGTAACAGTGTCAAAACACTGGGCTCTGTGGTGGTTGCGTATACAGGCACCATATTGTCATTTTCTTCTGCGCTCCTCTGCCAGCAAGTGGGGATGTCTGCCAACACCAGATGATGCCTAAGCAACAAGCTGTGGACGAAGGTGACCGGGTGTGAAAAAGCCAGCAGCCTTGCTTGCAAGGATCATTTCCATTATGACCATCACTGGTTTCTTTGTTATTAAATAGGTGGAGGACCTATGTAGGGTTGAAACAAATTATTACTTTTCAAGGTTGTATGTTGGCAAGTGGGTCTCATTACTTGTTTTGAGTTGATCTACTGGAATATTAACATCACAATTGAATGTGAACATTGTTTTTTTAGGAAATTATTTATTTATTAGAGACAGAGAGAAAGAAAAAAGAGGCAGATAGAATGAGAGAGAATGGGTATGACAGGGCCTTCAGCCACTGCAACTGAACTCCAGATGCAGGCACCACCTTGTGCATTTGGCTTTACATAGGTACTGGGGAAATGAACTTCGGTCCTCAGGCTTTCTAGGAAAGTGCTTTAACTGCTAAGCCATCTCTCCATCCCCTGTGAACATTGTTTTGCTTACAGAAATCCTCCACAATTCTCCCATACTGGATTTCCTAAGCATGGCATTTTTTTTTCTTACTGATCTTAGAGGTGCCTGGGTGGATGTTTTCTCTCCTGTGTTAGAGGTAGTATGTCTCTTAACTGGAAAGAGAATGCAGCCTTCATGTCAGAATTAGGCAGTTACTTTCATTACACAAACATTTCTCAATGATAAATATTCTTGGTGCCCTGAATTGTTAGGGATGGTGTTTCCTTTTGGGTCCAGTTGTGATTTAAAAAAAAGATTTTTGTTCATCTTAACAAAAATGAATTATGACCTCCAGGTTTGATACTATTGGTTGAGGGAACAGAAGGAAGGAGAGAGATGAGCAGATCTTTAAAAACTAACCTCTGCTTTTGGGTACCACATAAAAATTTACATCAGGGGCTGGAGAGATGGTTTAGTGGTTAAGGCACTTGCCTGCAAAGCCTAAGGACCCAGGCTTGTTTGCCCAGGACCCACTTAAGCCAGATACACAAGGTGGCACAAAACAACCGGAAGCTATGGCGGGTATCTGTAACCATAGTGTGTCTACAGTGAGAAGAGAGACAGAGAGACAGAATTTCCTGGAAGTGAGAGAATTGAGTATGAACAATAACAGACCTTGCCTCACATGAGATGGAAGGCGAGGGCTCACCCTAAACTTCTCCTCTGACCTCCACATACCTCTACTACCCCACACAAACATATATATGCATAGAGACATGGTAGATAAAAATAAGTAAATAAAAAACTAGAATTACTTTTCCACGGATCACAAATAATATTCAGTACCTGTATTTAAATAGATTGCAAACCATATTAGAACATTAGACTGTTGTTATGATAGTGAAATTATTTTAGGTTGGCAGTGACTGCTCATGTTAGCTTTCCATTATAGTAATAAAATACTTGAGATAACTTATAAGGGGTGGTGGCTTTTCTTAACTCTCAGTTTTGGAGACTGTTAGGTCAAGACAGGCTTCCAAAATGGAGTCACCAAGGACAGCAGAGACTTATCCACATTCCTCAAGAAACCACCCCAGCCATTTTCCCTTCCTTGCCCCCAGGTCATGGTTTCCTGCCCCCTTATCTTCATAAGTCACCTGCTCACTGTCCTGGTCTCACACCCTAGCTATTTGAAATGGCTGATGTAAAATACAAAGGAGTTCTTTTTCCTTCCTCGCCGTCTCCCAACAGAAAAGCCCTATAAAGCCCACTACCTGCAAGCTCAGGTTGGCTGTGCTCCTCTGCGGTGAACCGGCCCTGGTCGCTCGTGTTTTTCCTGAACAAAAGCTGTCATGGTTTGTGTGCTCTTGGTCACTCCCGAACCATATAGAGACCAGTTTAACAGTCAGCTGTTTGGAGTCTGTGGAGGCAACCCACACTCCCTTTGCCAGAGTGGGCTCACGCTTGCTGCTGCCTCCCGGCTGCTGTGATGCCCAGCCTCTGCTGTGCCGGGTCATGATGAGAAAGTCTGAAGTCAACGCTTGACTCACGTAAGCTGTCAGGTACTCTGTCCCAGCAACCAGATAGAAATCACGCTGTGATTTTTCAGTAGAAAAGATGCATATTTGATTTGTTGTTACAATGCCCTGAGAATTTCTTCAAAACTAATAAATCATTTCATGTTTTTGTCTATGTCTTATTTTGGTCATTTCCTCCTTTAGACAAACTTAAAATCACCAAGGCCAGTTTTCAAACCAGCCTCAATAACGATTGACTTCTTTCAATATATCAATAAAAATTAATAAAATTTGACCTCAGACCATCAACCTGATAGTCCTGAACATGCAGCTAGCCATTTATTTGCCCATTACTTTCCTGCCTTTGAAAAAATAATGATTTTTAGCTACTTAACTACTTTTATAGTAGAGGTTTATTTCCTTCAAATCAAGTTGAGACTGTCAGAGCAGTTCAGTTTTGTTTGACCAGCATCACCAGTCCACACATGATCCTAGTCACACTTCTCAGGATCTGTGTTGAACCAGATTTTTGAAATGTTCCCATCTCCAAGTCTGCCTACAGTAGGAGAAAGTGATTTTTTTTTCCTTCAGGGAAAATAACTGTGCCACCAGGCATCCTCCAGGAAGTGTTTTCTGAATCTCCACTTCCTTGTGGTGAATGTGTGTGCTTACTTATTTTTAATTGACACATAATCGTTGTGCATATTCATGGGCTACAGTGTGATATTTCCACACATGGATGCAATGTGGAATGATCAACTCCGGGTAATTAGCATATTTATTCCCTCAAACACTGATCATTCCTCTTATTGGGAGTATTCAAAATCCTTTCTTCCAGCCACTTGAAAACAAACACCTTGACACCTAGAAAACCACATCTTGCTAGGGAGCATTCAAACTGAGTCATCCTGTCACAGTGTGATTTTGTGCCCTTCAGCCAATGCTGATTTGTGTCCGTCCTGCCTCCTGATCCCCCACCCCCAACCATGTTTATAAAATTACCTGCTGGGATCCTGTGGCCATGCCAGGGCTGTTCAGGTGGGTAAGAGAAATGGCTTTCTTTCCTTCTGTAAGCCTAATGTTATGATAGGACGTCTGCCTCTTTATTTCTCCTAAACTGATATTTTCATTGGATGTAAAGTTCAAGTAGAAACAAAGGGGGCTGTTCTCAACAGCGCTGCTCTCTGGTTCTTCTCTGTGTGGGGGAGATCTTGGCAGAGAGTGAAGTCACCTTGGGAAGCACAGTCCTCACCTGTATCAGCCTCATTTTGCACATGCAGAAAGAAAGATGTTATTACCAGCATCTTACATGCAAGGCATAGACTTCTCAAGGGGAGAAAACATGTCCCCAGGCTCTTCTCCCGTTTCTCTCATACCTATTACCTTTTTCATTTTCTTCCTTTATTCTCTGTTCTGTGCTTAGATTTGTAATTTGGCCAATACCATAAAAAAAAAAAAAATCCATGTTTAAACCCAAAGGATTTACTCAGAAGAACTGGTAATTTATATGAAAAAATCCATTGTGGTCCTATTTGGACCAATAACCAAAAAAATTATAAAATGAGCTAAATGCTAAGTTGCCTAGGAAAAATTCAAAAAAGATAGTAGATTAAGATAATATGTGAGAGATATGCTCTGGTGAGGTGGGCATTAGGAGCCTGAAATAATAGTACTCAGACAGGTAGGATATAAACACTGTGAACAGATAGATTGTCAATATTGTTGGGATGGTAAGATGACCTTGTGGTTAAAGGTGCTTGCTTGCTTGCAAAGCCTGAAGGTCCTAGTTCGATTCCCAAGCCACATCCGCATAAGCCTAATGAGAAAAAAAAAAAAAAAAAGCACAGTGCCTGGTGTTCATTTTCAGTCCTGAGAGACACTTGGCAGGCCAGTGCTTGGATGCACACACAGATAAATAATAATATTGGGCTGGAGAGATGGCTTAGCGGTTAAGCGCTTGCCTGTGAAGCCTAAGGACCCCGGTTCGAGGCTCGGTTCCCCAGGTCCCACGTTAGCCAGATGCACAAGGGGGCGCACGCGTCTGGAGTTCGTTTGCAGAGGCTGGAAGCCCTGGCGCGCCCATTCTCTCTCTCTCCCTCTATCTGTCTTTCTCTCTGTGTCTGTCGCTCTCAAATAAATAAATAAAAAATTTAAAAAATAATAATAATATTGCCATCATTACAAATAGCCATCCATTTCACATCTAATATCGACCCACCTGTTTATTGACCAAAATGAAGCAGGAATAATGATGTTGGGGATCTTACTTTGTCCCTCTTCACTGTGTTCCTTGAGGCAAGGCCTCTTGCTGAAGCTAGAGCTCAGGAATTTGGACAATTTAGTTAGCTGTTGAGCTCCCAGCTTGGGTAGAGAGAAACTCTACCCAGGGGGTGGGGGAGGACAAAAAGAAAAAGAAAAAGTTAGAGTAACATGACATTTTTATGAGTGAGTACACTTCTATCAACTTCTGCCACCTGGAACTTGGGCTTGAGTTCAAAAAATTAAAACAATAAACAACCCAGAAAGAAGTTTGGGATGGAAGGGAGGGTCTTCACATGTACCCCTGACAAGTGCCTTAGCTGCTGAGCCATCTCCCCAATCCCTGCTGCTGAGTTTTGAAGTTCCCTGGTTTAAATCCTGGATTTGTTATATACTAAAATTTTCTTTATTTTATTTGTGTGTGTGTGTGAGAGAGAGAATTGGCACACCAAGGCCTGTAGACATTGCAATTGAACTCCAGATGCGTGTGCCACCTTGTGCACATGCATCACCGTGTGCATTTAGCTTACATGGATTCTAGAGAGCCAAATCTGGGTCCTTAGGCTTCTCAGACAAGCACCTTAACCTTTAAGCCATCTCTCCAGCCTTACTTGACTTTTCTAATCCTCAATTTCTGTGTCCGGCAACGTGGGCCCTATGTAATTGGGTTACTGTGATAATCCGTTTAAAGTTTTAGCTTGGTTCCTGTGCACAGTGAGCACTCAATGCTTTTGCTATCATTACCCGTCTGGGTTTGTGTTTGGGATCAGAAGACCTAAGAGCTTGATTGAGTCTTTGCTGAAGGATTCACGGGAGCTGGGAGAAGAAAACAGGCGAGCTGGGGACATGCTGTAAGCTACGCCTAGAGGCTGGCACGTCATGATGCTCTTGGGAAGTTCGTGGAAATGGGGACTTAGATAAGTTACTCCCTTCTTGCAAACACCAGTGCATTTGCCAAAGTGAAGGTCTCGTGTAGTAGGAAACATGTAGCTCCCAAGATGACACACACCTGTGACAGGTGCTCTACTGACTTCAAGAATTAATATCCAGCTAGCGTGCCAGGCACTCTTTCTTCCATCAGTGAGCATGCGCTCTTCCTGGTCTGATCCTGGTCCCTGATGCCACGTTCTTTCCTGTGTGTACATTTCTCCTTTGTCTGTTATCTCTCCTGCCACTACTTCTCCATTTCTAAGCATTTAAGGGAAAAAAAATAAAAAACCTTGCACATTAGGACAGGGAGATAGCTCAGTGGGTAAAGTGCTTGCCAAGGGAACACGAGGGTTTGGTTAGGACCCCAGCACCCACGCAAAGCTGGACACGGTAGTCAAGCACCTGCAATTGCGTACCTCCTACGGCCACATGGAGGAGGTAGGAGAATCCTGGAGGCTCATGGGCCAGCTACCCTGGAGTTCACCATGGTCAACTGGAGAGCCTGTCTCAAACAAGACTGTCCTCTGCACTCCTCGTGACATGAGTGCATCTGCACACACACACACACACACACACACACACTTATGCACGCCCATGGATACCACACACACAAATAGAGTATTTTTTAAAAGTACTTTGTCATTTATAGACACCATAAGCCAGTCAGTGTATCTTCTCTTACTCTTTTTTTTTTTTTAAAGGAACTGACACTTGTTAGGTGGCCAGTCTACCTCCCTGAGGTGAAGGTTAAGATCGGGGTGTTCTGCTCACCATTCCTGGTGTTTAGAGCCCTTTCTGGTCTGCAGTAGGTATTTAATAGGGACTTGAAGAAGGAACTCGGGTGTTACTTTGAACTTGCGTGATTTTGCATTTATGGTTTGATGTAGTTGAACACACATACATACATACATATACACATACATGCATATACACATACATACACACACACACACACACGCACACACATACACATCTATCTATCTATATCTATCTATCTGTTATACTTTTTTACCTTCAAACAGGAGGTAAGAATATATTTCTAAATTCCTTTTCAATCTGGGGTTTCCTCACATTCTAAAGCATCTAGAACGATAGAGTCAGCTGAATTAAAATACAGGAGCAATTACAATCCACGTGTTGTCATCCAGGCAGCTGAAGAGCAACGGTACCCCAGCCTTTGAGACAGCAAACAAGAAAAGGCCTGGGAGAAGGCTCAATTGGTAAAGTGCTTGCTGCTCAAGGCTGAGCACCTGGGCTTGATCCCTAGTCCTTATGTTAAATGCCGGGCATGGTGGCACATGTAATCCCAGAGACAGGAGGAGGGTCTCCGAGGCTCACTGTCCAGCCAGTCCAGTCTGCCTGGTGAGCTTCAGGGCAGTGAGACCTTGTCTCAAGAACAGAGCCTGAGGAGGAGCGTCCACAATTGTCCTATGGCCTGCAGATACCCACACACATGCGTGCACACGTGCACATGCATGCACATACACATACCTCCATGCATATCAACACATACACACCCATATACATACACACATGCATGACACACATACAGGGAAAAAAAAAATAAGGAAATGATATAAAACCAATAAGCAGATCATTGCCAGGGACTACCTAAGGAGTCAAAGAAACTCACTTCCTTGGGATCCATTCTCTAGATTACTGCTGTGGTTAGCAAATACCCTAAGTCTGATCTAAACAAACCAGCTAAAACAATGGTAATTCATAGAATTACCAAAAGAAAAAAGAAAAAAATGCAGGTGTGATGGCACATGCCTTTAATCCCAATTACTTGGGAGGCAGAGGTAGGAGGTTCCCTGTGAGTTTGAGGCCAGCCAGAGACTCCATAGTGAATTCCAGGTCAGCCTGGGCTAGAGTGAGACCCTACCTCAGGGGATATTAAAAAAAAAGAATTACAAAAGAAAAAAAAAATCAAGATTTTCTTCATTTGTGTTGGAAACTTGTGACTCCTATTTCTTTAAATCACTTGATTTTAAGCAATAAGTGAGTGACTGGGAGAGGGGAGTATCAGTAGAATAACAAATTCTTGAGTAAGAAGGGGTTGGAGGCCATGTGGTCTGACCTGAAGAATTCAGGATTCCGTCAACAGGATCCCTGACAGGAGGTCCTACGTTTGTGTTTTGAATATTTTCTCGTGTCAGGAAACGTGTTATTTCAAGAGGCAGTGTATTTTTTTTTTTCCGTTGCTAGATAGTTCCAGAAGTGAAAAAAAAAAACAATATTTTACACGTAAAGACAAGATTTCTGCGTTTCTAGCTGCCATCTGCTGATCTAGAATATTCATTAAAATTGGCTGAAAAATATCATAGCTATATTTTAGCCTAGGATGAACCAATAAATAGCAGCCCAGTACTTGTTGAACCCTCTGTGGAGATTCGTCTCTACATGGTCTTTGAAGGGCATAGGAGGTTCTGGGGGGACCCTTGCCTGTCAGGAGCTGCTCAAGTGATCAGGAATCAAGCTTAAATAAGCACTAAGTCAGCAGACAGGTGATGATCACATGACTGAAGCTTTTTCCATATTGCTGTAGGTAGGGAAATCTTGAAGGTCAAAGTTAGGGAAGAAGACATTTCACTAACTGGAATTTATGAATGTGATTTTGTCAGCCAGCACATGTGTGAAGCAGGAGGGGTCCCAGGGTAGAACTCCTGAAGCGACCAACATCCTCATAGAAACAGAGGATAGTGGCCAAAATGGAGTGAAGGAGGGAGACTTTGGAGGATCTTGAAAGGACTGAAGATGCTTCTCTTGTTTTTAAAAAATATTTTATTTATTTCAGTTATTTGAGAGGGAGAGAGGGAGGGAAAGAAAGAGAGAAAGAGGCAGATAGAGAGAGGGAATGAGCACACCAGGGCCTGTAGCCACTGCAAACGAATTCCAGATGCATGTGCCACCTTGTGCATCTGGCTTTATGTGGGTGCTGGGGAATCAAACCTAGGTCCTTTGGCTTTGCCAGCAAGGGACTTAACCACTATGCCATCCCTCCAGCTCCAGTGCTTCTGTTTTAATTGGTCGTCTTCTCTTGCTGTTTTTCAAACCATGAAAGCAATGCATATCTCCAGTAGAAATGCACACAATAGAGAAATCACAGTTAACAAGTGAAGGAAAAATCCTTGTTGCTGCCTTCCACATCCACCAAACCTGACTGGGTTCAGCCACTCCATGCACATTTATGCGTCAGCAAACTATGACCTAGCACCAAGGCCACCTGTGGTGTGGCTCACACGTGGAGAATGATTTTTGAGGGTTGGAAAGGTGGCTCAGTGAATAAAGGTGCTGAGTTCTATTCTTCTCACCCCACATAAAGCCAGATGGGAAGTGGTACACACATCTGGGATCTCAATGTGCCTTAGGCAATGGGAGGCCGCAGAATCTCAAAGCTGGTGGGGTCTGGTGTATGTAAAAGCAAAATCGACAGCAATAGTGACAGTTTTAAAGAAAGCAGAAAGAGGGCTGGGGAAATGGCTTAGCATTTGCCTCTGAGGCCTAAGGGCTCTGGTTTGATTCCCCAGGACCCACATAAGCCATATGCACAAGGGGGCGCATGCGTCTGGAGTTCGTTTGCAGTGGCTGGAGGCCCTGGCGCGCCCATTCTCTCTCTTTGCCTCTCCTTCTCTCTCTCTCTCCCTCTCTCTCTCAAATAAAGAAAATTTAAAAAATGAAAAGAAAGGACAGGCACCTTGAGGTTGTCCTCTGACCTCTACATGCATGCCAACACACACACATCTGTGTACACACACATAATTAAAAATTTAAAAATATTTAACAAAGAATGAGTTTTTATGTATTTCAAATGGTTAGGAAATTCAGAAAGGGGAAAAAAAAACTGCCCATGACATAGGAAGAGTGTATGAATTTCAGATTTCAGTGTTCCTAAATACTGCATTTTGTTTGCCAGTATTTTTGTGGAAATTTGTTTTTGCTCTTATGGTACAAGTACATTAAAAGCTTGATTTTTTTCCTGTTGGCCCTCAAAACCTAAAATGTCTACTAAATAAATGACCCTTCCCACAAATGACTTTAAAAAATTCTTATTTTGAGAGTAAGACAGGGAGAGAGAGAAAGAGAATGGGCACACCAGGACCTTCAGCCGCTGCAAACAAACTCCAGACATGTGCGGCCCCTTGTGTGCACACTTGTGTCTCTTTGCAGCTGGCTTACATGGGACCTGGAGATTTGAGCATGAGTTCTTAGGCTTTGCAGGCAAGCACCTTAACCACTAAGCCATCTCTCTTCAGCCCCCAAAATGACTTTTAAAATATATATATATATATTTATTTATTTATGAGAGAGGAAGAATGGGCACACCAGGGCCTGTAGCCACTGTAAGCAAAGTCCAGATGCATGTGCCACCATGTACATCTGGCTTATATGGGTTCTGGGAAATTAAACCTGGGTCCTTAAGGCCTTGTGTCTTAACTGATGAGCCATCTCTCCAGCCCCAGAAGTGATTTTTATGGTCCCTGTTATATTTATTCATTGACAAACTTTCCATACAATTATGCACATAGTCGGTGCATGCTTATAGTATTCTGGTTCACTTATAAATGTGAGATTGTGTGCCCCATGTTGTGGCAAATTTCCTTAGGTCTGAAATGATTAAGTAAGAACCAGTGTTGATTGTGAGGATCAACCAAATGTAAAAGCCAGGGAACCCAAAAGATTACCAAGTATCTGTCGTTGTGCCCCCCACAATTCTACAGGTGCTCCCAATGTGGAACACTTAGCAAGAGAAAGGAGAGTCAGGTGGTAGACATTCTGGAAGAATAGTCCAAGGAGCATATTGCACCACTGAGGAAGTAATGTAGGAGGAGCAATCAAGGTGCCCTCATTCCAGGATGGTGGTCATAAAATGCTGGTGTCATGGGAAACACATAACTCCTGGAAGGTACTAGCTTGACAGATGGGTTTTGGAATTTGACAATGTGCCCAACACTGAACCAGGGGTACAGTTCATACTACTAGCTAAAGAGTGTCTAACCACTAGGAGGGTATGTTCCTCTTTTATGGCTGACTTAATAAAACATGGTTTACATTTTTGCATGAAAGGGATTCTGTGGACTGTTTTCATTACAACACTCAATGGTTATCTGCTAAACTATAAATGATACTAGGTACTGAGGCTTCTTGTTTCAAAAACAATCTGGGAAAGAACTGAATTATGGCGGGCTGGAGAGATGGCTTAGCAGTTAAGGTGCTTGCCTTCAAATCCAAAGGACACAAGTTCGGTTACCCAGTACCCACATAAGGCCAGAAACACAAGGTGGTGCATGTGCCTGGAGTTTCTTTGCAGTGGCCAGAGGCCCTCATGTCCCCATTCTCTCTCCCTCCCTTCCCCCCCTCCCTCTTTCTCTCTCTCAAATAAATAAATAAATATAAATAAAAATATTTTTTATGAAGAAACGAATTATGGAGATACATTTATGACCATTTTTGTACCTTCCCTGTTAAGAGAAACTAGTTGTAGATTTAAGAAAACTTTGAGGGAAAGAGCTTTTCCCCCACATAGAAAACACGGAGAATTTTTTTAAAGACAGTTTTTTATTTAAATTTTTTTATTTATTTTATTTGAGAGCGACAGACACAGAGAGAAAGACAGATAGAGGGAGAGAGAGAGAATGGGCGCGCCAGGGCTTCCAGCTTCTGCAAACGAACTCCAGACGCGTGCGCCCCCTTGTGCATCTGGCTGACGTGGGACCTGGGGAACCGAGCCTCGAACCGGGGTCCTTAGGCTTCACAGGCAAGCGCTTAACCGCTAAGCCATCTCTCCAGCCCACACGTAGAATTTTTGAGGGATATTTGGGGCTGACATGTCTACCGGTCTCACCCCATGGGACAGGCTCCCAACTCCCACACATGGTCAGGTGATCCATGAAAGTCACAGTGCTGAGTTTCACACATCCCATCCAGGCTTGTTTCCAGATGTGTCCTTCCTGGGTGAGATTCTGTGGGAAAGTTTTCCTGCTATGCTATTAATTAGCTTAGCTGGCTAACCACACCCCCCCCGACAGCGCCACCTTGTGGACCCCGTCTCCGTGGCGGGTAAGTAGGAGAACTTTGTGAGCACCCTTCCACACAGAGCTCATTTTGGGTTAAGACAGTAACAAGTTAGGTAGATACACGGAGGTTAGCCTTCTATCTATATTTGAACAACAACTAGATTTGGCTGTTCCTCTGTAACTCATTTGCTTAAGAGCATGAGAAATGTTAAGCAGAATGTGAATAGAGCCACCAACAATTCTGAAACTGGGATAGACAGAGAGCTCAGTGGTTACAGGTGTTTACTTGCAAAGCCTGATGGCCTGGGTTCAATTCCCCAGTACCCACATGAATCCAGACAAACAAGGTTGTGTTTCTGGGGTTCAGGTTTGCAGCAGCAGGAGGCCCTGACACACCCATGTATATATTCTCTCTCTTCCTCTCTCTGTCTCATAAATAAGTAAATAAATATTTAAAAACAGCACTTCTTTCTCTCTCTCTCTCTCTCTCTCTCTCTCTCTCTCTCTCTCTCCCTCTTTCTCTCTCTCAAATAAATAAATAAAATTTTTTTTTTTTTTAAGGCTGGAGAGATGGCTAGTGGTTAATGCATTTGCCTGCAAGGCCAAATGGTCCTGGTTCAATTCTCCAGGACCCACGTAAGCCAGATGCACAAGGGGGCACATGCATCTGGAGTTCGTTTGCAGTGGCTAGAGGTCTTGGCATGTCCATTCTCTCTCTCTCTCTCTCTCTCTCTCTGTGTGTGTGTGTGTGTGTGTGTGTGTGTGTGTGTGTGTATGTCTCTCTCTCTCTCTGCCTCTTTCTGTCTCTGTAAATAAATAAAATATATTTTTAAAAATACTGAAATATAGCACAAATTCACACACAGGATAAGCTACACCTCCTCTCTGATTTTGACAGTCTTCTCTTATGGTAAGCTCAGTGACAAGTGAGGTTTTTTAAATTAAATTTATCTTATTTATTTGAGAAAGAAAGAGGCAATTCGACAGGGAGCGAGAGAGAGAATGGGCATGCCAGGGCCTCTAATGACTGTAAATGAACTCCAGATGCATGCACCACCTTGTGCATCTGACTTACATGGGTACTGGAGAATTGAACCTAGGTCCTTAGGCTTCACAGACAAGTGCCTTAACCGCTGAGCCATCTCTCCAGTCCCAAGGGTAGGTTCAAATTAGAAATCTCCTGGCTTGCTGTGATCTTAAATAAACTCCAACTCTTCTGTCCTTCCTAGTTGGGAAATGAGACCAGCACAGTTTAATACCCAGCTATTCCTGGTGGAGTGTGAGGGAGTAAAAAGCAAAACACGTGGTGGTGTTTAAACTTGCTGTGTTGCCCTGTCTGTCCCGTGCGTTCGTACCTTGGTTGCAGACTCCTTAGGTCATCGTTGTCAGAATGAAGCGAGCTGCGCCTTCTGCTGTCTCATTAATTTCATAACTCTTGCCATCCTCAGTATAGTTTTAAATTTGGTACCTTTTGTGTGTGTGTTGGGGGGGCAGGGTTGTCACAGGTTTGGCCAGTGGTCCTGTTTCTGCTTTTCCTGGTGAAAAGGATCATAGAGGTGGAAATCTTGTCACTGGCATACAGGCCCTTTTGGCATGCCTTCGGAAAAAGTGTAGCATCCTGAATTTTTCCAGAATACTCCTTCTGGTACCAGAGAGCATGGATTAGGTGGGCTTATCTTAGTGGTGAATCTGAAGAAGGCATAGGCTTCTGCTCCTCTCAAGGAAGTTCCTGCAGGTTGGCAGGTGGTACCCTCACTGGCGAGGCCCGGGTAACCAGGTCTGAGGCTAGCCTGTGGGCGAGGGGCTGCACATGACCACAATCAGCTGTTAGTTGGAGACAGGGACATGTGTACCCAAGGGGCGCCCGCAGCCCGCAACCGCACGTGAGTGGCACAAATGGCTGCCTTCGAGCACGCGGGGAGCGACATAAGGCTGTACAGCTGTCCCTGGGCAGTAGGTGTCACTGTAGTCAGTGGCTTCTAGGACTCAGTGCTTAAGGGGTTAATTGGGTCTGGTTTGAATGGGGAGGGGAGTCTGTCCATCTGTGCCCTCCACGGGGTTGGCCTTTGTATCCAGGACACCAGTTGACTCTATTTTTCTCTAAGAGGGAAAGACTGAGCTTTCCCACCTGTAGTTTAGTGTCCGAGGTTCCTGGATGTTATGGGATGCGATGGGATGCTGGGGGGACACAGTCACCTCGAATGTGGACAGGGAATTCTGTCATGTGGAAGAACGTGCACTAGCTGAATGCGTTTGCTTTTTGTCACTGGCACCCAGCCCTGACACATTCGGGCAGCTTCAGAACTTCCATCAGCAGCCTTCTCAGAAATGTCCCCCATACGGTGAAGGACACTGCCCCCCCAACCCCCCCCCCCCCAGGCTTCCAGCAGAGTGGTTCTCTTTTGCCACTTTCTACTCAAAAAGAGCTAATTGTCAAACTACTGAGATGGAATTTAGGATTTAGAAATAGCTGCTATATTGACTAATTAAAAAAAGAAAGGAAAAAAAAAAAGAGAGAGAAAAACATGATTACAGAGCCAATTGCTTTTTCAAGTACACCCAATTTTACTTTTTCTTTTCTAGTAACACCCTGGTGTGAAAACAAAATAAAACCCAGTGAACTCTCTGATGAGAGTTGTAGATTTCTCCCCCCCCTCTCCCTCTCTCTCTCTCTCTCTCTCTCTCTCTCTCCCAGATAACCATCTCTCCACCCACCACACATGCAACACTATATATTGTCCTTTTTATATAAAAACGGCATGGGGGGGGGGCTGGAGGGATGGCTTAGCAGTTAAGGCACTTGCCTGCAAAGCCAAGGGACCCAGGTTTGACTCCCCAGGACCCACATAAGCCAGATGCACAAGGGGGTGCATGCATCTGGAATTCGTCTGCAGTGGCTGGAGGCCCTGGCAGGCCCATTCTCCCTCTATCTCTCAAATAAATAATTAAAAATAAAAAAATTAAAAAAAAAACACATGGAGACAACATAGGGTGTGTATAGAACGCTCATAGAAAAGAAATCTCAGGTCCAGCGGGTGCCCTTCCTGGTAGCCGGCCTGTTGGCTGTCATTAAGAGCCCGAGGAGGCCTTGCTGTTCAGGGTACAATATGTTAAGCTGACTGCTCTTTCTCCCTCCATTCTCGACTCCCTGGCTGAGCCAGGTGGCGTCGCTTCCTGCCTCTCCAGCTCGCTGTTGCTAAGTGAGAGGCACCAACGCGCACATCAAGCTGAACCAATAGCATCCTGACCCCCACGGGCTGGTAAAAGCCGGAGAAAGAGAATCGCGCCGTGCTGTCTGTGACCGGTGGGTCCTCCGACCCCTCCCACCTTTTCTTACCCGCCAGGAAGGGGCGGTGGTGAGGGACGGGAGGAGGAAGAGGGAAGAAAGGATGGGGGAGGTGAATCCTAATGCTCTTGGCTGTACTTAGGATAAATGCCTTTTTTTTTTTTTTCTTTGTGAAGCATTGGATCGGGTGGCTTCCCGATGCGCGCTCTTCCGGCCCCCCAAACTGCCTGTGTTGACAGAGCTCAAACTCTGCTCAAGATTGCTAAGGATCTGCGGCCCTGCTTGGGGTTCCTCCTCTCTCCATACTGTACTGAGCGTTTCATCCAGTCAGTTCTGGAGATCTGGACCCCTCTGACCATTCCTCCTCTCCACCTCTCTCTCGCTCTCTCTCTTTTCCCTGTCTGTCTCATGATGCTTTCCTACCAGAGTGCAATTTCCTTGGAATGTGAAAATTAGCGGAGGGTGTTACCAACATGTCCTCTTGTGAAGGACATCATTAGACTGTTTCAGGGAGTGTAAAGGTAATTTAAAAATAAATGTCCCCCACTAAACTTTGGCAAGAGAGACATGAAAAGAGAAGTGAATCCTAACTGGAAAGCTGCCAGTGTAGACAGTCGGTGTAGACAGCCAGTGGATAGTTGAGATTATATAGAGGAAGTGACCTTTCTCCTATAATTACCTGGCTATTTTGGGCAACATCAGCTCCAAGTTACCTGGATAATTATAGCCTGGTAGATCTGACCTTAGGACAAAACAGATGGTGTGGAGAATGTTTGCTCTCTGGTGATACAAAGTAGTGAAGGCACCCATTGCTTTTGCAGCTAGTGAGTCCCAGATACAAGAATAGGAGAGAAAAGGATACAGACATCCTGCTCAATGTCAAGTTGATTCCCAGTAAGTTTCCGCTGACCTTTTGGAGATGACTGTATTATTTGGTCACTTGAATGCTTTGTTAAGTATTGAGGCAGGATCTTACTCTAGCCTAGACCTGACCTGGAACCCACTCTGAAGCCCAGGCTGACATTGAACCTGGAAGTGATCCTCCTACTTCCGTCTCCCCAGTGCTGGGACTAAAGGCGTGCACCACCTCACCCAACTCTTGGGTGCTTTAAAAACAATAATTTGAGGGGCTGGAGAGATGGCTCAGCGGTTAAGGTGCTTGCTTGCACAGCCTAATGACCCTTGTTCCATTCCTCAGTACTCACATAAAGGCAGGTGCATAAAGTGGCATATGCATCTGGAGTTTGTTTACAGTGGTTAGAGGCCTTGGATCAGCCATTATTCATTCTCTCTCCCTCTTTCTCCTTGAAAATAAATACAATGTTTAAAAAAGCTGAAATGATTTCAGAATCAAGGGTGATGAGGTGTCTTGTGTGATTGCTCTCAGGACTTGCTCCTATTTGGGTGGGATATCAAAAGAATTCATGCCTAACTTACTTGTTTCCAGATATTTCCTTTCAACTTGAAATACTCTTGTACTACTGCTGGGCCAGAAATCCGTTCCCCTGCCCACACAGAAAAGTAATCCTTATTCTCCCACTCCATTTGCCTTCCTAGCCTTTACACAAATTTTCGTCTTTTTGTTTGAACTTAAACAATATGGCTTTCAACACAGGGTATCAGATGAAGTTAAAGGGAATCATGTTGGAAAACTTAAATGTTGAGGAACTGGGGTGCTTCCAGTTGTGTCTAAAGAGCTGATATTTTTCTTATTTTTTAATTTTTTTGTAAAACATACTTATTTTTATTTATTTGAAAGAGAAAGAGGGGGGGAAGGAGAGAATGAGGGGGAATGGGCAGGCCAGGTGCCATCTTGTGCATCTGGGTATTTATGTGGCTACCAGGGAATTGAGCCTGGCTCCTTTGGCTTTGCCAGCAAGCACCTTAACTGCTAAGCCTTCTTTCCAGCCCTGATATTTTGCTTATTATTATATGTAGGTAGCCAATTCTGACAGCCCTCTCTCCCTCCCTCTCTCTCTCTCTCTCTCTCTCTCTCTCTCTCTCTCTGTGTGTGTGTGTGTGTGTGCCCGTGTGATGTGCATATGTGTGTGTTCATATGCATACAGGTACACGTGAATGTGCAGGTACACATGTGGGCACATACACGCTGAGAACTAAAGTCAACCTCAGATGTCTTCCTCTTTTTTTTCTACCTCATTTATGTAAGACAAGATCTCTCACTGAACCTAGAATTTATAATTTGGCTACTTAAGCTAGCCCACAATCCCCAGGGGTCCTCCTGTCTCCTCTTTACCAGTGCTGGGTTTATAGGTGGGCACACCCCCACCTTGCCAGGCATTTATCTGTGTGTTATAGATCTGGGCTCAGGTCCGCACCAAGCACTTGGCTCATCCTACCTCTGGCTGGCTCTCATTTATGTTTCAGTTCATGAAGGATCTTCGAGCCTCCCTCCACCTGCTGCTAGCCTCCTCCGGGTCACACCATGTGCAGTAGGCAGTCCCATGTCAGATCCATCTACGTAATGCTGTGACCATCCACTGTGCCCAGTTAACAACAAAGTCAAGCTCCAAAAGTGGGTCAAAAAGTTTAAAGAAAAAGAAAGTGGGCAGTCAGTTCTGTACACTTGACTGGCCCCTTCATCCCTTCTGCTAGCTCTCTTAAAAAACCTGCTGATTATTTGCATACGTGTGTACATGTTTTGTGTATAAAGATGGGCACATCCGGGTCTCTGACATTACAAACAAGTGCCCATCCAGATCTCCCCAAGCCCCTACCTTGGATTCCTTCCAGCTCCTTGACTCTCCCCTCGCTCTGTCCAGAGCTGAGTTGGGAGTGTGGCCTGTGGCGTGAGCCAGGCAGCCCCTGGCATGATGCCTCCTTTCTGAGTTGCAGCTCTCGGGTGGCATGGACTTCACCATTTATCCACAGGTGCTGATCTTCAGCCAAGCCAACCGGCCGCAACCCACTCACTCTTCTGCCTCTCTTCTTTCTGGTTGGTGATTCTCTCCTTCAGATCCCAGCTTCACACCCAACTCCTGGTTCAGCTGGCCAAGTGCAAATCCTGCTAAGTCCCTCAGCATTCCCCGCTCCAGTTTGCACTTGTCTAACGTTCTCTGCGGGCGCTGGCTGGTGCCTCTGCCGGCTTGGTCTGTATGCCAGAGGGGGCCTGTGCCTCATCCGTCCTCTGCCTTTGCTGCGGCTGCCTCTTTCCCTGCAAGTCCCTCTCCAGAGAAACCTTGGCCTTCTTATGTGTGCATCTCAAATTCAGCTTCCTCAGTGACACTTCTCTGTCTCTCCCACGTGTCTTTTGAAGTACCATGGCCACTTTTTTTCTTCTCTTTTGGGTTGCACTGGCTGTGTTGTTGTTGTTGTTGTTATTATTATTATTATTAATTTGAGAGAGAGGAAGAGATGGGTGCACTGAGGCGTCTAGCCACCACACTTGAAGTCCGGATGCATGTGCCACCTTGTACATCTGGCTTACGTGGGTCCTGGGGAATTGAACCTGGGTCCTTAGGCTTCACAGGCAAGTGCCTTAACTGCTAAGCCATCTCTCCGGGTGTATTCTTGATGATTCCAGTAGCATTCCAAGCAGTTCTCTAGCTCTCCTTTCCCGTATTCCCCTTAAGCCTCCCTGAAAAGTCACTTCAGATAAATATGGACTCCTAAGACTACCCACTTGAACATCCCTCCTCACCAGGTGCCCCTCACAGCTCAGTTGCTAACTCTAAGTTCCTCCTTATGGAGACCAGGAAGGTGTCTCTTCTCTGTTTTGACAGATTCAGGGCCAGAGTTGGGTCTTTCTTAGTCTATCATCTCCTAACAGCCCCATTTTTTGGTTTCTGTAATTACATACTTGAAGCTGGGAAACCCATTAACAAAAAGCTGACTCAGCTCTCAGTTCTGGAGGTCCAAGAGATGCAGTTTTGTTACAGTCGAAGGAGGGCTTGTGCTGCATGGGGGCTCGGTGGTGGGACTCCATGGGGAGCAGGTCACATGGCAAGACAAGAAGTCACAGAGCATAGATCCGTAACCCCAAGGTTGGTCCCTGGTGCACGCGCACATACACACATGCGTGCACAGAATAAACATAAAGTAAACAAAGTCCTAGAGTGTTATTACACAGCTCTATGCTGTGCATCATAAAAAGTAAAAGAAGACTGAATGTTTTCCCCTTACACAAATGGTAAATCTTAGAGGACATAGATAGGTTGAACCTGATTATACAATGTGTACACATCTCACAACATCTTGGTACCCTTTTTGTTAAAAAGATTTTTATTTATTTATTTAGACACGGGGGTGGGGGTGGAGATAGAGAGAGACAGAGAGAGATATAATGGGCACGCCAGGGCCTCTCGCCACGGCAGACAAACTCCAGATGTATGTGCCACCATGTGCATCTGGCTTACGTGGGAACTGGAGAATCGAACCTGGGTCCTTAGGCTTTGTAGGCATGTGCCTTAACCGTTAAGCCATCTCTCCAGCCCTTGGTACCCTTTTAATATGTATAAGTTTCTTTCATGCATCGAAGATAACATTAACTTAAAATATTTTATTTATTTTTTAATTTAATTTTTTATTAGTAACTTCCATGATTATAAACAATATCCCATGGTAATTCCCCCCTCCCCAAACTTTCCACTTTTAAACTCCATTATTCATCATATCCCCTCCCATCCTCAATCAGTGTCTCTTTTATTTTGATGTCATCATCTTTTCCTCCTATTATGATGGTCTTGTGTAGGTAGCGTCAGGCATGTGAGGTCATGGATAGCATGTTGTAAGGCATCCTACCCTTCTTTTACATTCTTTCCTCCACCTCTTCCGCAATGGACCCTGAGCCTTGGAAGGTGTGATAGCGATATTGCAGTGCTGAGCACTCCCGTCACTTCTTCTCAGCACCATGATGTCTTATGAGTCATCCCAAGGTCACTGCCATCTGAAGAGAGAAGGTTCTCTACCAAAAGTGAGAGTAGCATTAATATATAGCTATGAACATTAAGAGAAGTGCTTACTGGGCAATTTGAAGAGCATAGCATTTAGCCAGACAGCAGCAGACGTTACTCCTCTAGGGCTCATGACTACCCCTGTTGTAGGTTTTCAGTATCAGGGATGTGTTCTCTCCCATGGAGCGGGCCTGCAGTCCAATTAGAGGGCAGTTGGTTTCCACCATGACAGACATGCCACCATTGCACCCGTTGACTCATTTGGCCTTGGCTGCCAAAATATAAGGCTTGCAGTGTGCGCTATTGAGTATCTTCACTGGTGAAATTTAAAATATTTTAAATGCACTAAGTAACTATTTTATAATGTAAAATATTTTTAAAATGCTGGAAATAAAGATGCTAACAAATGTAAGAGAGTCTTACCCCTTTCTCTCCTGTAATGTTATGAGTGGATTTTGTGCTCCTGCTTTTGCTTTGTGTTTTAGTGAGAAGTAGCAGTGCTTTTGTAGCAGATAAGGTGTGCGGGTATCTCTGGCCTCTCACGTATGTTAATTTATTTTTTTAAAAAAAATTATTTATTTATTTGAGAGTGACAGACACACAGAGAGAGGCAGAGAGAGAGTGAGTGAAAGAGACAGAGAGAGAGAGAGAGAGAGAGAGAGAATGGGCGCGCCAGGGCTTCCAGCCACTGCAAATGAACTCCAGATGTGTGTGCCCCCCTATGCATCTGGCGAATGTGGGTCCTGGGGAATTGAGCATCAAACTGGGGCCCTTAGGCTTCACAGGCAAGCACTTAACCGCTAAGTCATCTCTTCAGTCTGCGTATTTTAATTTCAAGTAGCATTCATGATGTTATTTCTTTTAGGTGAGTAATTTGGTGTAAGAGGTATCCAAGTGACCTTCCTAAATCTATGATGACATGAGCCTGATGCCAAGACACACATTCCAGAACTGCCCTGTGTATCCGGAGACAGCTGGACGTCAGTTCAAATACACCCAGTTTGCACACATCCGGGCTCTGGCATATTACCATTTCTTGCCCTTTCTTCTGCCAAGGCACTGTATAGATCTTCCATGGCATTTTGACTTGGCATTTCCCACCTGCTAAGCATGGGCATGACGCTGGCACTTTGAGGCTGTTGGTAGCACATTGGTTTGTGAAGAGATGCTAAGTTTGCTGAGGTAGTAAAAAGGTGGCGTGTATTTATTTGGAGATGAGATGGACTCTTGTGAAACAGAGGCCCATTCTGGAAGAATCTGTAACACTCATTCCTCTCAGGTTGTGCACCGAGCTCTAATGGTATAGCTGTCGCCCTCTCTCAATGAACGGTTGTCACATTGTCAATCCACCATCATGCAGAACACTTTCCATTCTCCATGGTCAGGTATCACCACCGTGATAGAATTCAGTTCATACTAGCAATGCCTGGATGACATTCCTTTCTGCTCCACCTTCTAGCCCTCCCTCTCTCCTGTTCTTAACCAGAGGGAAAGGTATTTTGACAGTATCTTCGGTGTCACCAACATTTTTGCTTTAAAAACATTTTGGGACCCAGAATCCTCAATGAAATTTGAAAATAGACCAACCTGCTTATTCTCCCTCCCTCCTCTCTCCCTCCTTTGTTCCTACCTACCTTTCTTTCCTTCCTTTTTTCCTTTCTTTGTTCCTTTTTTATTTCTTTTTTTAAAAGTATAATTTTTATTTATTTATTTGAGAGAAAGAGTTAGAGAGAGAGAGAGAGAATGGGCATGCCAGGGCCTCCAGCCACTGCAAATGAATTCCAGACGCGTGCACTCCCTTGTGTATCTGGCTTACGTAGGTCCTGGGGAATCAAACTGGGATCCTTTGGCTTTGCAGGCAAATGCCTTAATTACTAAGCCATCTCTCCAGTCCCCTTTCTTCTCTTCTCTTCTCTTCTTTTCTTTTCTTTCTCTTTTCTTTTCTTTTCTTTTCTTTTCTTTTCTTTTCTTTTCTTTTCTTTTCCTTTCCTTTCCTTTCTTTTCCTTCCTTCCTTCCTTTCTTTCTTTCTTTCTTTCTTTCTTTCTTTCTTTCTTTCTTTCTTTCTTTCTTTCTTTCTTTCTTTCTTTCTTTTTTGGATTTTAACCCAAATTTTCTTGGACTTAGGCAACACCTTGCTTAGAAGAACTTAAAGTATATTTTTCTAATTTTTAAATGTGTTGGGGGGGGGTGTGCGTGCATGCTGGTATGCCCATGGAGGTCAGAGAACGACCTCGGTGTTTTTGCTCTCCTTCCGCTTTCTTTGGAGACGGGGTCTCTCTGCTGCTGCTGTGAGCTCCTGCCTCTGCCTCCCACGCTGTAGGCACATTGGCCTTTGGGCTTACAGGTGAACTTGCCACTTGTGCCCAGCTTTACTTGGGTACTAAGGAGGATTGATATCAGGTGGGCAGTCTTGCAAGCAAGTGTCTTTAACTGCTGAGCCATCTCCCCGACCCCACTAGGAATATATTTTTAATATTTTATTTATTTCTAAGTGGGTGGGGGGAGAGAGAGGGAAGGAGAGGGAGAAAGAGGGGTCAGAGGGAGGGAGGGGGAAAGAAACAGAGACAGAGAGAGGAAGGGAGAAGGCCAGGACCTCTTGTCATTCAAATGAGAACTCCATATGAATGCACCTCTTTATGCATCTGGCTTTACATCTGGTGCTAGGGAATTGAACCCAAGACTGCAGGCTTTGGGAACAAGTGCATTTAACCACTGAGACATCTCCCCAACCCTCATTAAATTTTTTATTTTTAACCAGCTAGGTGTAATGGCATACACTTTTAATCCCAGCACTTGGGAGGCAGATGTAGGAAGAGTGTCATGAATTTGAGGCCACCCTGAGACTACATAATGAATTCCAGGTCAGCCTGGGCTAGAGCGAGACCCTGCCTCAAAAAAAAAAAAAAAAAAAAGAAAGAAAGTATTTTTAAAATTTTTGTTCATTTTTATTAATTTATTTGAGAGTGACAGACAGAGAGAGAAAGAGGCAAATAGAGAGAGAGAGAGAGAGAATGGGTGCGCCAGTGCCTCCAGCCACTGCAAACGAACTCCAGATGCGTGCGCCCCCTTGTGCATCTGGTTAACGTGGGTCCTGGGGAATCGAGCCTCGAACCGGGGTCCTTCGGTTTCACAGGCAAGCACTTAACCACTAAGCCATCTCTCCAGCCCAAAAGAAAGTATTTTTAATCATTACTTTTTAAATCTTTAAACATCTCCATGAAGAAAGGAGCATGTATGATTCGTATTCCCTGTTTTACAAAGGGCACAATTAGAACTCAGCTCACTTTGCTCTCGGTTTTACTGGCTGCTCATTAAAGGGCTTGCTGTCAGGAGTGTTTACAAGGAGGAATTACTTCCCTAATGAATACATACTTACTGATTTCCCTGGAGGGGAAATTGGTTCCAGTGTGACTCTTCACTAACGTTCAAGGAACCTACCTGTCACAATAGACTATTTTGAACCTACTGAAGGTGTTGTCTCCTGTTGGACACTTCTCAAGAACTAAGTCTCAATGGGCACAGTTGATAAGATTCAAATGCACTGTGGGTACTTGGAAAAGCTGTGCCAGGGCCAGTGCTGAAGGAATTTTTTTTTTTCATTGTAAAATTTTTCACCAGCTCAGATACTTGCTTGAATGAGACTGGGTGGGACAAAAGGGAAGGAATTGAAGGCAGGGCGGAAGGTTGATGTCAGAAATCATCAGAAATTTCTGTATGGCTACAGATCCCCCAGGTGACTGGTTTGAAAATGTGAAGTATTGCTTTCCCTGGGCCTCTTCCTCAGGAAAAGTAGGGGAAAAAAAATCAGGGCTTTTGTATTAGCACATTCCTCAAATACTGGAACCCAAACTTTAAAGTAGGTGAGGGAGAGAATTCTGTGTGCGATGTTGAGGTTGAACAGAGCCTTAGGTAAATGCATGTGGGCTTGAAAGACCCCGAAGAGAACCCGAGGGATAGAGAAGACGGGTGAGAAGCTGAAAGGAAAGAGAAACTGACTCAGAAAATGGGCATTTTACATGTCCCGAGCCATGTCATGTCCCTAGTGCGCTAGGCACGTCTTGGAACAGGGATGATTTATTAAATTATTATTTTTTCTTTCTTTCTTTTTAAAAATATTTTTATTTATTTATTGGAGAGAGAGAGAGAGAGAGAGAATGTACATGGGGTGTACTAAGGTCTCCTGCCACTGCAAACAAGCTCCAGACACATGCACCACTTTGTGCATCTGGCTCTATGTGGGTACCGGGGAATTGAACCTTGGCTGTAAGACTTTGCAAGCAATTCACCTTAGAACTGCTGAGCCGTCTTCCCAGGCTTCTCTGTTCTCTCTTTTGTGCACGTGTGGCACACAGTAGCTCCACATCTGGAGGTCAGAGGAGAAGCTCCCTCGTGCGCTGTTTGAGACAGGGCCGCTTTTGTTGTTTGCCTCTGGAAGCCGATCTCGCTGGCCCCGTGAGCGGCGTTCTCCAGACATGCTGGGATTGCAGGTGCATATGCTGTGTGAGTCTGGCTTTATATAGGCTCTGTGAAGCCAAACTCTGGCTATCAGACTGGTCACTGAGCCATCTCCTCAGTCCCTGTTTTCCGCAGATCTAGGCCCCTGGTTAGGACCCTGTGGACAAAATGTCATTGGGAGCATTTCACTACTCAAGTCTTGAGGTCACAGGAATGCAAAGCACAGGTCTGACCCAACAGCTTGGGACAAACGGGAAGGACTGACCCGCCTTGCCACAAACTGAAACTTCAGACTGCACCTAAAGTTTATGCCAGGGCAAAAGTGCAGGTGTTTGTCCTCCAACAGGACGCACCAGGGGGCCCACAGGAAGCACCATGGTCCTTTACCCGTGTGCACCTCACAGCCAGATCCCCCACACAACATTGTCACATGATCTCTGTGTGACTGTGCCAGAAAGAGCCATCAGCATATCCTTGGAGCTTGCTGCTTTGAAAGGGGTGATGTAGAATGGAGAGGGGAAGGAGTGTGTGTGAGTCTGCACACATGTCTTCTCCGTGGCATACACAGGCTCCACCATCAGCCATTGCACACACCACCGTATCTGTTTCATGTATTCACCCACAGCCACACGCTCACTCCCCAGTGAAATGGTTAGTGGCCTTGGGTCCAGAGTCAGACAGCCAAGAACTGGGCTCTACCATTTCCGGGGTGAGAGGTTTGGACGCATTACTTATTCCTGTCAGTGGAATATGATTGATGAGGGGTGCAGGCATGAGATGGCTCAGTAGATAAAGCCCTGGCTGAGCAAGTGTGAGGACCAGGGTTCCGATCCCTAGCACCCACATAAACTCCAGGTGGTTGTGGTGGACTGTCTATAATCTCAAAGCTGGGGAGGCTGAAGCAAAACATCTGTGGGGCAAGCTAGCTGCATCTGTGAGCTCTGGGTTCAATTGGGAGACCCTGTCTCAGTAAAAAAGATGGAGAGGGCAGAAGAGATGGCTTAGTGGTTAAGGCAC
The DNA here is from genome assembly GCF_020740685.1 of Jaculus jaculus. NCBI lineage: Eukaryota > Metazoa > Chordata > Mammalia > Rodentia > Dipodidae > Jaculus > Jaculus jaculus. Next base: position 88,290,775 of record NC_059113.1, on the reverse strand, counting down.
TTACTTGTGGAGCCCAAGGACTGAGGTTCTAGTCCCTAGTGCCCACATAAGCCAGATGTACAAGGTGGCACATACGTCTGAAGTTTGTTTGCGGTGGCTAGAATCTCTGGTGTGCCCATTCTTTCCACCCCCCTTCACTCTGCCTCTTTCTCAAATAAATGAAATTAAATAAACTAGAAGATGGAGAGTAATTGATACCTGATGTCAACCTCTGGCCCTCACCTACATGCACACGAGCACACACTTGTTAGCACCTATAGCCACATGCAAGCACCCATACATGCATGCACACATGCCACACACACCTATGCAATCATATGTGAAGAATAAGAAGTTTCCAATTTTACTGGAGTTTGGTGAGGATTCTATGAGTTCTTAGGTGCTTTGGAGAAGACTTTGCAGGTAGACTTCACCGAAAGTAACTTCATGTGCTTATCTCTTGAATGGGAGAGGGCTACCACGCGGTTTTGCTAAGATTTCTAGTTAAAGGTGTTTTATGAAATAGTCCAGCTGTCGGGTTGGTGGAATTGCAACTTTCCAGTAAAGTCCCAGTAGGTTTCTTCCATTTATGATTGATGATGCCGGTGTTTGGTTTGTTTGCTTGTTTTTTTGAGGTAGGGTCTCACTCTAGCCCAAGCTGACCTGGAATTCACTATGAAGTCTCAGGGTGACCTTGAACTCACAGTGATCCTCCTACCTTTGTCTCCCGAGTGTTGGCATTAAAGGCATGTGCCACCACACCTGGCTAATTATTGCCATTTTTAAATTTTTTAAATTTGTTTTGTTTTTTTGAGGTAGGGTCTCACTATAGACCAGGCTGCCCTGGAATTCACTATGGAGTTTTGGCAATCCTGCTACCTTTAATCCCAAGTGCTGGGATTAAAGGTGTGCACCACCACACCTGGCTTATTAACATTTTTTTTTTTTAAAAGAAGCTTATTCATTTAAGAGAGAGAAAGAGAAAGGGATTGAGGGAAGGAGGCGGGGGGAATGGATGTGTCAGGACCTTCAGCCACTGTAAGTGAACTGCAGACACATGTGCCACCCTGTGTATCTTTGTGGGTACTGGGGAATTGAACCTAGGTCCTTTGGCTTCACAAGCAAATGCCTTAACCACTAAGCCATCTCTTCAGCCCCTGAATATGCCATTTTATAAACATGGAGTTGGGTTGGATTTACTTCTGTTTCTTCCCTCCCAATCCTACCCCTGGCTTATGGACCATGAACACCTAGCTAGCAAAGGTGTGTGTATGTGACCACTCTCATTTCCTAGCTCTTACTCGAGACCCACTCACAAAGTATTATGATGTTCCTCTTGAAAATTTGGGTCCTTCAGTATGCATTTACATAGAATTGGACATCCAGTAACACCTGTGGATATGAGAAAAAGTAAGTTTTGACTGTTGTATTACAGAAGTTTACAAACTATAGGAACCATATGTCACACAACATGGTGATTTGATGGTGACTTCCATGGAAGTGCCACGGACGCGTTTCAGAGGCAAGCCTAGCGGGTCAGACTGTTGCCAAGTACGAAGTGTCATTCTGTTCTCCCTGGGACTTGAGGTGAATTAACTGCATTAGCTCAGAATGTCAGAATGTCTTAAGAGTAGAAGGAGGGTAATATTTTATGTTTATGTGATAGTGGAAGAGCACTGTTATTACACATAACATGTATATTTGAGTCCTAGTTAAATCGAGTGACAAGTTCAATGCCCTTTCCTTCCCCCTCTCTTTCACAGGAGATAGGTAAGCATAGCATGCAAAGGAAGTGAGAAGTCAGGGTTATCCCTGTATCTTTCTTTACCCCCTTCTGGGCTTTACTACCCTAAGCCTTCTATTCCTAGTGGCATTTCAGTCTTAAAAGCGTTTCCCCCTATGTCTGCATGCACTCATTTGTCCCTCACTTGTTGAGTGAGTGGATTTGTTGTTTTCTTGTGATTAGACAGTGGCAAGGACTTGATCTTGAACCTCTTGTGTGTGTGTGTGTGTGTGTGTGTGTGTGTGGTATGTGTGTGTGTTTGGAAGAGAGAGAGAGAGAGAGAGAGAAAGAGACAGAGAGAGAGATGAAGCTGTAAGAGGAGCAGTGGGTCAGAGTGATACTGGGGAGTATTTGCTCTTAAAAAGTAAAAGCAAGGTGGTCTGGGGGAGATGGCTCAGTAGTTGCTTGCAGCTCAAGCATGAGGACCTGAATTCCGACCCATCCCCAGCGCGCACATAAAAGCCAGGCCTGGTGGTGGCGCCTGCTTATAATCCCAGCGCTGGCCTGGGAATCCCTGGGGTTTACTGGCTCCCTAGTCTAGCTGAGTTGGTGAGCCCTAGATTGAGCAAGAGGCCCTGTCTCAAAAGAATAGCGTAGAGAGGACCCTGACGTTCACCTCTGACTCCCACACACATGCGTATACACATGTATGGGCACTTGCATGTGCACATATGAGCATGCATATGTACATGAAAGCATGCGTACAAAAACAGATTTAAAAATGAGCATGGTCATACATGCCTATAGTGTCAATGCTGAACTTGAGGCCACAGGTTCGGGGCCAGCCTGGGCAATACAACAAGATCGTATCTCAAGGAAAGAAATGAAAAAGAAAGGGGACACCTCCGAGGTGCTTGGTAACTGTGCAGTGATGTCGTAACAGTGTGGCTTCCGAGATGGTTGTACATTGCCCAAGGAGGGACAAGGCACAGAAGCGGCCCTTTTGTCTGACACCTCTCTGACTCTGCATGAAAGAAAAACCGTGAGGGAGTAAGACAGGCAGTGATGGGCCACAGCAAGTGTGACAAGGCACTGTCCCTAGCACCCTGCCATGGCTGCGTGGGTCAGGAAGAGGGGAAGATGCTAGATGCCTCTGGAAACAGTAAAGCCACTGTCAAGGTCAGATGCCTGGTGACTCACAAGATAGTGACAAGATCACCCATGGGCACAAAGATCCTAATTGCCATCACTAATCACCCTGGCTGCGGGAGTGGGCGGGATACAGATTCCCTGGTCCTTCTGCAGGGACACAGGCATTCGCACCCCAGTTATTCTTATTTGACACGTGAAGAAACCATGCTCCCAGCCCCCTAATAATTTTATTTTGTATCTACTAACATTTTTTTTCAAGGTAAGGTCTCACTCTAGCCCAGGCTGACCTGGAATTCACTATGTAGTCTCAGGCTAGCCCCAAATTTACAGTGATCCTTCTACCTCTGAGTGTTGAGATTAAAGGCGTATGCCACCACAGCCTGCTTTTACGAACATTTTTGTCTGTGCTTCTGAGAGGTGCCCCAGTGCTGGCCCCTTGGGTGACCTCTGATGAGTTGTATCGTTTCCTGTCTTACCTGTCCCTTGATGGGGTGGTGGCACCCAGTGGTCATCCAGGACCTTCCAGTTGTTTGCTCGTGTGATTTGAGAAGGCTTTGGCTTAGAGGATTCCGTGCTGGAAGCACTGAGCTCTTCTGAGTGTGTTTCTGTCAGATATTCTTCCCCGTGCAGAATTTCAGAAGTATCCTGCGATCTCGTGGAATGGCGAAGGTGCCCTGTGCAGAAGGGATCTTGGCTGATGTCCTCATTACTGACTAATTGGCTAAAGAGACTTCTCGCGCATTGCATTTATGCTGATGGATGGTTTGCCATCTCCTGATGGGTGGAATGGACAGCCAGACCAATTGAGAGCCCCACAAAGAGCCCCACCCAGCCAAGAGGCACAGCTAGAGACAAAAGACCCTTAGCGATGATGTCTGGTCAGGGGCGGCTGAGGGTTTGTTCAACAAAATGACTTTTTCTGGAAAGAGGAGCTTGATGTGCCTTGAAATACACATGCTTTAGGTCACCCTTACGCTCTTGGGGCCTTGTCTTATTGAAGGAGGACATGTTTGGGGGTATGTTTCAAACGTGGAGAGTCTTTCTAACTAGTTACCTGTACAGCCAACACTAGCTAGCTCTGTGCCGAGCGACAGTGTGTGTCCATTTGTTCTAAGCTCAGGCCACAGGTGTCCTGTGAGTCATGTCACATGGTGACACACACTGCTTAGATGGACTTGGCAGGCGTAGGACATTACTCAGATTCCTGTTTAGGGGAAATAGTATTTAGGTCACCTGCATAGACATTTATATTGAAGGCATTTCATTGTAGCTAATGCATTTGTTTACTGAAATCTGTGTTTAAAGTGCAAACTTCAGTTGGAGAGTGCAAAGAGAATGATGTGTTAAGAATTCATGTTAAAACCAAATTCAAGTCAATTCTTTCTTGTTAACTTTTTGATTTATTTATTTGAGAGGGAAAGAGGCAGAGGGCATTGTAGTTAGTGTGTGTGTGTGTGTGTGTGTGTGTGTGTAAGTGTGCATAGTACCTGATGTGGTGGTGTATGTTTATGCATGTGCAGATGTGGTTGGTATGCTGTGCCCACACCTGGAAGGTTAGAGCAGAATTTCTGGTACCCCCACACCACTGTCTTACCTGATTTTCCGTGAGCCAGGCAGGAGCTTGTCTCTTTATCGAGAGTCCCAGCCTCTCCCTGGCCTCTGCTCCTCACAGGGCTGGGGTTAGAGAAGGGCACGCCATGCCCAGCTGTCTGCATGGTTGCTGGGGAAATTGAACCAGAGTGGTCTCGGGCCCTCTCAGCTCTCAAACATCACATAAGTGCACTTAGCCACTGAGCCATTTCTCTAGCCCTGATATCACAGCTTTAGTTATTTATTTAATTATTCATTTATTTGTAAGCAGAGAGAGAGAGAGAGAGAAGAGAGAGAAAGAGTGAGGGAGGGGGAGAATGAGTATACCAGGGCCTCTAGCTGCAGAGAGACAGAGAGAATGGTCATGTCGGGTGCCAGGTCATTGAGCTGCTGCAGATGAACTCCAGATGTATCTGGCTTACATGGGTGCTGGGGAATCTAACCTGGGTCCTTAGGCGTTGCAGGCAAATGTCTTAACCACTGAGCCATCTCTCCAGCCCCACAGTTTTCTTTTTAAAGCACAGGGTCGTAAGTCATTTATAATAGTTTCCCTATAAATAGCCTTGAGTTTTGAGATTTCTCTGGAAATGAAAACCTAGGGTTCTCAGTGTCTTGCCCTCCCAGGAATCGACTCAGCTGTGTTCCACAACCAGCAGTTTCCCGAATATTCTCAGTGAGTTAATATAGCATCTTCTCAACTCAAACACAGCTTAGTAAGCAGAGCGCTTGCTTAGCATGCACAATGTGATGGTTTCGATCCATATCATTGCATAAAAGCAGGCGTGGTCACACACATCTGTAATCCCTGCACTCAGTAGTGGAGGCAGGAGGATCAGAAAGTCAACAACATCCCCAGCTACATGGTGAATTCAAGGCCAGCCTGGGCTACATGAGACCTTGTCTCAAAAAAAGAGAATAAAAAGATTTCTACTTTGGTTGCCCCCAACCAGGCTTTCGATGATGTCACTTGGAACCGTTGGAACTTGTGGCAGTGTTGGTGAGGTGTGATGTTGGAGCAAGCCGGGAAGTGACGCAGCAGAGCCCAGGGAAGTGGCTGTGCTTGGGGCATGGGCCACAAGTCCTCTCTCTTGAGACACTGTCACCTACACAACGTTTCTAACACATATGACAGTTTTGAAGCTAGCTCTTAGCTCCGGATGATCAACTGCTAGAAAAAATAATGAAATACAAGCCGAGCTTTTTTTTTTTTAAATCCTGAAATTCTAGCATGACTGTTGAGTAGGCAGAAGTAGAGCCAGAAATGGAAAGGTCAGAAGTGCAAGACCAGCCTGGGCTGCACCACAGTGACTTCAAGCCAAGCAGATGAGAGCCGGTGTCAAAAATAAATGAATGGGCTGGGCGGGGTGGCGCACACCTTTAATCCCAGCACTCGGGAGGCAGAGGTAGGAGGAGCGCCGTGAGTTTGACGCCACCCTGAGACTACACAGTGAATCCCAGGTCAGCCTGAGCGAGAGTGAGACCCTACCTCGAAAAAAACAAATAAAAAAAAAAAAATGAATGGGGCTGGAGAGATGGATTAGTGGTTAAGGTGCTTGTCTGCAAAGCTTGAGGACCCAGAGCCAATTTCCAGCACCTATGTAAGCCAGATGCACAAGGTGGTGCATACTTTTGAAGTTTGATTGCAGTAGCTGGAGGTCCTGGTGCACCCATTCTCTCTCTCTCGCTTTCTGTCTACCTCTTTCTTTCTCTCAAATAACTAAATAATAAATAAATAAAAACAAGTAAATAGTAACTGGGCCTGATACAACATGCCTTTAACCTCAGCACTGGGGAGGCAGAGGTAGGAGGATCGCTGTGAGTTCAAGGCCAGCTTGGGACTACAGAATGAGTTCCAGGTTAGCCTGGGCTAGAGTGAGCCCCTACCTCAAAATAAATAAAAGGCCGAAGGGGTAAGATAGGACACATTACTTGGAGTTGAGACAGCAGGACCTAGAACACGGGCCCAGTTGAGGTAGAAAGCTTGGTCCCTCTTGCTGGACTTCCCTGCTCCTGCTCCAGGACATCCCCTAGAGCTGCGTGTGGAGTGACGGGCACTCTGTCCGAGGCACACCCTGCCAGCAAAGGAACCTACAGAGAGCTCCAGATTTAGCTCAGTGCCTACCTTGGAAGGGTCACTTGTGCTGCAGCAGTGACATGGCTCTTTTGAAGAAGGGCAGATGTGGTGTCAGTGTCACTCTTTCATCCTCTGTGTGGAACTTCCTGGAAGTGAAGGGAGAGCTGGGAATTCCCTAGTCCTGAATTCACAGATGTGTGAGGAATGGATCGTACAAGAAAGGAAGGAGTGAGGCACGCCCCATTCACTGCAGGGCCATGTTGGTCCGGTGACAAGGAGCCCCTCCTCTGTCTTCCTAATGAATGCATCCACCTGAGGCCGATGGCTGTAGGAGAGCAGTGAGTGACGCAGGCTGTGTCATGGGTGCCTGGCAGACATCTCTTTGCCTCATATCAGCACAAACCACGTCAGGATGGACTTCAAAAGCACTAGACAAACGTGTGCTTGCCATTGAAAGGAAACTTTGACCTGAGGATACAGGAGCCCCATACACCACAGAAGTGCTGTTGGCTTTTGATGCCAGAACGAGGTGTCCGTACAGTGAATGGGGCGTGCCTCACTCCTTGCTTTCTTGTGCAATCCATTCCTTGCACAGATGAATTTCCTATTTTGTTTGAGTTCATCTCAACATATTCTCCACTGTGCCGATTGTTCGTTTACAAGCTCATTGATAAGAAATACAGCAGAACAAAAGCCATGCAGAAGAGCAGGCAGTGAGTCCTAAAGAGTTCAACTAGAGACTGGAGAGATGGCTTAGTGGTTAAGGTGATTGCCTGCAAAGCCAAAGGATAGCCGTTCTATTCCCCAGAACCCAGTTAAAGACAGATGCACATTGTGGCTCACATGTCTGGAGTTCACTTGCAGTAGCTGGAGGCCCTAGCATGCCCATTCTATAACTCTGCCTCTTTCTCTCTCATAAATAAATAAATAAATAAGTAAATAGCAAAGAGCTAAGCTAAATCTTTAACCCTCAACTTCAGTTGTAGTAATTTGGCGTTAAATTTTAGCATCCTATTAGCATTTTAGTGGAAATGCTTCATGTATATTCCCTACAAGTAAAAAGACAATTTGTCTCTTAAAAACAGTGTTTTAGTTGGGCATGGTGGTGCATGCCTTTACTCCCAGAATTCTGGAGGCAAAGATAGGAGGATGGCTGTGAGTTAGTTCCAGGCCAGCCTGATACTAGACAGTGAATTCCAGGCCAACCTGGGGCTACAGCAAGACTCTACTTCGAAAACCAACCAACCTCCCCCAAACCCAATATTTTATTAAGTGATGCTTATAGTAGTAATGCTGTTGGGTGGAACAAGGAGGGAGACCAGGGTTCTTAGTTCAAATAACAGATCTGAAAAGGACCATGTTGATTTCACGTATCTAGATCATGCATATTGTATCCTTGAGAGTTTAATCTTAGAAACTCCTTGGCTCATATTGTTGGACAAGAAAACCGATTTTTGAGCTGGCTGTGGCCACTTTTCCAGTCCATGCTACTCCACCAGTCCTTTCCCCACATGTGCCCCTTTGCTACTGTTAGTTTGCTTGGTTATCTCTCACTAGCTGGAATTCACTTACAGGTAAGCTCAAAGGGAATCAAAGCATAATCATTTAATAACAATGCCTTACTAATTATTCCTCTTCAAATCCAACACAAGGAAAAAAAATATGCTCATTTACCAAAATGGTTGAGTTTACAGAAATGTGAACATTGGATAGTGAAAATCACAGTAACTGTTAAGGACTTAAATTTCCTAGTGATCTATTTGAAGTCACAACCAGACTGTCAGATCAGACGTTTGCCTCTAGGGAACAAAGTTCCAGGTGACGTCTGTCTAGAGGACAGTTTGTACTCACCATGTGTCCTCAATAGGGACTCTTGGCCTGCAGGTCACTTTACTTGTCGCTATAACCAAATACCTGGCAAGAAGCAGCAGAAGGAGGGAGGAGCTTCCACTGCCTTAAGTCTGTCATAGTGGGGAAGGCAGAAGGGGGAACCTGGCTCTTCTCATCACACCCACAGTCAGCAAGCAGAGAGTGAATAGGAAGTGAGGCCAGGCTATACAATTTCAAAGCCCATGCCCAGTGACCCACTTCCTCCAGCAAGGCCCCTGCCCACTAAAGGTTCTACGCCCTCCCAAGCAGGGCCACCGGCTGGTGATCAAGTGTCTAAACCCATGAGCCTGTGGGAGACATGGCACATTCAAACCACAACATTCGGTAAGCTGTCGCATCCTGGATAAGAAGAAACTTTGGCTCCCAGTGCTGGTCTCTATCCATTAGTTGGCTTTTACCTCAAAGAATTCTTATGGATTCTGTAAGAGCCTTATTGAAACACTTGGGGGGGTGTGCAAGGCTGTTGTTAGAGTCATGGCAGTAGTTATTTTTATTCTTATGATTTATTATTGCTATTATTATTAGCCTATCCGGTGAGAGCAATGTATAGTGATAACTCTGTTATCTGTATCAAGTTGGTCACCACAACATTGTTCGTACTCTTGATATATTTCTAAGCAGGTAAATTGTTGACTAGACCTTTAAAAGTTTTCAAGGAAGGAGCTAGAGAGATGGCTTAGCAGTTAAAGTGCTTGCCTGCGAAGCCTAAGAACCCCTGTCCGACTCTCCAGATCCCATGTGAGCCAGATGCACGAAGGTGAGGCAAGCGCAAGGTTGCACATGCCCACTAGATGGCGCAAGCGTTTGGTGTTTGATTGTAGTGGCTGTGGCCTTGCCGCACCAATTCTCTTTCTCTTGCTCTCTCTCTCTAAAATAAAAAAGCAATGTTTTCAAATAAGAATTGAGTATGTTTGGAAAAATCTTCTGTCAATTGCCTTATAAATTCAGATACCACTCCATTTTTATGCCTGGCATCTTGCCAGCATTTGAATCTTGACCCGTTCCATAGTCATGCATGCCTCAGTCCTCCTGGTAACCCCGAGGGGTGAGTCTTCCTGTTATCCTCACTAAGGTGAGACCTGAGTGAAGTTGGCTTATCCCAGATCAAAGGCCTTGTAAGTGCCAGAGTTGGTAGGTACTGAGCTACCCTGATTCACGTCTCAGCGCTGGGTCTGTGTGTTCGTGTTGATGTATGCGTGTATGTGTGGGTTCTTGTGTGTGCTCGACCTTTGAGGGCCAGAGGACAACCCCAGATGCTGTTCATTCTGGACACTGTTCCTCAGGAAAGGCATCTACCTTTGTTGAAACAGATCTTCTCATTGGCATAAAACCTAACCCCAGAGGGTAAGCAGCCAGTCCATTTCCTTATTCTTTACAAAAAGTCATTTTTTCCCAGTGGCAGAAATGACATAAATTCATTGTATGGAATTTATCAATAAGTGGGAAGGTAGAAGGAGAATTGAGTCTATTTCTAGATCTCTAGTAAGTTTTCCATAGAATAACCTTTGAAGTTATGAACACTATGAAGAGAGCTCAAAGGTTAACTCTTTTATAAGACCAAACGGCCTTCAGGAGATTGTACCAATTTACCTGTGTCTACCAGAAGTGGCTATATGTCAAACTCTTACATTTTTCTCATATGCAATAAAAATTATTTCCAGATAACTTACAGTTTTGATAGTTAAAAGACTATTGAGCCTGCCTAGGTGTGGTAAGGAACCAAGTAGAGTGAGATAACTTTCAATATGCTTTCTTACCCCTAATTAACAACTTCCTTAAAAACGGAATGATTTCAAGCTTGAAGTTTTTATTCACTGTACATTTAATACTGGAGGCTCAGCGAGTTCCCAGACAGGTCAGCTGCTTCAAAAGTGACTGGGGTGCCATTTTCACTTTTGCCTGACTGGCATCCCTGTGATAAGAGGGGGGTTCCCAGGGGCTGGTGAGTAAAGAAATTGTAGCACAAGTGTGAGGATTAGGGTTCCATCCCCAGACCTCATGGGACAAAAAAAGAAAGAAAGAAAAGAAAAGAAAAGAAAACCAGGCATGTTGGTGCATGCCTGTAATCCCAGCCCTTGCGAAGTAGAAACAGACTCCGTAGGGCTCTAGCAGAATCAGAGAACGTTAGGTTGGATGAGAGACTCTGCCACAGAAAATAAGGTAGGAAGTGACTGAGGAAGACCCTCCCACATTGACTCCTGGCCACCACAGGCATGCTTTTGCACACACATGCATGCATACCCACCTTCATACATGTGTGCCCCCACACATATGAACATATATACACACATGCATGTAGAGCACACACACATGAGGGAATGTGTCCTCTTTGAGTTTCCCTGGCCCTGTGATATAAAGCCATGTCCAGTTCTGTGATTCTGCAAACATTATTCGATGTGGGCAAAATGGTCAGTACTTAAATATTGAAGTGGACTTGCAGCTGAGCTCCAGGTAGGGTCCAAAGTTACACATCTTCCTTGAGCAATATTTTATTTAGTGCTTGCTATATCTTTTTAAACATATTTTGTTTTTATTTATTTATTTGAGAGAGAGAGATACAGAAATAGGCAAGCAGAGAAAGAGAGAGAATGGGCACGCCAGGGCTTCCAGCCACTGCAAACGAACTCCAGATGTGTGTGCCCCCTTGTGCATCTGGCTTACATGGTCCTTTGGCTTTGTAGGCAAGCGCCTTAACCACAAAGCCATCTCTCCAGCCCAGTGCTTGCTATTTCTGATAGGTAGCTGGTCAGCCAGGGCAGACATAGACCACAAAGTCAGTCCCAACGGTGACAATGTTGTTCCCAGTCAGGACTGGAAGTGAGGGATAAGGCAATAGAGTATCAGGCAGATCTGAGCATGTTTGGAAAATGGAGAGCACACACTCATTGAGAGATAAGGAAAGCCTTTGAGAAAGAATCTTTTCAGCTGCCCTGTGGCAGGCACAATTGGGGAGAAAAAGGAAGTTTCTGACGAAGGTAATCTCGTCCTTTGGAAGCCATGGTGACAAACCCTATGAAAGTTTAAAACTTCGAGGTGGAAGTTTCAATGGTACCTCAGGGCGATTATCAAACCTGACTTAAATTCCACTTCGACAAATGTCACTCATGGCAAATCTTTGTATAAGCAATATCGCACAGCCTTTGCTGATGGCTTACTTATTTGAATCAAAATTTAATATAGCAGAATTTCTGCGAGGGAGTCGTGTCAGTCTTCCAGGGATTGCTTGTCCTCTAAGAAGTTGGAGAGGTCTCTTCACATGTGGTCAAAAACTTCCTCCCAGTGCGAAGCGACATGAAACTTCTTGTTCTCCCTGGTAGTCTATAAGAAAACAAAATGACTTAGTCCCTTTTAAAATATTTATCCTTCCCCTAATAATATTATACACACGGAATCTCAGCTGTGACCCTCAGAGGAGAGCCCAAGGTCCAGTGTTGAGGTGAGTTTTCCTATGGACACACACTGGCTGTGTTTGCAGAATAAATATTTAAATCACAGAATGAGGAAGCATTGGAAGATGAATGGAGAAGTTTTCTTTGTTGTTAACCTACTTGTACCTGGATATGTTTTAAATGCCCTTCGTCTTTGTTAAATGTCCCTTCATCGTCCAAACGAGGGGCTATTTTGAAGGTGATGTCTTTGAACCTGGTTAAGTTTGAGTGGAGGCACAGGATGGGCACAGCCCACTGTTCTCTCTTCTCGTTGCCATTTCGTCTTTGCTGTCATTAGCCATCCAGTGTGGATTTTTCAGATGGTGTTATATGCCGACCTGGCATTATCAACCTATGTAATTTCTGAGTTTCTCATTATCAAAGGTGGGAGCCTCAATCTTTGCTAACACTGTGGAGCCTAGAGGGGTAATAATGATGATGATTGTTACCATCCCTGGGGTTTAAAATGTCTCCTTGGAGATGAGGCTGGCCCAGTGGCAGGGGGTAAGCCCACAGTTCCCCCTCAGGCACTTAAGCCGACAGCAGTCGGAAGCCTGCATTTGTAGCTCAGCAAGCCAGGAGATGAAGGTGGCGGGCGGGCGGGAGGGGCAGTGAAATGACCACCGAGCTGAAAGTCAAGAGGATGAGATGAGGAAGAAGAATCTTTTTTTTTCAGGAGCAATAAGCAAAATTGGGTGGAAAAGCATGAAAGACAACATGGGGGAGAAGAGGGAAGAGTGGGATGAGGTGGATGGAGTAAGCATGACATGCTTTGGAATAGCTATTCTACACTTGGCCCTCCTTTCTTCTCTCCTGCTAATAAAAGCGAAGATTTGGCTCCCGTGCCTCTTGTGCCCACCCCACAAAGACAGGCATCCCTTGGTGAATTTGGACAATTTAGGAAAGGTACCTTCCCAGAGCTGGCATCTGCTCTCCTCTGCCATATGTGCCGGAGTTTATCCATCATTCGTTCTGGTTTTAAAATAATTTAACCTCATTGCACGTCTTCTAGAAAATTCTAAGAGGTTCTGCACGTGTGGCTAGCGCATGGTAATTTCAAGACGAGTAAAGCAATTAGGCTAAAAGTAGGAGAGAGGTAGTTGTGTCAGGATGGAAGAAGACAAGAATTAGGAAACATGAGGCTCCAGGACGCCATGGTTGTCAACAAGAACCCGGCAGGGAGACCGCCTTCCTTCGCCTTCTTGGTTGGTCTCCTTCACAGGATGTGACATCCACTCCCAGGTGAAAATAGCGTACACGTGGAAGCAGCTCACATTCAGGCAAAGAGGGGAAAAGTTTGACTTATTTTGTGTTCATCCTCTTACTCTGCCAAACAAAACAGCATACTTCTTAAGTCATCCAAAATATCTTTGGCTAAAACTGTGGGTGTGGGACCAAAAAAAACCCCTACTTTATTTGGTATGAATCTTATAGAATATAGTAAGTTGGCACTTTCTACTTATTGGAAATTTTGGGAGAAAAGTGTACACATTTGCTAAGCTGATATAAAAATAGCATTTATGTAATCAGGGCTATGTTATCTTATCTAGGGCCTTTTTATATGGAGCTTGTCACTCCAGGGCTAGGTGTGGTGTTTATTAATGGCACTATACCAACTAATATGGTAACAGATCCTCTCTTTAGCTTGTGACTTCTGTCTTACTGGACTATTTGAAATTAATCCTTTCCTCAAAATAGTCCCTAATTTTAAAAGCATTGTGTGCCATATCCAGGGTGGAAATTAATTTGTGAGCCACCCAGCACAACAAATGACTCACACAGATACAGTTATAATAGGAAAAGGAATCCAAGGAGAAGCGCTGGATGTTTCCTAAGACAAACATAATCGTGTCACCCAGGAGAGAGAGAGTTCACAGATGCCCTGAAGTTGGCTTCTTTGGACCGTAATTGAACGCGGGAGAGGGGCTGTCTGAAGTAAAATGTGTTTAACAGAAGAGCCACGGATGGAAGAGGAACAACTGCCAGAAGAGGCCAGCCATGCTCTTCTGGGCTTGGAGACACCAGGTGGGGTCATGTCTTTAAGTAGAGTCTGCCTGCCTGCTTTACTGTGCCGAGCAGGGTTGTTCCTTCTAGAAGGTGGCCCTGTCACTCAGGAGCAGTAGCGGTGGTGCCTGAACCGTCCTGTAGCATCTTCTAAATCGGTGCAGATGTTTCACTTAGGGAGAAACGTTTCACTACAGAGGTTAGACACCATTAGAAAAAACAGGCGATATTCAAATAACTTGAACAACAACACAAGGAGAAAGAGACAGGCAGACTGATTGACACATACAAAGACACACACACACATACATGCGCACACACACACACACACACAGATACAGAGAGACCAAGACACACATATACGCACAGACAGACAAGAGAAAGACAGAGAATATGAAGTCTGGATGTATATAGGGCTCTCATAGGAACACATGAATCACCAAAGAAGTTTCAGAGTTACAGCTGAGAAATATTTATGGCGATCTGTGGCACAGAGGGTAATAATCCAAAGATAATAAAGAAGAGAAAGGAGGGCACCGCTGAGATAAAGGAGGCCTGGCATTAATGAATAGAAAGATAAGCTTAATGATTATGCTTCAATGACTGAGCTATTGATGGCAGGATGGCTGAACATCTGAACTGCTTTTTAAAACTGGCCTTTTAAGAAGACAAATAAGGATAATTAAGTGGTAATGAAGACCTGTTTCATTAAAAAAGAGAAGACAAGGAGAACAAAACAAATAAATAGGCCAGGTTTGGGGATGGTGTGTTAACCAGTGTTAATGGAAGTGGTGATGTATTCTTCCAAATATGGAAGCTATCCATGGAAATCATGAAAGGAGAGAGAGAGTGAATACCCAACTATTTTTTAAAAATTAAGTATTTCATTTATTTATTTGCAAGGAGAAAGAGAAAGAGAGAGAGAATGGGCACGCCAGAGACTGTAGTCACTGCAAATGAACTCTAGACGCATGTGCCACCTTGTGCATCTGGCTTTACATGGATCCTAGGGAGTCAAACCCAGGTCTTTCGGCTTTGCAAACAAGCGCCTTAACCGCTAAGCTATCTTTCCAGCCCAGGAGTCACCTGTTGTCCATAAAATTGCTGGCAGGGATAGCACCAGTAATCAAAACAAAAAATCCCTTCTGCTGTCATCTATTAGCCACCTTTTCTGGCATCCTTATCTCAAGAAGCTGCAAAGTCCAATGGCCCAGGTACCCATGTAAAGCCGGATGCACAAGGTGGTGCACGTGTCTGGAATTTGCAATGGCTAGAGGCCCTGGTGCGCCCATTCTCTCCCCCCCCCAAATAAATAAATAAATAAAAAAAATATTTTTGTGAAAAAAGAAGCCACACTGAACTTTCTCTCCTTCTCCTGCCTTCTGGTTTCCGGTAGTGCTCCTGTGCCGTCCAAATACCAGTTTAGGAGAGACCTCATTCCGCACAGCTCACAGAACAAGAGCCCCTGAATTACTCATTTCTAATCATTGGTTCCAGATCTGTTCCAAACCCAGCGCCTGCCCAGAGTAACTCTTCCAGAAGCATTTGTTCAACAAGGAAATGAATGAGGACGTTGCCTCGCGAACAAGTGATAGCAAGGGTCAATACGAGCGTGCGTGAGATACCGCAGCCCTGAGCCATGACCACACACGGCCACGCAGCTTTTCATGCTAGTCCAAATTAGCTGACTTTAGGTGTTGAAAATCAGAAAACAACAGATAAAATGAGAACACTGGTTCTATTATCATTTCTAAATACATCCAGATGTTAATGGAAGAACTGGTAGCCGGTCTCGTGAAGTCTAGTTCAGAAACAAATCAAATTGAGTCGCACGTGTCAAATTGATTGGAGACTGCCTGGAGGGGTGCAGACGCAATGATAAACAGCAATGTGCCCGGCTTCGAGGAGGGTGCGGGGGAGCCCAAGTCCAGCATGGACTTTTAATGTCATCATTAATTACTTGGGACAGGACATATGCAGTATATTCATTAAACTTGTACAAGCTAAACAGAGAAGTGTTTTAAAGTCTGGTTTGGGCAGTGTATAATGTAAAGAGACTTCACCTGCTGGAGAGAGCTGACTGGTGGTTATGCTTAGGTGAAAGTCAGCTCATTCCCCCAGCAGTGTTTTCTGTGGGCACAGCACAGTCCCAGGCACTGTAAGTAGCTAAAAGGTGAATTTCAAGAGAGCCTCAGTGTGGGCTGGGGGGCTGGAGAGATGGCTTAGTAGTTAAGGTGCTTGCCTGCAAAGCCAAAGGACCCAGGTTTGATTCCCCAGTTCCCACGTAAAGCCAGATGCACAAGGTGATGCATGTGTCTGGAGTCAGTGACTAGAGACTCTGGTGCGCCCATTCTCTTTCCCTCTTGTGTGTTCTCTCCCTCCCTCTCTCTCTCTCTTCCTGCATCTCTCCCTCATAAATAAATAAATAAAATATTTAAAACCTGCCTGAAGAGGTGGCTTAGTGGTTAAGGTGCTTGCCTGTGAAGCCTAAGGACCCAGGTTTGATTCCCCAGTACCCATGTATAAAGCCACATGCACAAGGTGGTACACATGTTCAGGGTTCATTTTCAGTGGCTAGAGGCCCTGGCTTGACCATTCTCTCTCTTTCTCTCTCTCTCCCTCTCCCTCTATGTATCTGTCTCATAAATAAATAAATATTTAAAAGAAAAGGGCTGGATACCATGGCAAGTGTTTAACCCCAGCCATGTCTTCTGGAGAGAAGGGAGGTGGGAGACAGGAGAATCCACTAGAAGCTCAGTGACCAGACAGCTTGATAAAAAGGCGGTCATGCGCAGCGTGAGATCCTGCCTTCAAGGAGGCCCAGGACCAGATACTGTCTTGTGACCTCCATACCCATGCCACGGCTCATGCCCATCTTCTGTACGCATATACAGACACAGCAAAACAAAACAGTTTCGGCAGGGTTAAAGTTTTATCCACAGACACTGCCAACAACTTTCTGTAGCATGTGGTAGGATGAAAAAAGGGCTATGTTTGAGTCACAGAAAACTGCTGTGGGGGCAGAGGAGGGGAGAAATTCTAAAGCAAAAAGTCAGGAATACAAGGTTTGGTTATTACTGAGGAAGGAAACAACAGGGGCAAGAACTCGAAGGAGAAGTGCTTAGGATTAGGTCAAGGCGGGGTCCATGGGCTTCTGGGAAGCCAGGCACGGGCTTGCTTCTTCAAGCACGCAGTCTGGGAGACAGTCAGCAGATCAGAGCTCCAGCCACTGCACACTCGCTCGCTGCTGCCTGTCTCTTTTATTATTCTTTTCTTGTGTTAAGATGACCTTGTAGATACTGTCCTTCATTTACTGTTTTTTTTTTTTAATGTAATGATCTGAGCACTAATGCCATGGAAACACATGATTGCATGAGGCATTGCACCTAGAGAGGGTCATTAGACTCATTTATTTTGTACTATTAGACAAATGGCAACAATGTGATATTCAGTAATAGGAGGGGAACTTAAAATTTGCTACCTCCATCCCAAGGACACTGTCCAGCCACGAATGGGTGTGGATGAAAAATCAGAACAAGGAAATAGTCACATGTTAATGTTAGAGGAAAAAAAATTATGTTGAAGAATTTACCACTGAATGTGATTAAAAGCAATGAGCCAGTGTATTTTTAGGAAAAAAAAAAAAAAGTGGTTCTCTCTATGAAGAGAGTGAGACAGTGCACTGTTTGTGAAGGCTGACCTACTAATTTGTTCAGTGTTTATTCCTTTCTCTAAATGTTTTTATTTGCATTTTGATGTATGTTTTGATGAGCTTTTGGCAGAAGCACTTTGGGAAAGTATCATTTTCTTAGCTGTGTGATCATTTTCTTTGAAAAGAATCTAATTCCTAATTATTAAAGGATGTTAGTTGTTCTGAAGAGAGACATATATTAAGCACACATTGAATACCAACTAGAAGTTTGGCTCTTCATCTTTTTGTTGTTGTTGTTGTTTCGAGGTAGGGCCTCACTCTAGCCCAGGCTGACCTGCAAATCACTATGTAGTCTCAGGGTGGCCTCGAACTCATGGTGATCCTCCTACCTCTGCCTCCTGAGTGCTGGGGATTAAAGGTGTGCGCCACCATGCCCGGCTCTTTTTTTTTTTTTTTCTTTAAGGAGACAGAGAGAGTGCACATGAGAGAGGGAGAGAATTGGCATGCCAGGGTCTATAGCCACTGCAATCGAACTCCAGACATGTGCATCATCTTGTGCACATGTGCAAGCTATGCACTTGTGTAATGTACATTTGGCTTACGTGGGATCTAGAGGGTCAAACATGAGTCCTTAGGCTTCACAGGAATGTACCTCAACTACTAAGCCATCTTCCCAGCCCTGTTTTTTTAAGGAGATAACCTAGTGAGTAAAACAAGGATAGGGAAATGTCAGAGAGGGAGAGGGGGAAGAGAGAAAGAGGGAGAATGGGTGCGCCAGGGCCTCCAGCCACTGCAAACGAACTCCAGACGCGTGCGCCCCCTTGTGCATCTGGCTAACGTGGGTCCTGGGGAATCGAGCCTCAAACCTGGGTCCTTAGGCTTCACAAGCAAGTGCCCAACCGCTAAGCCATCTCTCCAGCCCTGATTTTTATTTTTGCTGTTGCTGGATAAAGTATCTGACCAAAACGGCCTAAGGAAGGAAGAGTTTCTTTCGGCTCACAGTTTAAGAGGACGGGCCATCATGGCTGAGACGGTGGGGTGGCGGGAGCAAGAGGTGGCTGGTCACATTGTAGCCACAGTCAGTAAGGAGAGAGAGGTGAATGCCGGTGCCCAGTTCACTTTCTCCTTTTTATTATTCAGTCTGGAACCCAGCCAGTGCTATTCATATCTAGAATAGGTCTTCATACCTCAGTTAACACAGTCTAGAAATTCCCTCACAGGCATGCTTGGAGCTTAGCCTCCTAGATTCTGTCAAGTTGACAGTCAACATTAACCATCACACCTTGGGATGAAACTTCCCTGTGTTGTCCGCTCCTGGGGAGAATACACAACCCAAGACTGGAGGGAATATTTACAATGGTCATTTTCACCTCAACTTGAACCAGACCTATCCATTTATTAACTTCATCAAGGTAGGTGAAGACCAGGAGTATAAAGTGACAATTGAACAAAGTATTTAGTGGGCTGAGCCCAAAAGACATAAACATGTTTTGTCTTCTCAAGTTTTTGAATCTTACATACAAAAAACTGACTTCACTCTTTCTTTAATTTTTTTTTGTTTTATGTTTATTTATTTATTTGAAAGTGACAGACAGAAAGAGAGAGAGAGAGAGAGAGAGAGAGAGAGAATGGGCGTGCCAGGGCCTCCAGCCACTGCAAACGAACTCCAGACGCGTGCGCCCCCTTGTGCATCTGGCTAACGTGGGACCTGGGGAACCGAGCCTCGAACCGGGGTCCTTAGGCTTCACAGGCAAGCGCTTAACCGCTAAGCCATCTCTCCAGCCCTTCATCTACTTTTTAAAGCAGTTTTTCTTCCTTTCCTGCCCAGACCCACTAGAACCAGGGATTCATGTGAGGGATCCCTACAGATCCCCCAAAATAGTGCAGTGCAGGGTTCTACCAAGAACTCTGGGAGCTGACTGTGAGGGTTACCATCCTACCTGCCACTTCCTCAATAGGCTACTTAACCTGTTGGTGACCCAGTTTCTAGTTATCTCCAAAGGGAATAATAATGGTTTCTATTTAAATAGAACCTGGCACACTCACACGAAAGTTTTAAATAATTGTATGTTGTGATTTCATGTTAGTGCCGATGATGACAGTGGATCTGATGGAAGCTGGTGAGCTCGATGAGGTGGAGGGTCTGGCTTAAACCAAATAAAATGAGGTTGACTTTTTGGGGGAGCAGGGAGAGTTCTAGGAAGTGAAGGAGAAAGAGAATTGGTAAAACAGATGTGGGAAAGAAAGAAAAGAAAAGGAGAAACTCCTGATGCAGCTGTGGCATGAAGTAAGATTGGGAAAAGAGACAGTGGGAAGGAGAATCTACAGTGGGTTTTTTTTTTTATGAGATAAGAAAGTCTGCTTCAGTGCTGAGGTGTTGGGGGCCTCTGAGGCTCTGGCTCTCTGCTTTGGTAACCCTATGAGGTAAGAAAGATAGGTAAGTGGTCTTGTCACTTCTCAACTTTGAGACCTCACACTAATTAACTTGGCAACTCAGAACCTTAGTGTTCTCAGTAGAAGCTGGGACTGATGCATTAACCTTGAAGAGATGCACAAAGATTCCAACAATGTATCTAATGTGCCCGGCACATAGGAGGCCCTGCCTGGGAAAGGATGAGGTTTGTTCTTGTGTAAAGGTTATGTTCTTATGTACTTCTGGAAAATCATTTCCCGCCCCCCGCATCCCTGGTTACTTACTACTTAAATAATCCACTTAACTAATACTTAAATAATCCACACTCACTCCTGAATAGCACAAAATTTAAAATCGCCAGTTGTCTCGTCCAAGTTCACAAAGCTCTGAAACGGTTAAGCTGGGATTGAAAGCTTGCAGGTGAAACTCTACCAGACATACACAGACGCCCGAGCCCGGATGGTGCGTCAATGTTGTATTTCTTGTGCTGTTCAGAAAACATGCAGTCTTCTATCCTCCACACATTGCCTGTTCACATCTCTGTGTCATTGCTTGGCTGCTGTCCAAAAAAAAGGAAAAGAAAAGAAAAGTGGGGCTGAGAGATGGCTTAGCAGTTAAGGCACTTGTCTGCGAAGTCTAAGGACCCAGGTTCGATTCTCCAGGTCGCACGTAAGTCAGATGCACATGGTGGCACATGCATCTGGAGTTTGTTTGCAGTGGCTAAAGGCCCTGACGCTCCCATTCTCTCTCTGTCTCCCTCCTTCTCTCTGTCTCTAAAACAAATAAATAATTTTTTTTAAAAAAAAAAAGGCATTTCAGGCCTCCTATAGGTTTTATTTAAAAAACAAAAAATGAAAAGGTGACCTCCAAGCGTGGTGGGTGTAGGACAGGTCTTGTGGAGGAAGCCCACGTTTGCCTGTGGTCTGCCAGCCCTGGCTGTCCCTTGCGGCTGCCTGGTGCAGGGACTGTGCCGCGTCACCTCGCCCCAGCGTCACCTTAGGTAAAAATGATGAGAGGGAGCCAATTTTTATAGAAAAGCTGACTCTAGCAAAAGATGTTCTCTCTCTTTTTTTTTTTGCCTCAACTCAATTTTTTTTATTTGTATTTGATCTTGTCTGTATAGTGTTAGGTTCTCGTCTTTGCAAGTTTTGCAATTTCACTGTCCAACAAGCAGCATCTGATAGAAGTTTTAATAAAACTCTTCTTCCTTCTTTGCGCTCACGGCCTCCATCTCCCCAGAACCAGAACCCCCCCTCTCTGACACAGCCACTCCATGCAACACACCCAGCGTGTTAAACCCCGAACAAAGAGAGTTCACTGGCAAGGTTTTTGCCTTCCCCTCTTCATACTGAAGAATATTTATATAGCTTTCACTCAATATCAGCCTGTTTGAGGCCACTATAAACAAATACCAAGGCTAAGTGAGGACACAAAAATCAGCTTTGACTCCGATTTCCTGATGCAATTCCATGTTTTTGAAAGCTGTACTTTCAAAACAGCTACTGTTTCCTTGGGTCCTGTCAACTGGCTTCAGGATCCCCCCCCCACCCCATTCCCAACCCTAGGAGAAGCCATGACTGTGTTTGCACTAGAACATTTACATAGGTACTTCTTTCCTGGAGAAAGAAGGCAGTGGCCTTGTTAATGCTTAACGCTGAATAAACAGGGAGGTAATGGCCATTGTTAATACTTCCAAATACTGCTTGCAGCGCAAGTCCACAAAGGTCAGGAGGAAAAAACAAAAAACAGAGCTGCTATTTGCAGTGGGAAGAGCCAGGAGAGGCAAGCCTACATCCTGAGTCTTCAGGTCTTGTCACCAGGAGCCCAACTGACTTTGATCAGACAGTGATTGAAACTATGTAGGCTCCACACTGAGGAGGATGGAAGCCCTTTTGTTTTTTGCCTGTGCGCATGCATAGTCATACATGTGTGGACGCACATGTGGTATCTTCCTCAATTCCTCTCCATATTATTATTATTTTTTAAAATTTATTTATTTGAGAGCGACAGACACAGGGAGAAAGACAGATAGAGGGAGAGAGAGAGAGAATGGGCGCGCCAGGGCTTCCAGCCTCTGCAAACGAACTCCAGACGCGTGCGCCCCCTTGTGCATCTGGCTAACGTGGGACCTGGGGAACCGAGCCTCGAACCGGGGTCCTTAGGCTTCACAGGCAAGCGCTTAACCGCTAAGCCATCTCTCCAGCCCACCTCTCCATATTATTTTTGAGACAGGATTTCTCACTGATCATGGAGCTCAGCCATTTGGCTAGAGTAGCAAGCCGGTAAACCCTTCAGGATTTTCCGGTTGCCACCTCCGCAGTACTGGGACTTTACACATGCTGTATCTGACTTTTACTCGGGCGCTGGGGAGCTGAGCTTGGGTCTTCATGCTCATAAGGCAAACACTTTACTGACTGAGACATTTCTCCAGCCGTGAACATGCAAACTTGGTGACAGAGGTTAGAACTAAGAAATCCTGGGCTGGAGAGATGGCTTAGCAGTTAAGGCGCTTGCCTGCAAAGCCCAAGGACCCATGTTTGACTCTCCAGATCTCATGTAAGCCAGACGCACAAAGGTGATGCAAGCGCCTAGGGTCACACACGCACACAAGGAGGCGCACGCATCTGGAGTTCAATTGCACTGGTTGGAGGCCCTGGCATGCCAATCCCCCCCCCCCGTGTGCTTGTGTGTGTGTGTGTGTGTGTGTGTGTGTGTGTGTGTATATATATATATATATGTCAGGCTGGAGGGATGCCTTAGCGGTTAAGGCATTTCCCAGCAAAGCCAAAGGAGCCAGGTTCGATTCCCCAGGACCTACGTTAGCCAGATGCACAAGGGTGCACACGTGTCTGGAGTTCGTTTGCAGTGGCTGGAGGCCCTGGTGTGCCCATGGTCTCTCTCCCTCCTCCTCTCCCTCCCTCTTTCTCTGATAAATAAATAAATAAATAAATAAATAAATAAATAAATAAATAAATAAGAAATCCTTGTATTAAAGTTGCCAGGGCTTTGCTAGCTCTTCAGTAAGTTAAGCAGTCAGATAAACCTATTTAAGTTTTCTATGATGGACCTACTGCACACTTAAGGTGTTAGGTGTAACTTTTCAAGGGCTGGACACTTATTTGTCAAAAAGGACTTTGAGTATTTCTCAGGAGCTGTGGTGCAGATCAGGTATTATATTTGGAAAGGTCCTTATGCCTCTTGATTGTACTTCAATGAAGACAGAGCATTGAAATATGTTCAGGGCATCTCCTGGGAGATTTGCCATGTTGTTGACCATCCTCCTCATGCAGGAACCAGTCCCTGGGTGAGTTGAGTTGCCTATCTGCTATGCCAAGGTTTAGAATTCATCCATCCATCCATCTATCCATCCATCCACTGCCCATTCTTTCATGTAGAAGACGATTCTTTTTTTTTTTTCCAAAGTAGGGTCTCACTCTAGCACAGGCTGACTTAGAATTCACTCTATATTCTCAGGCTGGCCTTGAACTCACAGTGATTCTCCTACCTCTGCCTCCCAAGTGCTGGGATTAAAGGCATGTGCCACCATGCTTGGCCTTAGAAGACATCTCTTGTACATCTGTTGCGGGTTCGGCCCTTTCTTCAGGGCTGGGAAGGAAACAGTGAAGCACCTTTAAGGAACTTTAAAAGTGGGGAAGACAGAGAAAGAAATCCTTGCAATTTGAGGAAATAATTATAGATGTGCTTTCTTAAGCCTTCTGAGGGACTGGAGAGAGTGTAACATGCACAGAATGTATATTGAAACCTGAAGGTGTAGTATTCGGGAGGGAGTTTTAAGACCAACAAAATATGCCAAGCCCCTGGGGAAAAGGTGTCTGTTGGGTAAATTAAGGGTGGCTCATAGGTCTAAGGACAGAATAAGATCACTCTGCAGAAAACAATATGGACCCAGGTTGCTCAAAAGGTTGAGGTTTAAACAATTTAGAGGAAAAAGAAAATCTCCCATTACTAACTTTACACATTAGCAATTTGAGCTGAGAATTTTCATAAGACTTACTCTACTCTTTTTTTTCTCAAGACAGGATCTCACTCTAGTCCAGGCTGACCAGGAATTCACCATGTAGTCTCAGAGTGGCTTCATACTCACAGCGTTCCTCCTACCTCTGCTTGGGATTAAAGGCGTGCGCCACCATGCCCAACAGACTTCCATCTGTTATTCAATTATTTTTTCAGATTTTTTGTCTGTTGTATTTCTGGTGTATGGTACTTATTACTGTTCTGTAGTAATTATTATTATGAAAAGTTAAGAAAATACATAATTCTCAGTGTTAAGGAAAGAGTGACATAATTTATAATAAGTTAAAAGTGCTACATGCAATATGGAGAAAAGTTATAAAAATATTAAACTATGGAACTATTCATTTTTCATCCCATTTATTTAAAAAATAAAATCATTAAAACATGAGTAGCAAGAAACCATTTGTATTTCATCTTCCTGTCTCCCTCAGTTCCTATCAAAAATTCTTGTGGACATATTAATGAATGAGGAAAAATTAAGCCTGATGGGACAGGCTATTAGAGCTCCCCTTCCACAGAGAATTAACCGCAAGAAAAGAAGAAATAATAAGGATAGTGTGAAAGGTGACAAAAGTATTTTGATTAATGCCATATTTGGAATAAGAATTCAAGGTCAAATAACTGTACTGTCCTTTTTGTTTTTTTTAAAACCTTTGCATATAGTGATATTAGTATGTTTAAATAACTAAGACTTTTTTTC
The DNA here is from genome assembly GCF_020740685.1 of Jaculus jaculus. Lineage (NCBI taxonomy): Eukaryota > Metazoa > Chordata > Mammalia > Rodentia > Dipodidae > Jaculus > Jaculus jaculus. Next base: position 88,266,135 of record NC_059113.1, on the reverse strand, counting down.
TTAAGTAAAACACACTATATTTTTGTCAGATTTGTTCCTTGTAATCCATTAGTAGATAAGTGTATATTTTTTCAACATTTACACATTTATTTCTACTTTAATATTGTTGTATACAAGTTTTGATTTCTTTTTTTAAAATTTTTAAAAAATATTTTATTTTTATTTATTTATTTGACAGAGAAAGAGGGCCAGAGAGAGAGAGAGAGAATAGGTGCACCAGGGCCTCCAGCCACTGCAAAGGAACTCCAGACATGTACGCTCCTTTGTGCGTCTGGCTAACATGGGTCCTGGGGAATCGAACTCGGGTCCTTTGGCTTTGCAGGCAAACACCTTAACTGTTAAGCCATCCCTCCAGCCCACATTTTGATTTCTTAAATTGGTGTGTGTGTGTGTGTGTGTGTGTGTGTGTGTGTGTGTGTGAGAGAGAGAGAGAGAGAGAGAGAGAGAGAGAGAGAGCAAAAGAGAGAGCACGTGAATGAATGCAGGCACACCGTGCCACAGTGCACATGTGAAGATCAGAGGACAATGTTGGGGTGTCTGTCCTCACTTTCCACCTAGTTTGAGGTGGGTCTCTTGCTCCCTGGAATGCTGGGACTTCACCGTCTTCTTTGTCTCCCATCTTCTCACAGGTGCTCCTGGGATTACAGATGCGTATTATTTATTAGTATTACTGCATCTGACTTTGTGTGAGTTCTGGGGATCCACACTCACGTTTTCATTCTTTTCCCGGAAGTGCATTACCCAGTGAATGTTCTCCCTGCTCCCAGGTTTGATGTTTTATGCACTTATTAGGTGTGGGGGTTTTGTTCAGTTCTTTCTTTCTTTCTTTCTTTCTTTCTTTCTTTCTTTCTTTCTTTCTTTCTTTCTTTCTTTCTTTCTTTCTTTCTTTGAGAGCGACAGACACAGAGAGAAAGACAGATAGAGGGAGAGAGAGAGAATGGGCACGCCAGGGCCTCCAGCATCTGCAAACGAACTCCAGATGCGTGCGCCCCTTTGTGCATCTGGCTAACGTGGGACCTGGGGAACCAAGCCTCGAACCGGGGTCCTTAGGCTTCACAGGCAAGCGCTTAACCACTAAGCCATCTCTCCAGCCCCAGTTCTTTTTTTTTTTTAAACTTGGTTTACTTGAGAGAGAATAAGAATGGGCACACTAGGGCGTCTAGCCACAGCCAACCAACTCCAGACACATGCACCCCCTTGTGCATCTGGCTTTATGTGGGTACTGGGGAATTGAACCAGGGTCCTTAGGCTTTTCAGGCAAGTGCCTTAACTGCTGTGCCATCTCTCCAGGCCCTGTACAGTTCTTACTTGCTGCACGTGCCTGCAGAAACCCCCTCGCCAGGGGAGGGTGCCACCCACAGGCCAAAAACTAGAATCAGAGTCAGTTCTCAGTTTTCGTTAGTTTTCGGTTAGTTGAACTTGGAGTTATCTATACTCTCATCTGGGTACGCAAGCCCTCTTTAGCTTGGAAAATTGACTAGCAGTTTATTGATCTACCTTATGGGTTTTTTTAATATTTAAAGAATTGGAAGATAATTGTAGATTCTCATGCATTTGTACGACATGATACATAGACCTCATGATTCTCCTATCAGTAGCATCTTGAAAAACTGTGATACGCTGCTGCAACCAGGATATGAGCAGACATCGACATTATCTGTTGGCACTATAGAACATTTGCTAGACACCAGGGTTCCTTATGATGTAGCTGTATCTGTGCCTGCCCAGCTCCCTCCCTGTCCTATAGCTCCTTTTCTATTGTTTTTGTCATTTTAAAAGGTTAAGTAAGGGAATGGCATTACCTTGTGGGAGGAGTGACTTTTTGTGCCCAGCACTGCCCTCTGGAGTCCTTACACATATCAACAGTGTTTGAGGCAGAGAGACCGCAGGGTAGGGCGCCGTGTGTTACTTCACCATTTGCATCGTTTCTATGGTTTTCTCACTATGAGTACAATTGATTTGAACAACCATCCACAGATTTTTTTTTTCCCCTGTAAACATACATGTCCAGGGCTACAGTGGCTTGATCACATGTTAGTTGCATGCCTAGTTTTTTTTTTTTGGAGGCAACGCCAACAGATTGGTGATTTTTTTTTTTTTTAATGCAAGAGAGAAAGAGTGGGAAAGACAGAGACAGAATTGGAGCACCAGCCACTATAATCAAACTCCAGACACATGTGCCACCTAGTGCGTAGGTGTAACCTTGCACACTTGTCTCACTTTGCATCTGGCTTAGGGAGCTGAAGAGTCGAACATGGGTCCTTAGGCTTGGCAGGCAAGTGCCTTAACCACTAAGAAATTTCTCTACTCCCAAGAGCTCTTTTTAAATATTTATTTATTTATTTATTGGTTTTTCGAGGTAGGGTTTCACTCTAACTTAAGGTGACCTGGAATTCACTATGTAGTCTCAGGGTGACCTTGAACTCATGGCAATCCTCCTACCTCTGCCTCCTGAGTGCTGGGATTAAAGGCATGTGCCACCACGCCCGGCTAAATATTTATTTATTTATGAGAAAGACAAAAGGGATGAGAAGAGAAGAGAGAAGGGGAGGGGAGGGGAATAGAAGAGAGACAGGGGAGGGAAGGGAAGGGAAGGGAAGGGAAGGGAAGGGAAGGGAAGGGAAGGGAAGGGAAGGGAAGGGAAGGGAAGGGAAGGGAAGGGAAGGGAAGGGAAGGGAAGGGAAGGGAAGGGAAGGGAAGACCGGAAGGGAAGGGAAGGGAAGGGAAGACCGTAAGGGAAGGGGAGGGGAGGGGAGGGAAGGGAAGGGAAGGGAAGGAAAGAGTGCAGCCTCTAAAGCCCCCTGCTTCTGCTAACGAATTCCAGATGCATGCTCCACTTTGTGCATTTGGCTTTACATGGGTACTGGGGAATGTAACAAGGGCTGTCAGGTTTTCAAGGAAGCTCCTCTAACGGTTGAGCCATCTCTCCTGCCCTGAGAGCTGTTCATATGTTTGGATACAATTCCTTTGTGAGATATGGGGCTTGCAAATATTTTCCTCCAACTTGTAATTTACAATTTTGTCCTCTTAAGAGACACTCACAGACCTGAATAAGTAACCTTATCACTTCTGCCTTGAGTCTTCACATTGCAGGGTCGAGTTCCAGAATCTCTCTCTAGCTCTGGATAACAAGGATTTTCCCGTATTTTTTTTCTGAATTTTTTATGCTGCTTCATAACGCGTTTCCGTCTGTGATTCATTTTGAGATGAATTTTTGCATGAGGACCTAACCCTCTCTTTGCTCGCTGTTTACTTTGCCAGTGAATGTTTAATTGTTCTAGCCTGTTTGCTGAAAAGACCATCCCTGGTCCATGAAATTGTTGTTGCATCTTTGTCAAAAGCCAATTGAACAGGGCTGGAGGGATGGCTTAGCGGTTAAGGCATTTGCCTACAAAGCCAAAGGACCCAGGTTTGATTCCCCCAGGACCCACATTAGCCAGATACACAAGGGGGCACACGTGTCTGGAATTTGTTTGCAGTGGCTGGAGGCCCTGGCACGCCCATATTCTCTCTCTTTCTCACTCTCTCTGTTAAATAAATAAATAAATAAAAATAATAAAATATATATTTTTTTGTTGATTCATATTTATTTGAGAGTGACAGAGAGAGAAAGAGGGAGAGAGAGAGAGAATGGGCGTGCCAGGGCTTCTAGCCACTGTAAACAAACTCCAGACGTGTGCGTCCCCTTATGTATCTGGCTAACGTGGGTCCTGGGGAACCTAGCCTTGAACCGGGGTGGTCCTTAGGCTTCACAGACAAGCGTTTAACCACTAAGCCATCTCTCCAGCCCATAAAAAGTATTTTAAAAAACAATTGAATGTATTTGTGCTGTGGCTCGCCCATGAGTTCTCTGCCTTGGACCAGTGATCTGCATCTCTGTCCCCGTGCCCGCTGCCCATGTCCTGCCCGCCAAGGCTGCGTACATAGCCTTGAAACTGGGCACACTGCCTCCTTGGACTTTTTTCTTTCTCAAGATGGTTTCAGTTATTCCCATTCTTCTGCATTTTCATATTAACTTTAGCATAGTCTTGCCAGGATTTTGACATGAATTGTGTTAAACGTGTGTGTCAGTTTGAGGAAAGCAAGCATCTCACTGTTAATGGACTCTTCCGACCCATAAACCCTGTATGTGCCTCCAGTTTATTTAAATTTTCATTGGTTTTATTCCTCAACATTTTTCATTTTCATCATATATGTGGTTAAATATATTTTAATTATTTATTTATTAGAGAGAGAGAGAGAAAGAGGTAGAGAGAGTGAGAGAGAGAGAGAGAGAATGGTCCCACCGGGGCCTCCAGCCACTGCAAATGAACTCTAGATGCTTGCGCCGCCTTGTGCATCCTGGGTAACATGGGTCCTGGGGAATTGAACCGGGGTCCTTTGGTTTTGCAGGCGAACGCCTTAACTGCTAAGCCATCCCTCCAGCCCATGGTTATATATTTTTGTTGGTCTGTGTATAGTATGTGATGTGTGTGTGTGTGTGTGTATGTGTGTGTATAGCTGTGGCATCCTATATACAAGTATGTGGAGGCCACAAGAGGGTATTTGATGGCCTCCTCTGTAGCCTTTCAACCTTATCATCCTGAGACAGATTCTGAACTTGGAGCCTAGCAGTTAGACTGTGGGTTAGACTGGCTGACCAGGGAACCTTAGTGATCATTTTCTGTCCCTCTCCTTGCTGGGATTACAGGCATGTATGACCATGTCCAGCTTTTTGTTGTTGTTCATATATTTTATTTATTTATTTAGTTGAGAGAGAAAGAGGCAGAGAGAGAGAGAGAGATGCATGCGCCCCCTTGTGCATCTGGCTGCTGTGGGTCCTGGGGACTTGAACCAGAATCCTTTGGCTTTGCAGGCAAACACCTTAACAGCTAAGCCATCTCTCCAGCCTGTCCAGCTTTTTTTTTCAAAAATTATTTAAAATAAATTATTTTTATTTATTGGCAAGCAGAGATAGAGAGAGACTAGATAGATAGATAGAGAGAGAAAGAGAGAGAATGGGTGTTCCATGCTCTCTAGCCACCGCAAACGAACTCTACATGCATGCACCACCATGTGCATCTGACTTACATGGGTAGTGGAGAATCGGACTTGAGTTCTTAAGCTTTGCAGGCAAGCACTTTAGCCACTGAGCCATCTCTTCAACCCAATGACCAGCTTTCTAGGGTGCTGCTGGGAATTGAACTCAGATCCTTATGTTTTCACAGCAAGCATTCTTAGCCTCGGAGCCATCTCCCAGCCCTATTTGTGCATTTTTGTTAGACTTAAACATTTAATTTGTGTGTGTGTGTGTGTGTGTGTGTGTGTGTGTGTGTGTTTACATCCTAGTGTCTTCTGCCACTGCAGATGCATGTGCCACTTTACATTCGTGTCTGACTTTACACGGTTGCTGGGAATTGAACTTGAGCCAGGAGACTTCGCAAGCAAGAACCTTAGACCACTGAGTACCTCCCCACCCAGGCTGATGCGCATCTCATGTATTAATTACAATTGATATTGTCATTTCAATTTTGGCCAGCATGCTTATGGATGGTATATAGAAATAGAATCATATTTTCTCTGCTAATCTTCTATCCTGTGACTTTGTTGAAATCACTAGTTGTAAAAGTGTGTTTCAGCTGTTACTGTTTTGTTTTTAGGCTCCTGGGATTTTTCGGCTTGTTCCATAATCGTATTATCTATAAACAGGAACAGATCCCTTCTTCCCAATATAGCTCTTTCCTTTTAAGTGCTCTGTCACTCCGCCTTGCACGTCTAATACTTTGTTGGACAACAGTGGCAAGAGCGGGCATCTTTGCCTCTTCGTGAGGTTAGGGGAAACAATATTTCAGTGTTAACAGGATTCTGACACACACACACACCAGGTAGAAGTGATCACTGAAGTGCTGGGGCCTGTATCCCGCTCCTATAAGAAGGGCAGAGGAGCTTCTGCATCATCATTGTCAATGTTAGCTAAAGGTCGTTAGCTACAGATCTGTAGGTCAAGGCAGTGGGATGGGAAGAACCTGGAAAGCCACAGCACAGTATTGTCCTTCCAGTAATTTCTTCCTTTGTGTATGGTGAAGAATTCCTGGGTTTGAATAGTTTTGACCAAGTGATCTAATTTCAGTGGACTCCTTAGTGTATTTATCCGTAAAATATAAATATAACATTTTTTTTTAAATTTACTTATTTATTTGCAAGAAAAGAGAGAGAGAGAGAGAATAGGCATGCCAGAGCCTCTAACTGCCGTAAATGAACTCCAGACGATGCCTGTGCATCTGGCTTGACGTGGGTACTGGGGAATTGAACCCTGGTCACTAGACTTTGCAGGCGAGTACCTTAAACCACTGTGCTATCTCTCCAACCTATATCTGGTTATTTTGAAGAAGACATGGGCAAACACCTGTGTAGCAGACAGATTCAGGTTCGCTGAGATGAACTTCCAGACCAGGCACAATTATGGAGGAAGGGATATTTATTGAAGCTTACAGATCCAGGGAAAGTTCCAGAAATGGCAGAAGAAGCTGGCCTGCCTTCACAGGACCAAGCAGAGAGAGAGAAGCACAAGCCATAAGTCAAAAGCCATAGCACACTTCAGGAACTCCAGCTAGGCACACTTTGCACATCTTTAGACTGAAATCTGAAACCCACCACCACACCTTAAGATCCACCCAGTGACACTGCCTCCAGCCAGGGGGCTGCAGATGCAAACTACAAACAATAAAGAACTGAATATATTGGGGCCATCTATTCAATTCACACCACCACAACCTATAACAGGTGTTCTTCACAAAAGTAAGATGGGGGCAAAAGACAAATGGTATGCCTCAGAGATAATGGGATTTCAGAGGACAGGAGGTTGTGAGGATGAGGAGGATGTTACAGGACAAAGCTGAGCCTTAAAGGACAGTGAGAGTCGTAGATGGCTGAGGAAGCGCCCAGGGAAGGCCTAAGGAAGAGCCGACATACGGACAGGCAAGATGTGTTCACACTGAGACCAGCAAGATGGCAAGAGTGAAGGATGCGGACGTGCAGGGGAGCTGTGTATTTACCTTCTTAAATATGCGATTAGTATTCTCTAGGAGGAATGGAAAGGAAAAAAATAATCTGGGTATAGTTTTTATTTACTTATTTATTTATTTTTGGGTTTTTGAGATAGTGCCTCACTCTAGCCCAGGCTGACCTGGAATTCACTATGGAGTCTCAGGGTGGCCTCGAACTCACAGCAATCCTCCTACCTCTGCCTCTGAGTTCTGGGATTAAAGGCGTGCATCACCACACCCAGCCCTAGATATAGTTTTCTATATGTTCAAATAAAGGGTCTGTTAAGTGCTCAGAATACAACGTGACATTTTCATATGGGCTTGACTTTCCTTGCATAGCTTTTAGTTTTAATTACTCATAGTTGGATATGATTAGTCAAATTAATCATGGATAGATGTTTTTTTAATCCATTTTATTTACTTATTTGTTTAAGAGAGAGAAAGAGGCAGAGAGAGAGAGAGAGAATGGGCATGCCAGGACCTCCAGCTACTGTAAATGAACTCCAAATGCATGTGCCTCCTTGTGCATCTGACTTACGTGGATTGTAGAGAGTCGAACCGGGATCCTTTGGCTTTGCAGGCAGGCACCTTCACCACTAAGCCATCTCTCCAGCCCAGTTGTTTGTTTGTTTGTTTGTTTATTGAGACACGCTTTCTTTTACCAGTAGGAGAGAAAGCTAGAGACCTAAGCGGATGGACACTGTATTTCTCATTTATCACTGATTTATCTCTGGTGTTTCAGGGCCCCCTTTGGGATGGTGCAAGGGCAGTTGTGTCATTGGGTAAGCACATGGCCAGGCTGAAGATGAAGTTCTAGGTTTAGAACCTAGAACTAGAAAGGTGGTTTAGACGCAGATCCTGGGAGACTTCTCTGCTCATTTAGAAGGTACCGGGTTTTATTTGCTATGCCAAGATGTCTCTCCAAAGGCAGTTGCACAGGTGCCCTGTGTTTCACATGGTGGTGAAGTGCAGGAAGAAGTTGGGGGTGCAGGAAGCTAGTACAGAGGTAACTTTGCAAGTGCAGAACCATAGGTGTGAGGTGGCTTTGAGCAGAGCTAGGGCAAATGGAGGGAAACTGAGGCAGGCATGAAGAGAATGGCAGAGCTGATGGCTGGGTGACTGAGTACACAGGAGCCTGGAAGAGGAAACAGCCAGGACTGGGAGTATCTTTTTGACCTTCAGGTGTGGTTGTTACCCACAGTCTGTACTGCACACAGTGTGTGTTTTCCGACAGGATGACGTGACTGACTTTTCTACTTCAGAGGAACTAGAGCTTAGAATTTACAAGCAAAACGTTGTTATTTTACTTTTTCAAATTCGTACTGGGAACATAACGTCACATGGTCATCCCCCCTCTGCCTCACACCCATTCCACCACTGAGGGCCTCACCGTGGGGTCATGAATGCACCAGTCAGTGTCCAGAGGACAGTAACCCACATCTGCCTTCCCACCTTGTGGCTCACACATATTTGTGGTACTAATTCATTAATCTTTTCCTCGTGGAAATGTCTCTAAAGTCAAAGTTTTGTGGTTGCCAAATTGCAAGACTTCCTGTATTTTAAACCTTTTGGTTTTAAAAAATGGTTCATTTCTTTATTTATTTGAGAAAGGGAGAAAGAGGCAGGTAGAGAGAATGGGAACACCAGGGCCTCCAGCCGGTGCAAAGGAACTCCAGACACATGTGCTACCCAGTACATCTGGCTTTAAGTAGGCACTGGGGACTCGAACTTGGGTCCTCTGCCTTTGCGAGCAAGCACCGTAACTGTTAAGCAATCTCTTCAGCCCTAAACCTTTCTATTTTAAGATCCCTTCCTTGCAAAAAAAAAAAAAAAAAAAAAAAATTCCTCACAAGAAATTTCATCTGATTAAAGAGGTATGAAATAATAGGTAATTGCTTAAAGCATCTTTAGACCTTATTTCTCTTTAACATTTAGATGACTTCTCTAATGTATGATAAAAAATTAACATACGCTTCCTAATGGCAGAACTTTTGATACTTTAGACTGAAAGAAGTTTTCATAATTCTCATGGAAACAATTTCCCTTCAGAGATGTAATGCTGAAATTAAGAGAATAATTAAGAGAACAAATTAATTATGTCAATTACAGAATGTTTTCCATAAGTACAGTGACTTGTCCATCGATAAACAAGCAGAAGTTAGACATAAACAGCCAAACCTTAAGCATGAATAAGAGTCATCAGGGTCATTAGTTTACTTGAGTGGTGTGCGTGCGTGTGTGTGTGTGTGTGTGTGTGTGTGTGTGTATACGTGTGTGCATGTGCGCATGCTCAAGAGCACGCACGTGGGTTTATCCTTCCCCAAAAACCTAGAGTAAAGCTAATGTGCATTCTTAGCTTCCAAGTCATCCAAGTAGAGCTTTCAGGGCCTTTGTAGGCCTTTCATATATCGCTGGGTGGAATTATTGTATCACTTGCTGTCCTTAATCCAAATTAGAAGTCACCTGTTTTCATCAGGGACACAGCCTCCTTTCAAAATAGTTTGACTCTTCTTTTGTTTTTCCTGATCTTAGGGGATTTTTCCTCATGGAGGCAAGATTTTGCGAAGCTGTTGTAAATCGGTAAACACTCAACGAAATGCTTGATACATGTATTTGGCAACAACTGGCTTAGTTCTAATTAATAAAACACTTGAAAACAAACAACACTTCTTTCAAGAAAAGTCCTTAGTTCTACTTTTCAGATGATTCAGGCAGATCTGCCTCCTACAAAGAGAATGAATTAAATATCAAATATTACTGTATTGCCATATATATTTATTTACATATTCACCTGAAATGAATAGCAACATGTAAAAACACTTCTCTACCATGTGGCAGACGTAGGCATATGTGCATATAGGTGTACCCACCATTGGTCCAAAAGTCCACTTAAGCAAGGCACAGCATCTATTGAAATTTCTTCCTTTTCACCCAGTGGTGGCCTCTGACCTCCGCATGCATGTGTACACATGTGCATGCACACCCTACACACGTGCTTCCATTCGCATGAACACACACGCATGCGTGCACACTGCACATACAAAATAGGAATAATTGAATTTCTCTCTTCTTTTATTTATTTATTTATTTGACAGAGAGAGGGGAGACAGAGACATAGAGAAAATGGGTGCACCAGGACCTCCAGCCACTGCAAACGAACTCCAGATATATGTGCCCCCTTGTGCATCTGGCTAACATGGGTCCTGGGGAATTGAACCCAGGTCCTTTGGCTTTGCACGCAAACACCTTAACCACTAAGCCATTCCCTCCAGCCTTCTCTCTTCTTTTTAATACCAGGCAAGTGCTTCAGGATGAGAGAAATGAGCTCACCTTCACTAAGACCTGAACTACCCAGGGCCTTCCCACTGGCAGTACACACTGATGCTCTTACGAAGCCCAGTGGGTTGTAAAACATGAAGCTTCCAGAACTCCCTCACCTTATTTACCAGCTGTGATATCGCGGTTGTGCACGGGTGAGGGGGGAAGGGGGGTTAAAGTTAGCTTTTGCATGGCATGGAAAACCAAGTTTTGGAATTTTCAAGCACTCAATGAAAGTGATGCCAGTCTCCACGTTGTTTCCGTTGGGCAGCACCTTTGGATTGCTAAGTTGATTGATTTGCTGTGCCATCAGTGATTTGCTCAAGTGGCGGTAAGCAGCACCCTGGGATATATAAAAACAAAGTAAGCAATCCAGGCTGAAGAGACAGTCTACCCCATTGATTTAATTTGATAAAATGCCTGCGACACAAGATCACCTGTTCAGATTCCTGTGGGTCTGGGCAAGACCTATAAGTCCTGTGGGCGACATTTCCTGTCCTTCCCTACACTTCTTACCTTTGACCCCTTGTATGGTTCCCAAAACATAATAGGTATTCAGTAAATCATTACTGAGTAAGTGAGGTACAGTTAACCCAGACACCCCGATTACTGGGAATGATTCCCCTGACTTGGGAACACCTGCATTGTGACCACGTTGAAAAGGGGCTCAGTGGGTGAAGTTTTCGCCATGCAAACGTGAGTGCCTGGGTTCATACCGCACCCCCACAAAAAGCTGGGTGCTACGGCACAAGCGTCTGTCACCTCATCGTGCTTACAACTGGAAGAGAGGCGGGGACAGCAGGACCTCCCAAAAGTGGCAACTGCAAGAATGAGGAGAGAGGGTGGAAGGTGAGGACCAACATTTGAAGGTTGTCCTCTGACCTCTGTGCGCACACCAGGGTACGTGAACACACACACACACACACACACACACACACACCAAAAGGTACCGTTACTGTAATGCCTATTACAATTCAATGAGAGAACCAATGTATATGATCCTTGGGTGAGAAACATTTATAGGGAAAGAGCTCTTGCTGGTGGGAATGAGGCCTGGGACAAAAGGCGAGGAAAATGCTCTCTGCTCAGACTTCAGAAAGTGGGTCAGGAGGGGGGCACGCAGTGTGGGGACTGAGAGAAGCTTGTTCTGAGGAGAGATGTAACCCTGCTTGGGGCCAGAGGGGTCCTGAGGTATGTTCCTTCCAAACGTGGCCCCTCTCGGTGGCTTTCTGGGTATTCCCATGTAGTCAACTGAAGCCCTTGTGACCAAAATTGATCCTACACAGGATCTCTTATGTCAGCATTAGCTACTGCCAGACTTAAGCATATGACCCAAGTATCTGCTATATTTTGCTTTTGTGTATCTATCATAGCATTGTGTTAAGAACTCCAACATGTAGGTAATGTAAAATCACACACACAGTTTGAGCCAGGCATATTGGCATATATATACCTTTAATGCCAACACTCGGGAGGCAGGGTTAGGAGGATTGCCATGAATTCAAGGCCACCCTGAGACTACCTAGTGAATTCCAGGTCAGTCTGAGCTAGAGTGAGACCCTACCTCAAAAACAAAACAGGAGAAAAACAAAACAAAACAGAATCACAGTTTGAAAGGTATTGGAATTAAAGGAATGACTATTTTACAAATGGAAAGAATAAAAATTAAGCCAGATATAAATATTATAATTTATAGACAATTTCACAGCCCCTTTCTTGTCAAATTAATTTATAAAGAGATTTTGCTGTCGGCAAATGTAAGGTGGATTTACATCCTATGGAGGTTGACAGATTGGGCCTGACAGAAATATCTGTGTTATCACAGGAATTCAATGGGGTACCAGGCTGATGTTTGAGGGCAGGGGTAAAGATTGCTTACAGATATAGATTCATCTCCTTTTTTCCATCTTCATAAATTTTATTTGTTTATGGGAGTAAGACACAGGGAGATTAGCTAGAAGATGAACTATGTATATTCTACATCTGAAAATCAATATAAAGTCAGCCTTTTACCTTGTGAGAAGGGGGAAAAGAAGATCTTCCCTTTGCATTGTCTTCTCTTTGTAGCCCTGTTTGACTGCATTGTCTCTTCAGTGAGGGGGTAGTAGCTGGTAAGATCTATTCTCAGTGAACCCACTTTATTTGGAAAAATAATGTTTGGTCAGAAAATGTTTAGTCCCCATCACTTGACATGACTTTAGAAGGTCATTAACTTGTAAATATGCTGCAAAAACATTTTTAAAAAAATGCTCTCACTCTGAGACTGGCTTGGGGTAAATATCACAAATATGAATGCCAGACATGTGGAATCTCCTTCTCAGCAGTATAAATTGACTTAACACCACCTAACAATGCCATTTCTTACTGATGAAAAATTCTCTGTGACAGTAAGGCCAAATAAATGACTGTGAGTTACTAGATTAAGGTGACCTCAGGGGCCATGGCTTTAAAAAGGCGGGCGGCTTCAGCGCGAGAGCAGGGCAGTGTGGTTTCAGGGGATGAAAGCCTGTGGCTTCCCCTGTCAAGAATGGGGACTGTGTGGAACTAGTCGCTTCCCTGACTCTCCGGATGTGACCAGCTGAGTGTGTTCCCAGGCTGCCTGGCCTGGTGGCTTTGTAATGGCACCTGGTCTTTCCCCCACCTCTCCCTGTTCAACTTAAAATGGGTGACAAGGCCAGAGAAACAGACCCAGCAACTCTTTTTCCACTGGTCATTTCTTTTCCCTTTAGATCTCTGACGTATCTTTCCTTGAAATTGAATGAAATCCACTAACCCTTCCTCTCTCCCTTGGCAGTCTGTTTCATACCTTTATTATTATTTCAGCTGCTAGGATCTGGCCATGAGGACTGATCCCAGGAAGTAAAAGCTGTCATGATTGAGATTTCCAAGAAGGACCAGCTTTAGATTTTTTTCTTTTGTCCATTGAGATTTTCTTTGATGAGTATAGATTTTTTTTTTTCTCAAGTAGGTGGTAGAATTTTAGCTGCTATAAGGAGTCTTCCCATTTCATAACATGTACTTTTTTCAGTCTTTTAAAAAATTATTTTTTTATTTGCAAGGAGATGAAGGGAAGGAGGGAGGGAGGGAGAGAGAAGGGGTGCGCCAGGACCTCCAGCTACTGCAAACAAACTCCAGATGCACCTGGCTTCACACAGCTACTGGGGAATTGAACTTGGGTCAGTAGGTTTTGCAGGAAAGTGCCTAAACCAGTGAGCCATCTCTCCAGTTCTCTTTTCATACTTAATTTCTTTTATGTCCTTCTTTTGGCTCTATGGAGGTTACTGCTCTTTTCTATAGAAATTTATGAATAAGATGAAACCAAATGCAGATGAAGGGATTCTTTTGTATTTTCTTCTTATAAAATTTGCAACAGCAACAGATGGGGGTGACATCTTACATTATAGGATCTGCAGTCTTATTGATATCATTTTTATTTATTTTATTTATTTGCAAGCACAGAGAGATAGAGAAAAGAGAGACAGATAGAGTAGGCATGCCAGGGCCTCCATCCACTGCAAATGAACTCCAGATGCATGTGCCATTTTGTGTGTTTGGCTTTATGTAAGGACTAGGGAATTGAACCCCCGCTGTTAGGTATTGCAGGCAAGCACCTTAACCGTTGAACCATCTCTCCAGCCCCTTGATATCTTTCTAAAACTGTCACTTACCTCTGTTCCATTTTTATCAGCTTTCCATCCCTGTGACAAAGCACCTGAAGTAATCATTGTATAATGAAAACAAAGTTTATTTTGACTCAGTTTCCAAGGCTCCCATCCATGGTCAGGCCCCACTGTCTTTGAGCCTGTGACAAGCCAAGCTTCTCACCTCATGATGGTTGACAAGTGAAGGAGAGAGGCTGCAAGGAGCCAGGGGTCAGGGTCCCCTTCAAAGGTATATCCCAATAACCTAACTTCTTTTCACTTACCAATAATGCCACTGCTGGGGGCCAAGACTTTAATACATGACTTTTAGTGTGGTCTTCCAAGATCCAGATGCTGGCACGATTTTTACCACCAGTCTTATCAAGTATTTTATTTCTCAGGTGTAACTAAGTTTGTAATCACTTATCTATGGGGTTGTTGGGAAGATAACGTGAGGAAGGAAATACATGCAGCGCTCTCCTGTCAAAGGGCTGGCTGTGCGTAAACCATCGTCATCGCTATCCATTTTCGTTGTTCCATAGAGCGTAGAATGTTGATTTTCATTCCTCCCTCACTGTGCTTCGATGCAGAGTTAGTCCTGCAGTTGTCTGACCTTTCGAGGCCAATGGAAATACCTCTGTTTGAACCAGGAAAGCAATGCCAACTGCCTTTTCCCCTGCCCTCCCTCTGGAGGTCTTGAAATGACTCCCAATTTGCATCTAGTCCATTCTCCTACCAGTCTGGAGAGGAGGGCTGTGGGATCCCTCTCCTTTTCCACTTCCCGTCCCTAGCATTTTAGAATTAGTGTCAAGGCAGGGGATTTTTTTGGCACCTCATTTGTTATAATAAAAAAAAAAAAGAGTCAGCCTATTCTATGAAGTCTACTTAAATTTGGAAAATGTTTACACAGCACACGATCTTCTGTGGCAGCCTTTGAGCAAAAGCTGAGAATAATCCAACTCCTAAAACTCAAGGTCGGGAGACAGAATAATGTGTTTACCCACCTGGTGCTTTAAACCCGACCTCTGTTTCCCACAAGCTGTCTGGAGGTTGAGTTATGCCACAGAGGTAATGTTTTTAACACTGTGGCTGGGATGCTTGAGAGATCAGATTTCATCCTGTGAGTGACAAGATTTTTGCTTCCTCTAGAAGAACTGTGTATAAAAACAATCACACATTATATGCATTTTACTTCAGCCTGACTCATGTGCATATTAAAATTTTTTTCCCCAAGATCTATGAAATAGGAGCACATCTCCCTTGAATGTTTATTGTGTTCATTATCAAAGTTCATCTCCAGGATATATGTTGTTCTGTTTTCTCTTTCTAATCTCCTTAGGGGAGGGTGGGTGGAAATCAATTTTCCCTGGCTAGATCTACATTTCTCCTGTTAGAAAAGATGTTTCATTTTAATTTGTTGTTTGCCGGTGTTGAAATATTTTTCCAATCTGTTGTTATTTAAAAGTGCAACCCCTTTTCTGTCGTCATCCACTCCCTGGGCTGTTATTTAGTGAGTGTTATGTTTGCAAACAGTGGTTTTTGAAAACTATACTTGGTGCCTGCTATCTCCTGCATCCGAAGGTTGCTGTTTAGCAGTGACGCTATTCGATTCAATTTTCTCTTTTCTGCACTTTAGTTTTGGTTTTTTAAAATCTTAGTTTTTAAGGTTTTTTTTTTTAATTTATTTATTTGAGAGCGACAGACACAGAGAGAAAGACAGATAGAGGGAGAGAGAAAGAATGGGCGCGCCAGGGCTTCCAGCCTCTGCAAATGAACTCCAGACGCGTGCGCCCCCTTGTGCATCTGGCTAACGTGGGACCTGGAGAACCGAGCCTCGAACCGGGGTCCTTAGGCTTCACAGGCAAGCGCTTAACCTCTAAGTCATCTGTTGCAGTCCGGTTCGCATTGCTGGTAGAAATCACCCAACCAAGAGCAGCTTCTGGGAAAAAGAGATTTATTTTGGCTTACAGGCTCGAGGGGAAGCTCCAGGATGGCAGGGGAAAACGATGGCATGAGCAGAGGGTGAACATCACCCCCTGGCCAACATAAGGTGGGACACAGCAACAGGAGGGTGTGCCAAACACTGGCAAGGGGAAACTGGCTATAAAGCCCTTAAGCCCACCCCCAACAATACACTCCCTCCAGGAGGCATTAATTCCCAAATATCCATCAGCTGGGAACCTAGCATTCAGAACACCTAAGTTTATGGGGGACACCTGAATCAAACCACCACACCATCTCTCCAGCCCAGGTTTGTTTTTTTTAACCCCCTGAATGTTTATACTTGTTAGTTGTCAAATCTCCCATTCTTTTTCTGTGAGGATGGCTGAGAATCTCTAGTGCCTAGCTCCTTTTTGTTTTATTTATTTAACAGAAAAGAGAGAGGAGAAATGTGAACTGTCCACCTCTCTGAATTGTGTCCACCTGAACAGGACAGAAGTGGAGGTCCCATCTGTTGTGAAAAGCTCCTTTGACATAGACACTCTTTGCCCACATTTATCAACCTTCGTCCTTTTAACAAGCCCAGATTTTAACTATGTTACTGAACTGAACGTCTTCTCTTCCTCCCTTAATTGTTTATCTGACTTTAGATGAAATTCTAAACTCTTACCAAAAACCAAAATCATTCTTTTTAGCTTACTGATAATGGTAGCTGGCAGTTTTGATGGGTCTGGGGAATGTAACCACGGAGACATCATCATCATCATCATCATCATCATCATCATCATTATTATTATTATTATTATTATCTGAGGAAGGAAAAAAAGAGCCATATGAAACTAGAAACTTCGTTTCCCTAGGGAATGTGGCAGCTTCTGGAAGCCCCTCCCCTCTAAGAGCAGGAAGCCTGATGGGGTTTGGAGTGCAGATGTGGGAAACGCCCTTCCCCCCCACTCCCGCCCCGCAGACTCTGTACTGTATTTGTCTGCACCGTCCTTGTCTTCCTCTCCCAGGTTCAGGGTGTCTTTGTTTGGCTTGTGGTGGGTTTCTTGGGGCACACACTCCTTCAGCTAATCTCCCCCAGCCTCTGTTCATCCCTGTTTTCTTTCTTTCTCTCTCTGCATCTGCATCCCCCACTTTCTTTCTTACTAGCTTATGATTCTAGGAATCCGATCATTTGGGCGAAGGAAATACTCAAAAGGTGGGATTCTACTGAGTTTCCAGGAAGTAAGGAAACAAGATAGATGTGCTTATAACTGACCGTACCCGGTGGTGGATCTCAGTGTTCCCTTCTGGAAGGAGCATTTTCTAGTTAATCACTCTGGATACCGGGGAGGTGTGGGGGGAGGGGGCCCAGCATGGGCAGGTAGGACTGACCCTTCAGAGTACATTCATTGCAAATAGGGAATCTGCGTCTTTGAGGGGTCCCGCCTTATCCTGAGGTATTGTGGGAACCACCAGCAGACCCTGGCTTCTGGGCCATGATTACTAATAATGCAGGTGTGACAACAAATGACTGGCGAATTTAAATAGCTAGGTGTGGTGTGATCCAAGAGGCCTGTGAAAACAAAACACACTCATCCGCATTCTGTCCTGTGCAAAGGGAGGCATTAGTGGCTTGGAGGGGCTTTCCTCTCAAGAGCCCATTTCCAGCCTTGCTCTCCTCCGGTCTCCATTATCTGCAGCTCGCAGAGCTTTTTAAGTGATTCTCTTCCTTGGACTGGGGAGGAGAGCCGAGGGGGAA
This sequence comes from Jaculus jaculus, assembly GCF_020740685.1. Lineage (NCBI taxonomy): Eukaryota > Metazoa > Chordata > Mammalia > Rodentia > Dipodidae > Jaculus > Jaculus jaculus. The sequence goes on along the minus strand of NC_059113.1, from coordinate 88,248,466 downwards.
GAAAGGTTGCCTTGACAAGGCTCTTAGAGCCATTTCTAATTTATACTAAGAAGCCCAGCCCCGCACTGCAGGGAGTGTGGAAAGGCACCTGGGGGTGGGGATGTTTTGGGATGCTGCCTGGGACACCCACCCGGGAGTGGCTGGGCCGGACTTGACTCTGTTACTCTTTCAGGATTCCTTCCTGGACTCATTAACCCACTTTAAAGGGGGGATGTTTAAGCACAGGAAGAGAAAAGTGTTCCCTATCAACCATTGTGTTTTAAACAAATTTATTTATTAGAAAGAGAGAGAATGGGCACTCCAGGGCCTCTAGCCACAGCAAATGAACTCCAGGTGCATGTGCCACCTTGTGCATCTGGCTTTATGTGTGTACTGGGGAACTGAACCTGGGTCTTTAGACTTCACAGGCCTTAACTGCTAAGACATCTCCAGCCCTGCCCCTCCGTCAACCATTTGTAACAAAGCTAGTAAGATAGCTCATTGTCTTTCTCCCAGTCCTGAGTTATTTGAGATGACTTCTGTGGGCTATTAAAAGGCCTCAGCTCTTTGGCTGAGTTCAGCATGGGGGGTTCTTGTTTCAGCTTCTCTTTCCTGAAGGCCCATTTCCCTCCCCCCCCCCCCTTGCCTCACTTAATGCCATTTAGCTTGTTCTCTTTATGTTAAAGCTATGTCCTGTATTTCTCCCTAGATAGTTTTCTTTTATCACTGCAACACTGTCTAGAGCTCCTTCTAGAATGTTCCCCCAAGGTAACTCATACACATCAACATTGTCAAAGAAGGAACTCTAGTGTCATTTCAGATGTCCTCAACCCAGCGTGGCATGCTCAAAGCAGAGCTGGCCTGAGGAGCTTGGGGAGGGTCGGTGGGCAGAAGGTCAGTCCTGGATGCTGTTACCAGCTCAGGAAACTTACTAACTCCCAGGCCCTGTGACTTCCAACTCTATAATCCTGCATGTTCTTATAAATGTCCAGAGAGAAATTTTGAGAAAGAATGTGTTGACGGAAGCTTTAGTTCAATCAAGTTCTTTGAAGTGGCTCAGGTTTTGGACCCCCAGTCCTTAGCATCTTTAGATCTGGGCCATTGTCTGTACCTTGTAGAGCCCAGGGGACCAGGGCTGCTGAGAAATGACAAGTACTTGGAGATCCGTGGTGCAAAGGCTGCTGTGAAGTTGGAAAATGAATTTCAGCACATACAAGTCTCTCTTTTGCCACGTTGGCTTATGTGCACCCAGTGAACAACTCAAAGAGCCCATGGACTTAGACTATCTGGGCTTCTTCTGGTGTGTGAGTATTGTGCTTCCCACCCCAAAGTGTCGAGTCTTTAAGGACAAAGTGTCAGTGACACCATATTAGGCAGCCGGCCATTACTTCATAACTAATAGTGACCACCAGTTCTGGACCTTGAGATTTGAAAGCCAGTCTATAGGAGTTATAGTCCAGTGGAATTTAATGTCATTATTTTCTGAATATTTATGAGTGTATTATGAAAGTAAATTTGATAAAACGTTGGCCAGTTTCACTCTTTCCCATTGAGGCTTATTAAAAAGCATGATTCATGTTTTCTGCTTCCGTGTCTATGTAAAAGTTTTCCCACCTCAGACCCCAGCTGACATAAATTTTCAGACTTTAAATCTATTCCAGATGTAATTACGGGTTAAACAGAATAGAGTCCAGGTGGAGAAAAACATAATAGAGCCACACACAGGAAGACAAACACCGTGTGATCTCACTTGCATGTGAAATCTGAAAATATTGAACTCCAACATGCAGCAAGGAGGCTGGGGGTTATTTTTATTTATTTATTTGAGAGCGACAGAGAGAGAAAGAGGCCGATAGATAGATAGAGGATGGGCATGCCAGGATCTCTAGCCACTGCAAATGAACTCCAGATGCCTGTGCCCCCTTGTGCATCTGGCTAATGTGGGTCCTGGGGAACCAAGCCTCGAACCGGGGTCCTTAGGCTTCACAGGCAAGCTCTTAACCACTAAGCCATCTCTCCAGCCCTTGGGGCCATCTTTTAAGATGCTGGCTGTCCTTTCCTTCAATGCGTTTTCTTAATAGTTATAAGGATATATGGGATAGCACCCTCCTCCTATAAGAAAGCAATTTGGAACTTTCAAACTGGCTTCATTATGGAGAAGAAGCTCTGAAAATGTGTCTAAACATGGTCGGCACTGATGATGACTCAACCCGCAACTGCTCATGGAGAAAATTGGAGTAGTGTGTTGCAAATTGAACACACATCTATTCCATCCTTTGTGGAAACAGCAAAATCAATCTAGGTTTTGTTGGTTTGTTTGTGATCGGTCCCTGGGATCATGCTTGCATTGCATTTGAAGAAAAGGAAGAGCAAATATTTTCTTAATCTTTTCTCCTTTTCTTCATGGAGGACGCTGGATAGTCAAACTGATCTCTCCCACATCACCATTCTTCTCCTGTAGCAGTTGGGAGCAGGAAAAGGGCTTGGAGCACTCTTCCCATGGTTTGGATCTGATGTCAGCAGAGCGAGCTGGGATGTGGTGATTAGGGGACCAGCATTCTGGGATGTTTTGCTGGTTATTGTACCGATTTGTTACATGATCTCAAGCAAATATGTTTATATTGCTTTAAGGGGCTAGTATTGATTTTCACTTCACCAGCTGGGGGCCATTTTAGTTGATGTTGGCAAAGCTCTTTTTATCCCTGGATTGACTAGGAACATAGGAAGTGCTGTGGGTTTTTTTTTGTTGTTGTTTGTTTGTTTGTTTGTTGTTTTTTTGGTTTTGTTCTGCCAGGAATAGGGGAACAGAGGTAGTGGATGTCCTGCTGCTTTGCTGATTCTTGATCTCATCATTTCTGCCATAGAGCAATAAAGAGCCATTGAGAGTAATGAACACTCTTTGCTGAGGAAAATAAGATTGGCCATGACAGTTTTAATATATGAATCAAATGGCATTACTGCTTAACATGAGCAGTCTCTCAATCAGGTGCTTGCCTGAGATTACCTGAAAGACCTATTGTGACATTCAAGAGGACGGTTGCACCAAAAAGTTATGTGTGTACCTACGACTGGCTGTTACTTACTTTGACATATGTGTGTCTAGAGTCTGTGGGGTTTGGTGTCTGATGTGGTATGTGTGTGGCATGTGCACGGGTGAGTGCAGATCCAGAGGAGAATTTCAGGTGTCTTCCTCTGTTGCTCACCTCCATGTTCCTTTGTAACAGAGTCTCTCACTAACTCTGGAGCTGCTGTTTTTTAGTCAGAGGTTGACTAGTAAATCCCAGTGATTCTCCTATTCCTGCCTCCTCCATAGAACTAGGGTTATAGGCCACACTTACCTTTTAATTTTTAAATTTTCATTTATTTATTTGCAAGCAGGAAGAGATAGAGAGAAGACAAAGAGAGAGAGCAAGAGAGAGTGAGAGAGAGAGAGAGAGAATAGGTATGCCAGGCCCTCAGCCACTGCCAAGATCTTAAGACATATGCGCTACTGTGCATCTGGCTTTATGTGGGTACTGGGGAATCGAACCCAGGTCAAACAAGTGCCTCAACTGCTAAGCCCATCTTTTTTTTAAATAGAGTTTCAGGCCCTCTTAGGCCTAATACTCTCTTGGCAAGGTCACTTTCCTTCTGAAACCCCAACCCCAAATTGGATGCTTTTAGAGGAGAGGAGAAGGGAGGAGATGAGGGGAGGGTAAGAGAGGGAAAATGAATGTGTGTGTATTTGTTTGCCACTGAGCTATGGCACTGACTTCAAGTCTGGTTTTTTTGTTTTTTGTTTTTTTTTTTTTTGGTTTTCCAAAGTAGGGTCTCACTCTAGCTCAGGCTGACCTGGAATTCACTATGTAATCTCAGGGTGTTCTCGAACTCTTGGCAGTCCTCCTACCTCTGCCTCCTGAGTGCTGGTATTAAAAGCATGCACCACCACGCCTGGCCTGTTTTTCTTTTTAATGGGCCTTATGCATATCCTTCATAAAGCATTCAGTACAGGTGATTAGTAAAACCTAGTAGACGGAGATATAAGAATATGGGAAACTAAGCACAAATACCTTCTCAAAATACATCTGTGCATCAGAAATCATTTGGCATACTTAGCCCGTAGAGCTGGGCCCCTAAATGGCTTCACTTAAATCTCTATGTATTGTGTAACATATCTCATGTAAGCAAACAATCCCAACTGAGGATGCGGCTCCCTGAGAGAGTACACTGGCCCCATGCCCGAACCCCAGCACTGCGAAATACAACCAGCAACAAATGCCCACCGTTTCAGCTGGGCCTGATTCACTCACAAAGGCAATTTATTTATTTATTTATTTATATATTTATTTCAGTTTTATTTGAGGTAGAGTCTCTCACTCTAGCCCAGGTTAACCTGGATTTCACTATGTGGTCTCAGGCTGGCCTCCAACTCACACCGATCCTCCTATCTCTGCCTCCTGAGTGCTGAGACTAAAGGCGTGCATCACCACGCCAGGCAATAAGATTTATTTTAAAATACATGCATAATATTTGATGCTATAAAATTATAATGGGTGGGCTGTCAGTAATCTAAAGTGCCAAGATGCTTTGTTAAACCCACAGCCTTTGAAAGTAAGCCCTGAGGTGAGATGTTCAGCTCTAGTCCAGTGGGGGAAAATAAAAAGCCAGTGGGCAACCCCCTCTTTCAGATGTCACATCTAAGGCAGACAGAATGGAGAAAAGCAATCACTTCGGAGCTCTGGAAATAGAGGAAAGGCTTACAACCATCTGAGAGGTGTTTGTCCTGGAAAATTTCAAAACAGCAGAACTACAAAACTGGGCCTGCACCTAACCCTTGTTCAGCTCACATGTCGTGGTGGTTCTGAGGACACAAAGACAGAACCCAGAAGGACGGGTAGGTTTCTAGTGAGGGTCACTGAATTTGGAATGCTGGAAAATACTCATGGTCCATGAGGAGTAGAGTGCTGGTGGCAGCAGACAGGAACAGCCGCGCTCTGTAATCCTGAGGTTGCAGTCATGGTTTCAATTACGCTTATTCTTAGATGAGGCTATCCACATGTGCAGTAGACCCCAACCAGAGCCCAAGAAAAATCGGTGCTTTCCTGGCCAGTCATCACTAGAAATGCTAGAGTCAATCCTTAAAGCCAAAAGGATATGACTGTAGATAATACTAGTTCACAGTCCATAGGGGGAAAGAATGAAGAGTACCCCAGTGGAAATGGTAAACACGTGTGTTAATATAAGTGGCCCTATATATTTTCCTTTTTTATGTCTTTAAAAAAAGACAGAAATACATATAATAACATCTATAACACTTTCATATTTCATTTATAACACGTACATATGTACTATTCTCTGTCTCTGTCTATACACATATACATGCTATATGGTGATAATACCATAAAGGAGGGAATGGATCTGTGTTGGAACAAACTTCCTGTGTTTTAGAAGAATTAAGTTACTTTACATCTGTAGTATATTGTGATATATTATGGTGTGTGTCACAACGTTTTAAGTAACTAGTGCAAATAACTATAAAACATTGTTTTAGCAAAAAGAATTAAACTGGTTTATCAGAAAGTATGTACTTGGACTGGAGAATTGACTTAGCAGTGAAGGCATTCAAATAAATAAAAAATTACATTAAAAGAATTAGAAAAAAAAAGCAAGTATACAAAAAAAGAATACAGTAAAAGAAATACAGAGGAACCAAGAAGGCAAAGAGCTGGGGATATAGCTTGGTGGTAGATCCCTTGTCTAGCATGTGCATTGTCCTGTGTGGGATGAAAGAAAATGAACAAAAAGCATGGAAAACTAACAAAGTGGTGTGTAAATTCAAAAAGCAGAGACTGTCAGACTAGATAAAGAAAAGCAGCATCCAACTATGCGCTGCTCACAAGAAACACACGCCACCCCAAACATCTATAGTATAAAAAGAAAAGGACGGAAGATAAAACACAATGCAAATAACCTGCTATTCACATCAACAAAAGCTATTTTGAGAGTGGTCACTAAAGACAGGGGAAGTTCATAATTAAAGACTTTTTCATAATGATTAAAAGATCAATGTATCAAGAATACATACCATATATAAATGTATGTATTATGTACCTAACTACAGAGACTCACATCACATGAAACTGAAATGGACAGAAATGAGTGAAGAAATCAACAGTTCAGTAACACTAGTCAGCGATTTCACTATTGATAGGCTAACTGGCAAGCATAACTTTCTTAAAGTATTTTCATTTATTTATTTGGGGAGAGAGGAAGGATGAATGCCAGGACCTCTTGCCATTGCACCAAACTCCATGTCCTACTTTGTGCAGCTGGCTTTATGTGGGTACTGGGGAATCAAACCCAGGCAGTCAGGCTTTACAAGCAAACACCTTAACCTCTGAGCTATCTCTCCATCATGAACAGTAGCTTTCTACAAGCTGCAGAACTACCAAAAAATGTGAACACTCAAAAAATTAAAGATTTTTTTATTCTGTCCTTTCTCTTATAGTCATGAATTTTTTCTTTTATCTGTCAATTTACTTTAAACACACAGTATTTAAAATATTTAAGTTGCTCTAGGAGGAAATATTTATTTTTTACTAAGGTCAGAAGCCAGATGAAGAAAATTATTAAAGTATCGGGAAAAAATATTGAAAATCACAGCAATAGGATTAACGTACTCACATGTTCCTTGCTGCTATTTAGTCCCCTAAAACCAGAGCATTGGTCTTCAGGGAAGAGCAGCCTGAGTGGAAGAGTGTCCTTGATGAAAGCAGCTAGGTAGGAAGATAGCAGAAATTATCCTCTTCAGCAAGGAGCAACCCGCACATCACAAGGTCACAGGAGTGAGGCAAGGACATGTTTATCTCACTTTCAAATCCAAAGATCTTTTTTCTTTTTCCTTTTTGGTTTTTCAAGGCAGGGTCTCACTGTAGCCCAGGCTGACCTGGAATTCACTATGTAGTTCCAGGGTGGCCTGGAACTCACAGCGATCCTCCTGCCTCTGCCTCTCAAGTGCTGGGACTAAAGGCGTGCGGCACCACACCCGGCTCAAATCCAAAGATCTTACATGGCAGTTGAGAGTTGCTTATTGTCAAGTTTTTACCTTCACTTTACTGAAGTATAACTTGCAACAAATGTGCCTTTCTTGAGTCCAGTTTTTAAAACTTTTATTTATTTATTTGAGAGACAGCAAGAGACAGATTGAGAGAGAGAGAGAGAGAGAGAGAGAGAGAGAGGGAGGGAGAGAGAAAGAGAGAGAAAATGGGTGTGCCAGGGCCTCCAGCCACTGCAAAGGAACTCCAGATGCATGTGCCACTTTGTGCATCTGGCTTACATTGGGTCCTGGGGAAATGAACTTGGGTCCTTAGGCTTCACAGGTAAGCGCCTTAACCACTAAGCCATCTCTCCAACCTGAGTCCAGTTTTAAATACATAAACATTAAATACATAATTATTAGTAACTGCCACCCCCAAATTTAGGATATTTCCATTAATTTAACGGCTCTCTTGTGCCCCTGCCTGCCCCTGTCTTGACAGAGATTTGAGTCAGGACACCAAGAGAACAGAGGTGACTTGCCAGTGGCAGGTTAGTGGAAACATTTAATACACTTAGTTGTTTCTGTTCCACACAGCTCACAGAAAGAGCTTCTAGGCTAGAGAGATGGCTTAGTAGGTGAAGTGCTCTCCACACACACACACGTGAGGGCTCAAGTTTGAAGGATCCCCTAAGCTCACTGGCTAGCGAGTGTAGCCCGATTGGTGAGCTCCTGGTTCAGTAAGAAACCCTGTCAAAAAGTAGAGCATGCTTAAGGAAGACACCAGACATTGACCTCTGGTGTCCACACACCTGGGCACAAGCCCCCACACAAGCACGTACACACACACACACACACACACACACACACACACACACACACACACTGTGCACATGAGACAGCTCTTCTGGGCACCCCTTCTCCCTTCTGCCAGTTACCATTACTGTTAGTCCAGAAGGTTCACGGAGGTGGTGATTATGGGATACGGCCACCGCAGAAGAGGGGGTGCTCAGTCTCTGCAGGGGACTGAGTGCAGTATTTCACCCTCAAGGGTCACGTGTCTATTGTCATGTAAACAGAGACCCTCCAGGAACAGTGAAAGAGAAGATGTGTAAATCTCAAGAAGATGTGAACCTGGCTTCTCTTTGGCCATACTAGAAAGACAGGAAGCTGGGTCTCTTCTTTCCCCCTCTCCTGGACACCAGAAGGACAGATTCTGGACACACCGAGGATGCGACATCGCAGGGACCCAACTCCGTAGTGACTGGCTCTGTTCAGAAACAACAGGGGTAGCTGCTACTTGGTTGCCCCAAGGCCTGTGCTCTCTCATTTTTTCTTTCCGAGGCTGTTTGCTTGCAAAAATCTGCTGACCATGATAACTGCTATGATGCCAAAATATTTATAAACCTTCCCCTCCTCTGGGAGGGAGGGAATGAATATTGCTTGCTTTAAAATAAACTTTAATGTAGGCCAGGTGAGTGGCCAATTTGTTCATTTATCTTTTGAACACGCAGGGAAAGTCCCATTTTCCCCCAACTACAGGCGTCACCCTATCAGGCACATATCATTTCTCACACAGCCCTAAGCTCTTTCAGACTGGCACATCGGCAGCCCTCAGGTTGGCCGTGCCGTGCAAGTGCTAAGTGCGTTTGATTGGTACCATTACTGGTCTCCAGTAATTGATTACCGTCCATGGTGAAATATTCAGGGCGAGGGCACAGCCACCAGCAATCACTTTATCCATCATGGCTGTTTGGCCCTCATCTTGGGAGACCTATCAGCCACTTGCTATCCATCCCCACCAGGCAAACCGCCTACAGCTGCGTTGCGAGTGCAATTTACTGTGTATTTACTGGGTTTCATGCGTTAAGCAAAGCCACTGGCCAAAGGCACTGGCGAGGTCTTGCTTTGCAATGTCAGGATCGCGCTGCAGTTAACCTCTCTGGCCTCTCTTTCCATGGAGATTTGTGATTCCCTGGCTTTGGTTTTGTGGCACTGTGGTTATATTAGGACTGTTAATTGTGACGCTTGAGATCAGTTGATTGGAATCAGTTCCTGGAGGGTTGTTGGAGTGCGGATTTTTTAGAAACAAGAAGTGAGAGCATTTCGTGTAACTACCAGAACTAATCAGTTTTGTGCAGTGTGCGCGCGTCTGTGTTTAATCTAGTGATAATGACTGAAAGTAGTTATAAAAAGAAGTGGGAACTCAGTAGCTATACCATTTTCTCGGTTTTCTTCCAAGATGTTTTTTATCCATGGATCTTGGCAAACACCCTTGTCCCTGGTGAACGCTAAAGAACTTTAATACTCAAGCCAAGAAAGAAAAAAACAGATGCCTGTTAGGTGCAATAGCTCTCTGGCCTTATCTCCCTGATCAGGATACAAAAGCACTACAAACTATACAGCCTATAGAAAATATAGGGAAAAAAATCCACATAGGGCAAAGGCACGTGTCAGTGTGTTCCCGTATTTGGCCCGACACTGAAGAACAGAGGGAAACAACGTGATAAGGCGTATATATTTGTAGGAAAGGATACTGCCCTGTCTGCCAGTGAACTTGACGAGCAGCGGAAATGAGGTTTGTAAAGAGGATGAGGAGGCATGACTTCGTCCTGTCTCTCTCTTTCTATAGCTACCCTTGAAGAATTTACATCCCAAACCGTATTTGAAGAATTCTTATCAGGGTCTCAGTGGAGATTTTTGCTGCCTCTTTGGTGTGTGTTGTTTATTCATTGAAATGCTCCCCCTGGGCTGCGTCTGGAGCAGAGTAGAATTCTAGCTCATTCTCCCCAGTAGAGAGCAAATGAGCAGGGTCAGGTATGTCCTGTCTCAGATGACACTGTCCCTGGATGTCTCCCCACACAAACGATGGTGAGAGAGTGCAGAGTGTTAATCTGGGTACGTATACACATTCCTCACTCAGGAGCTCTTAACAGAATGACATAGACAGCTGGTTTAAGTGATTCCCAAGTTATTGAGGCATGTTTCACAATTGATCTAAATCCAGTTTTTCGAAGATAAGTAGATCAAGCACGTCTAAAGACACTGACCTTTCACTGTGTGTGAAGGGCTATCTGTTGTTCCGTAGCGTATTGGCTGTCCTTCTGGGTGCTTAGTAGATAATGGATCTCCAAGTTCTGGGCTTCCAGAGGGTTACTCCATGGCCCCGATCAGACTCTCTTCTCTGCAGTCTGGAGTCCCAGTGTTCCTCTCCCTTTGAGACAGTGGGATAAAGAACAAAATAGCAGCCTGTCAGTCTCGTTTTAGTGCTGAAGACTTTTAAACCTGGCCCTGCTAATGACTCTCCCTTCTGTGTGTATATGTGTAGGTCCATACGTGTGTGCAGGCACATCTGCAGGCCAGAGGTCAACGTTGTGTGTTTTTCTCAATTGTTCTACACTTTTAAATAATTTTTAATTTTAGTTTATTTAAGAGAGAGAGAGATAGATAGGCAGGTAGAGAGAGAGAGAGAATGGGCACGCCAGAGCCTCTAGCCACCACAAAAGAACTCCAGATGCATGCACCCCCTTGTGCATCTGGCTAACAGGGGTCCTGGGGAATCAAACCTGGGTCCTTTGGCTTTGCAGGCAAGTTCCTTAACTGCTAAGCCATCTCTCCAGCCCGTTCTACACTTTATTGAGACAGGATCTCTTATATGAACCCAGAGCTCACCAATTCTGTTAGACTGGCTAGGCAGATGGGCCCAGGGATCCACTTGTTCCCCACCTCCTGAGCATTAGGGTTACAGGTGTGCACTGCTGTATTGGGCATTTCTGTGGGTACTGGGGGGTTCAAGCTTAGGGCCTCACACTTGTGCAGTAAGAACTTTACTGACTGAGCCACCTACTCAACCAGTATCTGTTAATTTCGAGGAAACTTTAAAGACTTTGTCATGCCAAGCATGATGATGATCATCATAGCACTCAGGAGGCAGAGGTAAGAGGATCTCCATGAGTTCAAGACCAGCATGGGACAACAGAGTGAGTTCTGGGTCAGCCTGGGCTAGAATGACACCCTACCTTGAAAGAAGAAATGTTTGAGTTTTGTTTGTGCTACATGGTGAAATTCTGTCTTAAAAACAAAACTAAGTAAAAACTGAATTTATTAAGTTTTCAACGTTAGTCTTACTATGCTAAAGAAAGCTGCCTTTTGATACATAGAAAATTATAGACCAGTGGTATTTGCATTTCACAATGAATGTCCTCTAATCAAAATATCACAATGAAGGTCCACTAATAAAAAAAAACAATGACAGAGTTGGGTGTGGTGGCGCACGCCTTTCATCCCAGCACCCTGGAGGCAGAGGTAGGAGGATTGCCCTGAGTTCGAGGCCACCCTGAGACTCCATAGTGAATTCCAGGTTGCCTGGGGCTAGAGTGAGACCCTACCTCAATAAACCAAAAAAAAAAAAGAAAAAAAAAAAACAGAATCCTGTTGTTTCAGTTAGCCATATTCAACTGTGGTCCAAACATTTAAGTTCAAGAAATAAACAACCCCTAAATTAATTAATTAATTAATTTATTTATTGCTGTTTTTCAACTCATGGTTTTATCCTAGCTCAGGCTAGCATGGAATTCACCATGCAATCTCAGGGTATCTTGAACTCAACAGCAGTCCTCCTGCCTCTGCTTCTCTAGTGCTGGGATTAAAGGCGTGTGCCACCACGCCCTGTTAACTCCTAAGTTTTTTAATTTAATTTTTAAAAATTTATTTTTATTTCAGAGAGACAGGAAGAAAGAAGGAGGCAGAGAGAGAGGTAGAGGAGAATCAGTGTTCCAGGGTCTTCAGCTGCTGCAAATGAACTCCAGACACATGCGCCACCTTGCACATCTGGCTTAGGTGGGTCCTGGGGAATCGAACCTGGATCGTTTGGCTTCACAGGCAAACGCCTTAACCGCTAACCCATCCTTCCGGCCCCAGCCACTAAGTTTTAAATTTCATACCATGATCGGTTCTCACCGCGTCCTGCTCTGCCCAGTGGCAGAGCTCAGCCGTAGAGTGCTGGCCTATCATGTGCAAAGCCCTGGCTTCCAGCTCCAGCCCCACAAAACACAAAAGACCCTGCACTGTCTCATCTTAGTCAGGAGTCATCCTTTTGTTTGGTGTGTCCCCACTCCCTGCGATCATTCACATGGTCCCCTCTCAGTGCGCAGTGCTGTGTTCAGGTGCTGTGTTCATCTTAACTGAGCACTGGATCAAGAACCCTATGTCACTCCCTTCGTCGTAAAGTGCACCGTCACACCTCCTATCACCTAGGAAACGGTGAGCGTTCAGCACCAGATGATGTCTTGAAAGGGCCTGGGGAGATGGCTCAGCAGTTAAAGGCTCTGGCTGTCAAATCTGCCAACCAGAGCTCGAATCCCCAGCACTCATGGAAAGCCAGACATGCAGTTGAACCTGGGTCTGAAGCCCCAACACACTCCTGGCAATGGAAGGTGGCATCAGGAGAATCCTGGAGTCTGGCCTTCCCAGTGACAAACAACAGGAGAGAACGTGTCTCAAACAAGGTGGAAGGCCAGAGCCAACACTCAGTTATCTCCTGTCCTCCACATATACAGCATGGCACACGTGTACCCACACACACTCAGGACACACACAAACACACACATACAGCATGGCACACGTGTACCCATACACACTCAGGACACACACAAACACACACATACAGCATGGCACACGTGTACCCACACACACTCAGGACACACACAAACACACACATACAGCATGGCACACGTGTACCCACACACACTCAGGACACACACAAACACACACATACAGCATGGCACACGTGTACCCACACACACTCAGGACACACACAAACACACACACTTTTTTCAAAAAGGTATTTTCAGAGAGGTGACCACATTCACATAACTTTTATTCCAGTATGCTGATACACTTGTACTATTTTATTATTCTTAAATTTTTTTTGTTTTGTTTTGTTTTTCAAGGTAAGGTCTCACTCTAGCTCAGGCTGACCTAGAATTCACTATGTAGTCTTAGAGTGACCTCAAACTCAGGGTGATCCTCCTACTTCTGCCTCCCAAGTGTTGGGATTAAAGGTGTGTGCCACCACACCTGGCTAAAAATATTTTTGTTTATTTATTTGCAATGAGAGAGAGAGAGAAGGAGAATGAGTATGCTAGGGCCTAAGACCAGTGCAAATAAACTCTAGAAACATGCAGTACTTTGTGAATATGGTTTTATGTGGGTACTGGGGAATTGAACCCAGGCTGTCAGACTACTTCCTCCCTCCCTCCCTCCCTCCCTCCCTCCCTCCCTCCCTCCCTCCCCCTCCCTCCCTCCCTCCTTTCCTCCCTCCCTCCCTCCTTCCCTTCCTTCCTTCCTTCCTTCCTTCAGGCAAGCTCAACAGACTACCTTTTTTTTAATGGGAGAGAGAGAGAATTGGTGCTCCAGGGCCTCCAGCCACTGTAGTCAAATTCCAGATGTGTGCGCCCCCTTGTGTGCATATGCAACCTTGTGCACTTACATCACTATATGTCTAAATGGGGCCTGGAGAGTTGAACATGGTCCTTAGGCTTCATCGGCAAGTACCTTAACTGCTAAGCCATCTCTCCAGTCAGGCTGTCAGGCTTTTTGCAAGCAAGTGCCGTTATCCATCTAGCCATCTCTCGAGCTGTAGAACTCTTGTTGTTAATCTCTTACCGTGCCTGCATTCTAAATTACACTTCATCATGTATATTTCTGTATAAGAAAAAAATATATGCAGGGGTTAATACTCTGCAAGGTTCCAGGCATTTCCCGAGGAAGAGAAATGGTAAATACGTAGTAAATCTAGGAAATCGCAGAAACCTGCGACAGCTTCCCTTACTTGCTGTTGTTCTGGTGATTCCACCTATGACGGTCATTCGTAACACATCACCTTGAGTACACTTCCCACTTGCTTAATCAGACACCAATCTACATTTTGCTGTCAAGGTACTTTGTAGACCGGTTAACGCCTCCAGTTCGGGGTGGGTCTGATCCAATCAGTTGATGGTGTTAACAGCCCAAATTCATGTTTCCTGGAAAAGAAATTCCCTGTTGAGACTGTAGCTCACAATCTTCCCCGAGTTCCCTGCCTTCTGGCCTGCCCTGCCAGTTTCAGACTTGTCAGCCCCCACAGTTGCATAAGCCAATCCCTTAAAATAAACCTCATGTCGGTTCTGTTTCTTTAGAGAACTCTGATACACCATTTAAGAGCTATATTTGGGATAGCATGGGTGAATTACCTAATTTTGTCTTATGATCCGCGTCTTGGGTAAGATACACTGTAACAAGTGGACTCGTAACATGTCGAGAAATTACGCATTCTAACATTCAACACCAGGCAAGGGGAACGCTGAGGTTGATATCCCATTCAGCTCTAAAATACTAGTTAATCCCCTGGTTGCTCCCCGCCATTCACAGTGAACGTTTAGTGCCTGTGGTTACTGCGCTACCTTTCTGCTATGACAAAATACCTGAGAAAGGCAATTCAAAGGAAGGAAGCTTTATTACTTTGTCCTCTGAGGTCAGAGGTTTTGGTGCACAGTTGGCCAGCATTGCTGCTCTGGGGGTGAGGCAGTTCAACCCAGCTGGAAGCCAAGAGGGAGAGGAATGGCCTCCTTCGAGGATGGGCCCTTCGGATGGCTTCACATCGGTCCACTATGGGCCCCTTTTCTGAAGGTTCTCCCTCTTCAAGTAAATTATTCCAAGGCTGATTGATGGTAACCAGGTCATTAGTATCTGAGCCTTTGAGGAGCATTTAAGATCCAAAGTAAAGCAGCTACTATTTTCCCCACCCGTCTGTCTTTACTATATTTGATAATATCGCTACTGTCTCTTCGTGTCTGTTTATCTCCTCACAAGAGCTCCTGTGTCCCATATTAACCCTCTATGGTCAAGGCTTACTTGTCACCAGCAATGACTGATCTTACCTTCTTTTTATCTCCTGCCCTTCAACCACCTCCTCCTGTTGTGGCTTCCACTCCAGTTAACAAATCATTGCTCATATATTAACCTCCATGTCCTTACCCCCCTTGCAAACGAACTTTGATCTCAAGGGCTGTAATGATAATTGCTTTTTCTTAAAAAAAAGTGTGTGTGTGTGTGTGTGTGTGTGTGTGTTTGTAAGTACTGCATGTGTGTGCGAAGGTGTGTGTGGACCCAGAAGACGATCTCAAGTGTTTTCCTTAGCAATGCTATCCACCTTGACTTTTGGCATGTGTGTGTGATATGTATGGTGTGATGTGTGATGGAAAGTGTGTGTAGTTTATGCATGCGTGTGTGCAGATGCATGAGCCCTGCGTGTACTTGTGTGCAGGCCAGAGGACAGCAACAGATGCCCTCTTCTTTCGGCTAATCTGCCTGTTTCCTTGAGATAGAGTCTCTCATGGAACCCAGACCTGCCAATTTTACCTTTCTTTAAAAAAAAATCTTTTTATTTATTTATTTACTTATTTGAGAAAGAGAGAGAAACAAAGAATGGGCACACCAGGCCCTCCGGCCATGGCAAATGAACTCCAGATGCATGCGCCACCTTGCGCGTCTGTCTTACCTGGATCCTGGGAAATTTGGACCTGGCTCCTTCGGCTTTGCAAGCAAGTGCGTTAACCACTAAGCCATCTCTCTAGCCCACTGTTTCTTTTAAAGCACATCCCAGTGATCCTCAGGTTCCTGCTCCTGAAGGACTTGGGTCACAGGCCTGAGTGGTCACGCTTTGCTATTTATATGGGTGCTGGGGACTTGAACCCAGATGGTGTCTTACGTCCTCACGCACATGCACCAAGCGCTCTCAGCCATTGAGCCGTATCTCTAGCCTTGTGTCAACGTTTTCTGAGGTAGGATCTCTTCTCATTGGCCTAAAGCTCACCAATTAGCCTAGCCCGTAAGCTCCAGGGAGCTTCCTGTCTCTGCTGCCCCAGTGCTGGGGTTATAGAGGCATGATGAGCATTTTTCTTGGTACTGGAGATCAAACTCCGGGCCTCATTTTGACAAGTCAAGCACTTTATCAGATTGCATTCACATCTGCATATTACTCTCTCCTCCGTTAAACTTTCCTGGTCACGCCTCTCTTTTCAACAATCACATGCCTCCGCCCCCACGGCCGAGCATCGCTGCATGAAAACACGTGACGATGCTGGCCTGCTCTCTCCTGAGACCGATGACCACAGCTTCTCCAGCGGTGCTCCGTGGTCCAGCTTACTTACCTCTTCCTTCCCTGCTGCGGGTGGTTTTCTTGTTTTGTTTTTTCACTTTCCAAACAGTATTTCACACCTTCTTATCCTTCCATGCCACCGAATCTAATAGTCACTCTTCTGCACTTACCCCTCACTTTACCCTGCGCCTGGCCATGACCTCTCAACCGCAGCGTTCAGACTGGTGGAAAAGTCTTTCTACTGGATGATTGTGTTTTTATGACACCCTGTAAAAGGGAAACCGTGGAGATAGTAAACAGATCAGTGGTTGCCAGGGATTCACGGGAAAGGGGAGTGTTGAAGAGATGACGCCAGGAGATTTTACACGATGGAACATCTGGTCTGCGCCATACTGTAATGGTGACCACCTAGCACTGCATTCATCAAGCCTGTGGGGCATTTCAACAATAGTGTGGCTTCGTGTATGCAAATGTGAGAAAATATTTAAGAGGTCAGAGGATCTTCAGAAAAATAAGCAGGTTGTGACCAAAGAACCTGCCACCACCCACACAGGAAATCTAACTACTCTGAATGGACTGGGCCTGGTGAAGGAGCTTTTCCGAATCTCACTGGAATGGCATAGGGACCATATAATAAACGCAGAGCTGGGGGCTGGAGAGATGGCTTAGTGGTTAAGCACTTGCCTGTGAAGCCTAAGGACCCCAGTTCGAGGCTCAATTCCTCAGGACCCTCGTTAGCCAGATGCACAAGGGGGTGCACGCATCTGGAGTTCGTTTGCAGTGGCTGGAGGTGACGTGCCCATTCTCTCTCTCTCTGTCTCTTTCTCTCTCTGTCTCTTTCTCTCTCTGTGTCTGTCACTATCAAATAAATAAAAATAAACAAAAAAATTAAAAGTAAAAAAAAAATAATAAACGCAGAGCTGAGCCTGTTGGTGTGCACCTGCAAACCCAGTGCATGGGGGGACTGAGGCAGGAGGATCCTGGATTTGAGGTCAGATTGGGCTGTGACATAATGATACACATTAGGAGTAAGGCAGCATTCTGCTGGTAGGTAATTAGCTGGGGACTGGCCCACAGAGACATGGCGCTGCCTCGCCCGCGGAAGCAGGACTACAACTCCATGGTTCAGTCTCGTCCAAGATGGCTGGAAGCAGCAACCTCCTCACCCGCTCAAAGCAAAAGCAAAGCAATAGCAATGCCAACCACCAACACTATTAGCAATCGCTTCCTGTTTCTTTCTCAACTTTTCCAGGCTTAACACCTGTGGGCCGGCCCTTCCTCAGCCAGCCTCCTGGGTCAGCCAGCCAATCAGGTTCCTCCCTTACACACCTGAGCCTGGTGAGGCTCTTTCTGATTGTATGTGTGCTTCTTATTAGTGGGCCTGGAGCATGTGTGTGAGCCCCTAAGTGAGGGGGATCTCCTCAGTCTCCCCCCTTTCTCAGGCTGGGGAGAGGGAGAATTTCATTTTGCTTTTAGTTAAACAGTCCCCATTCCTTTCTAAAGAGATTCAGACCAGCCCCCTTCATGACTACCAGTCTGTTCTGAGAGGTGGTTTCACATATGTGTGACGGATTCATTTGTCACAATCTTTATCTCCTTGAAGTCGTGTTTTGTTTTCCCACCTATGTTAACACTTACTAGCAGAAATCATAACTTACCCTCCTCTTCAGTCTGCATTCTCAGTTGGTTGCAGATGTGGATAAGAACCCAAGATTTGAGAGCTGCTGGCATGGGAAGTCCTAATCCCACAGAGCTCTCCCACAGCTTCGGCAAGGCCCTGTTTCAATAAACAAAACGAAAATCTCCTGCCGACAAAAGCAGCTGCATCTGTGCACCTCATTTCACTTCGCCTCCCCCAGATGCACATTTACATCCCGAAGCAACTGCCACTTACTTCAGGGCTGAGGGAGTCAGTGGGTGGCAGGCAAGTGTCTCCCTTCTAAAGTAGGTGGTTGGTTATAGCAAAGCAAGGATTCCCATGATGCACATGGACCTTGCATGCACTAGTGATTGAAGCATCAGCTTGAACTGACAGTTAGCAAAATGCAGATAGAGACAGTCACATGCAGAAACAGTTATACACACATGCATGTGTTCAGGTTAGTACACATATGTCCTCCTGTGCTCTGCCAATTAAGTGGTCTTAGAAGGAGATCAACATAGAGAAAAATCAACTCCTACCAAATCAGATATATCCAGAGACCCAGAGGCCCCCAACACCTCATCACTGAAGCAGACCAAAAATGAACCCAACATGGCTCAGGGAAATTTTGCAGAAGATGGGGCGGAAAGAATGTCAGAGCCACATGTTAGGTCATGATACGCAGAGACATTTATCCTACCCATAACTGTGGGCTAACTCCACAATGCACGACCCATATACCTCAACAAGGAGGAGCCAGGGGGAGGGGTAGGACATGGGTGAGCCTAACAATGGTACCAAATTGACTGTATGCGCTGAGTAGATAACTAATTAATAAAACAAAAAGAGGTCTTAGAAATGACAGACACTTGATTTTTTTTGGGGGGGGGGGTTAGGTAGAGTCTCACTTTCGCCCAGGCTGACCTGGAATTCACTATATAGTCTCAGGGTGGCCTTGAGCTCACAATGATCCCTCCTACCTCTGTCTCCCAAGTGCTGGGATTGAAGGTGTGCACCACCAAACCTGGGTGACACTTGATTTTTTTAACACCATTCCGAAGTGATACTAGGGATGAACCAGGGTTACTTGAAGAAATGGCTGATTATACAGCCGTTGTACACAGGGCCTGGAGATAAAAAGTCCAGAGGAATTTTGTGATGGGAAGAATTAAGGAAGTCACACACACACACACACACACACACACACACACATGCACACACACATACACACACACACGCATACATTCACTAATGGGGTTATGTCAAAAGGACATGGGCGCCAACAAAAATAACTCCCATTGACCAAGACTAGAACAAGCTGAACAAAATAAAGTAACACTGGATAATAACTCAGAGTGTAAAAGGAGCATCCACGAGTTCCTACTGATCTAAATAAACGATTGAACAAATAAATAAGTGGGGTGAAAGGCACATCTCCCACACAGTGGAATTCCAAATCTGTCTTGTAGCCATTCCTCTCTTAAGGAGAGGGAGCCCAGTTTCCCCACTCCCTGGACAAGATCTGCACAGACTGACTTTCTCCCCAAGGGCACGGTGTAGGAGGAGGGAAAAGAGCCTGTTTACACCAAGGGGACCTGGGGAGCCAGGACTGCTTCAGCCAGGTAAGGAAGGCTCAGCCGGCCCAGTTCACATTGACTCGCGTGCCCGTGATGGGACGGAGTGAGAATGCCGCACTGCCTCTGTGGTTCTCCATGATGCTGTCTCACCGTGCGGAAAAGAGGCAAATCCCAGTTGAGATGCATTCCTTAGGCTCTCCAGTCTTCTCCAAATTGTTACTTCCTCTTCTCCAAGGTGGTTACCTAAGATAGTGGGAGAAACTACCCTAGCTGAGAGGACCCTGGCATGGCTTAATGGCAAAATGTAACCTGTCGTCTTGGGTGGCATCCCGGGGAAAATGACATGAGATAAACATGAAGAAAACCTGAAAGAAGCCTTTATGTTTATGAATAATAGCATGTGCGCCATTGTTGGCTGGGTAGGGCAAATGTAGCATGTTAATGTCGGAGGTAATGTGGGGAGACCCAATATAGGCTATATGGAATGTTCTGTGTTCTCTTTACAACTTTTCTTTGACCCTAAAACTGTTTGTGAAACCCAAAGTTCATATATTAAAAAACATCCACCCTTGTACCTCAGCAAGTAACCACATTTGGAGAGAAGGTCTTTAAAGGTGTGACTTAATTAAAATGAGACCACTAGGGTGAGGAGCTAACCAATGGTTGGTGTTATTTTTTTTTTCTTTCTTTCCTTTCTTATTTATTTATTTTTTCATGTTCCCAGAGTTTGAAGGACTCCTTTGATTCTTGAACCTCTGCTCCTCTGCAGGACTGGGGTTACAAGTTAGGATCTGGACACTTGAACTCAGGCCCCCTGTGGCCTGCCTGCTTTACAGGAAGCACACTTAACCACTGAGCCATCTCTTCAGCCCTGATAGGTGTTCATAAGAGAAAGTCAAGGGCTGGAGAGATGGCTTAGTGGTTAAGCACTTGCCTGTGAAGCCTAAGGACCCCGGTTCGAGGCTCGATTCCCCAGGAACCACATTAGCCAGATGCACAAGGGGGCACACGCATCTGGAGTTCGTTTGCAGAAGCTGGAGGCCCTGGCACGCTCATCCTCTCCCTCTCACTCTGCCTCTTTCTCTCTGTCTGTCGCTCTCAAATAAATAAAAGTTAAAAAAAAATGAAAAAAAAAAAAAAGAGAAAGTCAAGATGGAAATGCAGATGTAGCACAGCAGGAGGTCACTTGCCTATCTAAGTTCCATTGCCAGTACTACAAAGGAAATAAATAAATGAAAGGAAGTGAAGAGACAGCAGTAGTTTGTGTGGACAGAGGATGGCTCTGTGAAGAAATGGCAAGAGATGGGTCATCTCTAAGCCAGGGAGAGAGGCCCCAGATAAACCCAGTCCTGCTGACCTTGATGCTGGATATCCAAGCTCCAGAGGCACGTGGACATAAATGTCACCGTCTGTGGTGTTTCCTTATGACAACGTGCTGTGCAGGATCAGGAACACTTGGTCCCCAGCTGGTGGCACACCGTTTGGGAAGGTTGTAGAACCTTAGGGAGGTAGAGCCTTGCTGGAGGAGGTGCGTCACTGGGGAGGGGCTTTGAGGTTGTGTAGCCTCGCCTCACTTCCTGTTCACCCTCTCTTCCTGACTGTGGATGCAATGCGCCTGCTTCCTGTTCCCCCTAGAACCATAAACTGAAATAATCCCCTTTTTCCTGAAGCTGCTTTCTTCTCAGGTATTTGGTCAGGGCAATGAGAAATGTAACGAATACGTAGCACTAGCTATAGAACAAGTGTTTTAAAATAAGATCATCTTTAAAACAACACTTTCTGTGCCCAGTCTAGGGCTCTTGTCTAGGACCCTTCTTGTCATCCATGTCTCAGCTGCAGATGACCCAGGCCCTGCTCTGACCGTGACTTCTCTGGGATGTCTCTGCCTGGGGCTTACCAGGGTTGTTTTCCCGATTTTCATATTCATGAATTGCCCTCTTCCAGCAACAGAATAGCTCCTTGGGAGGTTGGTCACTGCTGAGTTCCCCGTACCACATACCATGGTTGTTGCTGAAGGTGAGGAAGACACTCAGTGAATACTACTTGATTTGGATTGCTCAGTCACATGGATACTTAGACTCAAAGCACCTCTGAGTCTAAGTCGCTGCGTTTGGCTCGGTGGGTTGACTATAAACTAGGCAATACAGGGGCTTTCTTAACGCCTACACTTCAGAGGGATTTAAACCAGGAATGGAAGCCGGAGGGAGTCCTATACACACCTTCAGAGATAAGAACAAAATGCTACTGCAGCAGCCAAGCAGATGATGCAGGTTGGGGTGAGGAAGTGTTGGGGTGCAACAAAGCCCACGTGGGACTTCTGATTCTCAGGTGGGCACAGTCTTTGTCATGGGTGGGTGTGTTGAGGTTTTACAGCCATAAAGATAAAGGTGGGAACGTCCAGTCGAGCTGAGAGGTTTCACAAGCCAGGCTGCAGCTCTTGGATACAGATGTTTCTAGAAGCTAGGCCCCTCTAGACATTGTCAGAGGTCAAAACTGGACTCAGGCTTGGTAGGGGTATTCACGCACCTCACTTAACTAATGATGTTTGTCCCAAGTTAGTTATGTGCTGCTATGAAAGAATCCCCTGAGTTCAAGTATCCAGATCCCAACCTGTAACCCCAGTCCTGCAGAGGAGCAGGAATCAATGGAGTCCTTCAAACTCTGGACAGAGCAGTTTATAAAGAACCAGACAGCTCACCACGGGGACACGGGTGGGTTAAGCTTTCTATTGAGGGCAGCCGTGTGTTACCAAGATGGCACATCCTATGAAGTGAGGAGAGCAATGTGCCCTCAAGTGGCAGAAAAGCAAACCTTACGAATGCTGCCCCAGGCCTCCTGTGTAAAGTCTGGACAGAGCTAAAGTAGCAACCAGGGAATACCACCGTGGGTGAGAGGGAAGGGGAGGAACACCCAGGGCTCACAGGGTGACAGAAGTTACTGGTCTCCACTGAGGGGTGAGCTGATGAACTCTGCCTCCAGGGCTCCCTCCCTCCCAATGTGAGAAGCTGTGTTGAAATGAATATCATCCAGAAGTTAAGGATGGAGTTGTGAACCAGGCCTGTCCAGATGCATTTACAATATGTGGGGGATAAAAAAGGGGTAGCGGAGAACAAAATGTTTTAAAATTTTATTCGCAGGCCCTATGGTCTTAAATCATTCTATTCCATTGTTCTCTCGCCTTTAAGATGGGAGTAGAATTACCTGCCTGGCTGGCAGTGTTGTGGGAAGTTTTATAGATAATGCAGGAAGAGCGACTAATACGCAGCTCGCTCCTCCTGAGAGGCTTAATAAATGGTGGCCCACAGCAGGGTTTAGTAAAGTCACGGGGAAGGGCTGTTGCTCTGGCTGCTGCGAGCCTCTCTGGTCATACGCCTGTGGAAAGTGAGAGGAGACTCGTGTGTGTCCCAGTGCCATATGGAAGTGGAGAAGGGACACGTCCATCACAGCTGTGGAGCTGAGTCTGTAGAGAGGCCAGATAGTAGCCGCTGAACAAAGGGCAGGTTGGGCTGGAGGAATGGCTAAGCGGTTAAGGCACTTACCTGAAAAGCCAAAGGACCCAGGTTCAATTCCCCAGGGCCCACATAAGCCAGATGCACAAAGTGGCGCATACATCTGGAGTTGGTTTGCAGTGGCTGGAGGCTCTGGCACGCCCATTCTCTCTCTCTCTCTCTCTCTCTCTGTCTGTCTGTGTCTCTCTCTCAAATAAATAATAACAATAAAAATGGCTGACCAGGTCTCTGAGAAGAACCACAGGCATAGCACCTCAAAGCTACTGAGACAGGTTGGGCATTGAAGACCCAAAGTCCTTTCGCCACCCATGAGGGCCTGGGGGAGAGACCCTGGAGGAAGAGGAAGAGGACAAGACAAAGGCCCCAGGGCAGCGGGGTGCCATCTTTGTTCTGCTGGGGTTAGACATCTGGAGAGGGTGGTGAGGCAGTTACCTTGTGTCTAGGAGAAAAAGCAAAGGGAGCAGCGCATGCTCCTCAGCTGGAAAACATTTCTAGATCTTTCTTCTAGGACTTTCCATTCACGAAAAAATGGTACTTGAGAACTTCTTGCCACTTTGGAGGCCATGCTCACTCGCTCTAACAGGCCTGCTTGAGCCGTCTCTGCTATGAGCAGCTGGGCTCTTGCTGAGTCCTCTCCTTCATCGGGTGGCAGAGGCAGCTCAAAAGGGTTACGTACATGGCGCCAAGGACTTCATGGTCTTCTGGGGGGGCCCCTCTTCTCACGGCTGCTTTTGAGTCAAGTGGAAGGAGCACAGGCAGAAGGGCGGGGTTAGCTGTGCTGGCAGCCCCGGCCCTGGCCAGCTGTGGGCTGGAAGCGTGCCTGTGGCTTCCGCCTCCCCCCCAGCAGCAAGGTGAGGTTGTTTGTGGCCACGGCGGATGCTCCCTTTCACCTTTGCTATTTCCTAATTTTGTGAGTAGCTTTCCCCGAGGGTCTGTATAGAAACAGGAAAGAGGGCTGGAGAGATGGCTTAGTGCTTAAGCACTTGCCTGTGAAGCCTAAGGACTCTGGTTCGAGGCTCAATTCCCTAGGACCCATGTTAGCCAGATGCACAAGGGGGCGCACACATCAGGAGTTCGTTTGCAGTGGCTGGAAGCCCAGGCATGCCCATTCTCTCTCTCTCTCTCTCTCTTTCTCTCTCTCTCTCTCTCTGCCTCTTTCTCTGTCGCTCTCAAATAAATAAATAAAAATAAAAATAAATTTTCAAAACAACGGAATATACTCTCAGGGTCATCTGAAGATGAGGACTGATTAGCATTACCTCTGAGGATGAAGTGTCCAAAACAGGCTCTGGTTGACTTTTTGCAGTCCTGAGTCCTACAGGAGAGGCCCATCTTCCCTGTGTCCGCGTGTGCGCGTGTTTATACGTGTCCGTGTGTGTGGCGGCCAGAGGACAGCATGCTCAGGAATGCCATCTACCTACTTTGAAACAGGATCTCTCATTTACCCGATGTTCAACAACTCAGCTAGACTCCCTGGCCCCAGGGATCTTCCTGCCTGTCTGCCCCTCCGTTGCTGGAATTACGTGCCTGCAACATCATACCATTTTTATGTGGCTCCTAGGGCTACAGATCAGATTCTCGTGCTTTTGAGACAATTTACTGACGCAGCCATCTCCCCAGCCCTGTGAAGGACACTCAAACTAAAAATCTTCTTACTGTCTCATAATTTGCGGCTCGATATCAGATGACTGGAGCCGGCGTCCTCAGCACTCCTGACATCTAAATGTGATGACTGCCATGTGTGGTAGCCACTGTTCTCTGTGTATCGCGGGGTGTTTAACAGCATCCTGGTGTCCCCTGGGGCTATTTTAATAAAATAGCAGCATCATGTTTTTGTTTTTTACCGAGAGAGACAGAGAGAAAAAGAGAATTGGTGTGCCAGGGCCTCCAGCCACGGCAGTCAAACCCCAGACACATGTGCCACCTTGCATGCTTGCATCCCCTCGTGCGTCTGGCTTTCATGGGACCTGGAGAGTAGAACATGGGTCCTTGGGCTTCATAGGCAAGCATTTTAACTGCTAAGCCATCTCTCTAGCCCACCAGTGTTATTTCTGACGACGCTGGAGTTCAAGATCAAGATGAATCCCGGTGTCCGCTTCCATCCCACAGGGATATCTTCTCACTGAAGCTTCACGAGGCCCACTCTCGGGGGGCCTCTTTTGTGAGGGCACTCGTCCCATTTATGAGGACAGCACCCTCCTGAGCCAATCACCCCCAAAGGCCCCATCTCCCAGGATTAGTTCTCACATATGTATTGGGAAGGGAACTGTCAGCATTCAGACCATACATAGCCTGTGGCCCCTGCCTGGTGCATGTAAGAGCCCCACCCCCTCCACAAATGAGTCCTTGGGGGCAAAAGATTCCCTAACTGAGAACCCGAATGTGTAGTTCAATGGCAGAAAAATAAATAATCAGTAAACCAATGTCTCTTGAAAACAATGCTTTTTTTTTGTTTGTTTGTTTTCCTTTTTCTTCATTTTTCAAGGTAGAATCCCACACTAGCCCAGGCTGACCTGGAATTCACTATGTAGTCTCAGGCTGGCCTCAAATTCACAGCGGTCCTCCAACTTCTGCCTCCTAAGTGCTGGGATTAAAGGCGTGCGCCACCACGCCCAGCACAATGCTTAATTTTTTTGGTTCCTTTTTTTAAAATGTATTTGAGAGTGACAGAGAGAGAGAAAGAGAGAAGGGGGGAGAGAGAGAATGGGCGCGCCAGGGCTTCCAGCCACTGCAAACGAACTCCAGATACGTGCACCCCCTTGTGCATCTGGCTAACGTGGGTCCTGGGGAACCGAGCCTCGAATCAGTGTCCTTAGGCTTCACAGGCAAGTGCTTAACTGCTAAGCCATCTCTCCAGCCCACAATGCTTAATTTTTGAAGAAGTAATAGTGACATAAAATACGCAAACAACGTGGGACTGTGTTTTAAAGCTCATTTTGTACATATATACCATCCACATGGATCTTCTCAGTTACACATGAGATTTCTTTCAATAATCAAGAAAGAGAAAAACCCACCTTTTGTGGCCCTGAAGATGTCTCTTATGACTCCAAATGAAAAAGAGTGTTAATATACCAAGCAATGCCTGCATATAGAAAGCTGGCCTTACCCATGGGGCGTCATCGCTGTGCTGGGGTGCAGCCTAGGGCCTGAGTGCTAGTCCGGCCTCCAGGAGACCTTGAGTGCCCTTTCCAGCACCAGAAAAAAAGAAAATATCCGCACACACTACTGAAGACTTTAACAGATCTCTTTCTTTTTCATTTCCACTGTATTAATTACCCCCAAGGCTGGTGTTAGAATAATTAATGGTCATTTGCATTGATTACTGGTTGCTGGAAAGGAGAAAACATAATGAAGAGAAGAAAGGAGAACAAGAAAAACAGGCTCCCGGAGGGCTCTTGAGAGCGGCTGGGAGAGCAGAGAGCAGTGGGCCTTAAAAGGAAGCCAGCAGTCTGTTGCCACTTCCCTGGGTTTTAGCTTCCTCCCAGCCATTCTCAGAAATGCCGGGAGGGAAAAGGCAAAAACCAGTTGTCTTTAGAAACAAACCGGAAGTTACAGACAATGGTTGCTGTGGATAAAACTATGCATTGGTTTATTTTCCACACATTTTCCATCCCTCTTTTGCCTGGGGGACGTTCTTTTAATTCCCATGTCGCCTCTCTTTTCTGCAGTCCAGACGTGGACACCCCTCTGGCTGGCCACTGCTTTCTGTGGCCACTTCAAGCTTGTCCTTTCTCTCTCTATTGCCTTCCTTTAAGTCAAGCTCCCGTGACCTCATGCTCAGTATGTAGACCCTGGATGTCCTCCATACAGTTCAGCCTGGGTGCTTGACATCTCACCTTTCTCATTATATATATTGTTGCACTCCTGTGGGCAGCTGGACACATACATCCTCTCCCAGACACTGGTCTAGACCCTGAAAATTCAGCAGTGGATAAACAGACAACTCATTGCCCTCAGGGAGATCACCCCAGAGCTGATCTCTCTCTCTCTCTGCTTGGACCTCTTGTGGTCAAGGTACTGTGTATTGGACTTGACTGTTAACACTGTGTTGTATTGATTTCTTTCTTTTTTTCTAAATTAATTAATTAGTGGGGGTGGCATGCCTTTCAAAGGGCATGTATGGTGTGGAGATCAGAGGATCACTTTGAGGTGTCTGTGTTCCACCTTCTTTGAGACAGGTCTACTGCTGCCACAAACCGGCAGCTTTTTTTTGCAGATGTTGGGAGACTGAACCTGGGCCAGGAGGCTTTGCAAGCAATGCCCTTAGCCACTAAGCCATTATCTCCCCAACACCTCTGGCATTATTTTCTAAGTAGGACTCATTGCACCTGGAACCTGATGGAGATAGACATTTTACAAAATAGCTACATGGTATGGTACAATGTAATAGATGTTATTGAAAGAGAAAAGCAGGTTAAGGAGACAGGTATGTGTGTGCGTGTGCATGTACATGTGTGCATGTGCACATGGGTGTGTATCTGTGTCTCTATGTGGAAAAGGGGGTGCTGTCATTTTAAATATGGTGATGGGGATCTGGAGATGGAGCTCCTCACTGGTAGAGCAAATGCCTAGCATGTATGAAGCTCTGGGTTCAACTCCCAATGCTACTAATAAGAGGTTAAGTAAAAATAAAGGCGACAGGGAAGGCTTCCCTGAGAGTGATCTCTGAGCGTGCACGGGAAGGAACAGCCAGACACAGAGACCCTTGGAGGCAGGGCAGTCCAGGCAAAAGAAAAGCGAGTTCAAACGTCATGCCTACTCCTGGTGTTGAAGGACTAAGAAGGCTCGGGCGGGGGGAGGACCAGGGGGCAGTTGAGGAAGGGAGTGGGCACAGGAGAGGTAGATGCTGCAGACCCCCTGCATCCCTGGGAAGGGCATCAGTCTTTACCGGAGAACTAGAATCACTTGGACAGTCCAAGAAGAGAAAGGGGTCACCTGACTCCCAGGTTAATGGGATCTTGTCATCATGTCATTATAAGGCTACCTTATCCATTTGGTAGCATGTTGCTCTTTTATCCACAGACACAATTACACACTCATCTTGCTTGATGCCACTCCAGAGCCATTCCAGTCTCCCTGGGCTTGGCCCCTGCACTCTCGATAAAGAGCGTCCACATCCCCCCCCCACTCTACCCATCCCCCAAGTCCAAGTCAGAAGTTCCTGCTTTCCCAGGAAGCGTTTGGCATTTCAGCACCATTGGCTCTCTGCTCCAACCTCCTGTTGTAGTGATTATTTAGTTCACACATTTTGGATGTAACTGTTAGCACGGTCTCACATTGTTTCCTAAACAGGGCTCATAAGCATTGTAGTAAAAGCTTTGTAGCATTGTAGACTTGAAAGGGTTTAGAAATCATCTATTCTTTTAATAAATATTTTATATATTTATTTGAGAGGGAGAGAAAGAAGCACAGAGACACAGAGAAAGAGAGCAAATGAGTGTGCCAGGACCTCTAGCCACGGTAAACAAACTCCAAACACATGTGCTATCTTGTGCGTCTGGCTTACGTGGATCCTGGGGAACTGAACCTGGGACTTTAGGTTTTGCGGGCCAGCACCTTAACCGCTGAGCCATCTCTCCATCTCAAGGATTCATCTATTCTATCTCCTGCATTTTACAAATGAGGAAACCAAGGAGAGTCTAGTATACTGCTCAAGATTTCTCAGCTAATTTAATGTGTACATAGTCTCTCTCAATGAAATTATCATCTCATGAAGGGATACCATGTCTGTCATTTCTCCAGATTCTCCCTGTTACATAAGTTAACGCAGTTCTTATGTAACATATAATACGTTTAATCTAAATGTGAAAGCAAATTGGATTTTTGGTTAATTTGTTTGCTTTTAAATTTTATTTATTTATTTATTTATGAAAGAAAGAGAGAGAAGCAGATAGAAAGAGAGAATGGGCACACCAGGGCCTCAAGCCACTGCAAACAAACTCCAGATGCATATGTCCCCTTGTGCATCTGGTTTATGTGAGTCCTGGGGAATCAAACAGGGGTCCTTAGGCTTTGCAGGCAAATGCCTCAACCACTAAGCCATTTCACCAGCCCTGTTTGTTTATTTTTAAAATAACATTATGTAGGCCTTTCATGCGCTAACAGCTTCTTGAATTCATGGGTATGCAGGAAACCATAATTTGGCTCTAGAGTTTAGGAATAGTGTTATGAATGTGGTTGGATGAAAGAATAAAACATGTTACCTTTATAGAAAGCCTTTATTCTGATAAAATGATAAAAAGATAATTCTACCGTTTCAACACGGCACACCCCTTTTTTGTAGTTTTAGCAAGACTTATCAAAGCAGTTTATATTGAAAACAAGTGGGTTTTTACCATTCTTTGGTGACAAGAGAAAGGCCGTTGTGGCAGACTTCTCTGCTCGGAGGTGTTTGGAAAATTAGTGGTTTTGGCTGCAGGTGCAAACTTGTGATGTTCACAGTGGTGGACGCTTGCGTGCGCCACTTCAGGAGACCTAATTCGTCCTTTGATCCAGAAATGTCCAGAATAGGATCTGACTTAAAAACACAGCCCTCAGTGAGAGCAGTGTGAAGGCTTCATCCCAGTCATATGTGCTCAAGCAGACGAAGAGGCTTCCAAGATTTGAGGTCCAACCCGTGAACTTGTTACCCTTAACCTTTACCATTCTCAGCCACCCAAACCAGTCAGTAATGATTTTCCACCGTTCTCATCTTGCCAGTGAGTTCAGCACTGTTTTGAGTTTGGCTTCTATAGGTGCAAGTACACAGACCAGGGGTATGCAAAGGGAATTCTGTCTGAAATTGCTCCCCATGAGCTGAAGCTGGATCCAACCTCTTGACGTTTGAAATGACTTATTGGAGAAATCTTGCTTGTTTTTGAGAACACTTTTAAGGTTCAGTGTTATGACCCAGTGTCTGGCCTGATGACTAAGCCAGCTCACTCAGACGACCATAGTGTGATTATGGTAATGTTAAAAAGAACAAAATTCCCAGACAAGCCAAGTACCTTGACTTATGACTGGGCTGTTGCTCCAGCTAGTCACGTAGTTGATGAATTCTAGTGGCCACAAATCCAAGCTAAAATATAAATGGCTCCATGGACTCATCAGACACACTCTCACTGACGGATAATCCAGATAGTGTTTATGTGAAAGAGAAGAGAAAATATCTGCCCTTTTTTTTCTTTTTCTGTGTGATTTAGGTATTCGGTCGCATATTGTGGTGTGTTTGTGTCTATATGGGTATAATTCTCCATGTTCTAAATGTTGCTTTAGAACCTTTCAAAGCTTCATGCATGGGTCTTTATCCTTGAAATACAATGTTTCTTTGGAGATTTTCTTCAGATTTTGTATTTGCTTTTTTTTTTTTTAATTCGGATAACATTGACAAACAAAACTGGGTTAGTTCACTCCTTTTCAACCAGTGTATATTTCTAAGTGCAGATAATGGTATATTCTTGTGTAATAACCACCATAATTATGATGCAGGATGTTTCTAGCTTCCCCCAGAGTTCCCTCATGTTAGCAACACTGTTGACTATTAGTGTGAGTTATTGGGGGGTGGGGGAGCTGTGTTAGTGATTTTAATTTGTGTACTATGTGAAAAGCAGAGGAAGCCAAGTTCAAAGGATGTGGAAGGTACATTGACTGATAGGTGAGGAAAAGAGCGCAGCGACAAGCTCAGGGACTCTGTTTTCTGAAGAGGCCTCAAGCATCACTGATGGCCATCGCAGTGTTGAGCTCCACCCTGAGACTCCATAGTGAAGTCCAGGTCAGCTTGAGCTAGAGTGAGACCCTACCTTAAAAAACCAAAAACATAGCTAGGCGTGGTGGCACACACCTTTAATCCCAGCACTCAGGAGGCAGAAGGAGGATGGCCTTGAGTTCGAGGCCACCCTGAGACTACATAGTGAATTCCAGGTCAGCCTGGGCTAGAGTGAGACCCTACCTCTAAAAACTAAAAATTAGCTAGGCCTTTAATCCCAGCACTCAGGTGGCAGAGGAAGGAGGATTGGCTTGAGTTCGAGGCCACCCTGAGACTCCATAGTGAATTCTGGGTCAGCCTGAGCTAGAGTGAGACCCTACCTCGAAAAACTAACTAACTAAATAAAAATAAATAAATAAATAAAATACAAATTACAAAGAGGAGTACAGATAACTCCACATGTGCTTGAATGCACACTCACACATGAAAATAAAAATAAGCAAAAAGAAATGTCAGCAGAAGTTAACGAAAAAACAAACAAACAAACAAAAAAACCCAAAGGTTTGATACCAAATGAAATTAGTAAGTTTTCAAAAATAAAAAAAAAAGAAATTTGAATTTAAAATGTTTTACAAGCTTGAGTGAGGTATGAAAGTAAGTAGTTTCTCTAAATAAGTGAAGCAAGCCATTGCGGATCATGCCAAACCCAAAGAGCCATTTATTATAAAGATCTGTCTGTGCTAGGTCAGGATGAGGAAATTTTTGTAGCGTGATAAAAACATGCTATCTTCATGAGAAATGGCTTCACAAAGAAGGCCAAATTCTTGGTCCTAGAGATGGAAGTAAAAATAGCTGAGAGAATAAGATAAATATTATGTTAACCAGAAAAATGGAAATATTGACCCGATAAAAAGGTGACTAGGTTTAAAGCCTTATAGAAAAGAAAGAAAATCTTTAAAATTGTTTCAAGGAAAAGAATTTGAGTAGTGCAAAATGCACTGTTTAAGAGACAGGCAAGTCATCAGAGGTTGGGAAGGCCCTTCCTGCTTGTATTAGCGTCAAGTATAAGCGAAATTACATGCTATTTTGGGGGACAGGATGAGTCAGGGTCTTGCTTTGTAGCTCATGCTGGCCTTGAACTCCCCAGTGAGTCTCCTGCCTCAGCCTCCCAAGTGCTGGGATTACAGATGAGAGCCATCAGCCCCAGGTATATGACACTGTATTTTTGTAATGGGGGATTTATGAATACTGAGGATTTCCTTGGTATTTGGTTGTGTGTGTTCACATCCTAGGATAGGAGGTTTGCTGGCGTTCGAGATAGACTCTGCTGAACTGGAGACTGGAGACATGTCTGGACGCTTTGGCTGGTTCAGCGGATGGTCACTGGCTCTGATGGTAGATGGCTGAAACGGGCCCAGACGCCTGGTTAGAGTCTGTGTTGCAGATCTGTGGGAAATGCCAGGAATGAGAGGAGACAACTCAAAAGGTAACTGGGCTGGCACATGTAATTTTTTTTTAAATTTTTATTTATTTGTTTGAGAGCGACAGACACAGAGAGAAAGACAGATAGAGGGAGAGAGAGAGAATGGGCGCACCAGGGCTTCCAGCCTCTGCAAACGAACTCCAGACGCGTGCGCCCCCTTGTGCATCTGGCTAACGTGGGACCTGGGGAACCGAGCCTCGAACCGGGGTCCTTAGGCTTCACAGGCAAGCGCTTAACCGCTAAGCCATCTCTCCAGCCCTGGGTTATAATTTTTGAGAACTAGAGAGGAGTAGTAGAGTACAAAGAGATCACAAAAATTACTCCAGGGTTCCTAAGACATGGATGAATATCCTCTTTCCTGCTTGTTTAGCGTGAGTTGGATAGTTTGTGGTTGACACGACACCCCTAGAGGTGAGAGTTTTGTTTTGTCATCATCTGTGATTCTGGGAGATTTCATCCCTGTACATGAAAATTTAAAGTAATAGAATGATCTGAGTGAGTGGACAACAGAGAGCCTTTGGAAACACAGTGAAAAGACACATTTCCTGCTCATTGGGCACGTCTGTTATTTTTTGGCATGTGTATGTGTGTCGTGTTTGTGTGTTTGTGGGAGTGCTCATGTAGCAGGTGAACGTGTACGTGTGCATGTATACCTGTGCACAAAATGCGTGTGGAGGCCAGAGGTTGATGTTGGGTGTCTTCCTCAGTTGTTCTATAATTTATTTATTCAGACCGGTGTTCTCCCTTGAACCTAGAACTTGCTGGTTTGGCTAGCCTGGCTAGCTAGCCTGCCCGTGGGATCCCCTGTCTCTGCCTCCTGAGAGCCGGGATTAAAAGTATGCTGCTACACTCACCTGGCATTTGAGTACTGGAGACCTGAACCCCGGCCCCCATGCTTGTAAAACAAGCACTTTATCCACAAAACCATCTCCCCAGTCCCAAAGTTATTTCAAGTAGTGAGAGAAAAAAAATAGAGACATGAAAGTGTGCTCTGAAATCCAATGGAATTTGCTCCAATGGAGATGTGTATCAGAGGCAGTAAGAACCTGGGAGAACAGGCCTGAACGCTGCCTCAAGACAGTCAGGCTAATTGATTCTACAAGTGACCTTCCCTTGTTTGGGGGGAAAAGAAAGTTGATGTTACCAAATCCCTGAAATGAAGCGACTTCCTCCTCGTCTGTCATTGCAGCTGCTTGGGCGACCTCCTGCCCTCTCTGCTTGCCATCTCTTCATCCCATGTCCCTTCTAAAGCAAGTACCCTGTGCTCTCCAGAAATCCCTCTAGACTCCTTATAATGAAAGTCTACAACCTTGATTTTCTTGTCCCTCACACCACATCACTCCCAAACTGCTCTCCACATCCCTCATCATCCTCCCGCCTTCCGGTTCTAAAATATTTCTTTCTTTCACACTATTTTCTCCACCTATTAAAATCCAACTAATTTCATGAGCGTGTCAATGCTGATTCCTTGAAGCCTGCTTTGAATCTCCCAGCTCCATTTAATTACAAATTCTATGCATTTCCACAGCACTCATTTGTAGACATCTCTGACATTCGGTTCATTCTGCTACAATGATCAGTGTTGACATATCTACCCTTTTTGCCACATAGTTCCCGGAAGGTAAGGATTCTGTCTTTCATTATCCAATAGATGGATGATAATAATAATAACCATCACAAAATACTGCCCATAGTCCAGTGATAATGGCACATCTACAATCTTGGTTTCTTCTTACTTACATCAAGGTTTTAGGAATTCGGGCTGGAGAGATGCTTTAGAGGTTAAGGTGCTTGATGGGAAGCCTGAGGACCCATAGTCCACACTCCAGATCCTGTGCTCACACATGACCACTAGGTGGCGCAAGCATCTGGAGTGCCACTGCAGTGGTTGAGGCCCCCAGCATGCCAATTCTCTCTCTCTCTCTCTAAAAAAGTATAAGTTCAAAAAGTAAAAAATAAGAATAGTAATAATGGAAATTCCAGTGTGTTACTTAGCATCATTGGCTCACCTTGGAAATGTTTCTTTGTGAGTCAGTGATGCCAGATGGCCGGTGTCGTCATGGCTCCCAGTGTTTCTGGGGACAGGAGGCTGAGACCATGCAGGGTTGGATGTATGCTGTGTGGGTGCTTTCCTGAGCCCAGCAGCCCCCCGAATGCTTGAAGGGGAATCTGACGCCATTTGCTTTGAGGAAGGTTAAGTTGAAATGCAAGAAGATTTTGGAGTATTAGCATAAGATCTTTATGGTGAATTCTTGTACATAAATAAGATTCCATTGTCAGAAGTGATGCCAGGAAGCTTTGCAAACGCCTACATGTTAATACCCAAATGAAGAGTTTGTTGTACATTATGAAATGTGGAAATGCTTCACACTTACAAAGATCCTTGACAAAAGAATGTGCTGATTAGAGAAAAGATGTATGTGTGTGTGTGTTTTCCAAGTGTAATTTTCTGATGCAGAAAAACGTGAAGGAGGGGCTGGAGTGTTGGCTTAGCAGTTAAAGCACTTGCTTACAAAACCAAAGGACCCAAGTTCGATTCCCCATGTAAGCCAGATGTACATGGTGGTTCATGTGTCTGGAGTTTGTTTGTGCACCCATTCTTTTTCTTTCTGCGCCTCTTCCTCTCTCTCTCTCTCTCTCTTTCTCTCTCTCTCAAGAAATAAATAAAAATAAAATATTTTTAAAAAAGTATGAGGAAGCTGAAGAAAATCAGAGGGGATGAGAGGAGTGATTGCAGTCTCTTCTCTTCTCTTTCCTCCCCTCCCCTTTCTCCTCTTCTCCTCTCCCCTCCTCTCTCTTCTCTTCCTCCTTTCTCCCTCTTCTCTTTTTGCCTATCCTGCAGTGAGGGTACTTGGGTGTGGGGTGTGGACAAGTGTCTGGTGGATCCATCATTATCTGGCCGACACTCAAAGGTGGTCTGGAGCAGAGAGAAGGGGACTACAAATCTTCCTCCCTTCTTTTCAGCAACTTCTTCCTCTATATGCAGGGTCTGTGCAGCCAGCCTCTGATTGGCACGTATGTATCTGTCTGTCTGTCTGTCTTTCTCTCTCTACCTTCTTCCTACAGCCTTTCAGGAGCATTCTACTGCCAAGCTATAGCCTCATCCCTCTTTTCTTGCTTTTTTTGAGACAAGGTCTCACCAAGTAGCCCAGGACGACCTTGAGCTCATTTTGTCGTCAAGGCAAGCCTTGAACTTGGGCTCATCTTGCCTCAGCCTCCCAAGAATCTGGGATGACGCTCTGTCGTCTCTTACGCTTCGTTTTCCATCTAACCCAGTTTCTGGTTCCTTGGATCTCATACCAGGAACTTACTTGTTGCTGTGAACAAATACCTGACCAGAAATAAGTGAAGGAAGGAAAGAGTTTATCTGTGGCTCCCAGTGTCAAGGGTGAATTGCACAGTGGGGAATGCCCATCAGGCTGGCGCTATCCCTTTGCAACCAGGAAGCAGAGGAGGAGCAGGAAGGAGGCCTGGGCTCTAAAACACCTCAACGCCTGCTCCCCAGTGAGGTACTTACTCCTTCAAGGCTCCACCTCCTAATGGTTCCTCAACCTTCTTGAATAGTACCATCAACTGGGAACCAAGTGTTCAAACACATGAACCATGGGACACAAACAATACTCAAACAATAGCTGTGTCTGGCCGTCATAGGTGGCAGAATGGCCTGCTTGCCTCCCTGGGACAGAAAAGGCTGGCTAGGTAAAAGGATAGAGAGCTTCCTGTGTCTGCAGACATATTCACTGGAGGGTTTTCTCTCCTCCCCAAAGGTCCTGCAGGTGAAGACACTTGGGATCTGGGGAGATGGCTGAGTTAGCAAACTGCCTTCCAAGCGTGAGGGACCTGAGTTTGATCCCCAGTAAGGACATAAAAATGCTTGACATCACGACATTACCTCCAGCCCCGGGACTAGGGAGGTGAAGACAGAGGGTCCCTGGGGTTCACTGGCCAGCCAGTCAAGACTAATTGGTGAACTCTAAGCACATGAGAGACCCTGTCCTAAGAGAGGTGGGTGGCAATCTTAAGGTTGTCCACTAGCCTCTGTGCATGCACGCACACACACATACATGTACACATATACACACATAGAAAAAAATAAACTCAATTGAGTTCATTTTTACCTGAAAGAGTTCCTACTCAGAGGTCATGGATAAATATTAGCTTCTAGCATAGGATTCCAACATTTCAAGGCCCCTCTGTCTCTCAAGGTGGAA
Organism: Jaculus jaculus; assembly: GCF_020740685.1. NCBI lineage: Eukaryota > Metazoa > Chordata > Mammalia > Rodentia > Dipodidae > Jaculus > Jaculus jaculus. The sequence continues at coordinate 88,212,224 of NC_059113.1, read as the reverse complement.
GAGAACTTGACCTCTATGTATCGTAGCATCGCACTTATAAAATTGTGCTCATAAAACCCACCACACAGGGAGTTTGTGAGGAGTAAGCTAATTTAGATACAGCACGTAGAAGAATGTCTGGCCCATAATAAACCCTATATAAATATCAAGCTATTATTACTGCGAAGTGCTTCTGCCTGCTACTCAAAAATTCCATTTATGGTACTTGAAATAGACTTGCCAGGGGGAGTAGTAGCCTTCTTGACCTGAGGACCAACTGAGGCACTGAGATAAATCAACTGGCCAGTGGAGGTCAGGTTGTGTCCACAGTGCTGCTGGCTACATCCGGTTTCAGTATCTGTGTGTGCTGCTCGGTTCTTAAGAAAGGATGGAATTCCTAAGGCGATTGAGAAATCGTGTGGGGCCTGGGAAGATGGCTCAGTGGTTAAGCATGCTTACTACACTAGCCTGCTGTCCAGATTCCCCAGAACCCATGTACAACTGGGCATAGTTATGGTGCATGTGTCTGCAATCTTAATGCACCCAGGGCAGAGGCAGGAGGACTCAGGAGATTCTCAAAGCTCACGAGCCGGCTAGACTAGCATCCCCAGCAGTAAGCAAGAAGACAGACCCTGTCTCAAAGAAGGTAAAAGGTGAGGACAGACAGACACCCTGAGGTTGTTGTCTGACCATGTGTGTGTGTATATATACACAGAGAGAGGGAGAGAGTCCTGTGGCACCAAGTTGTGTGTCTGTTGGGAAAGAGGTCGAATGTAGATTCAAGAATGGTAAGGGGCATGGCGGCGCACAGCTGTCATCCCGCCACTCATGGGGCAGAGGTAGGAGGATCACTGTGGGTTCGAGGCCAGTCTAAGACAACGTAGTAGTAAATTCCAGGTCAGCAGCCTAGCTTCTTGCCCTGGGAACCCTTTCCCTCTGTCTTCTAAGTGTTGGGATTCCAGGGGGTGTGCCACAGCCAGCCAGCATTGACGTGGGTACTAGGGATCCAAGTCAGGTCCCCTCGTATACACAGCAAGTTCTCTGTCCACTGAGCCATCTCACCATCTCTTCTTGGTGGGTTGCCCTCGAACTTGCTCTTTAGAGCGAGCACACCAGGAACGTGGGATCCTCTGGCCTCAGCCTCTTGCTTAAGCATGGATTAATTACAGTCCTGTATCACCAGTCCTGTATGATTCCAGGATGGTTATCAATCCCTCTTCTGTTCTGCACATGGTTCTCATAGGAAGCGCATCCAGAAAAGGTCAGAAGGCAGATGAACTCCAAGATCTATCAGCTTTCCCCAGTGACTGACTGCCTTGAACACTTGTGTATATCTCTTCTTTCTTTTAACTGTTTTCTCCTTTTCTTCTCATTGAGGAGTGAGGAGCCGTCAAATATGTGTGAAGATCTCTTCTTTCCTATTACTGATGCATGTTTTTATCATTTTGTTCTAGAGTAGTGGGAAGATTTTTGATTGACCTTGAGTTCATTCAATGTCTGTGACAGTTAAAAATGATATGAACACTTGTTTACTTAATGGAATGCGTCTGTGTGTAAGTTCACATCCATGGCTCTATCTGTAGCTGCCCCTTAGATAGACCCAAACTCCTTATGTTCTTTTCAAACCTCTGGATGTAGCTTCAGCTTGGGTCCAGAAGGACTAATGTAGATGATTGCTGGGAAAGCCAGGATTGTGATTTTTGTTATTGTTCCAGAAGATCCAGTGTTGTGAATCTTTTCTTTTCTCTACTGCCCACAAACCAGACACTTCTGGATGATATAAAACCTTTTTCTTAGGCTGGAGAGATGACCCAGCAGTTTAAGGTGCTTGCTTGAAAAAGCCTGACAATCCAGGTTCGATTCCCCAGTACTCACATAAGCCAGATGCACAAAGTGGCACATACATCTGGAGTTTGTTTGCAATGGCACGAGGGCCTGGCATGCACATATTGTCTCTCTTTCTCTGCTTGTAAACAAAAATATATTTTTAAAAATAAAAAGGCCAACTAATGGTCATTTCTTAAAAAAAAACCACCTTTTGCTAAAAAAGAAAGTCAGCGCCTGGGGAGATGTCTCAGTCACTAAAGTGCTTACCACAAAAGTGTGAGGTCTCCAGTTTGGATCCCAAGAATCCAGGTTGGCATGGTAGCCTGCCTGGAATCTTAGCACTGTGGAAGCAGGCACAGGATGCTTGGATCAAGCTGACTCCATACACTACCTGCATTAATAGGCTCTGAGTTCAAGTAAGAGACACCACCATGGGAAATAAAATGCAGCGTGACCAACTTCAACCTCTGCGCACACACACACACACACACACATGCACACTAAACCAGGAGGACTACCTATATTTTAATCTAATGAGAATCACGTTGCCACTTTTACTTTGCTAGAAAAATAAAACCAACAGTCAAGCAGCCTTGTTAAATGCTGATGAGGTGGTAATGTCCTGCCTTGGCAAGAAACACTAGAGGCAGAGGAGGGCTTTCCTGTGGCCTGCAGATCCAGCCATCCGAGTGGTAAGCTCATCCTATTAATGAGTCCTGTCAAGTTAGACAGGAAACGGGCGAATTGGAATGTAGCTTGGGAAAGGCAAAAGCGGGGACATATTTGGCCTGTTTTTTTTTACCTTTGATGAGCTGACTTCCACCATGTCTGTAACATGAAAAATCACTGCATGTTTCCAGCTCCTCACGTCTGGAGGCTGGCGGGGGGTAGACTGCTGTGTTCTGCATGCGTTATGACCTAATGTGCTCTTCATAAAGCCAGCACTCAGGCAAAATGGATTTTGCACGTTCAGAAGCTGGAGTCTTTAAATGCTAGATTGATGGCTGAAGATGTATCAGGAGCCCATAAGCCACGTTTGTAAAGCTCCAAGGCTGAGCCCCAGAAAGCAAGAAGGAGGGCGTGATGAGGAAGCATGATGGCTTCTTTGCTCGCTTGTTTCAAGCAGTATTTTTTTTTTTTTCATGTTAACTATGCTGCCAAAATCATGTATGTCTGAGGCGGTGGGTGGGTGGTGGTGGCTTTTTGTTTGCGTGGCTTTGGCTTCGGCCGATGGAAAAAGACACGAGTACAGTCTTGATGCAAATGTTTCCCTTCAAGTTAATGACATTACTTGGCCAGATATTTCTTCACCGCTGGGCTCCCTCCAGCCTCGGAGCTTCAGCTGCCTGAACATTTTTGTTCTGAAAAGTTCTTCGTTGCTGGAAGTAGGTGGACTTGCTTGAAAAACATGGTCGGTGGAGGAAACAGGTTAAAATGATAGTGAATGTCAGCTAGTTTCTCGCTGCTGAGACAAAACGCCTGGTGAGAAGCAACGCAAGGAAGGAAGGGTTCATTTTGGCGTGTGGTTCGAGGTTACGGTGGTCCATCTTGGTCGGGGAAGCGTGGTGGCCACAGGCACTATCCTGTGCAGTCCACCGTAAGGACTTGCTTGCAAAAGCCTGACAATCCAGGTTCGATTCCCTAGTACTCACATAAACCAGATACACAAAGTGGCACATACATCTGGAGTTTGTTTGCAATGGCATGAGAAAGTTAAGAGTGATAAGGCTGCTGCTCAGCCCGCTTTCTCCTCTCCCTCCAGTTCGAGACCCCAGCCTAAGGATCAATGCTATTACAACTAAAGTTGGTCTTCCCACCTCAAGCGAGCTAACCTAGATGGCTCCTCACAAGTGTCTCCAGAGGGTCACACTTTCCTTAGGTGATTCTCAGTTCTGTCAAGGTGATCATCAATCTAAACCATCAAAGTTCAAGAGCTGGATATGTTAGATAAACAAAATGTATCCATTTTATAATCTTATCGTCATCCTGTAAAGTCCCATCCAAGTGTCCTTTCCGTATAACACCACAATTTCAAATTTGAAGCAAGGGCTGGAGAGATGGCTTAGCTATTAAGGAGCTTCCCTGTGAAGTCTGAGGGCCCAGGTTCAATTCCCCCAGAACCCACATAAGCCAGATGTACAGGGTGGTCCACGCCCCTGGAGTTTGCTTGCAGTGGCTAGAGGGCCTGTCGCACCCATTCTCTCTCAGTCTCTCTGTCTCTCTTTCTTTCTCTATCTGCCTCTTTCACTCACTCTCTCTCAAATCAAGAAAATAAACAAATAAATAAAATATTTAAAGTTTGAAGCAAATCAATTGGGATATAGTAAAAGACCTAAAGATATTAAGCCACCATTATTCTCAGGGGAAATTTCGGGAAATAAGAAAAACCACAGCCGTGCCTTCACCTCTTCTGTATGTTTCCCTTGTGTTTCACAAAGGGAAGAGCTAGCGAGGAGCTCAGCACCAACTGGAAACAGTTTTGGGCTCAAGTTTATACACAAGAGGTCTAAACTTGCACCTTGTGGATCTCATTAAAATTCAGTTGCTGGGCTGGAGAGATGGCTTAGCGGTTAAGCGCTTGCCTGTGAAGCCTAAGGACCCCGGTTCGAGGCTCGGTCCCCCAGGTCCCACGTTAGCTAGATGCACAAGGGGGCGCACGCATCTGGAGTTCGTTTGCAGAGGTTGGAAGCCCTGGCGCGCCCGTTCTCTCTCTCTCCCTCTATCTGTCTTTCTCTCTGTGTCTGTCGCTCTCAAATAAAAATAAAAAAAATTCAGTTGCTTACTTATAAGATTTTGTGTTGGTTATACACATGGTAAGATTGTCATTTAAAGGGAGTGAGTTTTGGTTTTTAAAAATACTAGGGCTAAACCCAGCGTGGTGGTGCACGCCTTTAATCCCAGCACTCAGGAGGCAGAAGTAGGAGGATTGCCGAGAGTTCGAGGCCACCCTGACACTACATAATTAATTCCAGGTCAGCCTGGACCAGAGTGATACCCTACCTCGAAAAACTAAATAAAAACAAAAATTCTAGGGCTTCTGGGAGTGGTGGCGCACGCCTTTAATCTCAGCATTGAGGAGGCAGAGGTAGGAGATCTCCATGAGTTCGAGGCTAGGCTGAGACTACATAGTAATTCCAGGTTATCCTGTGCTACAGCGATATCCTACCTTGAAGAAAAAAAAGCTAGGCTTCCACTTTTTTTTAAAAAAACCTCTTTACTTATTTATTTATTTGTGAACAACTGACAGAGAGAGAGAGAGAGAGAGAGAGAGAGAGAGAGAGAGAGAGAGAGAATGGGCACTTCAGGGCCTCCAGCCACTGCAAACGAACTCTAGATGCATGCGCCACCTTGTGCATCAAGCATACGTGGATACTGGGGAATCGAACCTTAAACTGGGGTCCTTAGGCTTCACAGGCAAGCGCTTAACCACTAAGCCATCATCCCCAAAGGCTTCCATTTTTCAACAACAAAATGAAAATGCTTTAAAAGAACCACACTGTGTTGGAATTGCGCAATACTTTCAGCCTTCCTCAGTTGTCACTTGCCAGGATGTGGCAAGTTCAAGGTTGTCATGTGCATTCCTGATTCTGTGCTCAGTAAGGCCAGCCAGGCCCTTGAAATTGGCTGCAGTGGGGGTGTTTCCACCAATCAGAATCAACAAATTTTTCTCTGGAGAGCTAGATACTAAATGTTTCCCAGCATGCCAGTGGATCTGAAGGCTAATTGTGTCACATTCATTAAGATGTGGGAGAAACCTAAAATAAATCAGACATACACAGCCACACACATGGTTTGCAATTCTGTAATTGGGTTAGAGGGCTTAAGGGAGAGTTAGCTGTGTGGCATTTTTTCTTATTTATGACCAGAGAGAGAGAGAATGGATGTGCCAGGGCCTCTAGCCACTGCAGATGAACTCCAGACACATGCGCCACCATCTGGCTTACATAGATACTGGGGAATTGAACCTGGGTCTTTAGACTTCACAGGCACGCACCTTAACCACTAGACCATCTCCTTAGCCCCCATGTGTCACTTTTGTGGGTTCATAGTAGTTTGCATGAGCTGCAAGGGGTCAGCTTTCCAGGTACCAAGCCATGAACAACCTACTCTTCCCACTGGAAGATGGAGTAAGCTCATTCACCTTTGTCCACTGAGTGTCAGCTGTATGACACATTGCTTCTTCACCCCTGGAGTGGGCTGTGATCACCTCCCAAAATGGTGTCGCACCTCAGTGAGCCCCAAACAGCTGGGTTACACTTCCTTTGCCAGTTCTAGCTCTTCTGCTCTCTTTCTATGCCTCTGTAATTGCGCTCACGAACATCTTGGCTGATGCCCTTACCAGCCTCAACCATGCTGAAAAGAGAGGAAGTGTGAGCTTCTTATTAAGCTGCAGTCCAAAGCCCCTGTCTCCTGACTAACTGGTGATGAGTCATGGTTACATAGCGAATTTGAAATCATGGATGGTCATAGAGTTGGGACCATTGTCCACGTCACAGGAAGGTTGAACAAGTATGGGGTGATGAATAGAACTCAAGGATGTAGTCAACTGGTCTAATAATGTACTTCTGTCCTAACAGTGATTTGATTTTTACTTAAGAGAATGAGACAGAGAGAGAGAGGGAGGGAGGGAGAAAATATGGTCCTGCCAGGGCCTCCAGCCACTGCAAACGAACTCTAGATGTACGCACCACATTGTGCATCTGGCTTGCATGGGTCCTGGGGAATTGAACCTGGGTCCTTTGGCTTTGCAGGCAAATACCTTAACCATTAAGCCATCTTTCCAGCTGTCTAGCAGTGATTTTATGGTACTGACATGATGGCACACAAGAAAAGCAACACCAAAACACACAGGCAGGAGAGTCCTGGAATATTTTTTCTGCGACTGTAATATATGCATACAAACAAAATGCCCCAACGAGCAAAAAATAAATGACTAGTTGTAATAGATACTATTTTACAGCTACAAAATTTGGAGGTATAAGGAGACATGGAGTCAAAATAATAAGCAACGATCACACCATTGTTTTTTTTAAAAAGACATTTTTATTTATTTATTGGGAGAGAGAGGATGGGGGGAGAGGCAGATGGAGGGAGAAAATGGATTCACTGGTGTTTCCAGCTGCTGCAAGTGAACTCCAGACGCACATGTCACCTTGTATAAGTGGCTCACATGGGTTCTGGGGAGTCGAACCGTGGTCCTTAGGTTTCAGAGGCAAGCACCTTAACCGCTAAGCCATCCCTCCACCCCTCCTCCCTTCAACCCCTCATGGTTCCCTATCATGGCTTGGGCGCTTTGACCAGTGTAAAGAACTTCTCCTGTCCCTGGGATTCTCCGAGCTCACAGACAGTCGGCCTCATAGCCTAATGCTGCTCTGCTCATGTACTTTGAAAATCTGACCCGGAAGATTGTCGGCCAAGAACATAGAAAATGGGGCTGGAGAGATGGCTTAGCGGTTAAGCACTTGCCTGTGAAGCCTAAGGACCTCGGTTCGAGGCTCAATTCCCCATGATCCACGTTAGCCAGATGCACAAGGTGGCACCTGTGTCTGGAGTTCGTTTGCAGTGGCTGGAAGCCCTGGCGTGCCCATTCTCTCGCTGTCTCTCTCTCTCCCCCTCTTTCTCTCTCTGTCTGTTGCTCTCAAATAAATAAAAATTAAAAAAATAATTAAAAAAAAAAGAGAACATAGAAAATGATTATCCGTGTGTTGGCAGCTGCCTCGAGCCATTGTCGGCCACGTAGATGAACCATTCACTGTCTTGCTGTGGCATTCATGCCACCTGGCGGCTGGTGCCCCACTTCTCAGCCTAGTCTATGGGCCAGCAGCTTGGGCCTCAAGTAACCTGCTTCTAAGGGTGAAGAAACCCCTGCCTCAGTTGTTCACCAACATCGTCCCTAACTGAGGAGAGACGGTGTCATTGGGAAAGTGTTTGCCTCGTGAGCACGAAGCCCTGAGTTCAATCCCCAGCGTCCACACAGACTTACCACGTGTGGTTTTGTGTGACTATAAAGCCAGCAATGGAGAGGTGGACATGTGACAATCTCTGGGACTTGCTGGCCAGTCAGTCCAGCCTAATTGGTGAGCTCCAGGCCAGTGTCTTGAAAGAGGTGGGGTGGGGGGTGGACATTGCTGAAGGACAGTCAAGGCAGCCCTTGGGCCTCCCCATAATTGCCCACAGGAACACACATGCACTTACACACCTGAACCTTCACACACACACAGACCCACATGTACACAGTGCATTAACAAAAGATATTAAAATCAGCGGTGGGTTTAAGGAAGAGAAAAGTTCACATGACTGGGGAGAGAATGTTTTCTTTGTGGTTACTGTCTTTTCTCTGCACTTACTTCTATCTCCATTGAAAACTTATTGGCAGTGGGAACTGTAAGAGTGTTGAGTCTCTCCAGCGTTACAAGAGTTAACTTGGAATTGCAAAAGAAATCATATTTTCTGAAGTAATTGGCTAGTTTTAAACCTCTAAAGTTGGCACACAATACCGGAATTCTCTCTCTCTCTCTCTCTCTCTCTTTTGTTTTGCTTTTCAGTTAATTCTTTAAAAATTTTTTTAATTTTATTTATTTATTTATTTGAGAGTAACAGACACAGAGAGAAAGACAGATAGAGGGAGAGAGAGAGAATGGGCGCGCCAGGGCTTCCAGCCTCTGCAAACGAACTCCAGACGCGTGCGCCTCCTTGTGCATCTGGCTAACGTGGGGCCTGGGGAACCGAGCCTCGAACCGGGGTCCTTAGGCTTCACAGGCAAGCGCTTAACCGCTAAGCCAACTCTCCAGCCCTAATTTAAAAATTTTTAATGACAATTTCCATAATTGCAGACAATAACCAGTAGTCCATGGTAATTCCCTCCGTCCCCTCACTTTCCCCTTTGCAACTCCACTCTCCGTCATACCCTTTTCCCTGCTCAGTCTCTCTTTTATTTTGACGTGATCATTTTTTTCCTCCTATTATGATGGTCTTATGTAGGTAGTGTCAGGCATTGCGAGGTCATGGATATCCAGGCCATTTTGTGTCTGGAGGAGCTGCGCTTGATGACTCACTACTGTAATCCCAGCACTTGGGATGTGGAGACAGGATGACCAGGAACTCAAGGCCATCCACAGCTGTGACCCTGCCACCAAAAAAAAAAAAAAAAAAAATTACCCATCATCTATCACTGATCCTAATCCTAACCCCCAGCCCATGATTTATTTAAACTACATTTTTTGTTCGTTTTGTTTTTCGAGGTAGGGTCTTGCTCTCACCCAGGCTGACCTAAAAATTAGTCTCAGGCTGGCATTGAACTCACAGGAATCTTCCTACCTCAGTTCACGAGTGCTGGGATGAAAGGCATGCACCACCACTCCTGGCTTTAACTTTTTAAATTTTCAAACTGCTCTAGGTTTACAGAAAAGTTACAAAGCTAGTGGAGAGACACCCCAAGCCCCAAAACCTATCTTTCCTGCTTTCCAACCAGAGCCATGTTTCTCTTGTTCCTAGATTGGCAGTGTTTCCTGGCCAAGGAAGCTAAGTTGCTGCACTGAACACTAATCGTATTTGATTAAGGCTAATTACAGTGCTGTCGCATAAAAAAGTGGGGTGGGGGGAAGCTGGCTTTTTCCACTAGCAGTGAAACAACCTGCTGTCTGTCTGCCGACTTAATAGCTTTAATTGCCAGAACAGAATCAAGACCCAGTGGGATGTGTTGGAACATTCGAGCGGGTACGAAATATTTCGATGGGATTGGGTTGTGGAACTGGTTTTGCTCTAAGTGGAGCTGGAATCGCTGTGAACGAGTGAGTCGTACACCCTAAAAGGGAACACTGTTGAGGTGTGCTCTGACACAACAAGTTAGTTTATTAACGCTCTATACCCCGTTCACATGAGCCAAGCCCACCAGTGATACGCTTGACGTCCCAATTAACATGATGAATGACGTTAGGTGTCTACGTACACCTTGCCTGGGGGTGGGGGGTGGTCATTCTTCCTTCGAGTCACTGAAAACTTTGTTTTTCCGTGTAATCTAACATGTGGACACTTCCTTCACCCAACTGGGTGCCTATACTCAGGCCATCAGTTAGGAAGTCAGCCATGAGGGCAACCACCCCCATGTTTTATTATCTTTTAGCCTCTGGCTGTTATAGACATGTAAGTGAAAGGTAAAGTACATGTAATCCACCTGCAGGAAGAGAGTCTAAAAAACTGATTTTGGGAAGTGGGGTCTATGACAGACCCACTGGAGGGGCCTTGTAAAGATGGTGGCATCTGACTGACTTGTCCCCATTCAGACACCAGCACCCGTTTTAGGGGAATCTCACAGAACGTGCATGCCAGTAAGTTTTCTGAAAACACGGTGTCCAGGTACAAATAACCCTTTATCTGCAATGATAGAGATAACTCATTCTACCTTAGAAGCATTGAATTCCTTGGAGTTACAACTTTTTAAGGGAAGGGATTGTTAATTTTAATTATTATTTCTTAGCATACAAAAATAGGAGTTTCCTTACCACATCTTACACACATAACACCCAAATGTTTAATACACATAGACCCAAAAGAGTCTCAATGGAAGACTGGTGGAGAGGATGTTTTCCTAACTTGAGGGACAGGTGACATGTCAGAGGCAAGAAGATCAAGCTGAGTTTCTCCGGTCATTTGTGTCATTTTCCAGAGCCCACTTCTGCAGAGAGGAGTGGCCACTACTTACTAGCAGCCAGGGCCACCAAGAATGATGGCTCCCCTTGGTTGCCCCACGAGCCCAGATCTGTTCCTGAATGGGACCGATGACTCTGGTGTTCCTAAAGGAGTCTCCATGTGCCCAGCATGGCCGTCGCCTGTGCCTCGCTTAAGGCCAAATGATGCCTGTGACTCTATTTGAAATCAAGCCACCTGCATGATCCCTGAAGGAGTGGCAGGGCCTGATCAACATATTTGTACTGGGGAGGATTCTTCTCACTTAAAAAAGTATTTTATTTATTTGAGCTGGGCATGGTGGTGCACGCCTTTAATCCCAGCACTCGGGAGGCAGAGGTAGGAGGATTGCCGTGAGTTCAAGACCACCCTGAGACTACAGAGTTAATTCCAGGTCAGCCTGGACCAGAGTGAGACCCTACCTCGGAAAACCAAAAAGAAAAAAAAAAATTTATTTATTTGGGGGGGGGGGGAATACGCAGAGAGAGACGGGGAAAGGGAGAGAGAGAGAGAGAGTGGGTACACCAGGGCCTCCAGCCAATGCAAACAAACTCCAAACACATGCCACCTTGTGCATCTGGCTTATGTGGGTTCTGGGAAATCAAACCTGGGTCCTTTGGCTTTGCAGGCGAGAGCCTTAACCGCAAAGCTATCTCTCCAGCTTTTCTCACTTAAAAATACTTATTTATTTATTTTTAACATTTATTTATTTGAGAGAGGTAGAGAGAAAGAGGGGTCGGGAGAAGGGACATGCCAGGGCCTTCAACTGCTACAAACGAACTCCAGATGCATGTGTCACCTTATGCATCTTTGGCTTTGCAGTCAAACACCTTAACTGCCAAGCCAACTCTCCAGCCCTTTTTAAATTAATTGATTAATTAGTTTATTTATTTATTTATTTGTCATTTAGTGTGCATACGTGTTCATGAGTGCTGGGACATGCATGCCACAGCTTCTGACTCCTGTGTGTGATCTGGGGATTCGAACTCAGGTATTTAGCGTACCACAGCAGGCACTTTTTCTAGGAGTCATCTGCCTAGCCCTCGCCTTACTTTTGTTCCCATTCCTTACCCCTTAGCCAGAATTTGGGCAACCTCTGTACCCCCAGATTTCCTCACTGGCCCAAGCCTTCAAGCAGCCATGGGGAGAAGCAAAGCTCTTCCTGGGGCTTTTCAGATGTGCAAAAAGCTTAAGATGCTAAGAAGAGATGGGAAAGTACAGAAGTCTGGGGATTTCTGCTCTTCGAGTTCTTATTGCTATTTTTTTCCCCCTTCCATTTCCCTTTGCCTCATCTACTAACTCTTTGAGGCTTAAGAGACCCAAAGTGAAGTTTGTCCTAATTTTAAACTTGTCTCTGTGGCTGCCCTGTAATTTTCGTTCCATGGCCTAAATTGGAACGTGTCTCCGTAGGTTGGCCTCAGAACATCTCTTTGTGTGAAGCTTTACCAAGCTGCACTTGGCATAGTGGAAGAGCTCAGGCATTTAAAACGAGGCCACTGTGAGAAGAGCTCTGTCCAGTTTTAGATGATCCTGAAGGGGGAGGGGCAGACATAACTGTTGGCTGAAACCAATTATCTCTCAAAGCAAGCCCCACATCGGCAGAGCCCAGGGTATGATGTTCATATTCTTTGTATAACACAATTAAATTTTCAAAATTTTGGGGGCTGGGGAGGTAGTTCAGGCAATAAAGTCCCTGTCTCACAAGGTGCTGTCCCCAAAACCCAGGTAAAAATGCTGAGGATCATGGTGTCTGCCTGTTATCCCAGCACCGAAAAGGCAAAGTCAAAGACAGAAAGGTGTCTGGGGCTTGCAGATCACATAGGCAAGCCTGCTTGGTGAGTTTCAGGACAGGAAAAGATCCTGTCTCAAAAAAAGGTGTTTGGTACTTGAGAAATAATAGCCAAGGTTATCCCCTGGCCTCCACATGGTTATACACACATATGCACCTGCAAGCTCACAGAAATATAAGACACTGTCATTCAAGGTTATCTAATTCAGATTCTTTCTCTCTGTGAACTTTCCAAGATTAAAGCCGTGGCTCTATCATGAGGGTTATGTAGTGCCCTCATTTTCAATTAGGTCCCACTCCATATTGTCTCCTCGAACAGGCTTCTTAGAAAGACCTGGAACTCAGAGCTTGGGAGATAGCTTAATAGTTAAAGGTGGGGCTGGAGAGATGGCGTAGCGGTTAAGCGCTTGCCTGTGAAGCCTAAGGACCCTGGTTCGAGGCTCGGCTCCCCAGGTCCCACGTTAGCCAGATGCACAAGGGGGCGCATGCATCTGGAGTTCGTTTGCAGAGGCTGGAAGCCCTGGCGTGCCCATTCTCTCTCTCTCCCTCTATCTGCCTTTCTCTCTGTGTCTGTTGCTCTCAAATAAATAAATAAAAAATTAAAAAAAAATAGTTAAAGGTGCTTGTTTGCTAAGCCTGATGGCATGGGGTTCGGTTCTCCATTATACACATAAAGCCAAATGCACAAAGTGGTTCATAAGTCCGGAGTTTGTCCACAGTGGCAAGAGGCCCTGATGTGCCCATGATCCCCCCCGCCCGTCTCTATTTCTCTCTCTCTTAAATAAGTTTAAAAGGAAGAAAGAAAGAAAGGAAGGAAGGAAGGAAGGAAGGAAGGAAGGAAGGAAGGAAGGAAGGAAGGAAGGAAGGAAGGAAGGAAGGAAGGAAGGGAGGAAGGAAAAGAAAAGAAAAGGAAAGAAAGAAAGAAAGAAAGAAAGAAAGAAAGAAAGAAAGAAAGAAAGAAAGAAAGAGGGAGAGAAAGACTTTGGGCTGGAGAGGTGGCTTATTGGTTATGGCACTTGCCACAAAGCCAAAAGACCCAGGTTCGATTCCCAAGTACCCATATAAAGCTAGATGCACAAGATGGTGCATGTGTCTGGGGTTTGTTTACAGTGACCAGAGGCCCTGGTGCACACATTCTCTCTCTCTCTCTCTCTCTCTCTCTCTCTCAAATAAAGTATTAACAAAAAAGAATGAACCACTATACCTTCTTTCTCTCTGAATTTCTAAGACACACATACCCCTGTGACTCTCTTTAAGTAAACGACACTCTCTCTAATCTGTCAGCGTATTCCTCATGGCAGGCCTAAGGTCGAGTATAGAACAGGATCTTAATGAATAGTTTTCCAATTAACTAATGAATTTCTATTCCCTGTGGTGATCCAGCAAGCAAGGGCTGTCTCCCACTCCCATCCTGAGGACTAATGGCCTGAGCCAGCTCTACCTCTACTGGGAAAACGGAACGTGTCTACTGCTGCACATGAATTGACCCCACAAATAGGGGATCACTATTTATTTAGCCAGGAGATGGAAGAAATCAGCAGTCACTATTCGAGATGATTCTTTCCTCAGTTATAGCTGGTGCTCTCCCAGCTTAGACTATCTGTTGGTAGGCTTTTGGTTTCGGCCGGGGTCCAGAGTACCCCCGACACTTCAATACCTGCCAGTGGTTGAAGTGGAAAAGACTCACAGACGTGAGCACCAGTCCTGGCCCCTTGACTTTTATTTTAGGAGTGAGCCTGGAACTTGACCTTGATGGCAGCTGTTGCCTATGCCACAGTGGTATCCAAGAAGTGGGTCTTCCATCCTATCCAAGGCATATCATGAAGTGTGGTACCATTGAAGTCTCCGAGTGAGGGCTTCCACCAAAACCCACCTACAGCCTGATTCTCCGATTGCACAATCAAAGCGGGGGAAACACCCACACCCCAAGGCTCTTCCCGAAGCCTTCAATTCTATGGGTAACTGGATTTTTGTTTGATTTTCAAGGTAGAGTCTTGCTCTAGCCCAGGCTGACTTCTATAGTCTCAGGGTAGCCTCAAACTCATGGCAATCCTCCTACTTCTGCCTCCTGAATGCTGGGATTAAAGGTGTGCGCCACCATGCTCGGCTAATCTGACTTTTGTACATGGATGTCAGGGCTTGGAAATGGTAAGATTCACTTTGCTTACAAGCTACCTACTTAAGACAGGGGATTGTGTAAAGTGCTTTAGTTATAACTTGGAAAAAAACTCTATGATGAAACTCAAGGGGGTGGCCTCGAACTCACAGCGATCCTCCTACCTCTGCCTCCCAAGTGGTGGGATTAAAGGTGTGCGCCACCACGCCCAGCTAGGTTACCCCTTTTTTTTTTAATTTTTTGTTTATTTATTTGAGAGCAACAGACAGAGAGAGAGAGAGAATGCTCCAGGGCCTCCAGCCACTGCAAACAAACTCCATATGCCTGCGCCCCCTTGTGCATCTGTCTAACGTGGGTCCTGGAGAATCGAGCCTCGAACCAGGGTCCTTAGGCTTCACAGGCAAGCACTTAACTGCTAAGCCATCTCTCCAGCCCTAGGTTACTCTTAATGTAACCACACTTTACCAGATCTGCACCTTTTACGATCTCTTATATGAACTACCCCTCTATTCCCCCCCTGCCAGCTAAAGTCTGTTCCTTCTCTGATGAGCTCTCACTCTTAGGCAGCTGTTGCTGTCCACCTCACATTGGAGCCTCATGAGATCATTGCATGGATCCCCTCTCTAGTTAGACTATCAAGCCATCAGCAATAGAAGCTCTGGCATATCCACCACATAGGTGTCCTCCTCCACCTTTTCTGTACATAGACCACACCCAGAATATGTTTGGAAAGAACAGATGAACAGTGATGGAATGCAGACATTGACTGAACATCTTCAGGAGTCAGCAGCAGCTCCATGGCTAAGTGTTCATAGCTAAAGGGTCACGCGTAACTCCCGACATGATTGATAGTTGAAAATACAAGTGTCCCCATGACGATACCTGTAGATAAAGAGCAATGACATCATTCAACAACTTCCCTGTGTCCACTTTTGCTCACAGCATCTTCTTTTTGATGCCAGGGCTGGGTATTGTTTGTGAAATTCACTCAGGAAAACTTAGTAATTTTCCAACATAGTTAATATTCAGCTATGAAAAATCACCTACAGTTTAAATGGTGAAGAGATGCTAATTTATACATATATACGTATGCTCAGAATGCCTAATTAATGATCCCCCATGTCAGTCACGGATATGTTAATGAGCTTCTTTGCCTCCTGTGTTTGAAGTGTGTGGCTCCTATTGGCTTCATGTTGGGGGAACCGTCTAGCTGCGGGTTCGTAAATGTCGCAAAATAGCAGCAAGACAAGTAACTAGCCCGTAGGCAGCGATGCAGAAGTTGCAGAAATGGGAAAGGGCACCATTGTCCTAATGTAGTGTGAGAAGATGCAAACCCAGGAGCAGCCCCAAGCAGCCGGCCACCTTCACAGCGGCTCCTTGCTGGTATAGACAGGCTGCCTTGGGGCAGGGAGGTCTGTCTTAGGTCCAAACACTGGAGCATCTCTCTAGCCTTTTGTTTTTTTTTTTAATTTTTAATTTATTTATTTGAGAGCGACAGACACAGAGAGAAAGACAGGTAGAGGGAGAGAGAGAGAATGGGCACGCCAGGGCTTCCAGCTTCTGCAAACAAACTCCAGACGCGTGCGCCCCCTTGTGCATCTGGCTAACGTGGGACCTGGGGAGCCGAGCCTCAAGCTGGGGTCCTTAGGCTTCACAGGCAAGTGCTTAACCGCTAAGCCATCTCTCCAGCCCCTCTCTAACCTTTTAATCAAAACGGCTTTGTGGTAATGGCAACTCTAGCTGTAGACATTAGCCTGTATTTACATGTAGGATGTTTTCAGAACCCAGAGAAATGTCTCCTCATTACTTCTACAGTGTCTTTGCACCCTCTTCATTTCATTTAATTTCTTAAATGTTTATTTTTTAAGAATGTACTTCATATGGACACATCATGTGTTGGTACCATCTTTCCCCTCCTCCCTGAGGAGAGCCCTCCTCAGTGGAGTTGCTGATATTCCCCATGGGGTGGAGGGTTATTCATTGTGAGAACAGCAGTCACCCTCTTGGTGTGTGGTGGGGGTGCACCTGTGTGCATGTGTGTAAAGGCCAGAAGACTTGGAGTATCATTCCTTAGGCGCAGTCCTTTTTTTTTTTTTTTTTTTCCTTATTTGAGATAGGATTTCTCACTGGGCTAGAACTCAAGTAGGCTAGATAAAAAATCCTCCTGCCACTGGGCGTGGTGGCACATGCCTTTAATCCCGGCACTTGGGAGGAAGAGGTAGATGGATCACCGTGAGTTCGAAGCCACCCTCAGATTACACAGTGAATTCTAGGTCAGCCTGGGCTAGAGTGAGACCCTACTTCGAAAAACAAAATAAAACAACAACAAAATATCCTACTGCCTCCATCTCCCTAGCCTTGGAACTGCAGGCACATGTTCATCATTTTTACATGGATTTGGGGGATCAAACTTAACACCTCTTCATGCTTGTGAGACAAGCACCCAGTGGTTACCCCTGTCTCCCCCCCACCCGCCTCTCTGCCTTCTTTTTTTTTTCAATTAAAAATTTTTATTAACATTTTCCATGATTATAAAATATATCCCATGGTCTCTCTGCCTTCTTAATGCATTTTGTTTTCTTTCTCAGAAGTCTTGACCGATTTTCTGCTATAGTTCTTCCTCTTTCACTTTAGCACTGTTGGGTTTGGTTATCAACTTGCTTCTTTTTAAAAATATTTATGGGGCTGGAGAGATGGCTTAGCGGTTAAGCGCTTGCCTGTGAAGCCTAAGGACCCCGGTTCGAGGCTCGGTTCCCCAGGTCCCACGTTAGCCAGATGCACAAGGGGGCGCACGCGTCTGGAGTTCGTTTGCAGAGGCTGGAAGCCCTGGCGCACCCATTCTCTCTCTCTCCCTCTATCTGTCTTTCTCTCTGTGTCTGTCGCTCTCAAACAAATAAATAAAAAAAAATTAAAAAAAATATTTATGCATTTTTAAAAATGTACTTACTTGAAAAGAGAGAATGAATATGGGTGTGCCAGGGTCTCTTGCTGCAGCAAAAGAACTCCAGATGCATGCACCATTCTGTGCATCTGGCTTTCTGTGGGTACTTGCGGAATTGAACCCAGGCAGAGTTTATAAGCAATTTCCTTTAACCACTGAGCCATCTTTACAGCGCAACTTGCTTCTTTTTGACTGGAGCTTTAGAAGAATGTAGTGAGTATCTGAAGCCCATTAAAAGGCACATAACATTGCTCCCCACTATCTCCTATTTCTGATCCTCTCATAAAATGTGCTTCAGAAGAGCCTGAGGCTGGAGAACTTGGCCCCAACACCTGGTTCTGCCAAACTCCTGCTGCGTGACATCAGGAAAGTGACCAGCCTGGCTGTGCCTTTTCTGCTCCCGGATATACAAAATGCCAAGCATTTGACATTTCCTGAGGACGCAGAGAAAAAGCCCACTGGGAACATCCGGCAGCCTAAGCGACTGGATGAAAATGGCCCAGTGGCACATGAGTTTGTGCCTGGCGTCATCTGCGCTCAGGGCCACGAAGCCCTTCTCCTGAGTTCGAAGCCCAGGGCTCGGCCTTTCTCCCCTGTCAGCAAATGCACAGGTCCTCAGCCTGCTTCGCGGCCTCCTGCAGGAGACCATCTCCTCCACCTCTGCCCCTGGGGAGCCACACACCATAGAGGGGTAGTGCCCTCCTGCGTGTGCACAGGGGCAGAGAGAGGCTCGCCTGCCCCACTCCTCGGTCCCTCCCGCCTTCCCTCTCTGCGCTTGTCAGGCATGGGAGGAGGAAGGATCTACTGCCAAGGGCTTCTTTCATCCAGGGTCTGGACTTTTCTTTCTATGCCAAAAGCTAAACTTTTGCTTGCTCAGAGTGGAACTTGGAGATCGTTCTGCTTGCCCTGACTCCTTTTCTTTTTTCTTTTCCTTCTTTTCTTTTCTTTTCTTTTCTTTTCTTTTCTTTTCTTTTCTCTTCTCTTCTTTTCTCTTCTCTTCTCCTCTTCTGTTTTCTTTCTTCCTCCCTCCCTCCCCCACCCTCTCTTTCTTTCTTTTGTAATTTTTCAAGGTAGGGGCTTGCTCTAGCCCAAGCTGACTTGGAATCAGTCTCAGGCTAGCCTAGAATTTACAGCGATCCTCCTACCTCATCCTCCCAAGTGCTAGGATTAAAGGTGTGTGCCACCACACCTTGCTTTTCCTTCTTTCTTTTTGCACATGTATATGTGTGGATGTATATGTATGCACCAGTGTGTACACAGGCACATAGAGGCCAGAAGACAACCTCAGGAATGCTGGCCACCTCATTTTGAGACAGAGTTGTCGCTCATTGCTCCAGAGCTTACCAAATAGGGTTCAACTGGCTAGTCAGCGAGCCCCAGGGATAGTCCAATCTCTGTCTCCCTGGCACTGGGATTACAGGCATGCGTCACCATGCCCAGCATTTTTATGGATGCTCTTTGGAGTGAACTCAGGTTTCTGTACTTGCAAAGCCAGCACTTATGGATTGAACTCCCTCCCCAGCCCTCTCCTTGACATTTTGAAGAAACATTATTCTCTGAGTGATAGCAGAGTTTGACTCTGTACAATCCTGATCTATCACTGAAATGTCTGGTGGCTTTTGCAGACCAGTGAAGCAAAGCATTCTAATGAGTGACTCCAAGGAAGCTGTCATGTGCAGCTTTGCAGGCCCTAGCATCACCCACATGAGAGAGAGAGATGGAGGGGGAGAGATAGGCAGTTAGAGAGGGAATGGGTGTGCCAGGGCCTCCAGCTGCTGCAAACGAACTCCAGACACATGTGCCACCTTGTGTATCTGGCCTATGAAGGTCCAGGGGAGTTTAAGCTGGGTCCTTTGGCTTTGCCAGAAAGCACCTTAACTGCTAAGCCATCTCTCCAGCCTGACATTTGTGATTTGAGATTACAGTCACTTCCAGGAAATCTTACTAGATCCTCACATGGTGCATATGCCAGGAATCATTATCTCCATTTGACAGGGAATCAACCCAAAACTCAGAAGGAGCAGGTGGGCAACTAACCTGCTAGTTCCGCAGATGGGAGGCTCTGGGTTCTCACTGGAACTCAAGAGATTTCTAGTCAGTTGCTCCGTGTGTGCCCTTCCCACATTGTTGGCTTTAAACAAGAAAGATTTCTGCTGAATTTCCCAATTAGGCTAGTGGGAGGTCAGAGAGGCTTGTGCTCCAGATCCACATGGTCACTCAGGAGATCCAGGGTGACAGGAACTCCTCCTGCAGTCGCCTGTGTGGCCTTCACACAGCACCTCTTTCTCTGCTCACTGCCCATTGGCCAGAACTAGTGACATGCCCCCCACCCCGTCCCCCGTTAGCTACGTGGGAGCCTGGATAGTTTCTCCAACATAGCCTTGATCTCCAGAAATCTCTGCAGGAAGCTTCTAGTGCATTTAAAGATACTGTGCAACATGGGGCAGCCAGTTGGAATTAGGCAACTCCATCATAAATACTGTAAGTAGAGCATTTCATTTGTTGAAGGATGGAAGTGACAAAAGCAATTTAAGCACCAGTTGACATATGAGGTGATTGTCAAGAGAAGAAAGAAACAATTAGAATCACAATAGATCATGTTCACCTCACCCTTTTGTGGTGTGATCTTGTTAAAATTGGCATTTTCTTCAAAAGATAAACAGAAAATACATGATTTAAATTTAATGGTTTCTAGAGAAATTTTCAAGTTACTCTTTAAGAAATACCAGGGCTCACTCTTAAGATATTTAAAAAATTTATTAGGCGTCTCATGCTCAGCATCCCTCCCTCCAGCTGACCCAGAAAAGCATTTGTCTTGTCACTAGGGCGATTGTTTTGATAGATAACCCTGACTCTATAGCTCTCTTGTCTAGGCTCCTGGTTCCACAGTGGCTCAATCCAGATTCCCTGTGTGGAGCTCAGGGTAGTGGATTTAGAGAAAAACTCCAATCAGAGGTATGGGCAAGTTGTCTCTGAGTTACACATAGGGTTTGGGTTTAGGCGGCATTTGGGGGGGGTCACATGATTTTAGCATATTTAGAGATAAAAGAGACACCCTGCTTCCTGAGCAGTGCAAGGCCAGCCTAGACTCCTGACTTGTCTCATGCAAAGTGCCTTCCTCCCTCCATCCCTGGCCATAAAGTGACCTAACTATGCCTGGACATAAAACAGCACTCCAAATTGCATTTGCTCGTGAGAGTCATTGTGATTGTCAATGTGCAGAGCCTCCAGCCATCTTCCCCTGGCATCACCGTGGAGCCTCGGCAGACACAGCTGGGTTTCCTGGATTTCAGCGTTTTTCTTTAACAAAAGTCACTCTTGGGCTAGAGGGATGGCTTAGCGGTTAAGGCGACTCCCTACAAAGCCAAAGGATCCCGGTTCGATTCTCCAGGACCCACGTAAGCCAGATGCATAAGGGGGAAAGGGGGCGCATGTATCTGGAGCCTGTTTGCAGTGGTTGGAGGCCCTGGTGGCCCATTCTCTCTCTCTCTCTCTCTCTCTCCTTCTGCCTCTTTCTCTGTATTAAATAAGTAAATAAATAATAAATTTTTTTTTAAAGTCACTCTTAAGTGCACAAAATCAGTATGTGGTATTAGAATAAATGATACAAGAAAGTGTAACTTAACCATGGTGTACTATTGTATTTTTTAGTCTTTTTATTTATTTATTTATTTATTTATTTATTTATTTATTTATTTATTTGTAAGCAGAGAGAGAGACAGAGAGAATGGGCTCACCAGGGCCTCTAGCCACTGCAAACAAACTTCAGATGCATGTGCCACTTTGTGCATCTGGCTTCACGTGGGTCCTGGGGAATCAAACCTGGGTTGTTAGGCTTTGCAGGCAAGCCCCTTAACTGCTGAGCCATCTCTCCAGCTGCCAGTTTGTATTTTTTTTAAAGCCTAGGCCCACAAGTGCATGTATGCGTGCTTGAGGCGTCATGGGGAAGATGTATTTGAAAATGGGATGCATGCTTAGCTGTGGAAAAGGAAACTGAGGGACAGGAAGAAAGGGACGGAGAAGACATTTATCCTTCTCCAGATAGTGCGTGTCCTGCCGACTTGTAAGTTACATGTAGAAGACACAAATCCTGAAAGTTTTCATGCCACTGAGAGAATACATCGAGGCGCTGTTGGTCCCTGGGGCCTATTTTGAAAACTAGTGGTACAAAGTGTTGACGTTTCCAGACACATAAAGCTCTACTTCTCTGGAAACCACATGGAATCTGTACAAGTCCTGCTATGGCTGCCGAGTGTGTGTTCACGGGCTGAGCTCTCTCTCTCTCTCAGGGACCCTCCCTCCTTGCGGTGGTGAGAGAGCATCGCTCCTGGTTATTCCTAAATGTGAGAGCCACGGATGCCAGCTTGCTTCTCTCACGTCACTGTGCAGTGTGGGCATTTCACCAAGAGGCAGCCACTTCCTTCCCCTTGGAACTCCTCCAAGGATCTTGGCATCTTTGACTTCCTGGTCATGGCTAGGGGAAGGGGGAGAGGGCTCAATGGATGCTGGGAAGGATTGCTGGGAGTTTATATGGGTCACTCCTGGAAGTGGCACACAGCCTTTTTGCCCACATTCTTTTGGCAAGAATCAAATGTTCTGCTTGCTTTCAGGTGCAAGGGCTGCTGGGTAAGGTAGTCTTTGGCTGGGCAACCATTTAATGGTCTCAAATCTAATCCCCACAGTGGATGCTCAGGTCTTTGGTGGAGAGCTAGCCCTTCCTGACACAGGTAACACTCTTAGAGTCTCACTCTAGCCCAGGCTGACCTGGAATTCACTATGTAGTCTCAGGGTGGCCTCGAACTCACAGTAGTCCTCCTACCTTTGCCCACAGTTAACGTTCTTAAATGTTCCCGGTTTCCTTTTCGTTACAGTGTCTTTGCAGGATACTCACGCATCTGATTTATGCCCTGCATCCCTCCCTCCCTCCTTCCTGTCTTTCTTCCTCTCTTTCTTTCTTCGCACATGTGTATGTGGGTGCATGTGTATGTAGAAGCCCGAGGACAATCTGGGGTGCAGTAGTTTGAATGTATGCTCCCCCAGATTCATCAGATATTTTATTAAAGCTTCATTAAAAGCAATTAAAGCCAGAGGCGTCACTGGGGTAGGCCTGGTCTCCAGTGCAAAGGTGTGCAGA
The DNA here is from genome assembly GCF_020740685.1 of Jaculus jaculus. Lineage (NCBI taxonomy): Eukaryota > Metazoa > Chordata > Mammalia > Rodentia > Dipodidae > Jaculus > Jaculus jaculus. The sequence continues at coordinate 88,189,753 of NC_059113.1, read as the reverse complement.
GAAGTCTGAGTTCTGGGGCCCCTGCTGCTTGCCACGCGTGTATTTGTCGCTGCGTTGGGTTTTGACAGGCCGTTTGGTTATCTCTCTGCTCGGATGGATGGGAGCGGCTTCTTCCGCCACTGACGGAACTTCCCCTGGATCTGCGGGCTTGAAACAAATCCTTCCTCCCAGAAACGTGCCATCCCAGCCACAGGCAGCTATCTCCAGCACTGGGCGTCATTCTCAGCTCTGTTTTGAGACAGGGTCTGTCATTGGCTTGGAACTCACCTCTCACTGGTGAGGCCACACTTAGTGGTCAGCAAGCGTCATCTCCCTGGTGCTAGAATTACACCCATTATTGACTTGGGTACTGGGGATGAAAGTGGGGTCTTCATGCTTGAGAAGGAAATGGATCAAGATCAGCTTTCCCCCAACTTCTAACTGGATGATTTCTCCACCATCCAACACCATCAAACCCAGAGAGTGGCCCAGACAAAGGGGCTCCAACACACACACATCCCAGCCCGTGTGTCAAACACTGCAGGCATATTATATCATCCCTTTACTTTGCTATCCAGAAATTTCCTGGCATCCTTTTTGCTTACAAAACTTTCTTTTGCTTCTGGGGAGAAAATTAAAGAAAAAAAATTTTAAAGTGAGCAAACACAAATCAGCAATAAAAGAAGTTTTCTTCTCTTAAACACTGGCTCATAAGGCTGGTCAGAACCAGGCAGCCCGACCTTTCCTCCCCCATTAATCCACCAGCAGCAGGAAGGGAAGCCTAAGTTGACTCCCTCCTCCGCAGCTCGGCTTGCGTCAGCCCCCAAAATAGAAACGTCGAGATGAAGCTGAAGTGATGATGGAAAAGCAATCGGGGTGCCTTCGTGCCCTGCCATCCCCAACCTCCGCTGGCCAGCCTGTGGGGGGAGCTGGGGGGGGGGATGAGGCCACGCCCCTTGTCATTTCTACATCTGGTTCTCTTCCTGGCTGTGTCAGTGGGCTCTGTGGCCACTTTTCTCCATGTCAGCACTTCCCGAATTGCTGACTGTAAACACAGAAGGCAAGCCAGCCTGCTACTGAGACACCCACAAGGAAAACAGCTCTGGGTCATGGATGATTGCCTGGGTGTGACTTACGCCCCCCCCCTCCAGACCCCCATCGCCCTTCCAGCACAAGCCCTCCATAAAGTTCTGGTCTTTATGGTTAGGGTTAGTATAGGATGGAGAGAAAGAGAGAGCGACAGACAGGAAGAAAAGGATGCTTGCCTGGTGGAGATTTTGTTCTTAAGGTTGTAAATGTCTATTTCCTACTAGAGCTTTTCTGTGGGAACAGCGACAGCAGGGGAAGGGAACAGTTGAGGTAGGAGGGGCTCCAGGAACCAAAATGAGATTCTAACACCCAAACCTGTATGTAGACAGAAGTCGAGAGCCTTTGAGTGAAGTGATTCTCCATGGTCTGGGAAGGAAAAGGTTACCAAAAGGCCATCTGTCAACTGGACAGTCCCCACGTCCTCCCAGCTGGCCCAGAGCACGAAGAAGACTGTGATGTGGGTGATGTTTGCAGAGAGGAGCGTGCCTGGGCTGGGCAGTCTGGAGCACCGGTTTGGGGGACCTCCACAGACCAGCATGTGTTCCTCTGTAACCTGTCAAACAACCATTGACAGAGAGCCATGCGGATTAGGATCTGGTAGGCCTGAACCAGGAGAACGTGGCACCCAGTTCTAGAGAGCTTGCTCGTTTCGCGTCTTGTCCTGAGAAATGCCACTCCCGCTGTCCCCGTGGGAAAGAACTGGGTAATCAGGGTGGAGTAACAGCTTCACGTCTCCCTGTGGTGGCCGCAGGTGTAGGAACGATGGGAGGCAGGTGCTGGGGGCATCAGGGTCCTCCAAAAACAAAGAACCGTGTCGACACTTCAAAACTGACCACAGAACCCATGAGAGTGCTCCAGAGAGAAAGAACGTGTCTGATTGCTGTTCATACTCCTGTTCAGAAGAACTGCAGAGCTGTGTCTGTAATTACACTCTGCCAAGCGTCTATAACTGCCTAGCAGAAGGTAGGGCGGATTTTAATTTGTGGGACTTCAAGGACATTAGAAGGTAGCTATAAAGTTGGTTCAGCTTTTGTATTTCTGCTACTCAGAATCTACCTATTTACCATGGGAGAAGGAGGCAGAGACCAACACAGAAAGAGATATATCTTTCAAGGAATTGGCTCATTTGTTGGAGGTTTGTGGAGCAGGCTGGCAAACTCAAGATTAAGATGACAATCTACAGGCTGGTAAATTCAGGCAGCTTTTCTGTGACACGGACTCAGTTGCAGAATTTGTTTCTTCTAGAAACTTCAATATTGGCCCCATGGACTTTCATTGGATTGGATGAGGGGATGAGGCCCACCCACATCACAGAGGGTGATCTGCCTTACCGAATTTGTTAATAATATAAATGTTGGTTATATTAAAAAAACAACACTTCACAACAGCATCTAGACGGGAGGTTGTTTATTTGGGGCTCTTGGGGTTTTGGTTTCACCCTTGGTTGGTTTTTTTGTTAGTTTTGTTTGTCTGTGTGCATGTATTAGTGGTGTGGTGCGGTGTGGTGTGGTGTGTGATGCATTGTCGGGAATGTGCCCTTGTGATGTCCCATTTGCTCTCCTGCAGTGGGGTCGCCCGCCTACAATGGCTGAGTGCAGTTTTAGGATATTGCATTCCATTGCTTTTCTGCCCGGTCTTGTTTTAAAGTAAGGGTCTATTTTCCCTAATTGATAGTTTCCGTGGCTCCTATGATTCTTGGCTCTCGGCTCCCCTGTGGGAGCGGGGTTACAGGCCCATGTGGCCACGCCCAGCTGTTTGATATAGGATCTGGGGATTTGAACTCAGGTAGCCTCAGGCCCCTGCATACTTTCGCCGAAAGCACACTTACCCACTGAGCAATCTCTCAAGCCCTCTTGCTGCCTTATTTGCTTTGGGAGTCAGACTCAAACTCACCCAGACCAGCCTCAAGTTCTCTGCCCTCCTTCGTCAGCCTCCAACTGCTGGCATGTGCCCGTGCTCCCCGATTAGACTTAGTATTTGAACACCAATCAACTAGGCACCATAGCCGAAGCAAGTTGACTCATAATACGAGCAGTCATCCCGTGGAGAATTCCAGGACATTAAAAGCATGGAAATGAAACCGCAAGCAGTAGTCAGAAGGATTTTAAGATAAATAATATTTTTAGACTCCATAGTTTGATAAACTTCATGTAAATTAAGAGTGGAATGTTTTAGTTGCATTTCCGTAGGTCAGATGATAGGGATGTCTTTGCAATAAAAGTTGTATTTAAGCCAGGCTCCAGTGACAGGCTAGCTGTTCATTTGTTTGTTTGTTTGTGACACACTATATGTGGCATAGTCTCTAATCTAGTGGGCGCTTGTTGGAAGTAGTCTTTTTTACATCAGTGTCCAGTGGCTGTTGTGTGGGCCAGTTGGGAGCTCTGAAACTGTGGAAGTTCGATTCCTGATAGTGCCTGAGTGTTATGATCAGAGCCTGAATGGAATTGATTTCCATTGTCCCTCTGTACTTTCAGATGTCATCAAGACAGATGGGGGGTGGGTGGGTATAGCCATAGGGAAAAGCTTCACACTGGGGTGTCACTCATGGGTTCAAGTCTCAGTTTTGTCTCTAGCATGTTTTTTAAAAAATATTTTATTTTATTTTATTTATCTATTAGAGAGAGAGAGAGAGAATAAGCATACCAAGGCCTCTAGCCACTGCAAAGGAAGTCCAAACACATGTGCCACTTACGCATCTGGCTTACTTGGGTCCTGGGGAATTGACCTGGATCCTTACACTTCACAGGCAAGTGCCTTAACTGCTAAGCCATCTCTATAGCAGCCTAGCATGTTTTTTAACCTTCCCCTGCCTCAGTTTCCTCACACATACTATGGGGGTGACAGGTATAGTTTTTACCCTATAATAATCTTGTGAGGATTCATTCTATTAACTAAGTGTCTCTATAAAATCCTGATCAAGCATTTGCTATGATAATCAGATAAAACCTGAATAGAGAGTTGAGATGGTGGAAGAGAAGTTTCTAGAAATATTTTTCCTTGGAGCTCTGCTATAATTCCTTACGTGTTTGAGACCACTTTATAGCATTGTCTTTTGGGAGACTCCATCCATAATCCTCTTACATGAATCAAAACCAGGATGTATACCAAATCCTGCCCCGTAGTTAATAGAGTCATGGGGAATTTCCAGGGTATTAATAATGAGCTCATGCACCTATGAATGTTAAATGTCTTGGAAGCAGTTTCCTGATGAGCAAATAGCAAAAGTGGAGATGGTCATGCTTTAATTGCCCGAGAGGAAGTGAAATACAGTTTTTAGTCCTTTTCCAAGCAATTATTGGAAAGATGAAAAATTTTCTCCGAAGGCCAATCTGGTTCTTCCTGGCCAAGTGAGAGCAGAAAGGGTATTTAGTAAATGTTTGCCTCATACACATGTTATTTGTCTTTATATATTGGCGGGGCAGGGGGGAGGCAGGAGGAAGAATCTATATAGAGTTTTGGGTTTTCTTTTTTTTAATTTTTTTTTTGCATGTGCATGGTATGCATGCATGTGGATATGGGTGTTCACATGTTTGTGGTCACGCCTCTTAGTGCTGGATGCATGTGCTCATTTGTGCGTGTGACTGTGGAGGTAGATGTCAGGTGTCCCCTGTCATTCTCCACCGTATTCTTTGGAGACACGATCTCTTGCTCAGCCTAGAGCTAACCGATCCAGCAAGTCTATTAGTCAGTGATCCCAGAGATTCCCTGTCTCTGTCTCCGAGCTCTGGGATGACAGGAGCAAGTTGCAATGCCCAACATTTTACATGGATGCTGGGGACCCACACTCAAATCCTCACACTTGCACAGCAAGCGCTTGACCCACGAGCCGTCTTCCCAACCCTGGTTTTTGTACTTTCCATGTTTGGCTTTTTGGCACAAAGCAGTAGCTTTGATTGTTCTAAAAATCCTGATCCTGAATTAAGCCTCGCTACATGCCACATACTATAGAAGGTGTTTTATGTGTGTCATCCTGCCCTGTAAATTTCAAACTAACCCGGCAAAGCCTGGGCGTGGGGGTGCGTGCCTTTAATCCCAGCACTCGGGAGGCAGAGGTAGGAGGATCGCCGTGAGTTCGAGGCCACCCTGAGACTACATAGTCTCATTCCAGGTCAGCCTCGGCTAGAGTGAGACCCTACCTCAGAAAACCAAAAATAAATAAATAAATAGCAAAACAAAATAATCCAGCAAATTTTGTGGCATAAATACCATAACTTTCAATTTGAGGGAATTGAGGCTTACAGAGGTTCATTTATTCTAGGTGCACAACAGGTAAGTGAAGTGGATTCAGGGTGGCAGAAATGCAGAAGCCCAGATACTTTATAGATGCCTTCTAGGGACCTCCTTTTAGTTTTGTAAGTCAAAGTCAGTCCCCTTTTCTGTTAGAGACTTGCACGGGCTTGGCAAGATGGGGGTCAAGTTACTTCTTTTAGTAAATATCGCTGAGCCTGACCCGCTATGCTCAGGAAGTTAGCGTCTGCTAACATTACTTTAGTATGACATGGAGCAAGGCTGGCCTGGTTACTCGACAGTAGACCTGGGTGTGTAGCTTGTCTCCTGTGGACAGGGGCCATCTCTGGAGGAGATGAAGGCATAGGACCTGGCTGTGACCATCTGTTCACGACCATGCAGTGACCAGCAACGTCCACCCTTGGAGGCAGGAAGGCAATGCCATCTAAAGTAGATCTGGAGTTACAGGAAGGGTGAAGTGGGGATAAAATGTAGCGGAGACTAGAAGAAAATCTCCAGCTCAAAAAAAAAAATTATAATACTACAAAGTTCACGTCTACTGTGTGTGCGTTTTCAGAAAGAGTGATGCTTTTTATGAAAAGGAACCACAACCATATCCATGACTAATGTTAAAATAAACAGGGGGTTGCACAATGCAGAGTCCTCTGCTATATTTAGAATAAAACTTGGTGTTTTTGCTGTCGGGATGGGAGCTTAATTATAGCATGTTGCACATCTCCCTTTTGTAAAGTGCGTGTGCGTATGTGTGTGTGCGTGTGTTAGCCTGAGAACTTCGGGTGCTGTTTGTTTTCCTGTGGAAACATTAGGAGATCAAGGGTTGATGTAGTTTATGGATCATATTTCTTGACCTTCAGTAAACTGATAACCTCCCGGAAAGCATAAAGCATATTTAAAAAAAATTTTTATTTATGTAAGAGAGAGAGAGACCTACAGAGAAAGGCAAATAGGAAGAGAATGGTTGTGTCAGGGCCTCTAGCCACTGTGAACAAACTCCAGACCCATGTGCTGCCATGTGCATCTGGCTTACACAGGTGCTGGGGAATCAAACCTGGGCCCTTAAGCTTAGCAGGCAAGCGCCTTAACCACTAAGCAATCTCTCCAGCCCCCACCCAGAATATTTTATTCCTCTGTTTTAACTTTACCTTATTACTCCTCTGCTCCTTATTTACTTACAAAACCAGAAATGTCATGTGATACCTAGAAGGTTTTCACTTGGAGATACATATATGTAAATGATGCATGAATTCTTCTGCTGAATATAAAGTTTTCAGCATGAATACTTATTCCTTAAAAATAACAATAATCATTTATTCCATCATGCCCATCATTAGCAGTGCTGTGTATGGGTTAGTTACTGCTTGACTCTTAAGGCGCCCTCTCTCTTGTGTATCAGTGTGTTTAACTTCTGAGGAATTATTGCATTGAAATGATTCTCTGCTCATCACACACGCCGAAAAGAATTTGGTTCTCATCTTTATTCCTTCATTTCAACCATGAAAATTTGCTGAAACCCATCTTCCTTGGGTCTAATACAATCAACCTGCATGGTGCATAGAGATAATTAATAAACTTCTCACCTTCAAAAAACATTTTTCCCCAAGATAGGGTCTTGTTCTAGCCCTGTCTGACCTGCAATCAGTATTAGGCTGCCCTCAAGCTCATAGTGATCCTCCTACCTCAGCCTCCCGAGTGCTGGGATTAAAGGTGTGTGCCACCATGCCTGGCAGTTCTGTTGTATTTTTTAGGTTCCAAAAAAACATTTTTGGATGGGCTGGAGAGATGGCTTAGCGGTTAAGCGCTTGCCTGTGAAGCCTAAGGACCCCGGTTCGAGGCTTGGTTCCCCAGGACCCACATTAGCCAGATGCACAAGGGGCGCACGCGTCTGGAGTTCGTTTGCAGAGGCTGGAAGCCCTGGCGCGCCCATTCTCTCTCTCTCCCTCTATCTGTCTTTCTGTCTGTGTCTGTCGCTCTCAAATAAATAAATATAAAAAAAAAATTTTTTGGATGAAGTCAATGCATATATTACCTTCAGTTTCTACATATAAGAGTTTACCACACCTTATATACATTAAATGGTCAAAAGTGCATATATTGAATGGTTAATTCCAAAGAATTGAAAATGGAACTAAGACAAAATTATTTTTATCAACTGATGTTTTTTTTTTTTTTTTCTTTTGGTGGGAGAGAACATGCACAGTGTTTATTGGTATTTTTCACTCTGATTTTTACATCATGCCATTTGGGAAAATTTAACATTTTCTCATTAGAAGATGTCTAGTGCTAAAATGGGATGTAGTTAATCAGGCCTGAGGAGGTGTGCCATGCATACACTTATTAATCTGCTGGCTCTTTGTTAATGTTACTTGTTCCCAGGCAACACCTTCCATCTTCTTCTATTTGTTTCATACAGTGAATTATTAAAAACCACTAGTGGAGGCAGCTGAGGTGATAGCTCAGTGGGTACACTGCTCACCTTGCAAGCATGGGAACCCAAGTTTGATCCCCAGAACCCACATGTGAATGCTGGGCATGGCAGTGCATGCTGGTCATTCCAGCATGAGGGAGGCAAAGACAGGCAGATCCCTGGGGCTTGTGAGCCAGCCAGTCTCATCGTACTGGCAAGTCCCAGGCCAATGTGAGATCCCCTCTCAAAAATAAAAGTAAAGGCACGGAGTGATTGCTTAGTGGTTGTATCAGACGGCTTCAGGTTCACTGAGATGAACTTCCAGACCAGGCACAGTGATGGAGGAAGGGATATTTATTGAAGCTCACAGACCCAGGGGAAGTTCCATAATGGCAGAAGAAGCTGGCCTGCCTTCACAGATCCAGGCAGAGAGAGAGAAGCACAAGCCAAAGGCCACACAGCACAGCACACTTCAGGAACTCCAGCTAGGCACACTTTGTATAACTTTAGACTGAAATCTGAAACCCACCACCACACCTCAAGATCCACCCAGTGACACTGCCTCCAGCCAGGTGGCTGCAGATGCAAACTACAAACAAATAAAAAACTGAATATATTGGGGGCCATCTAATCAAACCACCACTGTGGTTAAGGGGCTTGCCTACAAAATCAAAATACCCAGGTCTGATTACCCATGCAATCCATGGAAGCCAGATGCACAAAGTGGCACATGCATCTGGAGTCCTAGGAGTATATTTAAGAAGTGTTGGGCTGGAGAGATGGCTTAGTAGTTAAGGTATTTGCCTGCAAAGCCAAAGGACTCAGGTTCAAATCCCCAGGACCCACATAAGCCAGTTTCACAAGGTGGTGCATGAGTCTGGAGTTCATTTGCAGTGGCTGGAGGCCCTGGAGCACTCTCTCACTCTCTCACTCTATCTCTCTCATAGGTAAATAAAAATATTTTTTTTTAAATTTAAAATAAATGTGTCTTTTTCTATTCTGAAATAAATAGATTAAAAACCCTGATCAGAAAGAGGAAGAGGAGGCTTGGTGAACAGGGAGACTCAAGTCATAACGTCCTAGAAACTGGGTTGATCCTGTTCAAGGGCTAGGGACTGGGTGTTGAGTGAACAGAAGCCTCCTTTTTATTATTTTATTTTATCTGAGGAAGAGAGAGAGATAAAGGGAGAAAGAGAGAGAGAGAGAGGAGGAGAGAGAGAATGGGCACGCTAGGGCCTCCAGTCACTACAAACAGACTCCAGACGCATGAGCCATCCTGTGCATCTAGCTTATACGGGTACTGGGAAATCGAACGTGGGTCCTTAGGCTTGGCAGGCAAGTGTCTTAACTACTAAGCCTTCTCTCCAGCCCGAAAGCCTCTCCTCTTTAAAATATTACCTTGGTATAGTCACACATGCCTATAACCCCACTCCAGAGCAGGGCTGAGAGAGAACAGTGGCTGGGGCTTGCTGGTCAGCCAGTGTAACCAGAAGGTGGCAGCTCCCAGGTTCAGTGACTGACTCCGTCTCAAGAAAACAAAGTGGGAGCGTGATTCATGAGGACACTCAACACTGTACTCTGGCCTGTGTTGGGTGCACACAGGGCATGCACATGTGGACATGCACACACACACACACACTCACGCTGCACATATGCACACAAGCTTTTTAAATGGTGTCCTTAGACCTTCAACCTCACCCTAACACCACCAGGCTTTGGTAGTGGACAATCAACAGATGGGCAAACAGAGAGCTGGCTGCTGACATGGGAGACCTGCTAGTGAAGGAGGCTTTCCACCACTATATGCGGCACAAAGTACCTCACATGCATTCATTGTGGGCAGGTATTTGGTCTAGGCTTAACTTCTCAACCATGTTCTTTTCCATTTGCGTTTTAGCCAAAATGATCCTGTTCATAATCCCTTCCATCCTTATAATTCCAGGAATCCCAACATGTGCTTACATCCTTAAGCCTATACATCCTCACCTTGCCAAGCCCTATGGTCTGCCTCCCTCCCCAGGGCTCAGATTACATTGGTTTCCTGTTTATCCTTTCTGAGGCTCTGTTTCTTCTTTACTTCCTTTCTGTATTTTAAAAAATATTTATTTATTTGAGAGAGAAAGAGGAAGGGAGAGAGAGGGGGGAAGGGAGGAAGAGAGTGGGTGTGCCAGGACCTCCAGCCACTGCAAATAAACTCCAGATGCATGTGCCACCTCGTGCATCTGGCTTTATGTGGGTCCTGGGGAATCAATCTCAGGTCCTTAGGCTTTGCAGGCAAACACCTTAATTGGTTTGCCATTTCTCCAGCCCCCTTTCTGTATTTTTATAGCCCCAGCAATAATGAATGGCTCCTCTTGATTCTCTTCCTTCAGATCTTGCTGGTTTCCCCCAGAACCTTCTTTCCCATCTGAATGCCATAAAGATTAGATGCTTGTTTTTTCTTTCTCTATAATATAAAGAAGCATCTTTCTATCCTGTAAATTTATATGATCAGAGGGAGGAAGCATTGCTCAAAACAACCTCATGCTTTAAGTTTTTCATTTTGGAAGAATCCTTCTACTAGGTGAGATGTTCTTTTACAACTTGTCAACTCTCATTTTTCATATATACATTGATTTATACATTTGTTTCAAAACTGTGTTTTGTTACATGTTACCACAGAAGAAGATTTAAAATATAAATATGCAAATATTTATCTAAACATTTTATCTTTGGAAAAATTTAACATCAGGATTTTAGAGTTATGATAGTTATCCCAGTAGAGCAGAGAAAAAAAAATTGTCTAAATTTATTGAGCTGAAAATGTTTTCTTTTCTTTTCATAATTTCATCAATATCTGCTTTATTTTAGCTTTGGAAAATAAAATGACCATAATCACGATTGAGGTTTCTAACACAACCACTATAGCCTGAGTTTCCACAAAGTTTACATGTGTACTAGCTTGATTGCATGCACAATGATAAACTTGAATTGTCTGTGATTAATATTTGGAATTGTTCAACAGGGATGTGCGTTGGTAAGGAAAAATGTCTTGAAGTTGCATGATCTATTGAAGGTTGATTTAAGTCATCTTTCTCTAACCTAAGTATGAGCCTCAGACTAAGTGACCTCATACAGTGACTCCCCAAGGGGTGACTCTCAGATAAATTCTTATGAAAAGTGTTATGTTCAGATTAATCAAGAGAAGTAAGTAATCACAAGGAGTTCCAGGCCACAGCATGTTTGTGGTGAGGCAGAGGATGGGTAATTCAAAAGGCTTCAACTGGGCCGGAGAGATGGCTTAGCTGTTAAGGCGCTTGCCTGCAAAACCTAAGAATCCCTGTTTGACTCTAGATTCCACCATTGCCAGACGCACACGGTGACACAAATGTGCAAAGTCACACATGTGCACAAGGAGGCACATGCATCTGGAGTTTGATTACAGTGGCTGGGGCCCCTGGTGTGCCAATTCTCTTTCTCCCTTTCGCTTTCTCACATAAAATAAAAAGCCACTCTGTTGGGCTTGCCTAAAAGCAAAACAAGGCTTCAAGCCAGTGTCTATCAGACTTCATAACAGACCCTGTAAGTGGACGTGGACATAGATTCCTACATCCCGTAGCACATGGCCGCCAATAAATAAAATGAAATCTCTAGATTGTCTTCTCTTTGACATTAAGGCTTTGGTTTTGGTGCTAAAGGTTTCTAATGTCAAAAAGATTCATCAGTTCATTTAGTTGTCTTACATACAAGAGCATATTAGACCTAAGGGCACAGAGACTGACCATTGCTATGCATAGCAAGGTTTAGCATGTATAACCCACACACCCACATGAGCACAACGCAGGTTTATACCCACACGCACACAAGTGCACAGATGCTGTCTGCTCTCCTCCCCAGAATCCTCCTCGGCCCCCTCAGGTGCTTCAATAAGAACAAATTAGGATTATCTGCTAACGACCTAGTCATCCTGCATCAGAATCAGGCTATGGCATGCTTGTGGGGAAAACTTCTGAAGCATAGTAAATGCTAGTGAAAGATTTCTACAGAAGCCTCAACCTGCCTCTCCACATTGATGACTTGGTGTCAGAAACTTTCTTTGGGGAGCTGGGAAGATGATTCAGTTGGGTAAAGTGCTCGTCACACAGCATGAGGACCTGAGTTCTGATCCCCATGTAAAACATCAGGGTTAGTGGCACATGCTCATAATCACTGCATTGGGAAGGCACAGACGGACAGTCCCTGGGGCTCCTTGGCTAGCTAGTCCAGCTGAGTCGGTGAGCTCTAGGCTCAGTGAGAGACCCTGTTTCAAAAGATAAGATGAAGAGCGACTGAGGAAAACCCATGAAATGGACCTCTGGCCGCCACACCCTTGCACATACACATGCACCCCCTTATGCGTGTGTCCACATACATACACACACGCCACTCACAATCCACACTTGTAAAAAGAAGATACATTGATACACATTCTCCAGTCAATGAATCATTTTGTAGATCTGTAGAAAAACCAATGACTAAACACATACACCAACGAAAGCTAGAAAACATCTTCTACCCCACAAAGATTTTTCAAACATAATGCAGACCTAATTTATTGCAAAATTCTATAATGTGGACAGCATATGTTGCCAATAATGTATAGCTCAATCTAGAAATAGAAGCCAAAATTAAAAAGCCAGCATGTTTTTATGAAAACAAAGAGCGTTATCAGTCACCATAATGAACCCCTGGAACAGATCTACATAGTAGGGTGGAGAAGACTCTAATTTACAATTGTATGAGTGTAAAATGAACTAACACTGATACAAGAGCAAGCCTATTCATCACCATCACTCATGTTAAATATAGATTATATGACGATATCATTAATAATGAAGTCTGAGAATTGAACCAACTCCTACATTATACAAGTAAATCTTCTTTTCCTTTTTTTTTTTTTTAACATAATGTCTCCATACATAGCTCAAGTTGGCCTTGAACTCATAATCCTTCTGTGTTCTGAGTGGTGGGATTACAGGTGTGTAATCTTAATAAACAAGTCACCAGTTATTCTGTGTGTGTGTGTGTGTGTGTGTGTGTGTGTGTGTGTGTGTGTGTTGGAATATAGTGGAAAAGATCTAAGTTGGGCTGTGCCCTAAAAGTGAAGGATGGCTTGTGTTACATGTGGTATCATAGTGTACATGCGAGGAGGAATAAGTAATGGGGTCCCCATGGAGGCATTTCAAAAGCTCGTGTGCTGGGGAGAAGCCAAGAGGTGAAGCCCCAAGAGGAAGCCACCTTTTGAAAATGAGTGCTAATGGGCTGGAGAGATGGCTTAGCATTGAAGGCATTTGCCTGAGAAGCCAAAGGACCCAGGTTCAGTTCTCCAGTACTCATGTAAGCCACATGCACAAGGTGGCACATGCATCTGGAGTTCGTTTGCAGTGACTACAGGCTCTGATGCACCCATTGTCTCTCTCTCTTTTTCTCTCTTCTTCTTTCTAACTCTCATAAATAAATAAAAATTAAATAAGAAAGTGTATTCGAAGACTCATTCACAAAACAGCTAATACAGCTTTCAGAAACAGAGTACTTCCTTCACCTTGATCTAAACTAAAGCACATAAAACAGTGTTTATCGGTTCTCTTCCCCATAGATTATTTACCTTGTTCCCAAATGTATGACAAGAAGCAGCTTAAGGAAAGAAAGGTTTGTTTCCACTTGTTACAGTTCCAGGGGATTCGTCCCATCATGCCGGTTGGTGGCGGGGGCGGGCAGCGAGGCACGGAAGCAGACGCAGAGAGCTGGCTGCTCAGCACTGCGTCGTCAGTCAGGAAGCAGAGGGCGAAGAGGAAGTGAGGCCAAGCTGAACAACCTGAAAGCCAGCCCCGTGACTCACTCTTCCAGCAAGGTTCCACCATGGAAAGATCTCACAGCCTTCCCCCCCAAACAGCTTGGGATCACGTGTTCAAACACACGAAGCTATAGGCAACATTTTCCATTCAAGCGACGACAGTGACTCTCTCAGTAACAATAAGATTTGAATTTTTTCTAATTTTTACTGATTTATGAACGAGAGAGGATGGACATGCTAGGGCCTCCAGCCACTGCAACCAGATTCCAGACACATGTGCCACCATGGTGCATCTGGCCTATGTGGGTTCTGGGGAATTGAACCTGGGTCCTTTTCCTTAGGCATCGCAGGCAAGCACCTTGACTGCTAAGCCATCTCTCCAGCCCCAGATTTGAACTTTTATCCTTTCCTACAGGAGAACAGGCAGTGACTGAGAGCAGAGAAGCAAGCAGCCTTCCCGGTCACCTTGTCCTGGAGGAAGGAGGCCAATTCCATTCATGTCTTACTTGTGGTTTCCTAGTAAAAGTTTGGGTGTGGCGTAGATACCACAAAGATTAGGAGGACCTGTGGATGGTGAGGAAGGGCAGCTTATAAGAATGCCCCTAAAAACTTCTTCTTGAAACAACGCAAAAGAGCTGTAGCCAATTAGGAAATCCGCGCGCTAACATCTTTTTTGGAACGTAAACGTATAACAGTCATTCCTGAAATGCTGAGAGCCTTCTTCATGCAAAGCCTTACTTGGCGCTCTCCTTGGTGTCCTTGAATTTATAACTGTGTTATGGTTGTGACTTTTTTTCTGGGGTGATATGAACCCAAATAGGCCACCGGCAACAGACCAAGAAAATGATCGCACCCATAGTCTAGTGTAGAGAGCCAGTGATTTATTGGGGTTGCTCACAGGAACATGGGTAAGTCAAGGGCAGCTGCATTGCTGGAAAGCCCACGCCAGCACTGGTGTGATCCCCAAAAGAGCTACATCCTTGCAGCTTAGTGCACAACTTGTAGGCAGCTCTACCACAGCCTCCTCTCCCCCAGCCATTGTTTACTATGTGTACCCCTCGAGCGGGTCCTGGGAAATCTCTGGACTTTCTGGGCTTCCTGAGTCTTATGCACTTCCCTTTAAGAGGAAGCAATTCCATTAAGAGAAAATAACCACACAACCAGTTGCATGGAAGAAGAAAGAGCATATAACAGTATATTCAGAGCTGTCACTGGCAATGTCTCCAGGGGCTGAGCAAAGACAGGAGAGAAGAGGCTCCATGTTATCAGGGAGACTGGGGGAAGCATCACTGAGCAGTCAGCTTTGGAGATTGACCTTGAAAGATGGAAAAGGCTTTGGCCAGAAGGTGTCGGAACTAGGGAGAGGAATGGGAATGATGCTGGGCACAGAGGTCAGTGGTCACAAAGGGGGCTGGGGAGAGTCCCAGAACCCACGTAAAGCCAGAGGCAGCGGCATGCATCTGTAATCTCAGCCCTCCTATGCCAAGATGGGAGACAGACACGGAAGATTCCTAAGAAGCACATGGGCCAGCGAAACTGGAGTATGTAGAAGCGAACAAGAGCGAGACTGTCTCAGGGCTGGAGAGATGGCTTAGCGGTTAAGGCATTTGCCTGCAAAGTCAAAGGACCTCAGTTTGATTTCCCAGGACCCACATAAACCAGATGCACAAGGTGGCACATACATCTGGAGTTCATTTGCAGTGGCTAGAGGCCCTGGTGTGCCCATTCTTTGTCTTTCTGTCTCTCTCTGTCTGTCTTTCTCTCAAATAAATAAGTAAAAACAAAATATTTTATTTAAAAAAAAAGAAAGAGACTGTCTCAGCCAGGCGTGATGGCATGCGCCTTTAATCCCAGCGCTTGGGAGGCAGAGGTAGGAGGATCACCATGAGTTCGAGGCCACCCTGAGACTACATAGTGAATTCCAGGTCAGCCTGGGCTAGAGTGAGACCCTACCTCGAAAAATCAAAAAAAAAAAAAAAAAAAAAAAGAAAGAAAGAAAGAAAGGGACTCTGTCTCAAACAAGGTGGAAGACAAGAACAGACACCTAAGATTGTTCTCTGACCTCCACACACACATGGAGGCATGCATAGGCACACACACGCACACACACACACAGGTAAGAAGGCACAGTATAGAACTCTGTCAAAGCTCCTGGAGGATTGAGCCAAGGGCTGCAAACCGGCGTGAACCACCTGTTAGGGAAGCCAGATCATCCTGCACCGACTTGCACTTTGCTCAGTGAGCCGCGAGGAGGTTTCAGGGGATCTTGATGAATCTAGGCTTGTGAGGATGGTCGTTCTGTAGAGAGGAAAGAGTCTTCTCTTCCGCAGTCATTGTTTATACAAGAGGTCAGGGAGCTTCCACAAGTGCAAAGGGACGAAGCATACATTATTGGAGAGGTGAGGTGGCTTCAGATGAGATGTGGACGGTGAAGAGTTGCGAGAAGTCAGGGATGTGGCTGTGAGGTGTCGTATGTTCCCTGAGCAGAGAAAGAAAAGCTGTCATAGACTACAGGCTTAATGAGAAACCCACATTCACAGATTCAGTGTGTAGTGGAGGGAGTGGTGGTTAACTGACCCATCTTTAGCCATTGAGGTAGAAAAGGTTATTTATTCATGGAATTGTGTCTGGGAACGATGAGAGCTTGCCATAATTATTAGGTTCATAGATATCCAAATGTGTTTGTGCACGGGCTAGACACAGAGTAAAACTGACCATTAGTTTATCTTCATGAGGGTGGGAAATGGCTCACTATGCAAGGCCTGACAACCAGCGTTTAGATCCCCTGAGATGATGTAAACCCAGGTGCACATCGCACATGTCTGGAATCCCAGTGCACCTGTGGAGGGATGGTGTCCAGAGAATCCCAAAGCACACAGGCCAGCTAGTCTGGTGTTCACAGTAGCAAATCTCAGAGACTCTGTCTCACACAGTTGGTATGTGAGGACCAATGCCCTGAGGATGTCCTCTGACCTTCACCCACGCACTGTGGCATGCATGCGTCCATATACACACAAAAATGCAGCTTCATTATATTCATTACAATGGCTACAATGCGTAAAGTATGTATCTTTTAAAAATTATTTTATTTCAGTGCTCAGTACTGCAATATCTCTATCACACCTTCCAAGGCTCAGGGTCTAATGCAGAAGAGGTGGCGGAAAGAATGTAAGAGCCAAAGGAAGGGTAGGACTCCTTACAATGTGCTCCCTCCAGACACAAAATGGCCTGGATATCCACAGCCTCACAGTGCCTGACACTGCCTACACAAGACCATCATAAGAGGAGGAAAAGATGATGACATCAAAATAAAAGAGAGACTGATTGAGAGGGCAGGGGATATGATGGAGAGTGGAGTTTCAAAGGGGAAAGTGGGGGAAGGGAGGGTATTACCATGGGGTATTTTTTATAATCATGGAAGTTGTTAATAAAAATTTGGAAGAAAAAAATTATTTTATTTATTTGAGAGAGAAAGAGGCAGGAAGAGAGAGAGAGAATGGGCACACAGGGCCTCTAGCCACTGCAAATGAACTCCACACACACATGCACCACCCTAGTGCACTTGGTTTATGTGGGTACTGGAGAATCAAACCTGGGTCCTTAGGCTTTGCAGGCAAGTGCCTTAACCACTAAGCCATCTCTCCTGGACCGTAAAGTGTATATCTTGGCTAGGTGTGTGTGTGTGTGTGTGTGTGTGTGTGTGTGTGTGTGTGTGTGTGTGTGTTGATGTTGATGTTGATGTGTGTATGGGCACATACATACCATAGACCACATGAGGAGGTCAGAGGACAACCTCAGCATTAGAGCTCACCCTCCACCTTGTTTTAGACATGTTCTTATGGGTTGTTTGCAAATGCCAGACTAGTTGGCTCATGAGTTTCAGGATTTTCCTGCCTCTACTTCCCACTGCCACAGACTTACTGGGAATTCAGATGGGCAACACCATTTTACATGGGAGCTGGGACTGTGGAGCAAGCACCTGGGCCATCTCCCCAGCCCGTCACTATTGTTTAATTCCAAAGTCTTATTCTGATCCGTTGTGGAATCCTTGAGGCAAAGTGAAAAGTGGTTATTATTCCATGACCTAGGTCACTGTGATTCATATGGACATAGGCTTTAGAAAGTCACTTTATTTTCTGACTGTCTAAGCTAGAGCTGGCTTGTATTAGTATCAAAAGTCCTCTTAGTGGACAGTAGACCCTAGCCTTTGTGACTTGAGCAGCTGTTGCAATCGTGTTCACATCGCCGGCAGAAATCACCCAACCAAGAGCAGCTTTTGGGGGAAAAGCAAAAAGGCTTTATTGTGGCTTACAGACTCAAGGGGACGCTCCATGGTGGCAGGGGAAATGATGGCATGAGCAGAGGGTGGACATCACCTCCTGGCCAACATAAGGTGGACAATAGCAACAGGAGAGAGTGCCAAGCACTGACGTGGGGAAACTGGCTATAACACCCATAAGCCCACCCCCAACAATACACTGCCTTGAGGAGGCGTTAGTTCCCAAATCTCCATGAGCTGGAGAATCTAGCATTCAGAACACCTAAGTTTATGGAGGGTATCTGAATCAAACCACCACAGCAACTCACTTTATAATGTATCTCACTATACTTTTCAACAAACCAATGGAGTGTCCCATTCATTAAATAACCCTCTAGATGCCCAGGACCTGCCATCACTGTCCTAACTCCTCTCCCAGTAAATAGGTTGAGCATCTACCCCAAAACTAAGGGCAGTTCTAAGTGTTTGTGATTATCAATTCAGAGCATGGCGTTCATTGTCGTTGTGTTTGGAGCTTTCTGTGCCAGGGTTATGCTTGGCCATTGGGTACCAGGTGGAGGAGAGAGGGATGTAAGTGTGTATGTGTTAACATAAGAGACAAGGAAAAACAGTAAGCTCTGTGTATGAGGTCTCGAAACGGCACTGTGCACCCGATAGACAACTACTAAATCAGCGCTGTCTGCTGAGCGTGAGCACACAGCGGAGACATGGGCCAGAAGCCTGAACATCTTGATCAGTGTGGCTGTGCAGTTGTGAAGTCTGGGGAAATGGCACATAGGCAGGAAGGTGTGAGGTAATTTATGGATACAATTCCTCACAGTTGTAAGCAGGAAGCACGTCTGTGGGTCGAGGTAGGGGAGGGAGAAGCAGAAGGAAAGAACTGAAGACACTGGATGGCAGAGTGGGAGCAAAGAGTTAATTTCCAGCTTTTGTTCCCTTGGAGGTTAAGGAATAAAAATGCTCCTTTAGAATCTCTTATGACATGAGTATACGTTTATTGCTTAAGTCTCTCTCACAGATGTTATTTATTTATAATCAGACTAGATTAGCGCAGACCTTCATCATTAACCCCTAATTTACTTTAAATTGTCACTGACAAGAATCTTGTGGTGTTTTGTTATTGTACATTGCATCTATGAGTGAGGTTAATAAAGAAGAAAGTATTTAGTTACAGGAGACAAGAATAATAATTGCATTTCCATGCAGGGCTCCATCTGATGAAATTATACAGACTAGTTTAGTACTGAAAAAAAAAATCTTACTATAAAACTTTCAAGTGTATCTTTGGGAGAATTTAGGTAATAAGAAATGAAGGTCAGGGGCCAGGGATATGGCAGTGGCTCAGTGGATCAAGTGTTTGCCACACAAGCATGAAGACCAGAATTCAGACCCCCAGCACCCATGTAAATCCCAGTGGCAGCATGCCCATCCCATAATCCCTGTGCAGGAGAGGCAGAGACAGGGGAGCCCCAGGGCAGAACATTAAAATCAGAGCCATCATATGATCCAACAGTCCCATTTGGGGTAAATACGTAAAGGCGATATGAAGTCAGTCTTGCAGTGAGACAGACATCTGTGTGTCCGTGTTTGCTGCAGCCCGAGTCAGTGTCTAACAAACGCAGTCAATCCAAATGTCCATTGAGTGATGAAGGGATTTTGTACTGTAGCCCACATCCTCACACACAGGATTATTCTGGGGCTGGAGGGATGGCTCACTGGGTAGGAGCTCTTCCTGTGCAAGCCTGAGGTCTTGAGAAGACCACTGGACTTTGATTCTCAGGCCTCATAGAAAGCTGGGCATTGCCACAGTCATCTGTGACCCCCAGTCAGTAGGGGAGTGGAGACCCAAGAAACACGAGAGCTCAGAAGGGGCGAGGATGCCAAGCTCTTGGATAAGTAAGAGAGTCCAGCTCCAGTCAGAATGGGCAGAAAAGTGATGCAGCAGGATACCAGGCATGCCACTCTGGCTACCCCAGGCCACCGAAGGGAAACATACACCACACACACATATCACATTATTCACAAGCAAAAAAAAGTTCAAAGGTTGGAGAGATGGCTTAGCAGTTAAGGGCATGCCTGCGAAGCCTAAGAACCCAGGTTCAACTCCCCAGAACCCACATAAGTCAGAAGCACAAGGTCATGCATGCACACAAGGTCACACATGTGCAAAAGGTGGCACATGCGTCTCAGTTCAGTTGCAGTGGAAGAGACTCTGGCACGCCAATTTTCCCTCTCTCTCTCTCTCTCTCTCTCTCTCTCGTAGGATAAATAAAAACTAAACATTATTCAGTATTTTTAAAAGAGAAACCTTGTCATTTGCAAAAGCATGCATAAACCTGGAGGCCAGGCTGGTAAATGAACTAAGCCAAACAGATGAACACAGATACCACATGGGCTCACTGACGTGTGGCAGCTAAAAATGTTGAACTTATAGAAGCAGAGCGTAGAAGGGTGGCTGCCAGTGGCCGGTGGTGGGCACCGGGGAGATGTTAGTGTAAGGGCATGAAGTGTCACTTGTTAAGGAGAAGTAAATTCTGGAAGTCGAAAGTACATCACGATAACTATAGTTAATAGTACTTAGATACTTGAAAATGGCCGGGAGAGTAGATCTTAATGGTTCTCACCATACACAAAATGGGAAGTGTGTGAGGCCATGGATATGTTAATTAACTTGACAGTATTTATTGTCTTTACTTGGGTACATAGATCAAAACATTGTGCAATACACCTTAAATATATGCACAATTCTATTTGTCACCGACACATATGCACATTCAGATGCACATGTATATGCACTCAGACATACATTAACACACACGTAAACATCCACATATATTCACACATGTCTTCATACACCCAATGTACTTCAAGAAGGCTATACAAAAATATAATGACATAAAAATAACCTTTTTTAAAAAATTAAGAAAAAGCCCCAAACACCCTCAAAACAATGAGCCAAAAATTATATAGGAAAGCTGAAGCAATGAGAGGAAGCTCATTTTTTTGCCTAAGAAAGAAATAACCCCAATATTTGATGTGATGGATTTATGATTTACCAGCAAAGAAAAGCCAGGCAGGGAGCAGCGAGCCTATTAACAGGATATTGCCAAAATAGCTTGGGCTTGCTGAATATTCAACTTACTGGGGACTGTTTGCCGAATGTGTGCTTATTGCTTAAATCTATTTCACATGTGTTATTTATTTATAACTTTAGGATAATTTAATATGCAAAACCTCCTCTACTGAAATGTGGGTATTAATTTCCAAGCATCATTTATTGCACTTATGGCTGATAGATTGTTATGAGTCACAACTAATAAACTTGTAAGGATTAATGGAATATTGGTCCGGAAAAAAAAAAGGTGTCTTTATGGTTGCTATGTTACCACATCTGCCTGGAAGGCTGCAGTACATGAGAAGTGAGCAGGCTGTGTGTGGCACCGAGGAAGCGGGTGACAGGCAGCAGAAGACAGCCGTAAGGGGATGATTAATACCTACTAATTGAGTGGATATTGGCAGCGGTATGTTGCCCAGGACATTAAGTAGCTGGCAGAGCAGATCTCATGCTCAAACATGGTTACACTCCGGCGGAAGTGCTGGTCTATAGATTGGACTGGGGAAGGCTGTGTTGAAACAAACCTGCACAAGATTCAGCAAGCGGAAAATTACTCTATGCCTTAGGGTTTATTTTCTCTCGGCAGACAGCCTTGCTCTCCATGTAGGTACAAAGTGTTGTTGGGCAGAGAGATTGAGCAAAACAACAGCAGCAGCCTGCTGGATTTCCCTGGCATTTCAGGAGAATGAATGGAGAGCTGGGTTTGGTTTTCCTAAACCTTCCATATTCCCTCCCACTATGGAGGCTGAGGAAGCAAGCAGTGCATGCTCTGAAGTCGGGGTGAAGGGCACCGTATTGTCCCATTGGTCTAACAATGGAGGTGGAGGGGTGGACAGCTTGAGCACGGTGGGTTTGCTAACCCTCCTCACCCAAGAAGGGTGGAGCAGAGGCCAGCGGCCTCCCTTTCTGACTGGTAACAAGTGACGTCACTTTGACAACAGAGCCTGACCTGGATAGAGACTCTCCACACATGTTTTCACAGCCTCTCATTTCCCATTCACGTTTCTTTTTCTTCTTCTTCTTTCTTTTCTTTTCTTTTTTTAAAAAAAATGTAATGTGTTTTATTTGTTTGAGAGAGAAAAAGAGGCAGATAGAGAGAATAGGCACTCCAGGGCCTTCAGCCACTGCAAATGAACTTGAGACGCATGCACCACCTCGTGCATCTGGCTTATGTGGTTCCTGGGGAATTGAACCTGGGTTGTTAGGCTTTGCAGGCAAGCACCTTAACTGCTAAGCCTCCTCTCCAGCCCCCATTCATGTTTCTTCAGTAGCTCTCTGTTCCTTCCCCTCAACATACACTCACTCATGGGTGCTTGAACAAAGTCGCACCCTTACGTACATATTCACATACACACACTTACACATAGCCACGTATGTTCACAGACATACCCCCACACCGAGTCACAGACACATATTCAGATACTCAGACGGACACACACCTATTCACATACATCACATATATTCACACACAGTCACTCAGCCATATTCACACAGGCATAAATTAACATACATGCTCACACTCAGGGACCCCTACATATATACCCATGCATATGCTATCATAGACATATTGGCATAGTCACACATATTTATGCAATAGTCACGGACGCACACAGATTCACAGCTACCTTTGGATACGTGTGCACATGCACTCACAGGCAAACATTAATAGACACATTCATATACCTTCGCATATATTCACACACTCACATATTCCTCCACACACTCAGACAAGTTAGCATGCACCAGACACATTCGACTGCATTCTTGTGCACATGCAAACGCACCTCAGGTTTCTTTCCTCCTGCTGAGCGTGTTTGCAGACACAGCCCCAGGCTGATCTGAGGAAGTGGAAGGGACTTCTGGGTCTGTCACTGTCATCACTGCCTTAGACCCGAAGTCGGATTGGTCAGCTTGGATTACGTAACTATGCAGCGGGCCAAGGCTGCCCTGATGGAGGGCAATGATAGGTTTGCACGAACCTTCCGCACTGTCGCTGGCACTGGACCAGCAGCCCTGCAATCGCCAGCTCCTGGGATACAGCCTTCAGGATCCCCGGGACCCCTTTTGTGCTTCCGTCAGTGAAAATACAGAAATATTTAAGGAAATTCACTTTTGTCTTGGAAGGCACACTTCTCAATGTTGGATGTGTCCCATCTTGTCACAGCCACATGCACAGGCCTTAGGTTCAATTTCAAACACTACAGCCAAAAATAAAAAAGAGAGAGAAAAAGGCAAAAAAAAAAAGAGAGATTCAAACATGGGAGTGTCCAGGGCAAGCCATGCCGTGTCGAGAGCTGCGTGTGATAAGCCACATGGAAAAGTCTTCCCCATGCCTGTGCCCAGGTCAGAGGCTCCTTCCCAGTGTGGCTTCGCCCAGTGCAGAGCAGTACTTCACTGTGGTGTGTCACATGTGGCTCTCGCCAATGTCCTCCTGAGGGTCACGTGGTCATCCCTAACTACATGTCTCTCTCTCCCCTTCCTTCTGTCCTTGGGTCTTTCCTTCTCTTTTCTGTCCTCTCAATGCCTCTTTTTCCTCACTTCTGCATATGTTGGCACATGCATCTCACCTCGGCCTTGCTTCCATGGCACACTGTCCTTTAGGCTCTGCTGTGGGTGTTGCCTACATCTGGTTCTCTGTGTTTGGAGGGACAGAAGCTAAGGGCCCATTTCCTCTCTCCATCTGGCACCTTCCCATCCGATGCCTCATTGTGGCTCAATTGGCTGTGACGCAAAGAGCCAGCGACCTTTTGCACAACTCTTACCGGATTTGTTCATTGCCCTTAAAAAGAAGCTGTGGGGGAGAGGGTCAGAGCTGCTGGTGAATTGCATGTGAAACTGCATTAGTTCTGGGAGTTCCTTACTGTCTTTTCAACTGCTTCTCAGTCAGGTTAAACTACTTTAAAAGGATTTTTGGCAACGTGTTTCGAGAAGCGGCGATCATTAGTTAACTAATTCTTATTTGGAATTTGTGGTGAGTTTAGCTCTTCGGTTGATATTTCCTCAGTCTGACAAGGCCTTGTTGGAAGGCAGTGTTTATTTATCTTGAAATAAATGATCTGTGAGGGGGTATTTAAAACGCCTAACAAGCCTTGTTCAGCTCCCCTCCAGCACTTTAGAGACACTCATTTATATGTAAACAATCAATATGCTAATTACTAATAAGCCTTATCTGTTTATTAAAGCACTTAAATGATTCCAAGTCACTGCTAACTAAGTAACATTGAGCTAACCTTTCCTTGAGGTACTGCCTAATCTTGAGACGAATGGGGCTTAATTTCTCCTAAAGTCCTTTCCCCCTCACATGAAAACATCACTTCATTTCCAGTTAGTCCAAATTAGTGGAATATTCATCCATCCATCCATCTATCAAGACACAAACACCATGTATATATATATTCAGGTTATGAAAACATATAAACCACTGAGAAACTAATGTGTATGTCAAGCAATAAAATTCTGAGAATGGTAGAAAATTAGTGTCCTACTGTAAGAAATAAGAATGAATACCTTGGGCTGGAGAGATGGCTTAGCGGTTAAACGCTTGCCTGTGAAGCCTAAGGACCCCGGTTCGAGGCTCGGTTCCCCAGGTCCCATGTTAGCCAGATGCACAAGGGGGCGCACGCATCTGGAGTTTGTTTGCAGAGGCTGGAAGCCCTGGCGCGCCCATTCTCTCTCTCTCCCTCAATCTGTCCTTCTCTCTGTGTCTGCCACTCTCAAATAAATAAATAAATAAAAATTAAAAAAAAAAAAGAATGAATACCTTTTACTTACACAGTTATTTTTCCTACATAAATGTGGACAAGGCAAACAAGCAAAACCACTATATAAAGTGTTTAAAGAAGTTTGCTAATCAGGCTGTTATTTCAGAATGTTCTTTTAATTTTAGAAGAGCCTCCAGCAGTGTGACTTGCTGGGAGAGACTAGGGGGAGGTGTCTGGGCACCTGGGGGTGGTGAGGTGAAGATTAGGCAGAAGGAAGCTGTGGTTCCTGAGGAAGAGGGTGCATCCCATTGGATGTGTTCCAGAGTATTAGAGCTCAGATTGAAGCATTAAAAACTCAGTGAGATTATTTAGACAATGCTACTTAGTGCACGCACGCACACACACATTTTTTAATATTTAAAAATATTTTATTTATTTATTTTATTTGAGCAAGAGAGCAAAAGAGGCAGTCACAGAGAGAGTATGGGCACACCAGGGTCCCCTGACACTGCAAATGGACTCCAGACGCATGTGCCACTAAGTGCATCTGACTTTATGTAGGCACCAGGGGAGTGGAACCTGCGCTCTCAGACTTTGCAAGCAAGCGCCGTTAAGCACTGAACCATCTATCCAGTTCTTATGTTTTGAAAAAAAAATATAATAAGGTTCTTATCTGAGTCCAGCTAGACGTAGAGATTCCTTCACAATAATTAGGAACACAAGAGGCAGGATCTCAGTCACTCCAGGAGAGAGAAACAAGCAAGGACCTCACCTTTCCTTCCACTTTTCCACTCCTCTACATCTTACACCTTTTATTACTTACGTGCATGGGGTGTGTGTGTGTGTGTGTGTATCCGTGAAGCACCCAGGTGCTTACCTGTGGCCGGGTGTGCTCCACAGAGGCTGGAGACAAACCTCAGGAGTCTGCCCTATTCTTGTTTGAACCAGAATCTCTTACTGATCCTGGAGCTTGTCTTTTCGGGAGCTCTGGCAATTCCAGGGTCTCTGCTCCCCTCAGCGGGGGGGGGGGGGGACGGGACTGGAGTTACAAGCACACATAGCCGTGGCCAGCTGTTTAATGTGGGTTCTGGAGGCTGGAATTGCAGGTCTTAGGCCTTCATGCTTGCACACGAACACACTTTTACCACCCGAGCCATCTCTCCAACCCCTTTTTACTTCTTTTTGTTGTTGTTGTTTATTTTTACTTATCTGAGAGAGAGAGAGAGAGAGAGAGAGAGAGAGAGAGAGAGAGAGAATGGGTGTGCCAGGGCTTCAGCCACTGCAAATGAACTCTAGACGTGTGCACCCCCTTGTGCATCTGGCTAACGTGGGTCCTGGGGAATCGAGCCTCAAACCGGGGTCCTTAGGCTTCACAGGCAAGCGCTTAACCGCTAACCCATCTCTCCAGCCTTACTTCTTTTTTTTTGGAACCAACTGTAGCTGCCTGTCTTCTCACTCTCATTTTACACTGCCTACAAGGCCACCTAGCAAGTAGCGGAACCTTTGGTTTCATAGTTAGAAACAAAATCATGACTTTAAGTGATAACATGATAACCCTAAGAATCCAGCATGTTGAAGTGTAATCAATCAATCAGTTAGTCAATGGCCAGTGTCACATTATTCCCCACTTCTAGAAGGGTCTAAGGACTTCAGGGTACCTGAAAGCCATGACAGAGGCAGTGACCAATAAGGGGACAAGTGTCTTGTGTCAGCATGCAATAAAGATGTCTCTTTAACCTGTGGTAGTTTTTGCTTCTTACTTACCTCTGCTTCAACTTGTAACGCACCCTTCAAGCCTGCCAGCCCTGCCTCACTTAACTTTCAAGGGTCCTTCTAGCCTGACAACTTCATGATGAAGGAGCTAACCTCCTGGAGGAATTTCTGGTTGATATCTGCAAAGCGGCCAAATTCCCAGAGACAGGTAGTGTCCTATCGACCTTTGTGTCCTTGGCCTGTTTTCGTATTAGTGACAACAGGGGATGATCTTCCTCAATACGTTTGTGAATTCACCAGAAGGGCTCGTGTCTACCGTTAGGTCAGGACAAAATGGAGTCACCGAGGACAGCAGGCGGGCGACAGAGGCATAAGGAAGTGGCCATCCACATTCCACAGGGAACTGCCCAGACATTATCCCTTCCTTGCCTAACAATGCCCAGGTCTAGGTTTCCTGCCCCCTTACCTCCCACCTGGTCACTGTTCTGCTCTCACACCCTAGCTATTTCCCTTCCTCACCTTCCCCCAACTGAAGAGCTCTAGAAAGCCCACCATTTGTAATCTCAATGTTGACTTGAGGGTCAGTCCTGGCAGCTCGTCTTTTTCCCTGAATAAAAGCTTCCATCTTTGGGCTGGAGAGATGGCTTAGCGGTTAAGCGCTTGCCTGTGAAGCCTAAGGACCTCGGTTTGAGGCTCGATTCTCCAGGACCCATGTTAGCCAATGCACAAGGGGGTGCATGTGTCTGGAGTTCGTTTGCAGAGGCTGGAAGCCCTGGTGCGCCCATTCTCTCTCTCTCTCCCGCTATCTGTCTTTCTCTCTGTGTCTGTCGCTCTCAAATAAATAAATTTAAAAAAAATTAAAAGCTTCCATCTTTGCCTCAGAGGGGTCTCCATGGTTTTGGTCACTCCTAAACCTTAAATCTACAGACTGTCTGGAGATGATGGTGGGGGACAACTCTCATGATATCAAAGATATTCTTTGTGTGGATTATCCGTCTGTCCTCCAGCGTGGTCCTGTTGACCCTCTGAAGCAGAGATGGGTCGACCTCCATCTTCCACATGCTGCTTCTCTATCCTAAAGAGCATAATTCAATTATTTTTGCATCTTCTTTGCTGAAGATTACAATCACGGCTTTATTAGGAAGGATGTCTATTTTACGATCTATTTTAACAGTTTTATTCTGTGAGAGCCTTGGGGTAGAAGAGGTACTTTAAAACAAAATTTGAAGGGAAAGGGCTGGAGAGAAGGCTTAGCAGTTAAAGCACTTGCTTGCAAAGCCTAAAGACCCAGGAGTAGCCACATAAGCCAGATGTACAAGGTGACACATGCATGTGGAGTTCAGTTGCCCTGGCACACCCATTCTCTCTTTCTCTCACTCTATCTATCTATCTATCTATCTGGCCATCATCTGCCTCTTTCTCTCTCTCTCCTCACTCTCAAATAAATAAATGAAACAAATATGTTTTAGAAGTTTAAGGGAAAGAGGAAGAAGCAGTTGTAGATGCTGGCTCATGACCACCTGCATTCCTTATCTGGGCATGCTAGCCACCCATGCCAGACTTCCTGACAGCCCATGGGTCCAAAGCTCCAACCTTCTTGTATCCTAAAAGAGGGAAGGGGACTTACTCTTCCTCCTGCACACACACTTCTGTCTGTCCTGTTGGCCTATATGACAAGGCTTGGGTGTCTAGCATCTTGGAAAACAAAGGAACACATACATGTAGCCCTTTGCTTTTATACTCAGTGAGAGCATCCTAAACACGGCCTGTGTCCCAATAGCAGTCAACTCATGCCTGAGCCTCGGATCTGAAAGTCTTATTCTCCAACTCGCCCAGTCCCTAAGAACACAGCACACACCAGTGATAAGTGTTGTCCTGGTTGTAAAGATGCCAGTGTTTGTGAGCACGAACTGTTCCATGGGTCTGGTCAGTGATGTTTGAGGAGAGATGTTCCAATGGCTTCATGCGAACCTCAGTGTTTCAAACCTCCCTGGTGCCTCAAGCTTTGTGATTCTGTTTTAATAGCCGTTGAGTTATAACGGATAAAGTGTGGGCAGTCTCTAGGATGGAGAGCGCTTGCTATCCAACTTCAGAATGCCAAGTGGTGATTATGCGTGGCAGTGGCTGACTATCACCAAGGGTGAATTCTATTTCATTACCATCTAGAAATTTCATTTTGCCTTTTTCTTGTAGTTTTCCACTCTACTAGAGATTTAATATTGCACTAAAAGAGTAATAACGACATTGTTTGAAATCAAGTCTGACTTTTTTCTTTTAGCTGAGTGTGGTGATGTGTGCCTATAATCCTAACAGTTGAGAGGCTGAGGTAGGAACATCATGAATTTGAAACCAGCCTGGCCTATATAGTAGACTATCTTGAAACCCCAAAGGCTGGAAGGATAGCTCAGTAATAGGATGTTTGTTTCATGTACTCAAGACCTGATATAAATCCTTAGTAACAATCCCCATCCTAAAAGAAGAAAGAAGGTGTGGTAGTTTGAATTTATGCCACCAATAGACTCAGGAGTTTTATAACATGGATTTCCAGCTGCCTGGCTGGAAGAGGTGTCACTGGATCAAGTGCTGGGGTGCATCCCAAAGGTGTGCTTTGGGGAGGATCTGAATTCTAGCCTAAGGTATGTGGAGTGAGCTGTGCCTGGGTTGTTGTTTTGCTGTTGGTTTGGTGTTTGTTTGTAGAGCTGACTGGCTGCTGGTGGTGGATTTTTTTCTTCTTCTCTCTTTGTGGATCTGTGAAAGGGAGCCAGCTTATTCTGCCGTGATGGAACTTCCCCTGGGTCCGCAAGCTTCAATAAATCCCATTCCTCCCATAAACTGTCTGGTTCGGAGGTTCATTCCAGCAGAGTGGAGCTGACTACAACTGAGAGAGAGGAGGGAAGGAAGGAAAGAAGGAAGGGAGGGAGGGAGGGAGGATGAGAAGGAAGGGGAAACGGAGAGGAGAAAGGATGACTGTTAAGTTGAACTCCAAACAACAAAAACGAAGTCAGAGTGAGAAACAGGATCACTTCGAGGCACACAACCTCAGTAACACGTGCTGTAGACAAGATCCACAGACGGGTGCTAAGACCGGAGGGCAGGGCTGGGGAGAAGGTCCAGTGAGTGAGTCAGGTGCTTACTGAGCAGCACAAGGACCTGAGTTCGGATCCAGGCACCCGTGTAAAAACCAAATGTAGTGGCTGCTGCCTGGAATCCCAGCTCTGGGGGGGCAGAGAAAGGAGGATCCCTGGGGACTTGCTGGCCAGCAGTCCAGCCAAAGCAGTGAGCTCTGGGCTCAATACGAGAGACCCTGCCACCCAAAAACGAACAGCGGACAGTGACTGAAAAAGACACCTGGCATCAATCTCTGCCTTCCACGGGTACACACAGGCACGGGTTCATGTGCACCTTCACACATGTGTGCGCCCACTCATACAAATGTGCATGCATAACACACAATACACATTCAAGAACAAAAATAACTAATAATAAATACCATACTTGGTGGGAGGTAGTATGAGTGGAGGAGAAATGAGATTGACACAGATACACCCTCCCTATGGATATGGATTTTTCCACAGAGGGAAGGGCAGTGACTTTAGTGAGGAAACTAGCATATGCCTCCTCCCTAATCAAGTGATCAAGGAACACATTACCAACAGAAAAAGATCAATTGGCATTGCAAAGCCCTTGGAATGATGCACCATAAAGGACACACACACACTCACATACACACTGCATTTTTCTCATAATCTCTTGGGCTGGAGACATGGCTTAGTGATTAAGGCACTTGCCTGTGAAGGCTAAGGACCCATGTTCGACTCCCCAGGTCCCATGTAAGCCACAGAGAAGGTAACACAGGCACAAGGTCATGCATGTGCACAAGGTAGACACACATCTGAAGTTTGATTGCATTGCCTAGAGGTCCTGGCACACCAGTTCTCTCTCTCTCTTTCTCTCTCTCTTATTCTTTCTCTCACTCTGTCATAAAAAAAGCTAAAGCAAAAGAATTTATCATCTCATTCCAGTCATGAAGTTTTAAAAACACTCAAATTGGGGTCATGTTCAAAAATCACTTTCATCAGTTCCCTTCAAAAATGTTAAGAAAAGCCGAGCGTAGTGGTGCACACCTTTAATCCCAGCACTCGGAAGGCAGAGGTAGGAGGATTGCTGTGAGTTCGAGGCCACCCTGAGACTACACAGTTAATTCCAGTCAGCCTTGACCTGAATGAGACACTACTTCGAAAAACAAAACAAACAAAAAAAAATTGTTAAGAAAGGCAGCTGGAGAGATGATCCAGCAGTTAAGACACTTGTCTGCAAAGCCTAACAAACCAGGTTCAATTCCCCAGTACCCACATAAAGCCAGATGCACAAAGTAGAGTATCCATCTGGAGTGCATTTGCAGCAGCTGGTGGCCCTGGCTCACCCATTCACCACTCCCCTTGCAAATAAATAAATAAAATTATTTTTAAAAAGGAAATAAACTTGATAAATATTATTTAAAATGTCAAGGAATGCAAGGGAAGACTGAGAAATTGTTATAGGCATGAAGAAACTGTCAGGAATAGCAATTCTATACACCACAGAAACATCCTGGGTAAGATCTGGAGTCAGAGAGTGATGGAGAACAGAGTGAAACCCTAATAACATCTGCAGATTAATTAATAATGTTGTCTGAAAGCTAATCACCTGTTCTTCATAATTATACAGTGATTATGTATGATGTTAGCATTAGAGAAAGCCACACAAGGGAGAAGAAATACTACTCATTTTGGAACTTTTTTTGTAAGTAAAAAACTAGTTCAAGGTCTGGAGAGATGGCTTAACAGTTAAGGTGCTTGCCCGCAAAGCCAAAGGACTCAGGTTCAATTCCCCAGTACACATGTAAAACCAGAGGCACAAGGCGGCACATGTACTTGGAGTTCATTTGCAGTGGATAGAGGCCCTGGTGTGTGCAATCTTCTCTCTCTCTCTCAGCAATCAGCTGAGGAGCCATAGTGGAGGACACCTGATGTCATCTTCTGTCTGCCACCTGCAATCACACAGGCACCCATGCCTGCACACATGCGTGCATACACCACCTATGCATTACACACCACACCACACATACCACACACAAAAACTAGTTCTGTATTTTAAAATTGCTTTGGGGATGGAGAGATGGCTCAGCCGCTAAGGCGCCTGTCTGCAAAGCCTAACAACCAGGATTCAATTCCCCTGTACCCACATAAACCCAGATGCACAAAGTGGTGCATCCATCTGAAGTTTGTTTGCAGCAGCTAGAGGCCCTGGTGTTAAAATTAACCCCCCCCCCCCCCGGCAATGTGGCCTTAACCAGACAGGTACCTGTTCATTATGGCAAGGACGAAGGAATGGCACTGGACTCAGTTTATACTCTTGAGTTTTGGACCAACACTTTGTTTTTCAGCCACTGTATTTTATCTAATGTGCAAATACTCACTAAAGAGCCTTTCTCCAAGCCCATTCTAGGCATGGTTAACAAAATCAGGTATGACAAATGAGAAAAGGAGGTTTTATGTTAATAATACAAAAGATAAAGATTTTAGGTATGATTCTCTATTTTTTTATTTTGAATTCAAGAAGCTCTTAATGAGTAAACAAAATGCAGTCCAAAAAATGAGCAGACCTTATGTCCATTACTGTTCACTGAGTCTTTCATAATCTAGAATTACTATTTTAAAAAATATTCTCAGGGGCTGGAGAGATGGCTTAGCAGTTAAGGTGTTTGCCTGTGAAGCCTAAGGATCCAGGTTCAATTCTTCAGGTCCCACGTAAGCCACTTGCAGAAGGTGGCACATGCATTAGGAGTTTGTTTGCAGTGGCTAGAGGCCCTGGCACACCCATCCATTCTCCCTCCCTCTCCTCCCCCCCCCCTCTCTCTCTCTCTCTCTCTCATAAATAAAAAAATATATTTTTTTGAAAAACCAAACTCCAAACTTTCTTTAAAAAATACTCACACATAGCTTAGGTTTGATTCCCCAGGGCCCACATAAGCCAGATGCACAAAGTGACTCATGCGTCTAGAATATATTTGCAGCAGCTGGAGGCCCTGACGCTTCTATTCCCCCCCTCCCTCTCTCTCTCCCTCCCTTCTTCCCTCCCTCTCTCTCTCTCTCTCTCTCTCTCTTTTTCTCTGCTTCTTTCTCTTTGTCAAATAAACAAATAAAAATATTTTTTTTTAAAAATTACTTTCTCTTTGCTTTGTTCCATTTGGTTGGTTTGGTTCGTTGAGACAGAATTTTACTACATAGCTGAGGCTGGCCAGAATTCTCCTGTCTCAGCCTCCTAACTGCTAGGGCTATATGTATTCACCAATACCCTGAGCTCAAAATCCTCTCTTTTACCATGCTTCTCCATCAGTGGTGGAGAATTCCTTCCTGCAATGTAATTACAATTAAGCTGATGTCTCAGGGCTGGAATGCTGTTGTAGGAACACAGGCATTTTATGAGCTTCCACCTCTGAGTTGACAGAAACAGGTGACAGAAGCCTGGAGTTGTTACCGTTTCTTCTTCCATGGTAACAATGTCAAACGCCAAGAAGGAGGCAGAAATTAAAATGTGCTGCACCTGTCCAATGGAGATGGGCGAGGCCACCCATTATAGGGATGCAAATGCAGCATTACTCTGACTTCAGATGCTGGAAATGCAGCCAAGTGCCATCTAAAATAACGTTGTCAATGAGTCTCACTAACATAGGCCTCCGTCATCTTTGACAAGGGAGGGGCTGGAGAGATGGCTTAGCTGTTATAAGGTGCTTGCTTGCAAAGCCTGATGGCCGTGTACTAATCCTTACCTTAGAGGTGGCATCTCTCACTGTTCACAGTTGCAATGACCAAGTTTGCTGGCCCACGACCTTGCCTCCCCCTCTCATCTTGTCGTGGGCACATTAAGATTACAGACACTCAGGCAACAGCATCTGGCTTTACATGGGTTCTGGGGATCCAGACGCACATTTGTACAGAAAGTGCTCTATCCACTGAGCCAATTCCACAGCCCCTAATTATCTACCTTGTAATAGACCAAGGAAGCATGAAATATTTGCAGAAAAGCCTTCATCACAAAGGTTTAGAAATTCCCCAGTAGCCACATCAAGCCAGATGCACAAAGTGGCTCATTCCTCTAGAGTTTGTTTGTAGTGGCAAGAGGCCGTGACATACAAAAACTCACTCCTCACTCTCTCAAATAAATAAAACAGACAAATAAATAAAATAAATAGTAAGGTGGCTGGTGATCAGATAACCCCCAAAGTACCTCCTGTAGGAACTACGCTGCCTGCTTGGTGGAGCCTGCTCTAACAACGAAATGGAGTTTTATCCAAAGCCAACTGCAGTCAGTAACAAAGAGGCCAGCACAGGGTATGAAACTGGGCCCCTTGCTGATCCAGGGATACAATGTGCTGATCCAGAGGCCCCATCGGCCTGCTGTAGGACGGAGCAGTTCAGTGTGCTACTGATCCTTCCGGCACCATGGCATGGGTAGAGCTTCCTTTGTGTCTTTGTGCGGGGACACCAGGGATCAGAGCCGCAGTCCTTCCTGCAGGTCTTCATATTGGAGGACTTGAGATTTGGAGCCCCAGAACTCTGGCCTCCAAACCATTTGAAAGCACAGCTTTCTTCTCAAATTCATTGCAACCTAAAGTGCTGGGCTGGCAAATGCTGACAACAGTGTTCCAGCTCAGTCTTGGCTCTGTCCCCTGCTCCAGGAACCTTGGGGGGAATAGACAGGGACTTGGCCACACTCCTAGGAAATGGATGGCGCTCCAGAGAGCGCTGCGGATCGCCTTGCTTGGTGTTGCCAGGCACATGTGGGGCTGCTCTTCCAGGCTTCCTCGTGAATGAAGGGCCATTTTAGAGTAGATTGTTTTCTTTTGCATACACACGTGTGTGTATGTTTTGGGGTGCACATATGTGCACATGCATGTGCCTTTGTGTGGATGCCAGAAGACAAGCTTGGGCGTTACCCTCAGGAATACTGTCCACATGTCTCATTGAGCCAGTCTGTATGGCCAGGGAGCTCCTGGGATCCTCCTGCCTCCACTTCCCCAGTGCTAAATGACAGGTGCACACCATTACAACCGGCGACATACGCGTGTTCTGGGACTCGACGTTGGGTCTCCATGCTTGCCACGCAAACACCTTGTCATGTCCCCAGCCCCTTGGAGCAGATTTTTACATGGAACACAAGTCAGAGAAACCCAAGTCCCATGTCTCGTCATATCCAGGACTTCAAAAGCCCCAAGAGGAGATTCACTTTTCCAAAACTTCTTGGGTGAGAAATAAATGGAAATCGTGTGTCTGATTCCCTTGATTTTTCAGACTTAGCCAAGGCTGAAAACTGATCCATCGCCGTATCGACTGGTATCATTAGCTTGAGGTTAGGGACCCACCGATCTCTCTGAAGCCAGGCCTGCCTTCTTCCAGCTGCCTGTGTATTATCCTTCTATCATTTTTGCTCCTTCTCTATGGCCTTTGATATGATAATGATCTGGCACAAGAAAAGGCATTTTTTTTTTATATGAGTGCTTAAGGAATTAAAGGTGAGGGAGAAGCCAGGGGGTGTTCAGAAGGGAATGTCAGTTTGTCATTTAAAAAATAATAATAATAAGTAAGTGTCCCCCTTGGACCTTCAAAGCAAGTGGGCAGGCAAAAGAGAGCAGGCGTGAGGACAGGCGGTGCCTCCCGCAAGCCTAGAAGAGACAGTGTTACTAACAGCCTGGCTTAAAGCTCTCTTAACAATGTGCACTTGGTCTCCCTCGCTGGCGGATTGATTTCTCAGTGCCCTCCGCAGACCCGGCTGCAGTTAAGCCTTGTGTCCTCCACGTGATGCTGAGCCGAACCAGATTTTCCTTTTAGTTGTTCGATCACATTTTCCTTCCTGGAGCTTAGAAGGCACACTTGGGACCATATAGTAATTGCCTCCCCACGCTGAACTGCTGATACCTTTATTGGATTGGCATAGGGTTTCAGAGGACTGTGTTTAACATGCAGTGAGCCGCAGCAATGCAAACAGCTCCAGTGTTTAAACAAGCATCCATTAGGCCGGGGGAACTAGGTGGTGGCCGCCCACTTGGTGCTCTGTAGTGCCGGCGGTGGCTTGGGGTGAGCAGGCCAGAGGAGGCCCCACTGAGGCAGCAGAGGGCAGGCTGGAGGAGTAGGGTCCTTGAGGGAGCCCATTCTCTTTGGGTTTCTAGAACCTGGAGGGGAAGGGGGAGGAGGAAAGAAGTGTTGTGGCTAGGGGCTTGCGCAAAGCTCATTAATATCTCATTATGTTAGAATTGCAATCTCCCCACAGATTGGCGTTCACATTGGCAATGGCAGAGAACAGCTCTCCCCCCCCCCACCTTTTTTTTTTTTCTTTGCAAGCCCCAGCAAGCTCCCCAGGCTTGTTTCGCGCCAAGGGAGTGGTGGTGTTGAATTTGTGAGGGAAGGCTGTGAGAAAACCCCACAGGAGCAATTGCAAGCCTCACAGAAGAGGGAGGGAGACAGAAATCTGTGTTTTGTAAATACAAAGTGACCAGCTTTCCAATGTGCCAGCCAGCCCTGGGCAGGGAAGGATGGCCACCAGAAGCTGGGAAAGAAACACTGTGGGGTTTAGGTGAGAACCACCCTGCAGCCTGGAACTGTGAGGCTGGCAGAGGGACGGGCTCCAGAGAGTCACTGGGCGCTCAGTTGGTTCCAGCTCCTAGAAGGCCTCTGGAATCAACCAGAACAACATAAGGTAGAGAAGAGAGGGGAGGGAAGAAAGAGACAAAAAGGAAAAGAGAGGGCCGAAGCATTCAGAAAGAGGGACCAAGGGAGCTGCATTCCCAGCTGCCCGGCATGAATAGAGTGAAGGGAAGATTCTAGAACACACAGAAGGTGTGCACCAGGACCTTGCTCTTTGCAGAGCTAACCAAGCTGGGTCCAAGCCAACCCCATCTTTTCTCCCAGGCTATAGCGCTGGGCCGCTGCCCAGGCTCGAATCCTGCGCATCGCTCGTGCAGGTAGCACTTGGGGACACCAGTGCTCACAGTGGAGCCTCCGGGATGGAAGGTTGAAGTCATGTTCTCCACATGGCAATGTCCCTGCAGACACTTAGCTGTACTGTTAAAAGATCAGGCGTTTCTGTCCATCTGAACAAATACACACCTGCCTTCGGTTAAAGTGATGTAGTCACGTCACGGGATGTAACAAAGTGCAAAACCGTGTGGATTTTGTATTTTGAAGAAATTTCATTAATGTCTTTGAGAATATCCCACTTCAGCCTATTTGGTGTAGAGATCCTTCTTTTCTGTCTTGACTTCTTCCTTTTCTTCTTTTTTGCATGTAGCTCAGGCTAGCCTTGAAGTCACTATGTAGCCAAGGATAACCTTGAGCATATAATCCTCCTGCCTCCATGTCCCTCCCAAGTGCTAGGATTACCAGCATGTGCCTCCAGGCCTGGTTTATGCAGTGCTGGAGATCAAACCCAACGTTCTGTGCAAATACCCCAGTATGAAAGTCCTTATTCCCTTCTGTTTTCAATTTTTATTTATTTAATAAATAAAAGCAGAGATGAGAGACAGGGAGAGGGAAAATGGGCACACTGGGGCCTCTAGCCACTGCAGACGAACTCCAGATGTGTGTGCCACTTTGTGTATCTGGCTTTGAATGAGTTCCGGGAAATGGAACCCGCGTTGATAGGCTTGCAGGCAAGCGCCTTAACTGCTGAGCCATGTCCTTATTTCTTCCTTCACACTTTTCTCCTGTGACCCTCTGACACCCAGGCTTCATTTCTAGTGCAAATGCATGCAGCCACCCCACCAGCTGCTCAGAGGGACTGCCCACAGACATGCCCAGCCTATGTGCATACACTGATGGACACACCCGGTTCTGACTTAAGACACAGTCTACGAAAATATGGCTTATTTGTTACCTTGTCAAAAGAAAAACAGAAGTGAATGTCATCATTGGAAGCTGTCTGCGCTCCTTTGGTAAGGGATGGAAATTACTGGAGTCACACTGGCCATTAGTTTGTTATATACAGGAGTGCTTGTAATGAACATTTTAGAATAAATGTATTTGATAATCAAGTTTATTCAGGTTACAAAAAACAGTTATGGCATGCAAATACTGCTGAGAAACAAATTTAACAAGATTTTTTTTACAGTTTAGCCTTCCTGATAAAAATAGAAAAAAAAAAACCAGCCTTCTGTGTATTAAAATCCATTATTCTTTTGACTTTGCAGCTTTGATGTGGTAAGTAAGAATCATAAGAACAAAGCCAGGAGGCAACTCAGTTGCTATAATTTCCTTACCACATTTCAGAAAAAAAAATAAATGTCTTGCTGTCTACATGTTGATTTTGCTATACTTAATCCCATCAAACAGAAGAAACCAATCAATAGTTAACAGACACCGAACCCAAACTCCGGGGCTTTACTCCGGAGTCAGCTTCAACAGGCATACGTGTCCCCAGTATGGGGTGCACCACAGCCTTTGAGATGCTGCTCAGTTTCTCCAGGGGTTGCGTCCCAACACTCTGCCCTTCCCAGGGCCATGAAGAGGCCCCAAGGTAGATCTGCACTTCTCTGGCTGTCACTTCTCAACATCTAAATATACTTCCTATCTTAAATCCCTCCGCTTTCCTTTCTAGGAAAGAGAGAATGTGTGTTAAGTCTCATCCAAACTTTCTACATAACAACAAAAAAAAAGTGTTGACATCCAAATTGCCCATTTGAAGAGAGAAGGTGACTGAGCCAGCAGAATTGCAGTTCAAAATAAAGTGGGATTGAATGTTCGCTTAAAAAAGTGAATTTTTTGCTCCCTTCTGGCTTTTGTTGCAAATAAAATTCAAAAATGAAATATCAGAACATCAAGGGTAAGATAGGACTCAAGAGAGACCCTTTATCCCACTCCGTTCCCCGCCCTCAGTGGAGACCGCATCTAAACCATCCAGATGGCTGCTCTATTTTTAAAAATCTCCGGAGAAGGAGTTTCTCCCACCTCCTCAGTCACCCATCCCAGAATCTCTTGCTCCTCACTGCCAGAATATATTTTTTTTCTTGGAGCCCCGGGAGAGAGTGGGGAGGAGAGACACCATCCTGGATTCGGGGTTTAGTAGCATCCTACTTGGGATTTTTACCCCACTGTGCATAGGCGTAAACTCAAGAGTCACGGACAAGGTCTTTCTAGTGAAAAACATTGTTTTCTCTAATCTCTGGCTTTCAAGTTTTTGTGTGTGCTTTTCTTGGTGTGTGGATGCATGTTTATGTGCGTTCATGTGCATGTGTGTGTACAAGTGCACAGACATGTGGCCAGGGGACAGCTTCTGGTGCTGTTCCCCAGGTGTGCCCATCCTGTTTTGAAACACTGTCACGTTCTGGCCTGGAGTTCCCTAGATAGAATATTCTGACTGACCAGCAAGTGCCATCACTGGGATTCCAAGTGCACACTCCCGGGCCCACGCCTGTTCTCTGCCGACGTATATGTGGACACGTGCCTATGCATAGACGCACGCAAGCATGTGCACACACATATACACACTAATGAAGGCAAGGAGGCTATAACTGGTGACTAGTGATACACAGAAGATAAAAGAGGAAGAGTGGGAAGTGTTGATGACCGTGACACGGTGGCCAGGACAGCCTTCCCTGGGAGAACCTTGGACCGAAACTCAAATGATGACCACAAGCTAGCCCAGTCAAGAACTGGGTGAAGCACTAGGGACACATGCAGAGGGACCCACGGGTGCAGAAGCAAGGGGGAAGGGGGAGCCAGAGGACAGAGCAACATGGAAGAGCGCCGTGGTGCAGAGGAGGGCCACGAACGTGTTTGACGGCACCAGGCCATCCAGTACCTCCTAGACCATGGCACA
Source organism: Jaculus jaculus (assembly GCF_020740685.1). Classification (NCBI taxonomy): domain Eukaryota; kingdom Metazoa; phylum Chordata; class Mammalia; order Rodentia; family Dipodidae; genus Jaculus; species Jaculus jaculus. The sequence goes on along the minus strand of NC_059113.1, from coordinate 88,150,561 downwards.
CAGCGGACTTTAAGAGCAAGGGAATTCTCTAAACATCTAGGCAGAAAGATACAATGGCCTTTTTTTTTTTTTTCTTTGATGACTTCCTCGGGATGCTCGTGGAGAATAGAACCGAGAGGGTAAGGTGAGAAGTAAGGTGGAAAGGGCAAGAGTCCGGGGCAGGGGGCAAGACAGGCTGGACTCTGGCAGGATGGCACTCAGTCAGAAAAGGCTGCCAGTGGGAGGAGTGTGCCTCTGTACACAAGAGCAGTCTGTGTTAATAAACTAGAGTAGGTAATAAGCAAAACTTAGAGAGTGGTGATTTGGTTCGAGTATCTATAAATGCAAGATGTGAATGAGTCTTTGACTACAAATTTTCATAAGAGACGCAGCCCCTTCACAGACAAGTCGTGGCATTAGAAGCAGCTGTAGAGGTCATTTTTCCCTTCCCTCCCCCAGCCCTCTTGGCACAGCCCTGAAAGATGGACACACAGCGTGGGCAGGGTAAGTTCAAGGGACAGGAAGCTCATTAGCCTCACCCAGCAGCCCTTGCTATTTTGAATCTCTCTAATCGTTTTCAAAGTTCCTCTGTAAGTGGAAACTGAATTCTTTCTCCCATTACAGGAGTCATTGATCTTAGTTCCATGTTCGGGAGGGACACAGATTAAACCCAATACTTTTTCCCACTAGCAGGCATCGACTATTTATAAAGGAATTGTAAAATGGTTGCTCCCTACACTCCTTTCTCCTGCTAGATACTCTCACCTCCTTTACCTGGTTCCTGAGTGGTGGCAGTGAGGTGTTTTTTTTTTTTTAATTTTTTTATTTATTTTATTTGAGAGCGAGAGACACAGAGAGAAAGACAGATAGAGGGAGAGAGAGAGAATGGGCGCGCCAGGGCTTCCAGCCTCTGCAAACGAACTCCAGACGCGTGCGCCCCCTTGTGCATCTGGCTAACGTGGGACCTGGGGAACCGAGCCTCGAACCGGGGTCCTTAGGCTTCACAGTCAAACGCTGAACCACTAAGCCATCTCTCCAGCCCGACAGTGAGGTTTTGTGGTGACAGCAATGAACTGTGGTTGACGACCGTCTACAACTGTGTGTGTGTGTGTGTGTGTGTGTGTGTGTTGTGTGAATATCCATGTGGAGACCACAAGACAGCCTCAGGTAGTGTTCCTCGGGTTTCGTCCACATTTTCTGAAATGGAGTCTCTTACCACGTAGAACTTGCCAAACAGGTTTTGCTGACTAGCCAGCAAGTCCCATGGATCATCTTGGAGGAGCAAGAGTGCTCCCAAGGACGCCTTTCCACCCCCAAGTCCTCTCTCATTTAGGAGTCATGCTGGATAGTTGGGGAATGAGAAATACATTCCACAGACAAGTGGGGAGCCATGTGACAGGGCAAGCATGAGCTTTGGAATTCAAATCGCAACTCCCTCGCTCTGGCTGGGTGACCTTGGGCAGTTTATTTAATCTCTCTGAGTTCCCGCTTCCTCATTTATATAAATGCCGTTTATTAGTTTATCTCCCTTACTGATGTGAGAATTGAGAAGGAAGTTCTTGAGATTACCTGCCGAACAACAGCCACAGAAGTAAAACAATGAAATTAGATCATTGTTGCTTGATAACTTAGAAGAAGAGTAAAAACTGTTGGAGCATTCGAGTAATGTTCCTTGAGTTCCACCCAGCTGCCAGCTGTAGCCTGGTTTGACCTGGGTCCCAGACTGATCAAAGGAATTTGGTCCCTGTCTACAATTGTCATCATTCCTCCACATTCTGCTACTGCTGAGAAGGAGGTCCGGTGGTGTCCAGGGTGAACCTGTGCTCCATGCAAGGTGTCAAGTTCCTGGGGGACTCAGAGAATGAGCCAAATGTGTCTCATCCCGCAGAGTGCGCACACACACACGTACCTCTGAGTTGAAGCAGTGTGGAAGAATCTAGCAGTTCCTAGGTCTCCATGTTGATCGAGATGGTTATCTCTGAGCTCATCTTTGGTTCATCAAATGATAGAAACAGGACTTGATCATGGGTAACATATGTGTGGCCTGTGTGAGTTCTCGAAGATTATGCCTGAAAGTTTAGTCTTAAGACCTTGTCACTGTGAGTCATTCATTACATGTGGACCGGAGTTGGTCATCTCCCTTTGCTAATATGGAAACTAGCTTAATTAACTGAAGGAAATTAACTTGGATAATTTTGCAGCATAAATCTGTTTCCAAAGAGGTTTTGATTTTTTACCCCTTTCTGAGAGCTGACATTCACGTGACTGCTGTTGACAGCTGACAAATGCAGTATTTTCCTGATCACTCGCTCAAACCTTTCCCCTTGTTCTTCCACCAACTGAGCACGGGGTCATAGAAGTACCCAGAACCATTTGCAAGCGAGAGATCCATTTGCATGTCTTTGTAAAATGTGAGTCCAATGCCTGTTGCAGTGAATCTAAGCCTCCCAGCTGACCGAAGGTAATGAATGATTGCAGATGTATTGCACACGCACTCTCTCCTCAGCTGCTGGCTTTAAGCAAATGTACAGTCCCATCTGTAAACCCGAGGTTTGAGATCCAAGTTGGCTCATCTCAATTAAAACCAAAATACGTGCAAATTGGAATATCACTGCCAGGCGTAGATGTCTTTGTGTGCGAACCCTCAATGTCTCTCTTCACTGAGAGTCTGGGGCAGTTCTGAGGGACAACACAGGGAGGGGAAGCCCTTTCCATCCTCTTCCACCTTGTTTCTTTTCCTCTCTAATTGATGTTGACGCTGTCTATCATTTCCTCTCTGATTTGCTGTGGATGTCTCACGTGCCGTTGCATGCGTCTGCTGAACTTGGCCTCTGTTCTGCTCAGCTCTTCATTTGGCTGCGTCTCTTCTTTCCCTGCCCTTAGTCCAGAGGAGATTAAAGCTCAGAGTGTAACTATTTCCAGAAGGCCTGCCGCCGTCTTTATGGGATTTACTGTGGCCATTTCCTTCTCCTCCAATTTTGTTGTTGTTGTTTTGTTTTGTTTTCTTCCCCACAGTATGGAAGGTGGTTCCTTGTGAATTAAAATCAAGGTTCCTGGGGATTGAAGGTGAAAACAGTCAGTAGAGGCCTGGCCACATTACAGTGAATGATCACGTCACCTGTTTCCTTCTGTTGCTGGCTTTTCCACACAGGCTCAACCTAATTCATCTTCACAGCCCAGCTTCTCACAGAGGACCCATGATGCTTCGTGCATTTCTGCTCAGTGAATGAACTAATTTTTGTGAGGCCTTTGATAATTTATAAAGATAGTAGATAGTTCACAGAGCGACATGGGGTGATTGTTTTTAAGGCCTTAACAAAAGTATGTCCTTCTTCATTTTGTTATGATTGTGAAACTGCTCAGGAATTTTGGAACAGAGATGCTTTTAGTATATGCCTTTTATGAAAAGCCAAAATTGAAATGCTTTTTTGCAAAAAAAAAAAAAAAAGAAAAAGAAAAAGAAAAAGGAAGGGCGATGGGAGAGAGGGTGGAGGAAAAGAATTTGTTGCTACATTTTTTTTCCCCTTGTAAAGGAAATTTAAGCTTCATCCAGTGATTGTTTGGGGTTTTGAGTTTTCTTTACAATTGCCATGCAGAGCTCTTTCCTCATCCTTTCCCAGGACATAGGTGAATTTTAACAAAAGCAAGAAGTATGTCTGAAGGGGAGAGAGCAAGTGGCCACAAGGGAAATCCTTGTGTTTGTTTTTGTGACTTGGGTTGTGATGTAGCCAATGTTGTAGATTATTCTGCTTAACCACATAACTCACAGTGCTTCTGTATCGGCAATAGCTGGGCCGCCTCTTCAGGGTACACCCGCCAGACCTTGAGAAGGACATTGGCCCTCCTCTCACTCTGAAGTAAGTGGCAGCACTGGCCCCTCGCAGACCCTTGGTCCCCTCCTGCTGTCGTCAGCATAGCACATCCGCCTCTGAATTTTTTTTTAAATTTATTTATTTACTTATTTGAGAGCGACAGACACAGAGAGAAAGACACATAGAGGGAGAGAGCGAGAATGGGCGTGCCAGGGCCTCCAGCCTCTGCAAACGAACTCCAGACGCGTGCGCCCCCTTGTGCATCTGGCTAACGTGGGACCTGGGGAACCGAGCCTCGAACCGGGGTCCTTAGGCTTCACAGGCAAGCGCCTAACCGCTAAGCCATCTCTCCAGCCCTGAATTATTTTTGTTTATTTTTTATTTACTTATTTGAGAACGACAGACAGAGAGAAAGAGGCAGATAGAGAGAGAGAGAGAGAATGGGTGCACCAGAGCTTCCAGCCACTGCAGAGGAACTCCGGATGTGTGCACCCCCTTGTGCATCTGGCTAACGTGGGTCCTGGGGAATTGAACCTCAAACCGGGGTCCTTAGGCTTCACAGGCAAGTGCTTAACTGCTAAGCCATCTCCCCAGCCCCACATCCATCTCTGAAAGAGTCAGCTTTTTCTAAGTGGAGCCTTTTGTTTGCACTCACCGCCCATCCCTGACTTCTTTGCATGAAACTCAAGTGTAAAAGTCAGAAAACGTACTCATAGGTTAAGAACGCTTGCTGCTTAAGTATGAGGTCTCTCGAGCTGGAGACCAGCAAGTCTCCCACGTAAAAGACTGTGCACAGCTGCGCTCGTCTATAGACATGGTCTGCAGGGTGGTGGAGACTAGAAATCACTGGGCCTCACTGATGGACAACAGCCCCTGGGGGAGAGAGCGAGGCCCCTGTCTCAAGGGTCTCAAGGAAAGAAATGAGTGACAAAAGAAGGACATCTCATGTCCCCCACCTCCACAAGCACACACACACATAGTGTGTGCATCTGCTCACAAACATGAATGCACAAATGCCACGCATCACACCACATACATAGTTTACACGTGTGCGTGTGTGTGTGCACATGTGCCAAAGAATAATGTCACAAAACAACAGTGTCACCATTTTTCCAAAAACCACTGGTAGACTGTGGATGTAGCTCAGAGGTAGAGCATGTACTTGGCATGTGTGAGGACACGGGCTCCATCCACATCACCAAGTAACAACAACAAAAAGGAAATCGTTGATATTCACGTGGAAGACTGAAGTTGGGCTGGGAAGATGGCTCAGTCAATCAAGTGCTTGCTGTGCTGGCATATGCCCTCAATCCCAGCTCTAGGGAGGTGGCATCTTCCAAACCCGGCACAGTTTGTGGGAAGAAGGGATTAATTGAAGTTTACAGATCAGGGGAAGTTTCATAATGGCAGAAGAAGCTGCCCCCTTTCACAGGTCCGCACAGAGAGAAAACCGACACCAACAACACAAGCAACACACCCCAGGCACCCCAGACAGAGCTCCAGCACTCTGCATACCTTACGGCTGGGAGTCCAGATGCGCCCCAACCACACCTTAGGGCTGGACCCTAGGATCCCTTCACAGTGACACCTCTTCCAGCCAGGCAGTTAGAGACCTAAAGCTTTAATAAACTCTTAAATCTGTTGGGCAGTACTCATTCAAACTACCACACTAGTCTATCCCCATTGATGTATTCTGGGTTCAGTGAGAGACTGTGGTTCAAAGAAAGAAAGAAAGAAAGGGCTGGAGGGATGGCTTAGCTGAAAAGGCACTTGCCTGCAAAGCCGAAGGACCCAGGTTCAATTCCCCAGGACCCATGTTAGCCAGATACACAAGGGGGCGCACGCATCTGGAGTTCGTTTGCAGTGGCTGGAAGCCCTAGCATGCCCATTCTCTCTCTCTCTTTCTTTCTTAATAAATAAATAAAAAGATAAAAAGGGCTGGGAGGATAGCTCAGCAATTAAAGGCACTTGCTTGAAGAGTCCACTGCTTCAGATTCAATTCCCAAACCACCCACGTAAGCCAAATGTTAAAAAGCGATGCAAGCATCTGCTATTCATTTGCAGCAGTAAGAGGCTCTGGCATGCCCCACCCCCCAACACACACACTTGTGTAGCCACAGACACACATAAACCAGCAAAAAAAAAAAAAAAGAGAGAGAGAGAGAAAAGACCAAAGTCAACAAAAGCAGCCACATTTAGAAGTTTGAAGGCATAGGAAAGGTCTTTGACCTTTGCAGATCTAGCCAGAGCCATTCTGAGGATTTTAACCCAGAAAAAAATATTATAGGACATGTGGAGGTGAAAAAAAAAAAAAAACCAGAAAGACATTCAAGAGAGACAGTATCGTGAAACCCCACTTACGCACATCCGCGGTACATACTTCTGAGGCTGAAATTCCTCCTCCTTGCCCCTCGCACCTTGTTCTTAGAAGCACACATTTCAGTACGTTTGTATGCATGGCCCTTTTCTGCCTGGCGATGACATAGGAAGACCTTGCAGTAAAGACCGTGACTCCAGGTATATATTACGTTGACTTACTGCCTGTATTATTATCACGGTGTGTCAGAGAGCATATTGCTCCTAGGTGGGACTCGCCGTAATTTGGAAAGACTCATTTTGGCGTTTGTATGGAATGACCTTGGCCCTCTGTAGTTTCATTGGCTTCGTGGCTATATTAGTTCCTAGGGTTTCCATGCCAGAGACAAGGGAGCTTAAAACACTAGCAATCGATTGTCTCACGGGGCTGGGTGCTGGATGTGAGAACTCAAGGACTCACAGGGATTGTGATCTTTCTGGGACTCCTTCCTGGCTTCTTGCTAGCTGTCCGGGGAGGCTGGCAGGCTCTTATGTGTAGCTGCAGGGAGATGCCCCTGTGGTCCCACGACATGCTACTTGTATGTCACCTTTCCACGGCCACTTGTTTATAAGATGTGCCACCCGTGTTGGATTTGGGGATTGCTCTGTGACCTCGCCCTAACTAACTTCATCATGGTTCTTCATTTCCAAAGAAGCCATGTTCCAGAGTACGATGGGTTAGGAGTTCAACATGCTTTGCGGGGAGGGATGCCATTCAATCTGCAGCAATGCCTAGTCCTCTGCTTTGTGGCCTATAAGAAGTTTCCTGATTCTTTTGTGATGGACAGCCACCACAGAACCTTTTCTCCCCAAGTCCTCCCGTTTTCCTTTTCTGCAGTGTTCTTTCCAAGAGATGATGACCTTGCGCCAAGGTCACGGGGAAGATGGGAACTGTGAAAACTGCACTGCTTTGTCCCCACCCCGCCTCTCTCTTTGTGAGGCAGCTCTCCTCGACATTTGTCTTATAATGATTCTTTTTGAAGATGCCAACGTGCCATCCTTTATTATCTCAAAACAAAGATCTCCATGGGAATGTATGGTGACACGGCCACAAAGGAAAATGGCATGCCGGTGCCTCCAAAACACTAAAAATAGAATTAACATATGTCCCAGCAATTCCACTTCTGGGTCCACATTCAGGTATTCTTTTGTCTCTCGGTGTTCATTAATAGCATCATTCTCTGTAGTAGGATAAGTGTCAATCAGTGGATGAATTTCAAAGCAAATGTGGCCCATATGTATGTTTTAGTCTGCTTGGTTGGGTAAATGTAACAGAATGCTATATACTGGGTGGGTTATAAATGACAGGTGTACTTCTTACAGTTTTAGAAGCTAGAAAGTCCATGTGAGAGCTCAGGTCTTGGCCATTGACAACTGTCTGGTTGCTGTCATGCTAGAAGGAATGAGGGGGCGCTCTGGGGGATTATTTAATACTCTTGTAGGGTCACTGCTTTCATTTATGAAGGTACAGTCCACATGACCTATAGCTCCCCAGATGCCCCACATGGCATTACGTCTTAGTACCATCATAGGAACATAGGAAATCTGGGAAATACATAAACATGTAGTCTACAACACACTGTGAAGTATTACTCAGTCTTTAAAAGAAAGGAACTCCTGATATCCTGCAATATGAGTGAATCCCGTGGAGATTATAATAAATGAAATATTCCAGTGATGAGAGACAATGATTGCACTGATATGTCCTGCTAAGAGTTGTTAAGCAGGAGAAAGTAGGGTTTCGGGCCAAAGGCTGAGGTCAGGGGCAGAATGAGGAGTGGTTTAAGGGATAGGGACTTTCAGAATTGCGTGATGGAAAGAATTCTGAATAGGGACAGTGGAAATGACCTTACAGCAAGGTACATGTGCTTAACGCCACAAAGCTGTAACAAAAATGCTCAAGGTGGAAAGATGCTTGCAATGATAAACTTTATCTTAGCAGTATACCACAATTCAGTATGCATAGACGACTATGTCATGCATCTTAGATTTTTTTTTCTCACACAATATTTCACTCGTCCCCTTTTTCTTTGCTCTCCTGCTCTCTGGTCTTCCTCCTCCTTCACCCATGCTCTAGCTTCCTTACCTAAAAAAGTCTCTATTTCACCTCATGACCTGCAGCTATGATGTCCTTTTTCCTTCCTGGAAACCTTTCCAAACAGGTTTCTTGAATGCACTGGAATCACAGCTCACATCTCCATTCTTCACCAAGTGCCCAGTTTACTGAGCCCCCAACTCTCCGTGATTGGCCGTGTCATTCTAGAACTGATTCGCCCAATGCAGTAGCTGCTAGCTACAGATAGCTGTTTTCAATTTGATTGACACTAATAGGATTTCAAAGCCAGTACCTCACTAACCACACGTGGCTAGTGACAGAGGCATTGGAGCAGATGTGGCATATGTCCATCCCCCGCCAAGCTCTATTGGATAGAGAGTGCTATTCCTGAGCCAACGATGCCCGACTCACCCATCACCTGGAGCCGGTTTTGAGCCACACAGTCCTGGCTTTGGTTAGGGTTAGAGCTTCCAGAACTCTGAGGAGTTGTCAATGTAGGTGAAGTTGATGTTGTTAGATCCCCAGGGAATCACTTCCATGCTGCTCTCATAGTTTCTCAGGCCTCATTTCAAAGCTGCAACTGTAACCCCTGCATATGTAGGGGTTATCGTGTGTGTGTGTGTGTGTGTGTGTGTGTGTGTGTGTGTGTGTGTGTGTGGACACATGGCTACACACAATTGTTCCTGTGCATGTGGAGGCCAGAGGTGGATTTCAGGTGTTCTCTCTTGCTGTCCACCTTATTCTCTGAGGCAGTGTCCTTCACTGGTCCAGCTGGGCTAGCTAACCAAAGCATTCACTTGTCTCTGCCGGGGACATGGCTGCATTCCACTATACCCAGCTTTTACGTGGGGGCTACGGTTCTGCACTCAGGTCCACATGTTTGTCCATAAGCCTATTAACCTGTTCAGTCATCTCCCCAGCTTGTAACCATTTGTTTTTCCTCCTTGTTTCATTTTTCTTCCTGGATGATGGCTTTTGCTTTGACCTCTCACTGATGCGGGCTATATTCTGCTGTCTCCTCTTGTCTAACCAACATGGCCTATTTCCACCAATATATTCATTCGGGATCTGCTGCACATACCTTGTTTAGTTTGCCTTCTGCATGATGGGTAACCCTCAAATAGACACCTCCTTATTGCTAAGGCTACAGCCTTCGGGTATGAGGGAAAACCGTACTGGAATATGCCATGACTCGGTAACGCTATCATGTAGAACGAATCTATTCAGTCTCTGCCCTCTCTGGCCAGGACACTGATGGCTCCCTGGTCTCTGATCGTTGGTACCATGCATTTCTTTTAGTGATGTTGAGACGCTTGCCCCATAAAAATGTCAAGCATTATGTGTACCTGCTCATTAAATATTCACGTGGCCAGAGCAGTCACTACAGCACTAGGCTGAATACTTTCTTCAATGCCTTTTCTGTAGGTGGCCAGCTGTTTTATAGACATAAACTGCGCAGTTCCTTCAGTTTAACATAGTGGGGGTCACACATGAAGACACTCCTTTTCCAAGTCAGGATTGAGGTGCAGGGAAGTTTCGAGGAAGGAACCGAGGATCCAGGGAGATGTGTCAGTCAGACAAGAACTGTCCTTGTGAGCATGAGGACCTGGGCTTAATCCCCCCAAACCCATGATGGGTGTGGTGGTGTGTACCTGCATTCCCAACACTGGGGAGGCAGAGACATGAAGGTCACTGGAGCTCGCTGGCCAGTCCATCTAGCCTAAGTGGTGAGCTCCAGGCTAACGAGAGGCCTTACCTCAACAAGAAGTGCCCAGGGATGAAGTTCTTGCCACACCAACGTGAGTGTCCGAGATCAGATCCCCAGAATCCATGCCAGAGTCATAAGCTGTGATGGACTTCTGTGATCCCAGCATGCTTATGGCGAGATGGGAGAAAGAGACTGGAAAATCTCCCGGAAGCTCATGGAGCAGCTAGCCCCAAATGAGGCTGAAAACAGGGACTCGCGGCTGAACATTGTCCCCTGAGCTCCACGTGTACCACGGCAGCAGGTGTGCATCCACACTCACACACATGAATGTGCACGCACACACGCAAGAGGGGTAGATGGCATTCCTAAGGATGACACCTGATGTCCTGTGGCCTCCACATACACACACATGTACCCTCACACATATGAACATGCATGCGCACGAACACACAAACACACACAAAAAAAAGAGGAAGATGGCTGAGTGTCCAAGCGACATTAGCCGGGTCCACGGCTTCCATGTCTGGCTTCATCTGTTGCAGAACACACAGCTTCAGGTTTAAACCCAGAAGGAAATTGCCAAATGTGGTTGAACGTGCGCTTCCTGAAATGGCATTTGTGCGGCACTTCATAGTAATGAGATAATTACCATGGGTCCAGTATTAGTGTATACATATTCTGATAAGCTCCAGCCATAAAAAATGAAAAAATCAGTAATGGCCATTAATCATGTTGTGCTCATTCTTTCCCAGTTCCAGACTAGGAGTCAAGCTGCAGACTCCCAACAAACCTGACAAATGTTACCGTCATCATTTCTGCTGTGCGGATGAAGAGTTTATGAATACAATAGACTCTCCCTAATTTAAACTAATTTGGGCAAACAGCTTCCTGAATTGAGAAAAATTGGAATTGAACTAGAGTGGTAAATACATACCGCATGTGATGTATTTTAAAAGTAGCAAGTACAGTTCGGAACTAGACTATCAAACTGTTAGTAAATAAGCATCCTTGGGGAACTGCTCTAATGTATGAGAAGAATTTATAATGCATGTATCAATTGTTTTATTTAAATTTGAGTCTCTTGAGTCCTTGAGTCTTTGAGGCTCATTTCTATCTTAAGTAGGTTAAGCATTCCCCTTATCATCTTTATTATACCGATTCTTTTACATGGAAAGCTCTTTTTTTTTGTACATAGGGATAAATATCAGGTTGGCCCTTAGCCAAGTTATAGCTAACAGGAATTAAACGACCTAGGTTTTTCGATACAATGCATAGAAATAGCAATAGATGCTGACTTCCTTTATTCTTGTTTGTTATTTATTCATTTACTTACTTATTTGGAGACAGGGCTTTGCTGGCCTCAAACCTGTGCCTCAGTCTCCTGAGTATTGGGATTACAGATGTGTATGACCACCTCTGGAATAAATAAGGGTTTTTTTGTTTGTTTTTTGTTTCTTTGTTTTGCTTTTTCTTGTTGTTTGCTTCTTCATGTATCTTTTTTTATTCTTTTTTCGTTTTTCAAGATACGGTTTCACTCTGGCTCAGGCTGACCTGGAATTCACTATGTAGTCTCAGGGTGGTCTCGAACTCGTGGTAATCCGAATACTGGGACTAAAGGCGTGTGCCACCATGCCCAGTTTGTTGTTTGTTTTTTGAGGTAGTGCCTCACTCTAGTCCAGGCGGGCATGTAATTCACTATGTAGTCTCAGGGTGACCTTGAACTCATAGTGATCCTCCTTTCTCGGCCTCCCAAGTGCTTGGATTAAAAGCATGCACGGCCGGGCGTGGTGGCGCACGCCTTTAATCCCAGCACTCAGGAGGCAGAGGTAGGAGGATCGCCATGAGTTCGAGGCCACCCTGAGACTCCATAGTGAATTCCAGGTCAGCCTGAACTAGAGTGAGACCTTACCTCGAAAAAAAAAAAAGCATGCACCACCATTCCCAGCTTACATAGTTTTGTTGTTGTCGTTGTAACTGTGATTCTGTTTTGTTCTGTTCTGTATTGTTGTTTGGTAGCAGTGGGCATCAAACTCAGAGCCCTGCATACAGCAGCTAGTGCCCTCCCACGGAGTCACATTCTCACCTCTTGAGAATACCTTCTAGCGACGTGCCAATATTTAGTCACCTAAACAGAAAATGTTCAGACCCTTCATGTGAGATAAGGTCGTACATTCAAAACTATTCATGGTGGGCTGGAGAGATGGCTTAGCGGTTAAGCGCTTGCCTGTGAAGCCTAAGGACCCCGGTTCGAGGCTCGGTTCCCCAGGTCCCACGTTAGCCAGATGCATAAGGGGGCGCACGTGTCTGGAGTTCGTTTGCAGAGGCTGGAAGCCCTGGCGCGCCCATTCTCTCTCCCTCTATCGGTCTTTCTCTCTGTGTCTGTCGCTCTCAAATAAATAAATAAATAAAAATTTTAAAAAAATATTAATAAAAAAATATATAAAAAAAACTATTCATGGTGAAGACAGGCAGGAGGCATGCGCACTGGTAAAAGTCAGCCCCGTTCAAGCTGCCAGCATTGGTGCGTCACGGTTCGAGTCGTGTGTCATGCCAATGTCACCCATGAAGGAACATTGCCAATTAAGTTTTGCTTAGAAACAAAATGAAAACATGCAGCAGACTGCAGAGTTCTTCAAAATCAGTCTTGCACACCTCTTAAAACCTCTGTACCCGGCTTACCATCTGATACCAAGTATGCCATCGTTAGGAAAAGCTGAAACAAATTGTGTCATTCACGGGCTCGGTTTGCTCTGAGGGAGGATGATTTAGAAATGATTGTGATTAAGATTCAAGTATAATTTTTCTTCACAATGTACCAACAGCCAAAGAGACCTTTGCAGAAGAGTCGTGGGTTCTTGCCCTCTGATGTTTCAAGGGGATCTTAGTTACTTGGTTACCTTAGTTACGTGCCATGCTCAAGTGCACATCTGAGTTAGCAGTGCCTTCCAGGGCAATTGTGAAGGTAAGCTGTTGATTTGAATCCAGGATCCAGACCGAGACTCTTTGAGCTGGAACAAAGCTTGGAGATCATGTTACTACCACTGTCTCGTTTACTAATTGAGGCAGCTGAGGTCTGGTGAGGTTAAGTAACTGTGGCCTGATCACATAATTAAGTTTGTTTAGTGGCTGTGCTTTAAAGAGATTTGAAAAAATGCTGCATGCATATTTTTGCTTTTCAAGTTCCTGACATTTTCTGTTGTGTACACTCAGGGTATTTTTAAATACTGATAAACATGTGAGTGTAGAACTCATTTAGTTCAGTCTGTTGGTGGGGTAGTCTGCAGTGAAATCTATTACACTGCCTGGCTTGATGTCTTTATGACCACTTCTTTGATTTATGGTATTAAATTGGACAAAAGGTGAAAAAATAGTCTTTGCAATAAAAGAAATCCCCCTTTCTTTCTCTTACACACAACTTCAGAAATACATCTCTCAAGTTATCGTCTGTGGTTACAGTTTTTTTAAATTTTATTTATTTATTTATTGTTACTTATGAGCTGAGACTCTGGTGTGGAGGGAGGTGGCGGAGATTCTGTCCCCAGGGGCTGTTAAGAGTCACAGCCACATAGCCACTCACAAGTAGGTAGTTACAGGAAATATTATGCAAACTTGACTGTGGCAGTCTAATAGAAACTACATCAATAATGTCTGGATGGCTAGGTAGGGGAGATAAAAACCACTGGCACGCGTAGTCTTGACTTTACAGCCTTACAGTACATTTACAGCACACCACAATTTGAGCAGAAAGTTGACAAACTCTGAACCTATTATAAGTGAAGTGACTTATCACACGGAGCCTTGGGCTGGAGCAGGGACCCTGCCTGTCACTCCTTGTTCTGCCTCTGAAGTACCGAGTGGCCCTCCTGTCTGTACCCGTTTTCCCTCTGTGATCTCTGCAGTCAAGTGGCTTGTCACCATGAAGGAGCATTTGCTCACGCTCAGGGAATGAGCCTCCACTGTTCAGGTCCTTCTGAAGTCACAGCTTGCTGTTGCGTTTGGCCAGCAGTTTAGGAGTGACAGGAAGTGGATTTGGCAATTGAAAGTAGTATAGTTTGAATCTGGAATATTACTCACCCACCCCCCTGCCCCGGGCTTATGCTTTCGGTCATAGAGGGTGGCACCTTGGTAGAGATTGTTTAACCTCTGGGATGTGGGACCTGGGCTGGTGGTCACAGACCATGAGGAGCAGACCTTTGAAGATGATTCTTGTCCAGCTCTCTGCTTCGTATCTGCCACCACATGGAGAAGTGGAATGCCACAGACATGTGCCGTTCCACCACGGTGGGCTGAAATCCACCGAAACCGTGACACAAAATAAACCTTTCCTCCTTGAAGTTGTTTCTGTCAGGTCTATTTTTGTCACAGAAATGAGAACAGTAACTTAATACAAGAAGACAGAAATGTTTCCAAAAATAAAAACATTGATAAGCTCTGGACCAAGTAGCTATTGTTGAACGTGCCTTAAGGCCCGCTCCATGTCCTTGTGATGTATTACTTAAGGATGCCTTTAGACATTCGTCTGATCAGCTTTGCAGGAAGGATGTTAGATCATGTTATGGGCTGAATTTTGTCTTCTTCAAAATTTATAGATAGAACTCCCCCACACACACTAAAAAAAACAAGTAAACAAAGCTTTTAATCCCAGCACTCAGGAGGCAGAGGTACTGAGATAACTGTGAGTTCGAGGCCACCCTGAGACTACAGAGTGATTTCCAGGTCAGCCTGGGCTAGAGACTCTACCTTGAAACCCACCCCCCCCAAAAAAAAAGAAAAGCAATATTAATTAATAGATTGAAGTCCTAATCCCTAGGCCCTCAGAATGCAACTATATTGGAAGGTAGGGCCATGAAAGCTTACAGTGAAGCAGTTACAATAAGACCTTAGCCAATGTGACCTGTCCTTATGGGAAGAGGAAATCTGAACACATATAGAGGCTAGTGATCTAACATCACAGGGAAAAGGCCATGTGAGGACATGGGGAATGCCTACCAGAAACCAATGCCACTGTCCCCTTGATCTTAGACATCTAGCCTCCAGAATAGTCAGCCTTCTGTCTCATGACAGGTGCCTGAGATAAGCCCGTGTCGAGGGAGGAATACTTTATTTGGCCTCATGATTTTAGAGGTTTTGGTTATGGTCATGTGGCCCTGCTGTCTGTCCCTGTGGTGGTATAGGATATCATGGCAGAAACATGTGGAAGAGAAGGCTGCTTACTTCATGGTGGCTAGGAAAAGAAGGAGAGAGAGAGGGAGAGAGGGA
Organism: Jaculus jaculus; assembly: GCF_020740685.1. Classification (NCBI taxonomy): domain Eukaryota; kingdom Metazoa; phylum Chordata; class Mammalia; order Rodentia; family Dipodidae; genus Jaculus; species Jaculus jaculus. The sequence continues at coordinate 88,135,392 of NC_059113.1, read as the reverse complement.
AGGAAGGAAGGAGAGAGAGAAGGCAGGCAGGCAGGCAGGCAGGCAGACTGGCCGTGACCTGTTCATGGCATATTTCCAAATAACATAACATCTTCCCAGCTGGCCCATCTCTTAATGGTTCTGTTGCTATTGGGTACCAGTCTGGAGACCATGCCTTTGTTCCACGAACCTTTGGGGTGCCCTCTAGATCCACACTGTAGCAGCCAAGCAGCCTGGTGTTGTTGTTAGGGTAATCTGAGGGAAACACTATAGATCACTTCAAATATTTCACCTTCTGTAACTTGTTGTTGTAGCCAATTTTTATCATTACTAAATCAGAAGTTAACATCACAAGTGATTCCTTTTCCTCTCGTGTCTCCCGAAGGTTTCCAGTTCTTGCCTGAGCCTCCTAACGCAATGCCACCCAAGTGCCTCATGATACTGTTTCTCCTTATCCAGGTTCAGTTCTTCAGGCTTCTACTCATTTCTTCTCTGGAAAAGGTGTATTCCTTCTGCCGGGACTGTCTCCCCAGGACCCTGAGTCCTTAGAAGCTTAGCTTTCATATCAGACCCGTCAGGATGTGGCCCAAGAGACACACAGCTCCAGTATCTACTACAAACTGCAGCATGCCTGCTTACTGCTTCCCCTTCCCTCCTTCCTGAAGACTCCTGGCCCAAGGATGACTTATGCCCACTGGGGTGTCCCTGGTGTCTGATAATTCAGAACCAGCACCCAGTAGTGTTCCAAAGTACTTGGACAGACGCCTGAGAAAGTTTGTGCAAAACAGCACTTTAAAATAGTTATGAAGCATGTAGCCTAAGGCCATGAGAGGGCCGAGAGAAGTGTAAATCAAGTTATTAGTTTTGTTTACCAGGCCTGCCATCACAAAGTACCACACGTCGGTTGGCTTAAAAAAAAAAAAAAGAAAAAGATTCCCTCACAGATCTAGAGGCTGCAAGTTCAAAACCATGGTGTCTGGAAAGGGCATTTCAGTGTTTTGTTTTGTTTTGTTTTTCTCTCCTGAGACCTTTCTGTGGTCTGAATGATTCCTGGAATTCAGTGTTGAAACCTAATCCTCCTGTGGTGACATCTTAAGAGGTGGGGCCCATTGAAAAGTGATTACATCATGAGGCTCTACCCTCATGAATTGGGTGAAAGCACAATAAAAGGGTTAGCAGGATCTAGTCTGGGCCTTTGGCTTTGGCTCTTCTTCCATGTGAGGACACATATGTAGTGCCATCAGTGAGGCATGGGCTTACCACACGGTAACCCTGCCAGCCCTTTACCCTTGGTCTTCCCAGCCTCCAGTCCTATACGAAATTCTCCAGCCTCTGGTTATTTTGTTGCAATAGCACAAATGGACCAAGACAGGCCTCTCTCCTTCTCTGTCACATGGTCATCTTCTCTGTGTCTCCTTTGTGATCTATGTCCTATCTTCCCCTTCCTACAAAGACATTAGTCAGTGGATTAGGACCCACCCTAAGGACCTTATTTTAACCTAATTACCTCCCTAAAATAAAGGCTGTTCCCAAATACAGTCACATCTGAGGTTAGTCTTTCAGCATATGAATTGACAGGTGGCACTTGTCACAAGCACTGGCCTCAGATTTTTACCTTCGCACACCTAAGGGCTGCTGCATTGTGGCGCTGCTTCTCTGGAGAGTTCTTTGCCATAAACATGTGGTAAGAGTGCAGTTCCATCAGGGGAAGAGCATTTTGGAATTGAGCATGTTGTTTCCAGAGGCTGGAGTGGGCAATTGCAGTGGGAAGTGCCACAGTGAAGTCCTGTGGAACTGAGGTCATGGCTTCACTCGGAATTCCCCGCAGCTTGACCATGCTCACCAGCAATTCCTCCTCCTGAGCTGCCAGTCCTCGGGGAAGCCTGAGAAATCAGCGTTCACGCCGTTCCTACTTCGGAGATGGACCCCAAAGTAGTTCTTTTGTTTGTTTCTTTGTTTTCCACTGGCCTTCCCTGCTTGCCCTGTGGAACGCATTGCCTTTGGGCTTTGGGTTGCCCATAAAGGATCTGGGCTTTTCTGGGTGCCCCTTAAAAGTATTGGCCGTTCCTACTGCTCAGGTGAGATGCAGCCCACGGAAGTTAGCGGGGCTGTGGGGAAGAGGCGGAGTGTGTAAATGACTTTGGCTGTTGCTATAACGACAGTACCTCCATCTAATTTCTTTTGAAAAATGAATTTCAGCTGGCGGGGTGAAACTAAACAGCTACTCCCCACACTAGAAGGCTCTGCCGCTTCCAGGTTGAATGTGTGATGCCTGCGCTACCCCAGCTGACGGTGCTTGGCCTCCATGCTGGCCTGTGGATGTGAATGGGCCTGTGTGCACATGAGGGTCTTCCTCCTTCTTACAGGATCCACTCCAGTTCTGTCTGGGCTCCTGTTGGTGGCCAGAGTTAGTCTAAAGACGCAACAATGCAGCAATCCCCTTGTTGGTGAATGCAAAATCCCTCAGCTTTCAGCTCTGGAGTAAAAGCCAGCAACAGAGGCCTAGGAATCAGATACTGCATAGCAATAAGAATCATGTGTGTTTGCTTGCTCGCTGATAGGAGAGAGAGAGAAAAAGAGAGAGAGAATCCTTCCTGAAGTGGCTCTTGGCTGTGGAACACAAAAAATGAAAACTCAAAGGAAGGATAGCATATAGCACCCGACCTCTTTGAGAGAAATCGGAGGCTTTTTATAAACCAAGAGATCTTATTTCGGTACTTTTGTTTTCCTCAGGGAGATAAACAGCTCTGGGATTTTATTCAAAAGCAGCACCTCACATCTGGAGGCTCTGAGCTATTTTCATCTCTTAAGATGGTGCATGGCTTCAGTGCTGGGGAGGAAAGGATCTTGTGGAAGGGAGCTCAGAACCAAAGTGAGGATTCTTCATTGAAAAGAAGGGACATTTTGAGTAAACAGTAGCATAAAAATATTCTTCGTTCCTACCCAAGGGAGAGAAAAGGACTGAACATCTCTGAAGTATTTCTCCTCCCTGCCTCCCTCCTCCCAGAAAACAAACAGATCCGCAGGCTCCTGCTTGGGCCTGTTCTTTGGTAGGTCTTGCTGTGTAATGTCCCCAGCTGGGAAGGATGCAGATAAGAGCTAAATCTTTTCATTTGCCCCCTTCCTCCCTTACCGGTTTCCCTTCTTCCTCCCCTACCTCCTTCACCTTCATTTCTCTACAGCTGTAAATCAAATCCCATTAGGAATTTCACATCGTAACTCAAGGTCATGTCTGCAGGCGTGTTTGCATGGAAAATGTATGCAGGACTTCCAGTAGGAAATACCCGGAGATGCTCTTAAGAAAATTGTTCTCGGCCTTAAAAAGTCAACGCGATGCGTGTGTTTGTGGGTATGAAAGGCAGAGCCCTTCGGGGTTCAAACAGTGGAATTATGATGGGTCTCCATGGAGCTTTCTCTAAGAAAGCTGCTCAGTGGAGGAGATGCCTCTAAGAACACAGACACCGCCCGTGGAAGTTTCCAGGGCCAAGGCTGTCATGGCTGCTCAGACACTTGCTGATGTTGACGATCAGCCTCTTTTCCTGCTCAGAAGCATGGTGCGTTTCTGTGTCATGCACACCCTGTGAGTCAGGCGCCTTCTCTGTAGACCATCGTGACACTGCCTCAGAGTTACTCAGCAGACTGTGTGGCACTTTGGTGGGCACAGAAGTCCTCGCAGGCAGGATGGCACGTGTAACAGACAGCCCCACCTTGCTGGGATGGGCTCCCAAACCAGGCACCATTCGTGCAAGGAATAGCATTGATTTGAAGCTTACAGATCAGGGGAAGTTCCATAATGGCCAAATTAAAAAAAAAAAAGTGAAAGCCCATCATCAAAAAGCAAGAGCAAAATAATAACTAAATAAACCCAAGCTTCAAGGAACCCGGGCATAACTCATGCACTTTGCCTATCTTAGGTTGGAATTATAATTCCACTCCCACACCTTAGAGGTGGACCCTAGGACCCACCCACAGTGACACCAAGTTACAAGCTTTAATAAAAGTCTTGTTTTTAATCTTTTTTTAAAAAAGTTAACTATTTTATTTATTTATTGGAGAGAAGGAGAGAGAGAGAATGGGTGCACCAGGGCCTCCAGCCGTTGCAAACAAACTCCAGACATATTCACCGCCTTGTGCATCTGGCTTACATGAGCACTGGGGAATTAAACCTAGGTCCTTAGGCTTTGTAGGCAAGTACCTTAACCACTAAGCCATCTCTCCAGGCCTAATAAAACTCTTGAATAAATTGAGGGGCATCCATTCAAACCACCCCAGTAGGTTAGTGAGAACACAGCTTTGAGAGACAGAGCTGGGTAGGAACAAGTTACCTATCCCTGGAAAACATTCCCCAGCTATCCTAAGTTATTGAGAGAATTAAATCAAGGTAATACATGAAAAGCACTAACCAAATATGGTGGCACACACCTATAATCCCAGCACCTAAAGGCTAAGGCTAGAGGACCAGGAGTTCAAGGGCAGACTTGACTATGTAGAGAGTTTGAAGCTATCCTGGGCTATAGGAGACCCTGTTTTAGTGTAAAAATCAAGAGCACTTAGCTTGATGCCTGACACACACTCAGTTGTCAGCCATTAGAATAGTGTATGATAATAATATCTGGAAACATTTACTCAATAGTGAATTGTGTCATCTACTACAAACTTATTCTACTGAAAACTGAACGAGGAGATTTGAAAATCACATACCTTGGTGATTACAGGGATAACAGCCCGGGTTTTAATGAAAAGTTAATCATGTTGTTAATGCACCGGTTGAAGTGGCATGTATAGAGTTCATGAAAGCTCCTGAAACGTCAGATAGAAAAGTAGAAAGGATTCATGATTCATGTGACCTGTGATGAAAGCGTAATTTGCTCATTCAGTCGTGAGAAAGCCAAGAGTCTGTGTGCACATTCGTGTATTCTAAAATGTGGAGATTCGGGGTCTCTTCACTACTTAGGGTTTCTAAATGTCAAGGGCTTTGCCTGATGCAGCTCCTGTTGTATTGTGACCCACTGTCAGTGAGCTGTACATTTAAGCTGGTACTTACTACATGTCTCCGTGTAACTGAAGGATTAAAAACAGCTAAAATTCAGCCACACATAAAAAGATATAAACCAAGCCGGGCGTGGTGGCACACGCCTTTAATCCCAGCACTCGGGAGGCAGAGGTAGGAGGATCACCGTGAGTTCGAGGCCACCCTGAGACTACATAGTGAATTCCAGGTCAGCCTGAGCCAGAGTGAGACCCTGCCTCGAAAAACAAAACAAAACAAAAAAAAAAGATATGAACCGTTGTGGGACTTTTTATATACATATATTATGTGTGTGTGGTGTACATGCATGTATGTATATGTATTTGTATGTGGCATATGTGTATGCATGTCAAGGCCAGAAGTCCACCCATTGGGTGTCTTCCTCAATCACTCTCCACTTTATATATTGATTTAGAGTCTTTCACTGAACCCAGAATTTACTGATTTCCCTAATCCAGTTAGCGCCCTTGCCCCAGGGATCAACCTGTTGTCTCCTCCAGAATACTGGCATGAGAGGCAGGCGCCACCACACCCAGCATTTATGTGGGTTCTGGGGATCTGAAATCAGGTCCTTACACTTGGATAGCAAGAGATTTTTTGCCTTGAGCCATCTCCCCAGACATAAATTATTGTTTATTTATTGTTTTTTAGAGAGGGAGAGAGAATGGGTGTGCCAAAGCCTCTAGCCAGTCAAAATGAGCTCCAGACACATGCACCGCTGTGCACCTTGGCTTTATGTGTGCGCTGGGGAATGGAACCTGAGTCCTTTGGCTTTGATGGCCAAAACCACTTAACCACTAAGCTATCTAACCACTAAGGTCCTTAACCACTAAGCTATCTCTCCAGGTCCATAAATTGTTTATTTATTTATTTATTTGAGAGTGACAGACAGAGAGGAGGAGGAGGAAGAGAGAGAGAATGGACACACCAGAGCTTCCAGCCAGTGCAAATGAACTGCAGACGCGTGCACCCCCTTGTGCATCTGGCTAATGTGGGTCCTGGGGAATAGAGCCTTGAACAGGGGTCCTTAGGCTTCACAGGCAAGTGCTTAACTGCTAAGTCATCTCTCCAGCCCCATAAATTGTTTTTAATGAGTACCTAAACAAGGACCTTGCTCCAGCACAGCATAGCTGGATTTGGTGATCATTCATTTTCCAGACTTGGAAAACAGCTACTATCAGCCTTGCATCCACTCAAGACCACCTGGGAATAGAGTTTTTCATCTGACTCAGAGTAGAAAGAAAAAAGGACCATGCCAATTTCTTAAAGATTTGCTCAGAGTACTTCAAAAATGTTTCCAACGGTGCTGTCCCCTAGAGTGGGCTGCATGTCCCATACTTCCCTTGGGGGTCTCCAGATATTGCTGATCGTCACTGTGGACATGAGGCCCCCTTGAGGATGACTGGATTGTTCTTCCCAAAACATTTCAGAATGGAGATTTTGATGTGCTCCTGGCTACAACCCCTCCCGAGACCAAACACTTTCCACCAAGCATGGCCAAGGGAGCTACTTTATGGGTTACTCATATGCAGACGTTGTAAATACTTCGAACTCAATGCAGTGGCATTCATATACATATATAAAAATATATATACATATACATGTGTTAAATACTTGTATAAAATTATATAGTCATATAATTTAACTTATTTTTAAATTTTATATGCTTTCTCTGTAACTTAAGGTTGACAAGCATAGCTTCAGGAGTTGGGATAATTATTTTCCTTTTTCCTCTCTGCCACTCATTCAAATCTCTTTCAAACAAACATCACCAACTTTTGTGAGCATACATGTGGCATGTGTTTGCTTTCTAGGGTGGTCTTTGTTTTGAGGAATGAGATGCCCCTGAAAGCCTGGCACAGTGCCAGGCAAAGGCAGGAAGCACCTTTCCCCAGTCCACTGGAGGGAAGGGGAGGGAAGAATACAGTGAGAAAGGGGAAATAACAAAATAGATTATTTTGCTCAGAGAAGCCTAAAACATACATATATAATCACAAAATATATTTTGTAAATCTAACCATCTTGCAGAGACATCAGATTCCCCTGAGGTTTGGAAAATTCCATTATAGAGTGTAGTTTCTTAGTTCTGCTATGAGATGCAACTCGGGAACATTCTCTGTGGGCATTAGGTTAGTATGCATATGAACACTTATAAAGATCAAGTCTCAGCCTTCAGTGTGTCAGAAAGAAACAGAACTGTTAGTCTAGATCACAGTGTCTAAACACAGGAAAGCCTAGTTTAGCTGACTCAGAACCTGAGGAATGCATTAGATTTCTATAGATACCCGAGCCCCCCAATCCTGTATCCCAGTCTGGGCTCCACTTGGGGGGGGCTGCTGGAGGTGGGATAGAGATTTAGATTTAGATTTAGATTTAGATTTAGATTTAGATTTAGATTTAGATTTAGATTTAGATTTAGATTTAGATTTAGATTTAGATTTAGATTTAGATTTAGAGAGCTTTGTTAACAGCTTGCCAGGTAACCAGTCCCACTAAAGTGGAAAGGTCACTAAAGAAGAAATCCCTTGAATATGATCAAAGCACATTGTAAGTATATATGGAAAGATTCCAGTGAAACCCCCTCTGTAACAATTAATACAAAAAAAGAATTTGAAGTAATTTTACTACTGTGTAACAGAGTTTTTCTTTAAGAAAAGGAAAATCCTAACAAATGTTAGAAGACCCTTTGTAAGCATACTAATAAGTAGAAGATTGTTCTGGAAAGGCTTTGTACATAATTCCTGTTCTCCTAATGAAAATGTCTAATGCATGAGTATTCTGGGTCACTCATCAAATACAGAATAAGCAAGTCAAATTCATTCGTGTGTCCAGAGGCTTATTATTCCCGGTAGAGTGGGAAGAGAATAACTGTATGAAAATTAATGCCAGGGAATCATCTTCAAGTGTGACCAGAACAGACCAAAATGACCAAGATGCTCTATTTGAGCCTCAGAATTAGTGAGGGCATGGGCATCTTAGATTAAAACTCAGCTCGGGAAGGAGTTGGGTCTCTCACAGTGGAGGAACGAAGCTCACTGACATTTGTGCTTCAAGGGGGCATTGTGTCAGGTGGACCCACTCAAAGCCATTTGCGGGCCTTTGAAGTCCAACTACAAAATTGAGCATTTCGAGTCTACAGGCACGTGAAAACATGACCTTGTTAATGTCTCTGAAAGACTCTAGGTTTCAGGTTCAGGGTCTTTTTCACAAATCACTTTGTATGTTCCCTCATACTTCCCAGTGGGGATCCCCTGGGCCTTTGGGGACCTCAAACACATTAAAATTCTGTTTCTAGTATTTTAAAATAACCAAACGAAGTTGTTCGTTTTCCTCAAAACTGCCATAATGCCCGACAATGTTTCAAGTGCCTGCTTTGAAGAGGGATGGCGTGAAGTCAGTGTGGTTACCACTTCTGAATTTTTACTGAATGTCAGGGAAGCCCACGGAGAGCTAGCCAAGACCAGGAGTCAGGGGAAGGGCTGTAAGGATGACCACATAAAGAGATGACTAACTGGAACTATGAAGGGTAAATAAATGACTGGGTGAAGAAATCGGGTACGGGTGTCCTATTTGCAAACATTTCAAGGGAAAACAAACACATCTTTGTTGGAACTGCACACATTAAGAATAATTACGAGCCACGTTACTATTCTATCAGCGATGGGACATACATACAAGAGGCCCCCGTTACTTTGGGTCGCTGTGACATGAGAGCCACCTCAGTGCACGGGGCGGGGCGTTTGAACAGCATCAGCGAACGAGGCGTGTCTGAGATCATTTGTGTGCACGTGACTAGGTAGCTGAATGTTTGGAGCCGGTGAGTGTTGCAGAGAAAGTGGAGGAAGCAGACCAGAGATAGGATGATGATAGTAAACAGCTTAATTAAAGCTGGGGATGGAGAAAGGGCATGACCTGCTGCACATCTAAAGAAGAGAGCCAGAGCCACCATGTCAAGAAGGCACGGGAGGAGGCAGGACATAACAAGGAGGGACGTAAGATCCGTTAGAAAAAAAAGAGTTGCGCTCTTAGGCAATGGCACTGGGGATGGAAGGCGAGAATAAAACCCACTGATGATAAGAACAGCAGTGCCGGACTGGAGAGATAGCTTAGTATTTAAGGTGCTTGCGTGCAAAGCCAAAGGACCCAGGTTCGATTCCCCAGGGCCCACGTAAGCCAGATGCACAAGGGGGCGCATGCATCTGTAGTTTGTTCGCAGTGGCTGGAGGCCTTTGGCGTACCCATTCCCTATTTGCCTCTCTGTCTCTCTCTGTGTGTGTGTGTACTTCTTTTCCCTGTCAAATAAATAAGTAAATAAAAATATTTTTTTTAAAAAAAAAAGGACAGCAGTGCTGGAAGCTTGGGTGTGAGCACAAAGAAGATGGAACCAAGGATAAGTTCTGAACACACAGTCTGAGAGGTCATTATATGCACTTGACCTCTGAGTTAGTCACCAGCTGTGCTTGGTCCAGTCCCAGATGAGGGTGTCGTGAGGGCTACGGAGTCAGACGTGAGTTTGAATTTTGAGCCTGACTTTAGCCACGTCTCTGACGTGACCTCTGTAATCTCAGATACTACTTAATCTCACACTGCCTCAAGTCTGTCTCTGGTCAGATGATTCTAATAAAAACTCGCTTTTAGAAGTAGTCCCTACAAGTACAGGGTAAGGGATTTGCTGGCTACTCTAGCGCATGCCGTCTTAGAGTTTCATTTGGGCCGTGTGGTGCTTTATTTTAAAATAAATATCTCAGAGCTGGGCGTGGTGGTGCACGCCCTTAATCCCAGTACTCAGGAAGCAGAGGTAGGAGGATCACTGTGAGTTCGAGGCCATCCTGGGACTACAGAGTGAGTTCCAGTTCAGCCTGGGCTAGAGTGAGACCCTATCTCAAAAAAACTAAATAAATCAATCTCACTATGTAGCTCAGGCTGGCCTTGAACTCTCCACCCTCCCGCCTCAGCCTCCTGAGGGCTGGGCTTTAGACATAAAACCACCATGCCCAGCTACAGTCCTCACGGTTGGTAGTGTTGCCATCCATATTCCCAAGCGCAATGGTCCTCCCAATTTCATGCAAAATCACGGGCACGCCACTGAGAATTTCTTTAAACTTGCTGACCCTGTGTTAGCTTTCAAGAGAGAAAAAAGAAAAAACATTGTCATCATGGACATAACTGGGGTGTGGGAACACCTCAGCAATCTGCTAGGAAGGGTCTCCAGGGTGTCAGCAGAGGCCTGGCCATCTTAGCCAGCCTTGTCTGGGTTATGTGTCACTCTTCTTTCCCTATTTCTCTGAACCCTTCCTCTTTCCCAACTGTAGATGATGCCCCAAAGGCCTATGCTGAGGATAAGTGTGATTCTTTCTAAAAGGGCTTTGGGGCTGGAGAGATGGCTTGGCGGTTATGGCACTTGCCTGCAAAGCCAAAGGTCCCAGGTTTGACTCCCCAGCACCCATGTAAGCCAGATGCACAAGGGGAGCATGCATCTGGAGTTCATTAGCAATGGCTAAAGGCCCTGGCATACCTATTCCCCCCCACCCCCGTCCCTGCCTATTTCTGTATCTCTTTCTCAAATAAACAAATAAAATATTTTAAAAGGGCTGTGTACTTCTAAAGGCACAGCTATTCTGAGTGTAATGTACACGCATGTACACACGCCATTCTGTCTCTCTACCTCTCTTTCTGTCTTTCACACTATCTCACTTGATCAAACAGAAACCACAAGCCACGAAGCCATAATGCACAGCAGGCAAGCTCAGGAATCTTCTGGAAGGGAAATTGTTTTCTCCAGACCACGTGACACATGTGACAGCGACTCATAGTGTCACAGGCATTGGATGAACAGTGCCCTTCAGCTCCCGGCCCCACAGGACAAAATATGTAATCATGGTCATATGGGAACAAAAGGGCTACTGCTCAGCAAAGTTCCTGGGCTTCTCCCACGAGGGCACAATGGTAAGTACCTAGAGACTTCCAGCTCTGGAAGGCAGAAGGACCAGGGTCTTTTTGACATAGGGCATTTGGCTGGGCGTGGTGGCATATATCAGCACTTGGGAAGCAGAGGTAGGAGGATCCCTGTGATTCCGAGGCCAGCCTGAGACTACATAGTCAATTCCAGGCCAGCCTGGGCTAAAGCGAGACCCCACTTTGAAAAAGAAAGATAGGCTGTTTGGGATGGGACTGGCCTGAGTCGTTTGCTTGAGGAGACGCGGGACAACTGCCTGTCTGCACCCGGCTGTTCTCCAGCTCACTGAGCCAGCGGCTTGCAAGCTCACAAGCCTGGTATCCAATACCCAGCCAGCTCCGTGTCTCCCTCCCCAAGCTCCTTCCATCTCCCACAAGGGACAGAAATAGAGAATTAGACTCTTAGATCACCTTTCCATAAAACAAAGGCTGGTGAGACAGAATGGACGTGAAGATAGCTCTGCTATTTCAGACATAACAAAGACCATACATCAAAACCATAGCCTAACATCTTCAACGATGCCTTTGTATACTGCAAAATGCTGATCCATGAATTACATGTATATATATCAAGATTTAGGTTAAAAGGGGCCAGTGCTGGAGAACGTGAGTTTCCTTAGGGAAAAGATTATACTAGGTGGCTCCATTCAGGTGGTGTGCTGAAAATGGATTTGGTTTGAACCGGAACAACCTGGCCTTTGCTGTTCTACAATCTAGGACATGAATGCATTAGCACTTGGACTCCGGCTTGAATTGCAAATCTGATTTTTTTGTTGTTGTTGTTGATCATATTTAAAAAGCTACACCAGATGCTTGGAAAACAGTAGGGTTTTTGCTGGCTAGGCAACAGAAATAGTATCATCCTACCTACGCGTGTCTTGAAGATCCAGGAAGCATTCTGTTCTTCCGGTTTGACTGATTCTTTGGATCACTGAATTTTAAGAATTTAAAGTGAAGGATTAGTGTGTGTTGACTGGGTCCCAGGTGTGAGGTCATGTTTGCATATTATTTTTGTATAAACTCATCCTCACTGTTAACTCTGTGAGCAAAGTGTTATTAACTCACTTTGCACAGAGCAAAACCAAGGTTTGGGACAAGTTTACAGAAGTTTCTCAAAATCTATCCATTCAAAAGGAGTTTTTTTTTTGTTTTTGTTTTTTTTTTGTTTTTGTTCTTGTTTTTTCCCTTTTTGGTTTTTCAAGATAGGGTCTCGCTGTAGCCCAGGCTCACCTGGAATTCACTGTGTAGTTTCAGGGTGGCCTCGAACTCACGGCGATCCTCCTACCTCTGCCTCCCGAGTGCTGGGATTAAAGGCATGGTGCTCAGCAGGTATTTTTTGAGTGGTCAGCTGTGAGCTGCTGGGGTCTCAGAAGCAAACAGAATAGGAAAATTGCCACCTCCATGGAACTTTCTGATGCAGACCATCACAACCACCCTTTATTGAGTACCACACAGCATTTATACGTGCTGACTCTTGGGGAGGGCATCTTGGCTCCAAGCTTTAGCTGTCATTCTGACTCCAAGGTCTTGAGCCTGTTGCTATAACACTGCACTCTATTGCCTCACCTATTCAGCTGCTTAGAGGGGAACTGATTCTCAGCCAGGCCTGTCTCCTGGCCCCAGTCACTTCACAAGGGGACAAGTGGAACATCTTTATTTCTCTTGTCCTGCTCCATCCATAACATGACCCTGAGCAGAAACACAGACCTACGATTTCTAAAATAAAGTCGGGTTCATTTTACAAGACAAGTGCTTATGTTTTTTGAAGCTTAACATCACTTCAGGAGGTGCCCTGGGCCTCATTTCCATTAGGCCCTGAAACTGTGATACTTGAACTTGCCTCTGTGTTCAGAGCTCCGTATGCACAAGTGTCTGTCATGATCAGAACCATGGCCTGCAGGTTTGTTCCATAAATAACATCATTTGCTAGCGGTGTCTACCTAATATGATGGATTGAGCCAGTATTTTCTTTGAAGTCAAATTCTAGTGTGTCCCAGTTAGGTCCCTGTTTTCGGCACTTCAAGAACCTCTACTAAGTGATTGAGACAGGTCTGGAATTGTGGCTTAAAATGTAAGATGGGGGCTGGAGAGATGGCTTAGCGGTTAAGCGCTTGCCTGTGAAGCCTAAGGACCCAGGTTTGAGGCTTGATTCCCCAGGACCCACGTTAGCCAGATGCACAAGGGGGCGCACGCGTCTGGAGTTCATTTGCGGTGGCTGGAAGCCCTGGCGCACCCATTCTCTCTCTCTCTCTCTCTCTCTCTCTCTACCTCTTTCTCTCTCTGTCACTCTTAAATAAATAAATAAAAATGAACAAAAAAATTTTTTAAAAATGTAAGATGGGAGCTGGAGAGATGGCTTAGCAAGCAAGAGTGTTCGCTTCCTTTGTAAGCATGAGCCCAAGAGGTCCTGATTTGTCCTGAATTCAATTCCTAAGCACCCATGGGTTAGTATCTGGGTGTGGCCACTCACACCTATAATCCCAGTTCTGTGTTGAGGCAGAGACCAGAAAAATCTTTGGAACTTACTGACTGAAAAACAGCAGTTCAAGCTGGGACGTGGTGGTGTATGCCTTTAAGCCCAGCACTTGGGAGGCAGAGGTAGGAGGATTGCTGAGAGTTCGAGGCCTCCCTGAGACTACATAGTGAATTCCAGGTCAGCCTGGGCTAGAGCAAGACCCTACCTTGAAAAATTAAAACAAAACAAAAACAAAAACAAAAAATCAGCAGCTCTGGATTCAGTGATGGAGTCCTGAACTTCTGAGAAAGCATCCACCCGCTACACCCTGAAGGTTGGTTTTTACCATCTCTGCTGTTCCTCCAGAGACTTGCCAGAAGTGAAGGTGTGGCTCACAGGGAATCCCATTCCTGTCTCCCATAGGGACAAACAACACCTTCCAACATCTCTTCAGCCAATCCTATTCCAAGAATGGAGAGATGGCTCAGCGGGAAGAGTGCTTGCCCCACAAGCACGAGGATCTGAGTTCTTATCCTGGGTTCTTGGGTAGAAAATGGCATGATGGGGCTGCAGAGATGGCTCAGCAGCTAAGTCACTTGCCTGTGAAGCCTAAGGACCCATGTTCCACTCTCCAGATCCCACATAAGCCCACAAAGGTGAGGCAAGCACAAGGTTTCACATGCCCACTAGGTGCGCAAGTGTCTGGACGTGGATTACAGTGGCTGAAGCCCTGGTGCACAAATTCTCTGTCTCTCGTTTGCTCACTCTAAAAGCATTAAAATTGAAAAAATAAAATTAAACTTTAAAAAAATGGCATGATGGGGCTGGAGAGATGGCTTAGCGGTTAAGCGCTTGCCTGTGAAGCCTAAGGACCCCAGTTCAAGGCTCTATTCCCCAGGACCCATGTTAGCCAGATGCACAAGGGGGCGCACGCATCTGGAGTTTGTTTGCAGTGGCTGGAGGCCCTGGCACACCCATTCTCTCTCTCTCTCTCTCTCTCTCTCTCTGTTGTTCTCAAATAAATAAAAATAAAAAATACATATTAAAAAAAAAAAGACACATGACCTGTGTCCTGCCTACCATGGGTTCTGGGGATCCAAACTTAGATCCTTGGGCCTGTGCACCAGGGACATTTAACCACTGAGCCCCATCTCAGCCCCCCAGTCTCCCTTTCCAATCAGACATCTTCCCAGCACCCACTCAAAGCCACTGATTTACCAGAGTCCTACGAATGACCCTTTCTAGCAGAAAGGAAGATGGAAAAGAGATGAGCCCAGTGCTTTTCTTAACTGGATTTTTTTAAATTATTTATTTGCTAGAAGGGAAGGAGGGGGAGAGAAGGAGAAACAGGAACCAGCCCCCCAGGGACTCTCACTGCCGCCACACATGAACTCCAGACAGCCATGCTATTTTGTGTATCTGGCTTTACATGGGTACTGACTGGGGAGTCGAACCCAGGCCACAAGCTCATAAACAAGTGCCTTTAACTTTAACCACTGAGCCATTTCTCCAGCCCCGAACTGAATGGCTTCAATGAATCTAGCTAAGGGTATATAATACTCCCTAGAGCAAGTCTTATCCAGTTTATTATCAGGGATGAAGCCTCAAACTCAGGCTTCTGTTCTGGTCCCCTGGCTGCTGCTAGCCCTGCTGAAATTCAACTGTTGTAGCACACCCGCGTTAGACAAGACAAGTCTTCATCTATTTTGAAATTATTTATGGACTACTGCTGAGAACCTGCCCATTGCAGGGGACAGATCAGCCACAGTCTGCACCTTCGTGGGACTGACACAAGACTTAAGCTATTGCCTCAAAATATGACAAAAATGCAACGGGGAAGTATTGATTGCTTGGAAAAACATACTCCAGCATCGGTGGATTGGAGGAGGGGAAGGAGAGATACAAGATTTCCTACAGTGAGGAAAATTGGGAATCTGACCTGAAAAAAATAAGCAGCTATTAACCAATGAAAGGGGAAGGGGAGAGAGCAAGTACGTACCAGGCAAAGAAAACAACATTACAATGCCCTGGAGACAGAGGGAAGCCTGGCATGTGTAAGGAACTCAGAGAGGTTCTGAAGCGCTTAGGTGTAGTTCAGGGGTTCAGTGCTCTCCTAGCGTGAGCAAGCCCCTGGCTTTGAGCCCCAGAATCAGATAGGCAGAGAGTTTTGTTTGAAGACTTTTAGGGGAGAATGGCTGGAAAATGCACAATGATAGGAGAGTGCCCAGATGACGGAAGCCGCTGGGTTCAATCAGGAGCTGGTTTGGATTGTAATCTGATCACTGCGGGGTTATACACAGGAACGGGAGTGTTCCTTTGTTGGGAGGGTGACAGTATAGAGAAGAGATTGGGTAAAGCAAGACAAAGAATAACAGGACAGGGCTGGAGAGATGGCTTAGCAGTTAAGCGCTTGCCTGTGAAGCCTAAGGACCCCAGTTCGAGGCTTGATTCCCCAGGAGCCACATTAGCCAGATGCACAAGGGGACACACGCGTCTGGAGTTCGTTTGCAGTGGCTGGAGGCCCTGGCGTGCCCGTTCTCTCTCTCTTTGTCTCTCTCTCTGTCTCTGTCTCTTTCTCTCTCTGTTGTTCTTAAATAAATAAATAAAATAAAACAAAGAACCACCTCTTTAAAAAAAATTTAAAAAAAAAGAATAAAAGGACAGATGAGGAAGGATGGAGGAATACGTGGATGGAAGACAGAAAGGCTAAGGGACAGTGGGAGACCGCTTCTCTAGTCCAGCAATAGAGAGGGATCCTCTGGCCTGAGACAGTGACCACGTGGGTGCTTGGGCAAGCGTGTTCCAGTGCAGCGCTCAGGCTTACGTCTTGGGTCGCTGGATAGATCTCAAGATGGGGAGCTTGAGTGAAGATTGTGTTTGAGGAACAAACAGTAATAATTTGAATGTGGAGGCATGTTGACGTTTAGATGTCTGTGAAATGTCCAGAGGAGGACCTAGAAGCCAGTGGAAACATATCATTAAAAGAGAGTAGAGAGCTGGAGAGATAGATCAGCCGTTAAGGTGCTTGCTTGCAAAGCCTGATTGCCTGGCTTCAATTCCCCAGTACCCACGTAAAGCCAGATAAATGCATAGAGTGGCTCATGTGTTAAGTTCGTTTGCAGCGGCAGGAGGCCCTGGTGTACCCATTCTCATTCTCTCTCTCTCCTTTCAAATAAACAAAAAACATATTTTTATTTTCCTTTTTCATTTAAGAGAGAAAGAGGCATATATGAAGAGACAGTGGGCACGCCAGGGCCTCTAGCCACTGCAAAGGAATTCCAGATGCATGCATCACCTTGTGCATCTGGCTTATATGTGTACTGGGGAATTGAACCTGGGTCCTTAGGCTTTGCAGGCAAGCACCTTAACCACTAAACAATCTGTCCAGCACCCCTCCCCAATTTTTTTTAAAGAGAGTAGAACCCTGTGTCAAGTGATCCCAAAGGTGACATCAGATAACAATTGAAAGAGGGTTTTCAGTTATGTCCAGTATTATTCTTCACTTTTATGCTAGTCTAAAACTGGATGAAATTCCTTCTTTTCCTTGAGTTTAAGACATTATTTTAATGGGTAAGAGAGAGACCGGAGAAGAAGGAGTGAGATAGGGAAGGAAAGAGGGGGAAAGAGAAGTGGTGTTCATGTACCAGGGAGAGAGCAAGAGGTCCCTAGAGAGTGAGAAAAGGGGGGGAAGGTGGAGAGAAGAAAGAGGGAGACAAAGGGAAAGAGGAAGAGTGGGGGGGGTGTGTGCACCAAATTGCCGCTTACATCTGTCAAGCTGTCATTTGTTGTTCTTTTTACGTGTTTTCATACGTACATGTTGAATCTTGACTATCTGTGATTATCTGTATCCAACATGACCCTCCCTTACCCTCCTTTTCCAGTCTCACTATACTGTCTGCCCATCACTCACCAGTGGTGATGCTACAGGAGAGGGTACCTCTCCCTGTCCCAGAAACTGTTAACTGTCCTTAGCTTTGCAGAGGGGAGGGATAGTCCCTTCTCTAGCCTAACCAAGTGCTGACTGGTCCCATCTTCTATAGATCTTCTGCAGGTAACCACACATGCTGTGAGCTCACACGTGCGATGTCCTTGTCATGTCCAGACGACAGAATTCCGCAGCGCCTCCCTTCATTCACCAGCTCCTGAGTTCTTTCTGTCCCCTCTCCCACGATCTTTCATGGAACCCTGCGAGAGATCGTATGTGTGTGTTGTGTAGGAAATGCCACACACATAAGATATTCTGTATGTTCCGCAAACTATTGTTGATTTGATTCCTTGATGTTCTCAGTGATGGTGTGGCGAGAATAAGCTAGGCATTAACATTTTTCTCAAGTATGAGACTTTTTCTTTCTCTGAGATAGGGTCCACTCTAGTAAACTCATTCTGTAACCCAGGCTGGCCTTGAACTTGTGATGTTCCTCCTCCCTCAACCTCCTGAATACTGGGATTGAAGGAATAACCCACCATGCCCAGCTAAGTGTGGTACATTTTCATCCAAATCTTATGTCTGATAGTCCTCAAAACACCAAAAGGCCATTCTTCTGTGCTGTTTGCTACAGATGTCTCTTACTCTGTGTGCTCTGCTCCTAGAGAAAACCTTTTCCCATTTGAATTTGCGTTGTCGTGTTTCCTGTTTGTGAAGCTATACGTACCCTTGTTTCTTGTGTGTATTGTAAAGCATTTAAAAGGGAGTAGCCCATATCAATGCACATCACGATGCCTAACGTGCACAATAAGACTCGGAGACGAAGTCATCCCTTCTCCTCTTTCTTTTCCAGCTACAAGAGACTGTGAAAAGGAAGTTGGAAGGAGCCCGGTCACCACTTAATGGAGACCAACAGAACGGCGCTTGCGATGGGAGCTTTTCACCAACCAGCAAGCGCATCCGAAAGGACGTTCCCACAGGGATGGAAGCCATCAACAATCTACCCAACAGCATGCCACTGCCTTCAGCTTCCCCTCTCCACCAGCTCGACCTGAAGCCTTCTTTGCCCTTGCAAAACAGTGGCACTCACACACCGGGGCTTCTAGAAGACCTAAGTAAGAATGGTAGGCTCCCAGAGATTAAACTTCCTGTCAATGGCTGTGGTGACCTGGAGGAGAGCTTCACCATCGTGCAGAGCAAGGACCTCAAACAAGAACCTCTTGATGACCCTACTTGCATAGACACATCAGAAACATCGCTTTCTAATCAGAACAAACTGTTCTCTGACATTAACCTGAATGATCAGGAGTGGCAAGAACTGATCGATGAGTTAGCCAACACAGTTCCAGAAGATGACATCCAGGACCTGTTCAATGAGGACTTTGAAGAGAAGAAGGAGCCGGAATTCTCACAGGCTGCCACAGAGACCCCTCTGTCCCAGGAGAGCACCAGTGTGAAGAGCGACCCCTCTCACTCTCCTTTTGCACACGCCTCCCTGGGATCACCCCAGACCAGGCCCTCGTCCTCTGGCCCTCCCTTTTCCACCGTCTCGTCGGCCTCTGGCTTACCGTCTGTGGCCAGCACCCCCGCGGCTCCAAACCCGGCCAGCTCACCAGCAAACTGTGCAGTCCACTCCCCTCAAACTCCCAACCAAGGCCACGCTCCAGGCCAAGCCCCACCTCGGCCTGGCAATGGATATCTCCTCAACCCAGTCGCAGTGACGGTAGCCAGTTCAGGGTCAGGCCCTGTGGTGGTCCCCAGCGCAGACATGTCTCCGGCTGAACAGCTCAAACAGATGGCTGCCCAGCAGCAGCAGAGGGCCAAGCTGATGCAGCAGCAGCAGGAGCAGCAACAGCAGCAGCAGCAGCATTCAAATCAGACTTCAAGTTGGTCTCCCTTGGGACCCCCATCTAGTCCTTATGTGACAGCTTTCCCCACGGAAAAACCAAACAGCCCCATGATGTACCCCCAAGCCTTTAACAACCAAACCCCGACAGTGCCTCCAATGGCAAACAACCTACAGAAGACCATGAACTACCTCCCTCCAAATCACATGAATATGATCAATCCTCCGCCCAATAACTTGGGCACCAACACCTTAAGCAAACAGCACAATATTCTCACATACGGGAACACTAAACCACTGACCCACTTTAACGCGGACTTGAGTCAGAGGATGACACCCCCTATGGCCAACCCCAACAAGAACCCCTTGATGCCGTACATCCAACAGCAGCAGCCGCCGCAGCCCCAGCAGCAGCAGCCGCAGCAGCAGCCACAGCCACCGCCACCTGCACCACAGATCCAGGCCCCCAGGGCGCACCTGAGCGAGGACCAGAAACGCATGCTGCTCATGAAGCAGAAAGGAGTGATGAATCAAGCCATGGCCTACGCTGCGCTTCCCTCCCATGGCCAGGTAAGTGGGGAAGTGAGGCATGCTGGGAGCCGTTCTTTTGTCCCCTGGTGTGATGGGTCACCAGCTGACTCTCCTCTGAATGTCCTTACGTGCTTGGGTAACCCTCTTCTCTTGCCTGAGAACTCTCTTGTGTTGGAATGGACTAGGATTCAAATCTGCTGTTCTTGAACTAGAGAGGTGGCTTAGCGGTTAAGGCGCTTGCCTGTAGAACCTATGGACCCAGGTTCAATTCTCCAGGTCCCACGTAAGCCAGATGCTCAAGGTGGTGCAAGTGTCTGGAGTTCTTTGGCAGTGGCTAGAGGGCCTGGGGTGCCCATTCTCTCTCTTTCTGTCTCAAATAAAAATAAATAATAAATTTATAAAAATCAAATCTCCTATTCTGGAGTGCAGAAAAGAAACCGAAAGTTTTGTCAGATGTTCACTGTGAGAAAGGTAGGCTTCATAGGCCATCTGGCCAAACATGGTGCACCTCAGTTTTTCTTCTGGGTCATCCAGTTCTCTATATTCATGGTGATGGGAAGGCAGGGGGTTTAGGGCCAACTATAGCCATTTATGAAGGCCCTGAGCACCTTCCAGCTAACTTAATATGTTATGAATAATGGAAAATCAGGATTCTTGATGTCTAAAGGTTGGGGAGTTTTCTGAATTTTCAAAGTGAATCGGAGGATAGATTTTGTAGGACCATTAAATGCTGCTGCTGCACACTAAGAGTGATGCCTCAGTCTTGTCCAACTTCTTCTGGTCTGTTTCAGGAAATTTTGATGGTGACTAGGTTTCAATGCTATATTCAAATGAAATTTCCCACCATGTTTCTCTGTGGTGCCTTGCTTAGGGAATGGGACTGTAATGCCTAGTATAAAAATGGGCAACCACCCACTGATGGACAAATATTTGGCTCTCCCTCCGTTGGCTGATGGCTAGTACCCAAAGTTCCTTTAATTTAACACTAGACACGCCCTGAAGAAAAAGAACAGGGACATGCACCTTATAGCGACCTCCACAAACGTGATGAATTCATGAGGACCACTTCACTTCAGTTGCCCCATGCCTTTTTGGAATGCAGACCTGATGATTCTAGCTGGAGATTTTGCAGAGGTCTGCTTTATAGCCCTTCATGTCTAAAACACTGGTTGGAAGGAAATATGTCTACAATTGGATGCATTAAGAAAAGTGGGTTGCCACACAGACAGACAGATCTTGTCTCACTCGGTGACCAGAGTCCCCCGCCCCACTCTCACCCCCACCCCCCCCGTTCTCCACCCCCTACCCCCTGGCTTGATGGAAGCTCCAGGAATGGAGGTGCTATGAGCCTGCAGAGGCAGGCCTGAGTTCTGTGGCTTCATGTTTGCCCTCCGCAAGCCTTCCAACCCCCAAACCTCACAGTGGCTTCTTGTCTGTACATGCCAGCCAGCCTGAAAGAAATTCTGTCTGAATAAATAAAAGGATTGCTTGGTTTACATCAACCTCAATCAGTAAGTGGTAGCAAAACATCTCAGAAATTCAAAATGTGGATTTGAGCTTTTATCTTGGTTTCACTAAAATATAGAAACATTGTGTGTGTGTGTGTGTGTGTGTGTGTGTGTGTATTATATATGGTATATATATATTATATATACATATACATGCCATTGGAAACTACAACCTTTTCTACACTTAAAGATCACATTCTAAAGCAGGCAGAATTAGAGGCAATGCACAAGGAGGCAGACGCGTCACAGGGCTTATGAGATCGCAAGCTGTCAAATGAGCTGTTGTTAATCTTAATACAAATTACGCTTCGACTCTTGCTGTTTTTATGCCAGTATTTTCTCTGAGCCTGACCAAAGATGATTAATTCCTACTCATCGGCTCGGCAGACTCGGAGATTGGATCATGTCCCCACCCTTCCCCCCTCCCCCGCCCTCCCTAACCTCTTTCGAAATCCACTAACTTGGGACGGAGTTCCCAACTTCACTGGAACGTGTGTGAAGATGCTCACCTAGGGATCTGGTGCCTGCCTGGCCCGGAGTCACAGAAGCCTTCAGCTACGGGGGTCATGTTTTGAAAGGGCTTTGTCAGGCGGAGAAGCTTTCTGGATAGAAGCAGTGAGCTGCTTCCCGCTCCCTTCCCTCTCTCGAGATGCAAGGCCTCATTAGAATAATCGCTTCTTAACCTCCTAAAGCGTTGGCAGGTAAATGCAAGCATGCTTTTTAAGGAGCAAGTGACTCTGCCATTCAAAACAGGCTTCAAGATACACACAGAGGCATGTGGAGCTCTTTCTACAGACACTGATTTCAGGGTGTTATCTGATCATGGACCAGGATTTACCTAGCTCTCAGCACAGCATACGGTAGTATGCCCACACATGACGTCGACGCTGGCACAAATTACAGACAAGACACAAAGCGTAATTCTATTGTGTTTTCTGCTACCACGGGAGACAACTCACTTTAACTTTTCTTGGCCACGATTTTAATGAATGGCTTGAACATCAAAAATAATGCAAGACAGCTAGACAATGTTTTCAGAAACTCGTGCAGATAATTACTTATTTGAAACACGTAGAAATCTGCTGTTTCAGAAGTGAGTAGAAAATCATTGTGGATAGTTAACAAGCAAACAAAAATAAGCCAAAACTAGAAACATACACAAATTGTTCATACTTTGTAATGTATTTTTCTCAAATAATTCTACTTCTCAGAAGTTACATGTTCTACATGGCCATCAGATTAAACAAATGTTGCTGTTAATTGTAATACTGAAAAACTGGGATTAAAAGAAGTGTTTTGAACAAGTGTATAATATACATGAAGCACATGCTACTAAGACATGATTACTCATGTTGAAAGGCTCTCACTATGAGTTAAATAAGCAGATCATAAAATAGGATATATGCTAGGATCCAAATCGTGTTGTTTAATAGTGTAGAAAAGTACTGCATCCCTGAGATGATGTTAGAAACGGCATTTCCGGCTGAGTGATTATTATTTTGCTCTTCATTGTTTAGTGAGTTTTCTGAATCTTCTCTCACACATGTGCTCATTCTGTCATTGAAAAAAAATGCATTTTTAAGCAAGGGGGACCCCTATTTAAAATATATATGTATATATGTGTGTAAAGTGCCAGGTGTGGTGATGCACGCCTTTAAGCCCAGCATTGGGAAGCAGAGGTAGGAGGATGGCCATGAGTTTGAGGCCAGCCTGAGACTACAGAGTAGGTTCCAGGTCAGCCTGGGCTAGAGTAAGACCCTAACTCGAAAATAAATAAATCATAAATAAATAAAGTTTATCTTTTGTGCATTCTGTTTTTCAAAGGACAACTTTGTGAACTGAGTGGACTTGTGCTTTTGTTGAGGCAATGCCATTAGCATATGTGAGCTGAGTCCGTGTTTGACTGCGTAGTTGCAAGCCTGTCTCTCACACAGAGTCTCTTTTCCTTTTCCTTACAACATTCCCCTTTCTTTCTTTGCTATCTTCTAATTCCTGTAAGACTTACTGCATTGTGACAATGAAAGTCTTAATAATTTTTTAGCTTTCTAAGTTTGCCAGTCTTCTCAGAAGCATGGGGTTTTATTTATTGGTTTTTTTTTTTTTTTTTTTTTTTTTTTTGGTTTTTTGAGGTAGGGTCTCACTCTGGCCCAGGCTGACCTGGAATTCACTATGGAGCCTCAGGGTGGCCTCGAACTCATGGCGATCCTCCTACCTCTGCCTCCCGAGTGCTGGGATTAAAGGCGTGTGCCACCACGTCTGGCTAGGAGCATTTTCCTTTTTAAAATATTTTATTTATTTATTTATTTAGAGAGAAATAGAGAATGGGCATGCCAGGGCCGCTAGCCACTGCAAGCGATTTCCAGACGCACATGCTCCCTTGTGCATCTGGTTTATGTGGGTCCTGGGTCTCTTAGGGTTAGCAGGCAAATGCCTTAATTGCTAAGCCATTTCCCCCAGGCCAGGAGCATTTTTTTTATGATTTCTTTGACTATGTCTCTCTCCTCTTTGGTCTTTCCAGAAGTTCTAATTTTTTGTTTGTTTGTTTTTGGAGATAGGGTCTCACTCTAGCCCAGGCTGACCTGGAATTCACTATGTGGTCTCAGGGTGGCCTTGAACTCACGGCAGTCCTTGTACCTCTGCCTCCCAAGTGCTGGGATTAAAGACGTGCGCCACCATACCCGGCTAAGTTTTAATATTTTTTTTATTATTTACTTGTGTACATGTGTACGCCTGCACATGTGTTAATGTGTGAGTGCAAGCATGGGTGTGCTAGGCCACACTTAGAGGTGGTCAGAGGACAACTTTCGGATCAATCCTCACCTGACCACCTGATGTGAGGTACGGTTTCTCACTCTGGATTCTCTCTCTGCTGTTTTTTGCTGGGCTCATCTGGAAAATTCTCCAGTCTCTTGCTCCATCTCACCATCAGCATCATCATGCTGGGATCACAGAAGCCCACGGTACCTTCCAACTTTTGACATGGGGCCCTGAGATGAAACTCAGGTGCTCCAGTTTGTGCAGTGACTGCTGTGTCCACTGAGCCATCCCTCCAGCCCACTTTGCACTTTAAAATAATAATAATAATAACAACAACAAGGTTCTGGATCTTTCCTCCCAATGGAACCTCCTGTCTAATTTTTCAAATATATATTTCTGAGATGAAATGATCAGCGCTCATTTTAGTTTTGTCTGCCTAAGGTATTTTCTTTCGTAATTGCTCTCTCTCCCCTCTCTCCCTCCTAATTTTCGCATAGTGCCCGGCACTGTCTTAAACCCAACGATGTTTAATAAATAAATAAAATAGCAGTTACCAATATTTAGGCCAGAATTACATTTGCAGCTGACCGTGGGCCACACGGGAGGACACACTGGTACAAATGCCACTGAGCTGCTTTTGAGATCAAATGCACGTGGAAAAGCAAGTCTGAAAAGAATGCTTTCATAGGAGGTTGTTATCTTGAAGCAATGGAGCAACAGTGAGATTGCTGGGAAGGCAGACTCAATCCGTGTGTCTGACAAGCAAAAAACAACGGGTGAGTCTGAAAGAAAGAAACTAAAAGCAAATACCCTCCTCCACAGGTCAAGAAAGGTCACAGGCTACCCAGGGCATGAGAAGAATTCCTATACAAGCGGGTGGAAAGTGACAAGTTTCCAAAATGTGGTGTGAACTTCCTGTCCTCCTGGCACTCAGAACTGGATAAGGCTACGCTGATGGGCCTCTTTGTTCCTTGAATGAGTGTCGGCCTTGTGTGTCATAGAAGTGGATAGGTTTCTCCCTTTCAAGTTTATGTTCCTAAAATCTGTAAGGTGCATTTTGATGAGCCTGTTAATGATCGTTGCATTTCCAAAGAAAGAACAGAGCACACCTCCAATATTTACAGCCCTTCTGGAAATCTCTTTGAATATCCCTAATAAAAACCTAGATAGACCCTATCTCAAAAAAGGAAAAATCCCAAAAACCTGGATCACCTTTATTCAGTTGCTTTAAATATATACTTTTTCCAGGAAATACACATGCATAGTTGAGAAAGTCAATGACTGCTTCAAATCTTATGAAAAACAGCAAGCTCTTATCCACTCGCTCTTCTTACTTTCTGCTGCTCAAAGGCAACCACTTCAATGCATGTTTGCTTATTTATCTGCACAAAACAACTGCTGTTTCTATAGAAAATTAGCATTGGGCTGGGGAAATAGCTCAGTCAGGTCCTCATAAGCATGACTTGAGTTTATCCCCAGTGCCTACATAAATATGCTGGGTGCATTAGAATGTGCCTATAATCCCAATGCTGTGGAGGCAGAAGCAGGAAGATCCCTGGGGCTCACTGGCCAGCTTTTCTAGCATAGTGATTGGTTAACTCCAGGCTGCTGGGTGACATATCTGAGCATCGTCACCGAAGGCTGTCCTCTAGCCTGCATACACACATACATGCATACACACCTTCATACACATTTACCCACATACACACACACAACAGAACAGAAAAGAGAATTAGTCTTTAATTTACGTGTATTGCCTCTTCACAAAATTATGTGACCTTCTTGAGTCTGTTTTTCTATATGTATATAACTGTCTCTATCACAAATGATGATTTGATAAGTATTCTATATAGACATGACTCAATTTTGTACAGTATCTCACCATTTGGTCATGGTGTATATATGATTATATTTCCTTTCCTGGACAACCTTTAAGAATTATTGACTCTTTCTTTAATTTTTATTTTGTAATGCTGGGGATCAATTCCAGAGCCTTGTACTAAGAAAGCACTCTACCAATAAACTACACCCCTTTTTTTTTGAGATGAAGTCTTACTAAGTTACTCAGGCTGGCCTGATACCCCTTGTGTAGCCCAGGCTGCCCTTAAACTTCTGATCTTGCTTCCTCAGCCTCTTGAGTAGCTGGAGAGATGGCTCACTGATTGAAGGCCCTTTCTTACAAAGCCTTCCGGTCTGGATTTGATTTCCCAATACTCCCATAAAGCCAGATACACAAAGTGGCACATACATCTGGAGTTCATTTGCAATGGCAAGATGCCCTAGCCTGCCCATTCGCCCATTCCCATTCTCCTCTCTCTCTCTCTCCCCCTCTCTCTCTCTTTCTCTGCAAAAAAATACAAAATATTTCCAGTAGGCCTGCTCGACCATGCCAGCTCCTTTTAACAATGCATATTATCTCTAGACCCACCTCCCATCCACCCACGAATTTCTCTGACCCTGAAAATCTTTCGGTGTGATCAGACACATCTGAAAATCGATTGTTTTTTCTTTTCCTTCCAGCTCCTCCTTCTGTCCGTCTTTCTACCTCCTTTCTTCCATTTCTTTCTGGAAGACTTGTACTCCATTGCACTAATCTGCTTCTGTCCACTTGTGTGTCACACTGGCTCTTCATCTTTCCTTCTCAAGGGTTTGGCCTCTGTGTGGCACGTCTTCTTGTATCATTCTCTCAAGCCAGTAGAACACGGTTTTCGAGTTTCTTAGGAAAGAGAACCTAGGAGGATCTCTGTGTCCTTTGAGTTAATAGTTTACCCTACCGGACAGCTAGACGTTAGGAAACATATTACACCATAAAGGCGTTTCTTTGACTTCCACACTATTGAAAGCTGCAATGAGACATGCGCCCTCTCCCAGGCCTGTGGGTGGAACATGTCTTGTCACTTGAAAGTTTTGGGATCTTTCTTTTTCCCTAGGCTTTCACAGTAATGCATCTTAGGGAGCTCTTTTTGATTCACTGTATGTAAAACTGTGACCTCTATTTGGAAGTCTGTTAGTGCATGCGCCTCAGATCTGGGATTTTTAAAAAATATTTTTGAACAATTTCTCCCATGTTTTTCTATTTTGTTTAACTGTCTGAAATTTCTACTCACTCTTCATTGGAAACCACCTCAATTGTTCTTTATTTTCCTCTGTTATATTTTCCATGTTGCTCTCTTCTTATTTTATGTTTTTCTTCCTTAACTTTGTCTTCCAGCCTCGATACCAAATGTTTCTTTTCATTTCTCATGTTGTTAATTTCTACAAATCCTTGTTGTTTTTTGAGATAAGGTCTCATTCTAGCTCAGGCTGACCTGGAGTACACTATGTGGTCAAACTCACAGCAATCCTCCTGTCTCTGCCTCCCGAGTGCTGGGATTATATTTTATTATCTTTATTTATTTATTTGAGAGAGAGAAAGGCACAGGGAGAGAGATAAAATGGATACACCAGGGCCTCCAGCCACTGCAAATGAACTCCAGACGCATGCACACCTTTGGGCATCTTGCTTACCTGGGTCCTGGGGAATCGAACCAGGGTCCTTTGGCTTTGCAGGCAAGCACCTTAACTGCTAAGCCATATCTCCAGCCCCTCAAATTCTTTTTTGTTCTCTGACTTGTCCTTTTTAATCTACCTTGATTATCAGTTTGAAATTAAGTTCTCTTTGCTCCCTGCTTCTTCTCAGTTTTCTCCCAAGCACCCTTTTCCACGTTTATTTTGTTTTCCTTCTTTTTTTTATTAAAAGGTTTTCTTAACTATTTCTTAAGACTAAAGTGCCTGGGGAGATGGCTCAATGGTGAAGAGTGCTTGTCGCACAAACATGAGGACCTGATTCACCCCGAGTTCCATTCCCCAGCACCCAAGGGTGATCATGGCTGTGCACACCTATGAGCCTAGTTGGAAGCTAAGACCAGAGGACAGCTGGGGATTTCTGGTCAGTCAGTCTGATGGAAAACACCTCTGGGTTCCATGAGAGACTTGTAACATGGGTGAGTGAGAAGAAAGGACACCCAGAGTTCTCCTCTGGCCTTTGCACAAGTAAGCACAGAGGGTACACCCACCATAGCACCAACACTCACCGCCACCACACACACACACACACACACACACACACATACACACACACACACACATTGGGCACAGTGCTCCTGGTTAGTTGCTGTGCCTGCTAAATTGGATATATGTTACCCATTGCTCTAGGATCAGTGGGTTAGAACTGGACCAGGTCACTGGGTCCATGTCTATGGATGGCACGGTTGGTTTTCCCTTCGGTCCAACCAGAAAGGTTCCTTAAGCTCATTGCTGAGGCTTCTTGGCCTGGTACTAGTGCCTTCTGGAACTAAGCAAGGGATGTGAACTGGCAGTGCTGGTGACAGTGAGGGATGACTCACTACAGTGTGTACACTTTCAGTTTTCCCGTGACCCCTCAACCCACCGTCAGCAAGGCCTGCGACCCAGGGCTCTGGAGTCTGTTGGCTTCATCTCTGAAGAATGAGAAAAAACACCTTCATTTCTCCAGCTTTGAGGAGGAGATGGTCCACCTCTTCACTATACAGACCCTCAGTCATTTTCCTTTACCCATCTCTGTAACCATCCAGGAAGGTGTGAAGGTATTCGAAAAAGAGTCACTTGCACTTTCTCCCTCTGGCAAGCAGACTATTAAAACAATGGTCCCAAGGCGTTACAATCACCAGGAGCTCCATGCTGGAGCAAGGGGACAGCTAAAGCCCTTGCACCAGCCCAAGCAAGAGCTTGTGTCTCAGGAAGATGGTTCACACCGTTCTGACAGCTTGTCAGTCTATCTCGCAGGAGAGCCAGAGAGCTGAGCCCACGATGGTTCAAGAAGGGCAGGTCCACTACTTGACCAGGATGACTTAGTTACCTACACCTCTGGTCCTCTGTTTACACCTAAGCTTTATGTCAGTGCCCTGAACATGGACTTGAGAAGGGTCACTGGACCCCCTTGTTTTTGTTCCTCTCAATATGACCACAGTGAATAAAATCTCTTTTCTCTGCTATTCAATACCACTTATTCTTCCATTGGTGTGTCGAGGTCAGGTGGCTGAGCCTACCTGGTTAACTCCAGGGCCCAGGCTGTGACCCTAACAACTCCAGTAATGTTCCTACGTCCTACCCTTGCATTCAGAGGTGGTGCTAGGCCCTCCTTGACTTAGAATAGGCTTTCTTTGTTATTAAGTAATTACTTTTTTAAATTAGTTTTGTACTCAGTGATGCAGTCAAGTTGGTACCATTGTTAGGCTTGTCCATGTCCTACCCCCTCCCACTGGCCCCTTCTTGTTGAGGTATATGGATCGTGCATTCTGGAGTTAGCCCATAGTTATGGGCAGGAGAAATGGTCTCTGTGTATCATGACCCAACGTGTGGCTCTGACATTCTTTCCGCCCCCTCTTCCACAAAATTTCCCTGAGCCATGTTGGGTTCATTTATGGTCTGCTTCAGTGATGAGGTGTTGGGGGCCTCTGGGTCTCTGGATATCTGATTTGGTAGGAATTGATTGTTCTCTGTGTTGATCTCCTTCACCCTTGTGCTGGTACCCGGTTCACCAATAGAATAAATAGGCTTTCTTGATCACTAAGTCACCTGGTTTTCATCATCTAAAATTTTGTTGGCATTCCTCAATCCCCCCCAATCCTTCCATGTTGTTGTAGACAGCGTCACGTGGCTGCGATGAACATGCAAAGCAGACACAGACTGTGGGGGGAAGGGCTATTTCAGCTTCCCCATCCAAGAGGATCTCCACGATGGCGGAAGGAGCTGGCTTCCATTCATAGACCCAAGCAGGGACGCCACCAAACAGCCAGCACCACAAGCAAGCACCAACAGCAAAAATCAGGGAACTGGCAGGCAGACAGGACCCATGTAGAGCTCAGGACTCTGTGTACCTTTATGGCAGATCTGCCCCAGTGACCCCTTAGGGCTGGACACCAAGGTCTGCCTTGAGTGACACCTCCTTCAGCCAGGCAGCTAGTGGCAAGCTTTAATAAAATAGCTGAGTCTATTGGGGGACATAATTCAAATTACCACACATTTATATCATTTTACTTCTTTATTTACATCATATAGGAGGTAGGAGTATTGGAGAAAGCCAAGTTCGTTCTACCAGAGACTTTCAATACCTTCCTGTTGGAATACCAAAAATTGTCCAGTGTTGAAATATATACACCAAAAATCCACTTTTTGGCTTCAGTGGAACAGTGTCCATCAATCCTAAAATGCTGTCTTGATATGATAAGTGTACTTATCTGGGTATAAACGCATTCAAAGGGACAGCAGTGCCATCATCATCACCGGGCCACTTTAGAATAAGATCTTATGACGACACTCACGGAGTCTTTGTAGAATCTTGAAAATACTGACTTACGTAAAGGACTGTGAAAACACTTTAGATTCTGTGTCCCTGGCTAAGCCCACGGTACCTGGCGACTCCAGTGCCAGGTGAAGTATTAGCAGAACACTCATGGCTGGCATAATCCAGGCCACCCAGCTGAGGGAACCAAGCAGGCAGAAATGCTTTTTAAAAATGCAGATAATCAGGGGCTGGAGAGATGGCTTAGCGGTTAAGTGCTTGCCTGTGAAGCCTAAGGACCCCGGTTCGAGGCTCGGTTCCCCAGGTCCCACGTTAGCCAGATGCACAAGGGGGCGCACGCGTCTGGAGTTCGTTTGCAGAGGCTGGAAGCCCTGGCGCGCCCATTCTTTCTCTCTCCCTCTATCTGTCCTTCTCTCTGTGTCTGTTGCTTTAAATAAATAAATAAAAATTTTATTTTAAAAAATGCAGATAATCAGTAAAGCATCCCAATCTATGAGGAAAATAAAATTGCCTCCATAAACATCCTGACAGATTTTGATATTAGGTGAGGGAAAAAACAGCAGAAAGAAAAATTTGGGGGAAAGGAATTCGTTTTACAATAGTTTTGTGGAATGAGAATGTTCTGTTTTTACTCAGAGAGCTTAAGTAGAGGTTCTGAAACGTTTATGGGCCTAGGAATCACATGGGGAAATAGTTCAAAATGCAGGTAAACAGACTCCATTGCCAATCAGTAGCTCTGGCATGAGGCCTGGGAATATGCATTTTATTACTCTGTATCTCCCCTCCTCCAGCCCCGGACACAAACGCAAACAGACCAGCTACGACAAGTGCCATTTCTTTTTTTGTTTGGTTTTCAAAGTAGTCTCACTGTAGCCCAGGCTGACCTACAATTCACTATGGAGTCTCAGTGTGGCCTCAAACTCACAGTGATCCTCCTACCTCTACCTCCCAAGTGCTGGGATTAAAGGCGTGCGCCACCATGTCCACGTCCACACACACACCCTCGGCCACGCCCACACCTACACCCATGTCTTCACCCAGCTTCTTCTTCTTCTTCGTTTTTTTTTTGGGGGGGTGCATGTGCCACTTTGTGCATCTGGCTATACGTGGGTACTGGGAAATTGAACTGGCGTCATTAGGCTTTGCAGGCAAGCACCTTAACCACTAAGCCATCTCTCCAGCCCATGAATATCATTAATAAGGACCAAGGCTCTGGGTTCTGGGTTCTGACATGATCAAAGATGACTACTGAGTGATTTCCTTAAGTATTTCTGAACTTTGAGGAGGGGACACGTTGGCCACCTGCTCAGTTTCATCCTGTCTCCTGACTTGTGGGTTCTGTTCAAGGTGTGGTGTTTGATCTGCTGGACCCCCTGTTCAGTGTCCCCCATAGAGACGAGTTCCACATTCAGGTGTTACAATTCTTCCTAGCAGAAATTTACCAGCCCAGGATTGAGCTTAACACAGATATGGAAATTTGAGACTATTAATAGAAGAGCACTCTGTATGAAGATAGCACTTATCTAAGTATATGAGAACAGAGCTACAAGCTTTAGAAGTATGACGTCTACATTCATTAACTACCCAGCAATTCTGAGCTTTTCTAGAAATTACAAAACTCCTCTATTTTATAAAATAGAAATATGTATTTTGGTTCCTGGGCAAGTTTCTGTAGGCATAATTTTCTTTATGACATTAAGTTGTTGCATCTGACAACATACATAAAAATTCAGAATACACGTTACGTTAGTGAAATTTCCAATGCATTGCTTTGATTCATATCAGGATGTAAGATCATGCAGCTTGCCTACCTATTTTTATTATATAGTAAATAGTAACCTCAAATAACATTCAAACTAATACTTGCCCTTTTATTAATGGTGTGTGTAGCAGACAGCTTCAGGTTCGCTGAGATGAACTTCCAGACCAGGCACAGTTATGGAGGAAGGGGTATTTATTGAAGCTCACAGATCCAGGGGAAGTTCCATAATGGCAGACCAGCTGGCCTGCCTTCACAGGACCAAGCAAAGAGAGAAGGGTACAAGCCTAAAGGTCAAAAGCCACAGCACACTTCAGGAACTCCAGCTAGGTACACTTTGCATATCTTTAGATTGAAATCTAAAACCCACCACCACACCTTAAGATCACCCATTGACACAACCTCCAGCCAAACAAATAAACAACTGAATATATTGGGGGCCATCTATCCTATTCAAACTACCACAGTGTGATTTCCTGAGGAATGTTTACACATATACCTAATTTCTCTAGTTGCTGTTAAGTCTGACACATTTTGGGGGTATATCTGGCTTTTCTTCCCTGGGCTGTGATCAGTTCATGCCAAGATGTTCTAAACGCTTTAGTGGGCTTGTTAAGCCAGGAACACAGTAAGTACCAGGCTAAGATTGCCCAGTGGTTCAAGAAAAGACTGGTCTGTGTATAAGGAGCCCTTCATGTCAGAAACCCATATGGACCAGTGTTCGTGGTGTGGTGGCAACCCCTGTTTGCACCTTCCTGTGGACACTTAGCTTTGTAAGCACTGCACAGTCCCGGGGAGCCATCTTGGGTCCACAGGATTGCCCCCCAACGGCCACTACATGCAGAGCAGTCCGCCTTTGTGGTAGGAATGAGGTAAGCTGTACTGTGCGCTTGCTGGATGAGTGCAAGCCTGTCTCATGGAGCTGTGGGAGAGAAGACCCTGGAACTCGAGGCCATCCAAGCCTGACCAACCTTGGTGGCCCATGATTCTCATTTTAATATCACCCACTGGGCTGGGGGGATTGCTTAGTGGTTAAGGTGCTTGCCTGTAAAGCCAAAGGGCCCAGGTTCAATTCCCCAGGACCCACATAAGCCAGATGCACAAGGGGTTACATGTGCCCATTCTCTCTCTCCCTCTCTCTCTTAAACAAATAAATTAAATAAATTTTAAAAAATATTGCCCATTAGTAATATTTTCATCAGCCTGGCAGAAAAGGCCCAGAGGCAAGAGTTGGAAAACCATTTAAAGTCCCTCTCAGTTTAGTGAATTTTAGATTCCACATTCTAAAACAATGCCATCCAACAAAAACATGGAGCAAGCCACCAATGCCAACCATGTCATTTTATATCAGCCATGTTCCAAAAGGTAAAAAGAAACCAGTGAAGTGAATGTTAATGTCTTTTCATTTAGCTCACTATATTAAAAACTATAATTACGTCAGCACAACAGTCGATGTAAAAATCATTAAAGAGATACTTCACATTCTTTTTCTCATACCAAATCTTTGAATCCATATGCTCCTTTTACCCTTGGAGCGCACTCAGCACAGACCCATCAACTTCAAGGGCTCCACAGCCCCACGGGGGCGGCAGGCACCCATAGGGACGCCCCGCACCAAGCCGCAGCTGCGGTGTCTGCCGTGACCAGAAAGCCCTTGAGCAGGACCAGATGTGAAGCGAGACGTTGCGTGGTGTGCTGGCTGTTCGTGGGCTTCTGATACTTGAATTGCACTTTGTTTTGCATGTGTTGTATGCATGTGTTGTATGCACAGAGGCCAGAGGCAAACGTCCCATGTCCTCTTTCCGTTCCTCACCTGCCCATTTCCTTGACTGCCTTCTTGGAACACAGGACCGTGGTTTTCGCAAGCTCAGGCGAGTCACGGGGGTCTCTGATCCCTGCAGGATTGGGGTTACAGGCATGCGTGGACAGGCCCAGCTGTTCCCATGGGTCCCAGGGAATCGAGTTCAGCTGGCTCTGGGCATCCTCAAGCCCTAATGCGCGCAGCAAGCACTCTTACCAATAAGCCATCTCCCAGCCCTAACATCTCCTTTGAAAAGCTGTGCCAGTCAAAACTCACCAAAGTGCTGAGAAGAACTGACAATGGGGTGTTCATCACTAAGTGAGACGACTCTACCACACCTCCAAGGCTCAAGGGACCATTGCAGAAGAGGTGGCAGGAAGAGAGTAAGAGCCAAAGGAAGGGGAGATGTGATTTAAGACACTATCTTCTGGACACAAGGTAGCCATACTGTTCAAGACCTACGCAAGACCTGCCTAATAAAAGGGGGGAAGTGATGACATCAAAGTAGAAAACAGAATAGATGGAAAGGAGAGGAGAGCCCAGGGCTAGGGAGATGACTCAGTGAGTACTGAGTAAAGTGCTTGCTGCACCCAAGTGAGGACCACGGTTCACTGTTGGCACCCACACAAAGCCAGGCGTGATTGTACTCGCGTTACTTATAGGACTGGGCAGATGGAGACAGAAACATCCACAGGGCAGCTGAATCCTTGAGCTCAGTTTCAATGAGAGACCCTGTCTGAAAAATCAAGGTGGAGAAGCCGGGCGTGGTGGCACACGCCTTTAATCCCAGCGCTGGGGAGGCAGAGATAGGAGGATCATTGTGGGCAGCCTGAGACTGCATAGTGAATTCAGCCTGGGCTAGAGTGAGACCCTACCTTGAAAAACAAAAAAAAAAAAAAAAAAAAGGAGGGGGAGGGCTGGAGAGATTACTTAGTGGTTAAGGTGCTTGCCTGCAAAACCTAAGGACACAGGTTCAATTCCCCAGGACCCACTTAAGCCAGATGCACATGGTAGCGCATGAGCATGCATCTGGAGTTTGTTTGCAGTGGCTGGATGCCCTACTGTGCCATTCTCTCTTCCTCTCTCCTCTCTGTCTCTTTCTCTCTCTCCCTCAAATAAATAAATAAAAATAAACTATTTTTTCAAAACAACGTGGACAGTAACTGAAACACATATCTGACATAGACCTCTGGCCTCCACGGACATGAACCCTCCCCCCGCCCACACACACATGCCACCCCCCACACATCCTAAATTACTCGTGCTACCCAGCTCAAAGTGGAGAGGGAGCCTCGTGCTCTGGAAAACTGGATGCCAGCTGGTCTTGGGCCCCTGTCATCAGAACTCACAGGCACTGGTACCCAGCCGTCTTCAGTTCCCTCTGGAGCTGAGTGTGTCTAGTAACCGGGCCACTTATCCAAAGACGCACCACCCTCCCTCACCCACACCCCGTAATCAACACACACCGTTTGTGAGGAGCCTTGGGGGCCATATAAACATCCTGTGGCGAGGTCAGGAGCACCTGACCCCCTATTAACACGTCAGTGAGAGTGGCTGGTGCACTGGGCTGGTTTGCCAGGGTTTTGATGAGCTTCATTAATTATGTCGAGCAAGAAAGGTGTGCATCTGGAGAAGAATCCACTTAGCTCCACGTGAACATGAATAATTGGCCAGTTGGCTGAGTGTTAAATTGGCAGTCTAGTAAGAGAAAACTCACGAATAAACACAATGCCCCTAAACCACACATGGCAGCTTTTGGAAGAATCCCACCATCTCCACCTTCTCTTCACTTGGGTGGAGATTAGTTAAGAGGACCTGGTGTAGGGCTGGAGAGATGGCTTAGCGGTTAAGCGCTTGCCTGTGAAGCCTAAGGACCCCGGTTCGAGGCTCACTTCCCCAGGTCCCACGTTAGCCATATGCACAAGGGGGCGCACGCGTCTGGAGTTCGTTTGCAGAGGCTGGAAGCCCTGGCGCGCCCATTCTCTCTCTCTCCCTCTATCTGTCTTTCTCTCTGTGTCTGCCACTCTCAAATAAATAAATAAAAATAAAAATTAAAAAAAAAAGAGGACCTGGTGTAAGAAAGTCTGTCACCACCAAAGAGATGCCTGTGGCGGTGGGGTGTAAAGTTGGGAGCCAATTCTGAAGCCAGTCTTCACCACGTCATTACTGCAGGACCGGACCTCGGGCAGGTGACATCACCTGTCTGAGCTTGAGGGTTTGATCTAGAAAACAGAGATGATGACAGTGAGGTTAGGAGAACAATTCTGTGTGTGTGTCTAAGTAAAGCGCTTAGAATTCTATTGGCTTTTTCTGGTTGCCATGACAAAACATCTGGCAAAAGCAACATAAGGAAGGTGGGGCTCCTTTTGGCTCCTGGTCCTAGAACAGCTGCAATCCATCACGGTGCCAGGTGGCTGCATGATGGCACCAGCGTACAGCAGCGACTTCTCCGCTCCTCTCTTTGCGTGGGACAGGAATCCAGGAAGAGCCAGGAAGTGGGGCCAGACTATAGAGCCTCAAGGTCTGCTCCCTGTGACCCACTTCCTCCAGCAAGGCTCCGCCTCCTACAGTTCCACAGCTGTCCCAACAGCGCCACCAGCTTGGGACCAAGTGTTCAAACACATGAGGCTATTGGGGACGTTTCTCATTCAAACCGTAATATCCCATAGCACGTATGTACATGCCTACATTCAATTAAAAACATGAACTATTCCCTCAGTTAGGCACATTTTTAAAAAAATATATTTAAAATTTTTTGTACTTATTTATTTATTTATTTGAGAGCAACAGACAGAGAGAGAAAGAGGCACAGAGAGAGAGAGGGGAGAGAGAGAGAATGGGCACACCAGAGCCTGTAGCCACTGCAAACAAACTCCAGATGTGTGTGCCACCTTGTGCATCTGGCTGACGTGGGTCCTGGGGAATCAGGCCTTGAACTGGGGTCCTTAGCCTTCATAGGCAAGTGCTTAACAGCTAAGCCATCTCTCCAGCCCTAAAAATATGTTTTAATTTAATTTTTTTCTTTTCTTTATTTGAGAGAGACAGAGAAGGAAAGAGAAAGAGGCAGATAGAGAATGGGCATGTCAGGGCCTCCAGCCACTGCAAATGAACTCCAGATGCATGCACCCCCTCATGCATCTGGCTTACATGGGTCCTAGGGAGTTGAACCTGGGTCCTTTGGCTTTGCAGGCAAATGCCTTAACTGCTAAGCCATCTCTCCAGCCCTGTTATACACATTTTTAATCCCCAGGAAAATATAACTCTGCTTCATTTTTTTGGAGCTGGCTTCATTCATTCATCATTCAATAGACATTTATTATATAACTGTAGTCTAGACATTGAGCAATACCAAGAAGAAAAGATTCTGGAAGAAACATATTTACAAATGTGTATGTGTGTGTAAGAGAGAAAAATATATAAACATATGAGCAGGAATTATAAGCAAAATAGTGAGTCATTTCTTAGAAAGTTTTAGTACTTTTTTTTTGGGGGGGTAGGGTCTCACTCTAGCCCAGGATGACCTGGAATTCACTATGCAATCCCAGGCTGGCCTTGAACTCACAGTGATCCTCTTACCTCAGCCTTCTGAGTGCAGGATTAAATGTGTGTGCCACCACTCCTGGCTAGAAATAACTTTTGCATAAGGCTCTAGCTTGTTCTCCTTGCCTTTACCTCTGTTGAAAATGAAAATTATTTATTTGCTGCATTTTAATTTGAAAATGGCACCTTTAGGCAAATGTTAAATGATGTTAAGTGGGGAAACATTTCAAAGATCATGAGCAATTCAATGCCTTGGTGGTCCCTCAAAGCCTTATAATGCATATTCTAGATGATTCTAGACCTTCCTTTGTGTGTGCACATGTGTGTTTGTGAGGACATGTTGGGAAGGGTGTGCGCACACATGTGTATATGCATGTGGAAGCCAGAGGACTACCACTGGCATCACTCCTTAGGAATGCCATCCATCTTTAGTGAGACAGCATCTCTTTGGCCTGGACCTTACCAATTAGGCTACACTGGGTGACCCATGAACCCCTGGGTTCTGCCTGTCTCTCTACTTCTTTAACTCTGGGATTACAGCTATGTGCCATCCCCACAGCTTTGTACAACTTCATTTATAAGAAAAAAAAAATCATTTGTTTTTATTAAAATTAGAAATTAAAAAAAACATAGGATATAATTCACCTGACAATTTATAACATCTTTCATATTTACTTAGAGCAGATAAACAATACTCAAAAAGCAATGAAAACTTTTTTTGTTAAAGTGTTGACTTTTTAAAATATTTTTTTTTATTTGCAAGGAGAGAGAGAGAGAATGGGCATACCAGGGCCTCTAACCACTGCAAACCAACTCCAGAGGCATGTGCCACTTTATACATCTGGCCTTATGTGGGTAATGGTGAACGAACCCAGGTGGTTAGGCTTTGTCAGCAAGGGCCTTAACCACTGACCCATCTCTCCAGCTCCTAAAGTGCTGATTTTAAAAAGTCTAAATTGTGGGTCTCGAGAGATGGCTCAGCAAACAAGACGCTTGCCTGCAAAGTTAAGTAAGCCAGGTTCAATTCCCCAGGACCCACCTAAGCCAGAAGCACAAGGAGGAACATGCATCTAGAGTTTGTTTGCAGCAACTGGAAGCCCTGGCGTGTCCATTCTCTATCTGCCTCTCTCTCTCTCTGCTTCTCTGTCTCTCGTAAGTAAATAAGAGTAAAATAATTTTAAAAAATCGAAATTGTGGGCTAGGGAGATGGCTTAGTGGTTAAGCGCTTGCCTGTGAAGCCTAAGGACCCCTGTTCAAGGCTTGATTCACCAGGACCCACGTTAGCCAGATGCACAAGGGGGCGCACGCATCTGGAGTTTGTTTGCAGTGTCTGGAGGCCCTGGCGCGCCCATTCTCTCTCTCTCTCTCTCTCTCTCTCTCTCTCTCTCTTTCCTCTCTCTCTCTCTTTCTCTCTCTCCCTCTTTCTCTGTCACTTTCAAATAAATAAATAAATAAGTAATCGAAATTGTGGGGCTGGAGAGATGGCTTAGCAGTTAAGCACTTGCCTGTGAAGCCAGAAGACCCTGGTTCAAGGCTCGATTCCCCAGGACCCACGTTAGCCAGATGCACTAGGGGGCACATGCGTCTGGAGTTCATTTGCAGTGGCTGGTGGCCCTGGCATGCCCATTCTTTCCCTCCCTCTCTCTCTCTCTCTTTCTCTCTCTCTCTCTCCCTCTTTTACCCTCTGTCTGTAGCTCTCAAATAAATAAATAAAAATAATTTTTTAAAAAAAAAATCTAAATTGTGTAGCTTCTCATAGCAAGTGGGGGCATCCACAAGCAGAAGGCCTGCCATTTCTGGATCAGTGTCTCTCCTAAGTCACTGTCAGGCTCACTCCTGGGACCACATCCATCCACTGGCTTGCCTGGGGCTAGAGATCTTCCTCAGTGGTACCCTTGCCTGGCTGGGGGCTGGGGGCCTCAGCTCCTCACCCAAGGAGCTCTACCCAAGGCTGCCCGCATGCTCTCTGCACTTAGCAGCTGGCTCCCCTTGAGACAGTGATTCGAGAGAGAGCAAGGGGGAAACCTTGGTGCCCATCATGAGACTGTCGCCATCACACATTGTCACTTTCTTTTATTATTCCATTTCTCAGACACAAAATAATGAAATCCACTCACTCTCTAGGGGTAGGAAATTACATTTCATTTTTCTCTTTAGAACCAGAGAATGTCAAAGAATTTGGAAGCATAACTTGTGGATGCCATCATTGCCATGGATGGCTCTTGACATATTAGGAAGTGATTGGAGTGAGAAAGACTAAGCTGGCATGAGTGGGCAGACAGGGACAGCAACATGGTGCCAGGTGAGCAGAGGGAGGCAACCATGAGCTCCAAACACACCAGAAATTTCTAGCCGTTCACTTAACAACCCCAGGCCTGATACCAAAGTCAGACCTTACCACAGAGAACAGAGTTCTGTGGTCAAATAGGAAGCCTGTAGTAAAAGTAGGAAATGAAACGTAAGAGAATCCTAGTCTCGTATTCAATCTATACCCAACCTTGTGATTGGCAGATTTTTTTTTTGTTTTGTTTTCCATTTTTGCTTTAAGAATCTTTTCCCTTGCTTCCTCCTGTTAAAGCTTTGGTTACTTCCATCCCTTGTCCTTGAAGTTCCAGCCACAACCTTTGTGTTGCCCTTAGTCCCATTGCAACCCTTCCTTCCACTGAATGTTTCTGGGGCCGAAGCTCTCTCTCTCCGTGCCCCACGCTGTCCACTTACTCAGCTCGCCCACGGAGGTGACGCTCGCAGCGAGATGCCCGCACGCAAATCCTGAGTGCTCAGCCAGTCGCTCCATTTCTCCCTCCAGCATGAATCACCCAGCAACACTCCATCCAGACCCCAGTGCTTGCAGAGCCGTGTTCCCGTCACTGCGAACGTCACAAAGCAGGCAAAAGGCTTGGCCCCCGACCTTGAGAAGTTTCCCCCCTCCCAAAAGCTGGATATAAAAGCTTGTTTTAAAACTGATAACAGGCTGGGCATGGTGGCGCACGCCTTTAATCCCAGCACTCGGGAGGCAGAGGTAGGAGGATCGCTGAGAGTTCAAGGCCACCCTGAGACTACAGAGTGAATTCCAGGTCAGCCTGGGCTAGAGTGAGACCCTACCTCGAAAAACAAAAACAAAAACAAAAAAAACCTGATAACAGGGCATCAAGTCCTAGTTATAGACAAGAGTGACATAGTGTCCAGGATACAATATTTATGCTGCTTTTTGTTTGATTCCCAGAGCTGGGGATAGAATGTAGAGCCTCAAGTTTGCTAGGC
This sequence comes from Jaculus jaculus, assembly GCF_020740685.1. NCBI lineage: Eukaryota > Metazoa > Chordata > Mammalia > Rodentia > Dipodidae > Jaculus > Jaculus jaculus. The sequence continues at coordinate 88,094,724 of NC_059113.1, read as the reverse complement.
AGGTGCTCCACTCCTGAGCTAAACCTCCAGCCAGAAGTTACAGTGATCAAATCCAAGGGCTCTGGTGCATCCTTTAATGGAGAAAGCTAGCTGTCATGGAGTGGATTAAATATCTACATGTGTCCTCGTGAGAGATGTCTTTACAGGAAGATTGTCTGGGGCTGGAGAGATTGCTTAGTGGTTAAGCGCTTGGCTGTTAAGCCTAAGGACCCTGGTTCGAGGCTTGATTTCCCAGGAACCACGTTGGCCAGATGCACAAGGGGGCGCACGCATCTGGAGTTCTTTTGCAGTGGCTGGAGGCCCTGGCGCGCCTATTCTCTCTCTTCCCCCACCCCTTCTCTCTCTCTCTCTCTCTCTCTCTCTCTCTCTCTCTGCCTTTTTCTCTCTCTGTCTGTCACTCTCAAATAAATAAAAATAGAAAACAAAAAATATTTAAAAAAGAAAGAAGATTGTCTGAAGTTGAGATTTCACCCCATCTGGCAAACATTCCATGTGTGTTTTGAAAGCAAAATAAATAAATGAGACGTATATGAGCAATATATAACAAAAGGTGTAGGCCCTGTCGACATGACAAGTAAGTCTCTGAGACTGGTAGCTAGAGACGGAAGAACAGCTCAGCGCTGTGCTCGGGTTCTCCTCGTTTCAAAGGCACTGACGCTGGGCTTTGGTGTGCTTCACTTTGAATGGCCTGTTGCTCAGCAAGGGACAGAGAGCAGGGGCTATGAAGACTGAGAAGGGATTTTAAAAAAGCAGGAGTTGAGGAGGAGGATGCAGGGGCCATAGGACCCCAGTGAGACAAGAAGCCATGGCCAGCCATTGCAGGCTTCGGAAAGGAGGCTAGAACTATTCTGATCAAAGGGATCGGCAGGAGGGATGCTAGGAAACAGTACACCGGAAGCCAGCGATTAAGACCCTGGATGTGCAGCCAAAGATGCAGCCGTGGCAGAGGGAAGGGGCTAGGAGAGCAGGAGCCAAAGCGTGAAGGGAAACTGGAGTCCAGTTTGGCTTCCAGGACCAGAGAGATAGCTTAGTGGTTAAGATGCTTGCCTGCGAATCCTAATGACCCAAGTTCTATTCTCCAGGACCCACGGAAGCCAGATGCACAAAGTGACACATGTGTCTGGAGTTGGTTTGCAGTGGCTAGAGGCCCTGGTGCACCCGTTCATTCTCTCTCTCTCTCTCTCAAATAAAATTTGAAAACTATCTGGGGGCTACAGAGATGGTTTGGTGGTTAAGTGTGCTTCCTGCATAAGCATAAGGACCTGAGGGGACCTGGCACTGTCCAAGGTCGAATCTGCAGAACCTATGTAGTGTGCCCGTGCTCTCCTGTCTTCATCCCACAGAGGAGCAAAGACTCAGGAATCGCAGGAGCTCAACAAACAACTGCAAGCTCCAGGATCCATAAGGGATTCCTGCTCAAACAGGAAGGGACAATGGAGCTGGAAGCCCAATACTCTGTCTGTCACCACAGGTGGGCATGTGGCCCCCAACACAAGTGAACCATGAGACACTGCACGGGCACATACATGTGCATACACCACACACCCACACCCACATACACACAAACCCACTCATCATCTTATTAACTCTATCTGACCAATTGGATTATAAATTCTAATTCTTCCCTTCTCCTTCTTTTGCTTATTTGAATTTCCTGGATTTTCTAAATTTTCTAGTGGAACTGATACTGCTTTCATACGTTTCTGCCTAGGGAGAAATCATCTTAAATCCTTGATGTAGTAAAATGGCGGGACCGAACTTTCAGATTCAGAATTTAAAATAAGAGGGAACCTCAAAATAATGGCGTGGCAATGAGGAAACCAAGACCCTAGTGATTATGAAATTTCTCACTCTTCTAAAGGTAGAGGTTAAAATATACATGTATGGCAAAGAGAAGAATAGAGTTATTTTCATCTTTTAGAACTTGATTAGCTCAAAGTCATGGTCCTCAAACACAAATGATTTTGTTCCCCTAGTCCGTAGGGGACATTTGTCAAGATAAGGCTGGAGTTTCTTTTTAGTCCCAGTGACATCATTCATGGAGAAGGAAAACTCATATGCATCCATCATCCTGTTTGGGTTTTTAGAGAGATGTTTTTGGTTTTCATAACTAAGGGGCAGGGACATTGGGATTGCTACTGACATCTGGTATATAATGATCAGAGGTGCCACTAAATACCCTACTATGCATAGGACAGTGCCTACAACTCCGGATTATCTTTCTGGAAATGCCAGTCTCACAGAAGCTGAGAATCTTGACCCAAAGTGAGGTGTATATAATGAAATGCTTTGTGTGCTGTGTGAAGCGTTCGTCAGTCGCTCATTCAGTGTCATTGTCAAATGATCTTAACACTTATGCACATAAAGTCGTCTGCTCACAGCATCAGCACAAGACCTAGGAACCCAAGCACAGCCACGTTCAATCCAAACTCAAGCTCTGAAACATGATACAGTTATGTCACCATGTTGGTAATCCTGGAGGAAAATAGGATGAGAAAACCATCTACAGGTCACAGCAACATTTCAGTCTCATTTTTCTACCCTTTTCAAGGCAGTGATCACTAACCATGCGAAGCACTTTTAATCCTCTGAAATGTAGTCAATGACAGAAGAAATTTCAGTGCTTTTCTGTCTCTTCCCTTCATGCTTCCCTGAATCCTCATCTGTCAGGTAAATGATTTTTGTTTATTTGTTTATAATGAATACTATCCGCTCTCTGTTAGGTTGGGATGGAATGTGGTTAACTGTTTGCGCGGGTCCTGCTGTAGCATGGACAGATGTTTTTACATTCTTATTCAGGTTCCCAGGTCTTTTTTTCTTTTCCTTTCTTTCTTTCTTTCTTTTTTTTTTTTTTTTTTGGCATTTCAACTTCCTCTCTGGATAAAAAATTGCTGTCTACAGTATCCTAAAGGTATGACAACCTCCTTGCCACTTTCACTGAAGGACACTTGTATATTCAAAACAAAAAATAGGGGCTGGAGAGATGGCTTAGCAATTCAGGGCCTTGCCCATGGAGCCTAAGGACCCAGGTTCAACTCCCCAGAACCCACATAAACCAGATGCACAAGGTAGTGTATGCATCTGGAGTTTGTTTGCAGTGGTTAGAGGCCTTGATATACCCATTCTCTCTCTCTCTCTCTCTCTCTCTCTCTATATATATATATATATATATATATATATATACATTTCTTTCTCTCTCTCTAATAAAAATAAATAACTAAAATATTTTTAAATAGTATTGCTTTTAGAAAGCTGACTTCCATGAAGCCTTGAAAATGCAGACTTTTAACACAAGGGTCTGATGGTCTTGCTGGTCAGCTGAAAGGGAAGGATCGAGTGCCCAGTAACATGGGCATCCACGTGTCTCTGCTCTGCTTCCGGCACTTCCACTACCTTTTCTGCTTTTTAGGATGGTTAAAGAATTTTGTCTTAGCTATACCAAACAAAGGCAAGAACTGGAACAGACCAGCTGGGCTGCTCAGTCTCCCTTCCTTGGGCTGTGCTTTCCACACAAACATGGAATTCAAGTAATCCGTTTCCATATTGACATGTAAGAAAGACCAAAGCACTTGTCAGAGTACCCCACCCCTTCTGGGGGCTCCCTTGGGATCCCACAAGACTATTTTGAGCAATAAAATGTCAACAGTGATAAATAAAATTGGGAAGGAACTTTGGATAAACCTATGCACAGGAAGAGACATATTTAAGATTTCTTTTCCTGTAGCTTTCGCTATAAGGATGGAGAATGTGTTTGTGTCCTTCATCCTGTTTGGACTTTTAGAAAGAAATTTAACCAATTCATTTTTTTTTTTTTTTGCAAGTTCCATTTCTTAAGCATGAAGTTAGGCAAAAAAGAAAAAAATCCTACAATTTTGAGTGATATATGTTCCAAGCATAGTTCTACATGACATGTACATATTTTCTCACACTTCTCACAGCTTTTCATGGTGCTGTTACGATCTCCACTTATATTTGAAAAGACGGAGGCTTAGGAAGGCTGGGTCACATTGTTTCCTATGAGCTAGTAAGTGGCAGTATAGAGATTTGAACTCTGTTTACTCTGAATTCAGGACCAAATTTTCCTTCCCTTCTGTGCAAAATGGCCTTCCAGGTTACATATTCAACCTGACCATGTGTTTTCAATGAGCTGGAAGCACATGAACACATTAATTTGTTCTCCTAGGAACCAGCTGAGTAGCAAAATGGGATGAATTCTTAGGATCGAGTGAATACTGAAAGATCCCAAAGCTAGCCTTCCACATACATTCGATGTCAGTGACATTGTCTGGATCCCTGATAAATTTGGAGGTGGATTAACTTGAGGACTGAAGAGGTGGGTTCTACATGCAACTTTAACAGATGAAGCCATAATCACCACCTTCCCAAACTGCTCAGAAGTAAAAAAAAATGTGGGCTGTGGAGATGGCTTAGCAGTTAGGGTGCATGCCTGTGAAACCTAAAGACCCAGATTCTATTCCCCAGTAAACACCTAAGCCAGATGCACATGATGGTGCATATGTCTGGAGTCCACTTGCAGTAGCTAGAGGCCCTGGCATGGCCTTTCTCTCTCTCTCTCTCTCTCTCTCTCTCTCTCTCACTCTCTCTCTCTCTCTCTTCTTCTCATAAACAAAAATAAAATAAAGTAATTTTTTTAAAAAGTAAAAATCAGACAATCAGAAGCAATACCCAACATACTGGTTTAAAAGTGTGGTCTCTTTACAAATACACAAATGCTCACACACAGCCACACCCCCTGGCTTCAAATAAGTGCCGTATCAATGCTTGAGGGATTGAGCTTATCTCTAGAGAAATGTAGAGAAAAAGAATTCCATTCCAGAAGAGTCATTATGGCATATTGGATCCAGGCCTCAGCCCACTGACATTTTTATGCATCTCAGGAACGACTGGGCCAAGAAGTGAGGAGCAGTGGGCTTGGCCAGTAGACGGACGAAGGTTCGAACACTGACCCTTTACCTAACCAGAGCCTTTAGCAGGTTTCCTTCAGACTTGGGCTGGGAATCCAGGCAGGTGCCCTGCGTTTGTCTGCAAGCATTCCACACGGAGTTACATCCCTCACACCTCATATGCATTTTTTTAAATTTTGTTATTTGTATTTATTTTTTTGAGAGTGATAGACAGAGAGAGAAAGAGGAAGAGAGAGAGAGAGAGAATGGGCATGCCAGGGCCTCCAGTGACTGCAAATGAACTCCAAATGCATACGCCACCTTGTGCACCTGGCTTACGTGGGTCCTGGGGAATCGAGCTTCGAACTGGGGTCCTTAGGCTTCACAGGCAAGCGCTTAACCGCTAAGCCATCTCTCCAGCCCTCACATACATGTCTTAACATCCGTTTTCCCGTCTGTGACATGGATGGAATACTGTACTCTTAGGTTAAGTTGCATATGATTACCTTTTTAAAAAATATTTATTTATTTGCAAGCAGAGAGAGACAGAAAACGGATGCACCACAGCCTCTAGCCAATGCAAACGAACTCTAGACCCATGTGCCACTTGTGCATCTGGCTTCACGTGGGTGCTGGGGAATTAAACTCCGGTCCTTACACTTTACAGGCAAGTGCCTTAACCCCTGAGCCATCTCTCCAGCCCGTATCTTAATTATTTTTCAGTCTGTATGTGCGCATGTGCACGTGCAGGTACACGTGTTCCATGGCACGTGTGTGAAGGTTAGAGGCCAACCCTCAGGTGTCGGTCACCTTTCTTTGACAAAGGATGTTTTCTTGTCTGTCACTGCCCAAACCAGGCCCTATGGCCTTTGAGTTTACAGTGATTCTCTCATTTTTGCATCCCCTCTTCCCATAAGAATGCTGAACTTAAACATGTGAGCTACCACATGTGTCGTTCCTTGGGTTCTGAGGTTCCAGACTCTGGCCTTAACACTTGCACAGCATTCAAGTTACCCAGTGAGCCATTTCCTCATGTTTGTTGCCTGTGTAATGCCACAGACATAGAAGCGATTTTGTTGAAGTGGTTTTAGAACTCTGGTTGCAATCTCACACTTCAGAAGTGTCTAGGAACTGCCACTGGTTAGGTTTTCCAGTGTCTTCATCTGACAGTGAAGTGACAGGGCCTTCCTCACAGGGAGCACTGCATACCATGCGTGCCATTTGGATGCAGTAGATACTTGCTAAATGCTAGCTTTCTTCATCCCAAACCTGGTGACTTATTTTCCAAGAAATGTAAACTCACTCCTGTATTTTTTTCCCCTCTCTTTTAAGAAGCACATCCTTTGATCCAAGTGTGCTTGGTTCCCACCTGTAATCCCAGCACTAGGGAGGCTAGGACAGAACTGTGGGTTTTAGGCTGGCCTGGACTTGCATAGAGAAACTTGGGGCAGTGGGCTGGAGAGATGGCTTAGCGGTTAAGCGCTTGCCTGTGAAGCCTAAGGACCCCAGTTCGAGGCTCGGTTCCCCAGGTCCCACGTTAGCCAGATGCACAAGGGGGAAGCCCTGGCGCGCCCATTCTCTCTCCCTCTATCTGTCTTTCTCTCTGTGTCTGTCTCTCTCAAATAAATAAATAAATAAAAATTTAAAAAAAAAAAAGAGAAACTTGGGGCAGGCTGGGAAGGTTGCTCAGCTGTTAGAGGCACATGCTTGCAAAGCCAGCCTGGGTTAAATTCTCATGGATCCACATAAAGCCAAATACATAATGTGGCACATATATCTGGAAATTGTTTGCAGTGGCAGAGAGGCCCTGGCATACCCATATAGTCTCTCTCTCTCTCCCCTTCCCTCTGTCTTTCTTTCCTTACAAAGAAATAATATTTTTTAAAAGTACCACATCTGGGCTGGAGGGATGCCTTAGTGGTTAAGGCGTTTGCCTGCAAAGCTATAGGATCCAGGTTTGATTCCCCATGACCCACATAAGCCAGATGCACAAGGGGGCATCTGGAGTTCGTTTGCGGTGGCTGGAGGCCCTGGCGCACCCCCCCCCCCCAACTCTCTCTCTTTCTCTGTCAAATAAATAAATAAAAATATTTATTTAAAAAGTAGCACATCCCTTTGAAAATACAATAAAGCTAGAATGAAAGCAAAACCATGGGGAAATATGCATTTCCCAAACAAACGTGGATATGATTGTGAAGGACTCCCAGAGTCACAGGTAGAGATGCCCTGGTTCAGATACAAAAGGGTAAAAAATATATGGCAATCCAAATGTGATGATTATTGGGTTTGTAAAAGGATTTATCATGGCGCTCCCATTACAACGTCCCCAGTATCATTAAAATCAGATTCCATTTACAGAAACCCACTTTATTCAGAACATTTCAAGAACACATTTATTTCATTAACAGAGGCAAGCCTCTTTTAACAAAACATATTTATCAAATGCCTATTATGTGCCTAATAAGGTGGTGGGTGTGATGGGGAACAAAAGGAGCGTCACATGTGGTCCCTGCCCTCTGCGTTTTCTTTCTAATTGGAGAGGCAAGTGAACGAGATGCATTAGCGCTATATGCTGATATAATCAAGTACTAAATTGTGTATGCTCGTGTGGGTGGGCGCGCAGGCCTCACATATCATTCTCTGACCTTGAATTGTACACAAATCATTAGCGTCAAACTGGAATTGCCAGTGGCTTCCCCCACCCCTCATCTTTGCTTGGCCGGCTTCCATCTTCACAGCCTCTTGCTCTGTCTGCAGCACAGTTCAGAAGAGAGGAGCGAAATCACACAGTGAGAAAGAGAAAAATCGATAAAGAGAAAAAGAGATCCCTCGTGTGTCTGTGGTTACCAGTGCAGCCGGATTCCCTGGTGGGCAGGGACTGACCCAGGAGTGCCCAGGCTCCCTGCAAACCTTCTCTCTCGGGACACACAGCAACTTCTCTTCCTGTTTAGCAGTTAACCACTGGGCTTTGTCAGTGGCTGACCCTGGAGAGAGAGAGAGGATACGGTGCAAAGAAGGAGGCTGACAGGAAGAGGGACCCCCAACCCCAACCCCAACCCCAGCTTTGATCGGTATTCCCCACCCAACTCAGCAGATCTGCCCGAAGATGATGGCTGGGTGGCGAGAGACAGTGTCACCCCTAACTTTTAGGAGGGGCCTAGACAAGACTACAAATGCAGTCCTCCGTACCCTATGCCTGTACTTAATCATTTGTATTGAGCCAAAAGCCCACTCAGTAAGATCTGTTCTACTGAATTGCTTGCTTAGCGAGTTTATCCTCAACAGCAGTGAAGGCCGGGTGAGAACGCGGAGTACTTGCTTTCTGGGGGTGTGGCACCTTGGTGCCATCTCTCTCCCTGGCTCCATGCTGTAGTACAGGGCCTTCCACATTGAGAGACACTGGGCTATGCCGCTGACATGCATTTCAGTCCTTGTGACCATCTTGTGACCTAGTGCCAGGGGACAGACCTAGGGGAACCTATCACAGTCTCCTGCCTTGACCCTGCATCATCGTGGTCCAGAAAGGTATGGTCAAGGAAGAACCCCAACAGGGCAGCTAAATCAGAAAGACCAGGACCTCATAACAGAAGAGGGGAGGAAGATGAGAGAGGAAGGGTCATCGCAATGCTCAGCTTACTCAGGAGGGGGAGGCAAGGAAAGTGGAGTCGAGTCACCTGGTAGCAGCAAGGCTGATGAAAAGAAGGGAGGTGACCAGATTGGGACTCAGCTCTACGAAGGTAGGGACTCTTAATCTGTCATTGTGTTCAGTTAAGGAGTGGAGAGACGCTGCTTTTACAGGGGCCAAAGGGCTCTGTAATTCAGTGGCAAGGAATATGAAGGCACAAGAATGATGAGTTTGTGAGCTCAAAGCGGGGATGACAGGAATGAATTCTCCTCAAGGTCACCTGGCTCCATCTCCAATCTGCCCCCTTCCTCCTCCTACTGGATGCTGGCCCTGGACTCCTTCACAAGGAAGCATTTCAACTGATTGTGTCGCCCAGAGGCGCAGTGGAAGGTTAATTTTAATTCTCCAAGGAGAAAAAAAAAAAAAAAAACATAACTTTTTTTTTCAAACAAAACTGGAGCAGCTCATGGAATGTTTACCCATACAGAGAAAGGAGATCCTGCATTTGAAATTGCACTATCTGCAGAATTAAAAAAGAACACATTTTCAGTTTTGCCCAAACATACTTTGTCAAATTGAAAGAATACTCTAAATGATATTTCAACATTATAATTTGTCTCCATTTCACAAACTCTTTGTTTTAGGAACAAAATACTTGACTGATTTAAAAGGGAAGCACGTGGGCTGGAGAGATGGTTTAGTGGTTAAGCGCTTGCCTATGAAGCCTAAGGACCCTGGTTCGAGGCTCGGTTCCCCAGGTCCCACGTTAGACAGATGCACAAGGGGGCGCACGTGTCTGGAGTTTGTTTGCAGAGGCTGGAAGCCCTGGTGCTCCCATTCTCCCTCTTTCTCTATCTCTATCTGCCTCTTTCTCTCTCTGTCTGTCACTCTCAAATAAATAAACAAGTAATTTTAAAAAAAAAAGGGAAGCACGTGACTAAGAAGACTGGAAGCATAAATCAAGTATTTGCAGCATTGTTGTCCCTAAGACCCAGGCTTCACTTCATCCGTGGTCTGCTCAGTGAGTGAGGAGCTCGACATTCCTGGGGCGACATTGGGCTTTTCTCAACATGGGCCCCTTTGCTCCTAAACTGCTTGGTGGCCCTTGTAGGAGTAGAGTGAGTAATGGAATTAATGTTCAGTGCTCAGAAATTTACCCTTCAAGACCTTATTTTATTCATCCCAAGAAGAGCCAATGAGTCAGAGATGAAAAATGAGCCATGCTAATAAATGAATCAACCGGGCGGGGTGGTGCACACCTTTAATCCCAGCATTCCAGAGACTCAGATAGGAAGATCACTGGGAGTTCGAGGCCAGCCTGGGACTACAGAGTAAGTTCCAGGTCAGCCTGGGCTAGAGTGAGACCCTACCTCCAGTAAACAAACAAACGAATGTGAGCTTAAGATAATGAAAAAAAAAATTGAGGGAGCCACACAGTGGACTGTACTGTCTTTCAGGCTATGCTTCCCATCCTGTCACCTACCAGATGTCATCTGTAGGGACAGTATTGCCTAATTATCAAGTCTTTCTCTCATCATTGCTCTTCTGTTGACATTTCTTCTTCCTGCACAGGCATTACTGGACTTACCGCCCATTCAGTCACTAGATCGTCTCCCCTTTGACGATTGTCATATTCTGGATGACATTTCAGTGAAAGGGCAGAGGCCCCTTCACTGTGCACATCCAGCAAGCAGCCAGATCACAGATAGCCTGAGTGACCAGTGGCCAGATCAAAGGGCAACATGGGTGACCCTGTTAGGGGGATCTCTTCGTTCTTGTCTCCTCAAAGGAAACAATCCACCCCAGAGATATGGGACACTTTAAGTAGAACTTTATTTATTTAGTAAAGCAAAGAAAAACATACACTCTGAAGAGAGATTGGAGTAGCCTGCCCTAAAAGAGGGGGAAACAGTCCAGTGAGGTTCTGCATTGGGGAATCTTAAAGCTCTTGTGAATGATCGTGAAGTAGATGGTATATTCGTGGGGAGAAGTGACCATTTTTCAGTCCAAATCATTGATCTCCCTTTGAGGGTATTTCTTCCCACAATCCTGTAGACAATCCACGAAAGGAGCTGAGGTCAAAAACCACAACACAAATGCTATAACATTTTTGAGGGCACAGACCCTGTCAGGGGTCCTCATGGAGGGCCTTACTTTCTAGTAAAACAGGAGCAACCAACTAAGGATGTTCAGCCCCGAGGGATAGCCTGACCGGCAGGAGACACAGCTGCCAAGATCCAGTTCAGTTTCCCCTGGTTATGCCATGTCTAACTCCTTCTCCACCCAGCAGCAGGCAGGCCAGAATAAAAGTGAGATGAACAGGAGAGAACACGGGAGTTTGTCAAACTGGGTGGCCAGAGCTGAGTTAGAGACGCAGTGACTACACAGATAGGAGAGTCAGAACACGTGAAACATCCGTCCTGAATTTATGCTTGGCCACTAGAATAATCTGTGACATATGACCACATCAAATACAGACCACATCCCAGACCAGTGAACTCACAATCCCCCGAGGAGACACAGGTATTGGTGTCTTCTAAGCTCTGAAGTGATTCCACGGTACAAATGAGTTTGGTAACCACTGGCCAAACCCACTAGTAAGGACCTCATCTAAGAATAAATTCTAGAGAGATGATCACATTTCAGGACGAAGGAACCCTGGCCACCCTGAGGGTACATGATGTGAGGAGTTTCTGAAACCAGGAGAAACAATTCTTGTGGGATCCTGATAATATCCACAGGGGGCCTGCCCGTGGGGCTCTACAGAAGCAAACACCTTGGCCAACTGTCAAGGTCAAGTGATTAGCCAAACCTCTGCTTTCAAGGATGAAAATCCTTCACGGGCCCCTAAGTATGGCCTTAGTGTCTGATAGTGAGAACAATGAAGCTTAAAGGATGATTGGCCACCAAGGGGCAGCCTGGCCATCAAAAGCCATAACTCCAGGATCTGGTTCTGTGTTTACTTCCTTGCCTATAGTGTGGAGAATGCAGCTTCATTGTGATTCCCTGTCTGTCTATACTGTGGAGGATCAGCTCTATATTCAGTCTCTATGTAGTGTGGAGGATCAGCTCTATGTTCAGTCTCTGTCTAGTGTGGAGGATTAGCTCTATGATCAGTCTCTCTATCTATCTAGGGTGGAGGATCGGCTCTTTGATCAGTCTCTCTATCTAGTGTGGAGGATCAGCTCTATGATCAGTCTTTATCTAGTGTGGAGGATCAGCTCTAATTTCAGTCTCTCTAGCATTGACAATTAGCTCTATGTTCAGTCTCTCTATCTAGCGTGGAGGATCAGCTCTATGATCAGTCTGTCTAGCGTGGAGGATCAGCTCTATGATCAGTCTCTGTCTGGTGTGGAGGATATGATCAGTCTCTATCTAGTGTGCAACTGTGGTTTGGTTAGTTGATATAAGATAGAAAACTCTGTAGCATTGGAAACAGTGGCTGACTGAAAGATGGGTGTACGTTTTGTGAAATTAGGTGGAGGGACGTGAGTGGAGTGGCAGGGGGAAAAATAATGAGAAGCCAAGGATGCCTTGGAGGAAATAAAACTGTATGATGAGAACGTGCCCAGAGAAGAGAGACTGAGTCAGCCCCGGAAGCTTGGGGAGTGCTGACTTTTGAAAAGTACCAGGCACATATAAAGAGTAAAGCGTGCACAGGGAGACTGGAGGTGACACACTTTGGGAAAGCTCTTGCTTGGCATAAACAACGCCCTAGGTTTGTTTCCCAGTTACCTATATGTCGGTGTGGTCACTCAGCGCTGTGGAAGTGGAGGAGGAAGGTCAAAAGATCAAGATCATCTTCAGCTACATACAGAGTTAGAGGCCTGCCTGGGCTATATAAAACTCTGTTTCAAAAAAACGTGTTTTATTTAAAACAAAAAAAAAATTCTTTGTAAGCACTGGTAAGAGGACTGGGGAGATGGGCCCACAGTTGAGCGTTCGCTACGAAACCATGAGATCCTGAGAGAGTCTAAAAACGCCTGAGTTCCATTCCCCTGAACCAATGTAAATAGCTGGGGATGGCCAGGCACATCAGTAACCCCAATACTGGGGGGTGGGGGGCAGAGACCAGAGAATCACTGGGGCTTGCTGACAGGGTTGGGGATGGAAACAGCAGCTCTGAGTTGAGTGAGACCCAATGGGCCCCACCTTCAAGGAAGCAATATGATGAGTGAAAAGAAGACACTTAATGTTCTCCTCCGACCTCCGCAAGTGTATACACGGGCCACAGGCCTCTACATACACATATGTACACACTGTGCACATCATATCACTCACATATCACAACAACAATAAGAATGTTTTTTTAAAGAGCCATCAAGAAGAAAGAGATACAATCGAGTTCTCTGGGAGATATGAGGGAAGCTAGGCGGGAGTGATGTCCTGATCTGAAGATGGCCATGAGAAACACCATAGAGAGGTCAAGGTCAAGGCTCACAGTGATACAGAAATGGACATTGCACTGTGGTTTTACCTGCACTGGGGGCAAGGAAGCTTTCCCCTTTTGTGTCAGGCAGTCTTGTGTCTATTTATGTGTCTGTCTTTGGGCATGTAGATATGTGTATATGTAGATTTATGTCTGTGGTGGCATCCTCAGAGGTGGACATTTCTAGAGACTTTTGCTTGGGCTCTCATCTCTGGACTCTGGTCCTGTCTGTGGTAGACAGACACTTACCATCCTGACACCCTTCCTTCTAGATGACTTCTGATCCAGTACCCCAGTTCACTTCAGTCTTGAACTCTTTCTGGATGTCTCAGTGTCCATTTAGGTCTCCTGTCTGAAAGGCATCACGTTCAGTGTTACTGACCCAGGGAAAGCACAGAGCAGAGCTAGTGAGGAAACTGTACACACACCTTAAAGCTGTCAGCAGGGCAGGTGCCACCCGAGAGCTTTTTTATTTTATACTTTAAAAAGCAACTTATTTATTTGCAAGCACAGGGGGAGAAATCGAGAGAGGAGGCAGACAAAGAGAAAATGGGCACACCAGGGCCTCTAGCCACTGCAGACAAACTCCAGATACATGCACCCCCTGTATACCCCCTTGTACATCTGGCTTACATGGGTACTGGGGAATTGAACCTGAATCCTTTGGCTTTGCAGGCAAGCGCCTAAACTGCTAAGCCATCCCTCCAGCCCAGTAAACACTGTACTTTTTTCTCTCAAGGATTCTCATTGCTCATTTGCATTTGTATGGCATGTAAAGAAACATATGACATGGTCTAAGCATTCCACAGACCACCTGTGAGTGCCTTTTAAAAATGAAATCTTCAGCTGGAGAAATGGCTTAGCAGTTAAGGTGTTTGCCTGTGAAACCAAAGGACCCAGGTTCAATTCCCCAGGACCCATGTAAGCCAGGTGCACAAGGTGGCGCATGCATCTGGAGTTTGTTTGCAGTAGCTAGAGGCCTTGGTGTACCCATTCTTCTCTCTGTCTCTCTCTCATTGCAAATAAATAAATAATTTTTTTAAAAAATGAAATCTTGGAGCTGGAAAGATGACTTAAAAGTTAAGGCATTTTCCTGTGAAGCCAAAGGACCCAAGTTTCATTCCCCAGGACCCATGTAAGCCAGGTGCACAAAGTGGCACATGCATCTGGAGTTCATTTGCAGTGGCTGCAGGCCCTGGCATTCCCATTCTGTGTCTCTCTTCTCTCTATCTCTCTCAGCTTGCAAATAAATAAATAAATAAGTAAATAAATTTTGTTAAAAATAATCAATCAGGGGCTGGAGAGATGGCTTAGCAGTTAAGCGCTTGCCTGTGAAGCCTAAGGACCCCGGTTCGAGGCTCGGTTCCCCAGGTCCCACGTTAGCCAGATGCACAAGGGGGCGCACGCGTCTGGAGTTCGTTTGCAGAGGCTGGAAGCCCTGGCGCGCCCATTCTCTCTCTCTCCCTCTATCTGTCTTTCTCTCTGTGTCTGTCGCTCTCAAATAAATAAATAAATAAATAAATAAATAAAAAAAATAATCAATCAGTAAATAAATAAAAATGAAGTCTCATTATTTGACTACATGGAGTAATTTCCTTTGGTCTCAAAGAAGAAGGAGGAGGAGAAGGAGGAAAAGAAGAAGTAGGAGAGGAGGAGGATGAAGAAGGGGAAAGGAAAGAAGAAGGAAGAGGAAGGAGGAAGAGGAGGAGGAGGAGGAGAAGAAGAAAGAGCAGACAGTCATGAGGCAACCCAGCCATAGCAATGGCCTGGTAGACGTTTTTATGAATACATATAGCATGTTATAAAAGGCAGATGACACCCAAGCTTGTCCTCTGGCCTCCACACGCATAAGCACACACATGCACACACATATGCACACATGCATAAAATCAAAAGTAAGTAAAAAGGAATACTGGGCAGAACTGAACAAAATTAATTCTGCCAGGAATTAATGTAAGACTCCTCAGTTACTTTGCGACTTGACATAAATTAAAGAACCTCTCTCTGAGGCCTTATGTGGGAAGCAGGATCATGGCAGTCCCGTACGTCAAGCCAGTCTCTGTATTAAAATCCGCATGCTGAAATTCTTGCACATGGCAGGTGCTCAGTAAATACAGTAAGAGCTGCTTTCAGTCTGCTGCTATCTGACAGATGCATATGGTGACCCAAACAAGGTGGAGATGGTCCTCTGTGACTGTGATTTTCAGGCCACAGTAGGTGACATATGCCCAGAAAAATGCCACACTTTAAGAGAGACCTAAAGAAACTTGATTTAGTTCAGAGGAAAGTAGTGCGAGGGTGGAAAAGTTAAAATCACGTGATGAGAGGTTAAAAGAATTGAGTATATATTGCCTGAAGTCGCGGAGACTCTAGCAGTACATAAGAGCATTTTCTAATATTTGAAAGGTTCTCATATTGTAGACGGTTTAAGATTTATTTTCTGCCTAGGGCCCAAAGGTGGATATTTCAGAAAGACAAATTTTGGCTCCATCTCAGGAAGAATGTGCTAATATTCAGAACTGCTCAAGGATGATAACAACGTGTTCAGGAGGAAATGAGGGTCTGGCCATTATAAGTGACCACTGGCCAAATGGCCACTCGATGAATTGATGAGTGGATTCCATGACCTTCAATTTCCAATCTCTGAAATTCTGTAAGTCTGATAATAGAGGGGGCTGGGTATTTGATGGGGACAATGCGCAAAATAAAATTATGAATGTATTGATTTATTTGTTAATGGATATGTGTGTGTATAAGTGCATGTGCATTTGTGTTCACACGCATATGGAGGCTAGAGGACATCCTCAGATACCATCCTAAGGAGCTCTGTTCACCTTTTCTTGAAACAGGTCTGCTATTTAGGCTGACCATCCAGTCCCACGAATTCTCCTGTCTCTGCATCCCCAGCACAGGGATTACATGTATAACCTGTCCTGCCTAGGATTTTTCCATAGGGACTCAGATCAAATTCAAGCCCTTGGGCTGGAGAGATTGCATAGTGGTTAAGGCACTTGCCTGCTAAGACTAATGGCTCAGGTTCAATTCCCCAGTACCCATGTAAGTCAGATGCACAAGGTGGTGCATATGTCTGGAGTTTGTTTGCAGTGGCTGGAGGCCCTGACATGCCCATTCTCTCTCTCTCTCTCTCACTTTCTCTCTCTACCCCTTTCTCTCTCCCCCCTTCTCCCTCTTTTCCTCTCAAATAAATAAATAAATAAATAAAATATTTTTTAAAAAGAAGAAAATCACGACCTTATGCTTATAAGACAAGCACTTTACCCACTGATCGATCTCCCCTCAAGGTGCTGGTTTCTTAAGTGCCAACAAAGAAAGTCAAAATAACCAGACCAGAATTTGGTTAGTACATTTCATTCAGATTCACGTGAATGGGACGAGGAGACCTCCATCGTGTCCAAGAGCAGGCATGCACTCCCCCTTGCGCGTCTCTTGCCCTTTCTGGAGTGGGAGTTCATACTCAGACCCTGCCTTGACTGAGTGCTGGCAGCCCAGGGAAGCCCAGCTCCTTGACCTGCTTGTCTGTCCTTCTTCATCTCCCTTAAACCTCCTTCTGCCTCCACTGGTACTAACTAGTCATGGAGATAATGACAACACCCAGTATTCTTTCTTTCTTTTCTTATTTTGTAATTTTAATTTTATTTTGTTTTTTCGAGGTAGGGTCTCATTGTGGCTCAGGCTGACCTGGAATTCACCATGTGGTCTCAGGGCAGCCGCAAACTCACCACAGTCCTCCTACCTCTGCCTCCCGAGTGCTGGGATTAAAGGCATGCACCACCACACCTGATGGTATTGTTTCTTTTTTGAAATTAATTTTTATTTTTTTAATTTTAGAGAGAAGGAGAGAGAAGAGAGAGAATTGGCCTCAGCCACTGCAGTCGAACTCTGATGGGCATGTGTGACCTTGCGCTGGCCTCATCTTTGTGCATCTGGCGTATGTGGGATCTGGGTTGTCAAACATGGGTCTTTAGGCTTCACAGACAAGCACCTTAACCACTAAGCCATCTCTCCAGTCCTCCCCAACCCCCCATTATTCTTTCCTTTTGGTGTTTAATGTCACTCATGGTTCCCATTCATTTCAGGTTCCATTTAGGATTTAAAATCACAGACCTTGGGGCTGAGGAGATGACTCTGTGGTTAAAGATGTTGTCTTGCAAAGCCTACTGCTGGCCCTGGTTCAATTCCCCAGTTACCCAGGAAAAGCTGGACAGACATTTGTTAGCAGTACCAATATACCTTGACATCATGCACACACACACACACACACACACACACACACACACACACAAGTAAAATTTTTTAAAGCACACAACTTTGGGACCGATGAGTTAGCTGAGTCACTAAAATGCTTGTCTTGCAAGCCTAAGGACATGACGCCCAGGCCCACGTGCAGTTCCAACACAGGAGTGCACACCTGGAGTCCCAGAGCCGGACAGACAGAGGCCGGCAGCTCCCGGGCCCATCTCACCAGCTCCTCCAGCCTAACTGCTGAGCTCCAGGCCAAGGAGAGACCCTGTCCCAAAAAGAAGTGAACAGGGGTTGGGAAAATGGCTCTGCAGATCAGAGTGCTTTCCTTGCAAACACGAAGGCCTGAGTTCAGTCCCCAGCACCTATGTAAAAAGGTAGCCATGGCCACACCGACTTGAAACCCCAGTCCTGTGGGGAGCAGACATGGGAGAATTGACAAGGTTTGCTAGTCAGCCAGTCTGACCAAAAAAATAAATAAAATAAAACAAATAGCAGGTTTAGGTTGAATGAGAGACGCTGTCTCATGGAAGTGGTACAGAAGAGCAGTGGAGGGGAACACCCCGTGTTTTTCTTTGGCCTCCACATGTGTGTGCGTGGGCGCACGCATCTACGTACACACGTGCATACACTATCAATACACGATGCATACACACACTATACACAGACCCCGCATACCACACACACACCCCAAAAATACTTGTAAACGGTAGATGGCGAACCTAAGGAGTTTGTCCTTTTGCCACCACATGTGCACATCTACACACACAAATGAAATGAAAGCACAGAACTTCATTGTGCCCATGCTAATTCATCATCTTTTATGTTGTATCCTTTGGAGGGAAATTTCCTTAATTTTTTTCCTATTAGCGTTTGAAGCTCAGAACCACACTGACATTGCAGAAGTAGTTTGCATCCTCTTTGTGTGTTTAGGTTTATTATTGCCTTAAGCATCTGTTAATGGCACGAAGTAGCGTTCAGATCTGGATTATTAGTTGCCGTCTCCTAAGAGTGCTGAATTATATTTTTCGCTCGTGGCGAGCACTGTGATTGTTGATTTACTTTGGGGGGTAAGGGAAGGGGAGTGCCAGGATTCCCCGTACCTCAGAGTTGAGAAGCGGAAGATTGCCAGCGTTGTGAGAGGTGCATCACTTCATGGGGCCTGCGTCCCTAGGCTCCAAGTCCACCCTCTCTCCACTTCATAGAACTTGGACAAGAGGCTTCGCATCGACCTGCAGTAGCCAGGGTAGAGCCCATCAGGATGGAGAGAGCGGGTCACTTGCTTCCTTATCACTGGGGATTGCCTGCTCCACTCCTTCAGCAGCCCAGAATCCTTTTATCCAGGGAACTGCCATAAGCTGGGGGAGAGAGCTGAGGCCAATCGCTGCTGCTCACATCCATCCACTTCCCTTTAAGTGTCCTTTCACCAGCAGGAGCCTCCTTCTCCTCACTCCCTTGTCTGTGCCCATTTGAATTTGATGTCACAGACGATCAAAGCCAGAGCCACCTTGGTGCTTAAGCACAACCTTTGAATCCACCAGTTTTCACTACACACTTTACATAAGGTGTGGTTTCCTTCGGGTGTTTCCTCTCTCCTCATCCCGTGTGTACGGAACACCTAGGTGGAAGTCAGGACAAGACATCCGATTTGCTATCTGGCAGGACGTGGTGGGAATGAGACAAAATCTTGGTAAACACAGATGCCTGTGAAGTTCAGAATGACACAGGTCCAGACTGTGGGACAGAGGCAGGGTATGACAGCCCCCAGAAGGACTGTGATTTAAGCAGTCATAAAGAGTGGCTTGGTTGCTGGAGAGGTGGCTCAGCAGTTAAGAACACTTCCTGTTCAAGCACGAGAGCCTAAGCAGTCCTGAGAGATGCTGGGGTTCCGTCCCCAGGACCCAGTGAATAACTGGCCGTGGACACCCACATCTGTCAGCCCAGTCCTCTGGGGAGCAGAGACAGGAGAGTCCCTAGGGCTCAAGAATAAACACGAAGCTCTGGGATCATTAAGAAACTCCAGCTCAAGTAAGAAATGGAGAAAGAGGGCTGGGGGATTGCTTAGTGGTTAAGGCACTTGGCTGCAAAGCCAAAGGACCCAGGTTCAATTCCTCAGGACCCACGTAAGCCAAATGCACAAGGTGGCGCATGCGTCTGGGGTTCATTTGCAGTGCCTGGAGGTCCTGGCACATCTCCTTTCTCCCCCTCTCTCTCCCTCCCTCCCTCCCTCTCTCTCTGTCTCATAAATAAAACTAAAAACTATTTTTTAAAAAATGGAGAAAAAGCAATGGAGCAGGACACTCAGCCTTGCCCTCTGACCTCTAAAGACTAGCACTCCCCACCACAGGAGAGCACACAGGTCCCACATGAACACTTGCACAAGCATATACCACACACACACACACACACACACACACACCACATCACACTACATGCACACATTAAAAAAAAAAAAAGAGTGACTCTGGCCTTTCATAATCTTACACTTGTAACATAGCTATTTTTATAAGTTTTTTTTATAAAGAAGCCTAAAATGATTTTTCTCATTATGAGTTTATTTTGTTTTCCTATGGACTCATAAAATTTTTTTTTGCTGCCAGATGAAAATTAAAATGTAGAAGCAGTGGGTAATTCCATCTCCACAGACGTGAATGAGTCTCTTGTACTCCAAATGCTAGCAAGCTTTTGCAAGCCTAGGATAAGGAGGAGAAAATGTGCATAGACACATCTTATAAAGGGAGACCACACCAGTGTAAGATTTTAAGACTATCAAGCATCACATTGGGAGTATTTTCCCTTTTTGTAAATTCCCTGGTGGTTCTTAAAGAAAATAGAATATGGAGCCAAGAACAGTCTGCCATGCATGTAGAGAAACCATTAACACCCATGTTGAAAAACAGTAGAAAAAATAAGGGCTTTAACAATGAAACCTCCTTGAAGCCATGTTGCCTGATTTTACAGATTTCTTTTCTCTAATATATACATTGATAAACTTTTTATTCCAGCTTCGTCTCATCTCTTTGGCTGAAATGCTTTTTATCTTGCAGCAGTTTCATTCACTCAGACTTCCAAAAGTGTCAGCGTTGGAGATTTATTACCCTCCTGCCCATAACACAAGATGAAGTTCATATTCAAATAGAAGGAGGACAGGATTGCTTAATATATAACACCTGCTCTGGCTATGCCTCACGCGTCCTCGGGGTATTCTCAGCCTGCCCATCTTGAGTGGCAAAAGCACCTTAGATGCAGGGCCGTGCCAGGCTCCAAGCGATTGTTCTAGATGGAATGTAGGTGGAGGTTAGTGATTTAAACTAGCTTCAGTTTCCTTTCTTCAGGGAGAGAGCACATTGATGAGCTTTGCCAAGGGAGAGAGGCTGTGGAGGGGCCTGAAGACGGTCACAGTCGTCCTAGGAGTCCAAGGCTCCGATTCCCCAGCAACACAGAGGGACATTTTGCCAGGGCAACTTGTGTGACAGCTACCAGCTGGCTACACCCTTAGCTAACCCTCGTACCCACCTGCATACTCTGCACTTTCCCTATAATATCCACACTACCTCATCCTGAGCACACAGTGGGGCCACCCTTGGAACAAGAATCTCAATGCCCGGGGACTGGTTCGGTCCCTCCACATTGCCCCTCATGCCCCAGTGAACCAGCTCCAGCTCGGGTTCATCCGTGAACTGACATGGAACATGGAGAAAAGGGTCTGTGCACCACTCTGTCATTTATTATCATTCATCCGCAGACCTGGGTCCACCCAGTCCATCACCAGATGCCTGTCTCTGGAACACATGGACATCAGAAGTGGCGCAGGACATGGGGGAGTGCCCATTGTAATCATGGCTAAGTGATTAAGTTTATAGTTTGCGTTGTTTCTGTTCATTTGAGCTTTATGGATTTGAACAAGCCTGGATTCCCCTCTTCCCTTCAGCCTTCTCTCTAGAACTGAGGCTGAATTTTACTGTTTCTTGAATAGAATGCTTAATATACTCCAGACACAGAGTGAAAGTTTTGACTTCATTCTCAACCTATTGGGAGAAGCACTGAGGGTTTTTTTTTCCCCCTCTCTAACATCTTCTGACCTTGCCTGGTGACCTTGGCAAGACAATGAACATCAAGAGGTCATGTGACCTTCCCAGCTCGCCTCAGAAGAGGGCCAGAAGTCATCTGCCTCCTGACCTTGTATCCAGCCTTCCAAACTGTGTCTTCAGGGGCCATCCCACCGACCATGTCTATAATCCCCCAGTATCTGCCCAGCTTCCCTCCCACAGCTCACACGCAAGCACAACTTCAGGGCCCTGTCCTCACTACCTTCACCTTGTTTAGGAAAATAAACTTTGTCCCCTACTTGGAACATAGGAGAAACCTCAACAAGGTTAATGATAAATTTGAGGTTTGTTTTGTTTTAAAAGGGAACATGGGCTGGAGACATGGATTAGTGATTAAGGCACTTGCTTGCAAAGCCAAAGGACCTCAGTCCGATTCCCCAGGGCCCACATAAGCCAGATGCACAAGGTGGTGCATCCATCTGGAGTTCATTTGCAGCAGCTGGAAGCCCTGGTGTGCCCATTCTCTCTCACACATACACACTTTCCCTCTCTCTCTCTCTCTCTCTCCCTCTCCCTCTCCCTCTCCCTCTCCCTCTTTCTCTCTCTCAAATAAATAAGTATAAATATGCTTTTTAAATAAAGAGAACATATTGTCATCAGAAAAGGAGAAAAGTTTTGGATAGAACCATTTGAACTTGAAACTTTGAATGCAGATTTGAGGTCAGTCATTAGTCTAAAGTTTAAGCAGAAATGAGAGGGCTTAGTTGAGGGAGATTCTCAGGTGGTCAAAGTAGCTCTCAAGACAAAGGAAATTCCTTACTTTCATAACCTTTTTAAAAATACTCATTTATTTATTTACAAGCAGGGGGAGAGAGGGAGGGAGAGAGAATGAGTGTGCCAGGGCATCTAGCCGCTGCACACAAACTGCAGATGCATGCGCTTCTTTGTGCATCTGGCCTTATTGGCTACTGGGGAATCAAGCTCAGGTCCTTAGGCTTTGCAAGCAAATACCTTAACCTCTGAGCAATCTCTCCAGCCCTCATAACCTTTTAAAGGGAGAGGTTCTCTAACTAGAGATAAGGCCGTGCTACCAAAGTAAATGTGACTATGGTTCCTGCTGTTAAGGGCTGAGAAGGCACTGGATAGGGTTCAAGTCCGGTTATTATCTGGTCCTGCCCAGGCTGGCAGCTTTCCCTCTCCCTGTACATGGGGTCAGGAAGAAGCTGTGGGGGGAGGGGCCACACCCTTGTGTCCATAGGAAAATCTGTCCTCTTAAAGGAACAGTGTTTATGACCTGACAGGTTGGTTCCCCGAAATGTCTGGTTTTGTAATGGACGCCCCTTGTGTCGGTTACCTCACTGTTCCACGTACTTCTTTGTCTATAACCCAAGTGGATAGTAATGACTTGTGTAGTATTTATTCCCATTTATAGCTAATGTTCACATACGTCACTTCTTAGAAATAAGAAAGCGAAAAGAGAAAGTGGGGCCCATCTGACATGGCACCAGAGTTGCCCAAGGTCAAGGTCATCTCACTAGTGAAGGGCAGGGTGAGGGGAGAAGCCTGGGCATGGCTTGCAGTTCCCAGCTGGTGAGTCTAAGATTTAACCCCGTTCTCCACTGTGGCCAATGCGGAGTTCCTGGTATGGCTTTACTGATGGTCCAGAGCTAAGGAAAGCGCCAAACTGCTGCAAATACCCAGTCCTCCGACCTGGTTGAGCAGCATGTTACACAAGCTGTGGACGACAGCCCTCCCCCGCGAGCTTGGAGCAGTTAGTGGTACCGTCTGTGCGCGTCCATCCTGCCATGCAAGCCTGACACGGCTTCAGGTGATTGACAGGGAAGGTGCCAAGAACTCCATCTCACACCGTCTCCACCACGCTTCAGTCAGGTCGTGAAATGCCTGGTTAAATGATCGTTAGTGATGCAGAATATGCCTGGTAAGATGTTGTTAAGAGCTCCACAAATGTCCTTCCTCTGGGCCCGCTTCCTGGGGCTGGAGGGCTGCCCTGTTCTGTGCGGTTGGTAGACCAGGATGGAGATGGCTGTGGTGTCAGCACAGCTCAGAATGAAAGCAGCAGTGCGCTATACACACGTGTGCAGTCACTCCCATACACACGTGCACTCACGAGACGCCCGGGGTTCTTGTTTGGGAGAGCATCTGTACGCAGAAAACGGCTGTAGTGTGGCGTTCTTTGTGCGTTATTTTCTTTCTGTTGTTTCTGCTTGTGTTTTGGTACATGGGTACGTGTGCACACAGAGGGCATGTGTATGGGCACATGTGTATGTGAGCTACTACACACGTGTGTACGTGTGCACATGGTGTGGGTACATGTGTATGTGAGTGACTGCACACATGTGTGTACATGTGCACATGGTGTGCATGTGTGTGGGCACGTGTGTATGGGAGTGACTGCACACATGTGTGTACATGTGGGCATGGTGTGCATGCATGTGGGCACATGTGTATGGGAGTGACTGCACGCATGTGTACTTGTGCACATGGTGGGCATGTGTGTAGGCACATGTGGGAGCAACTGCACACGTGTGTATGTGTGCACATGGTGATCAGGCACATGTGTATGGGAGTGACTGCAGGCATGTGCATACATGTGCATGTGATGTGCATTTGTGTTGGTATGTGTGTATGGGAATGACTGTCCACATGTGTGTGCATGTGCGCATGGTGTGCATTTGTGTTGGCATGTGTATATGGGAGTGACTGCACACATGTGGCATGGTGTGCATGTGTGTGGGCACGTGTGTATGGGAGTGACTGCATGCATATGTGTACGTGTGCGCATGGTGTGCATTTGTGTTGGCACGTGTGTCTGGGAGTGACTGCATGCATGTGCGTACATGTGTGCATGCTGTGCATGTGTGTGGGCACGTGTGTATGGGAGTGACTGCATGCATATGCGTACGTGTGCGCATGGTGTGCATTTGTGTTGGCACGTGTGTCTGGGAGTGACTGCACGCATGTGCGTACATGCGCGCATGGTGTTCATGTGTGTGGGTACATGTGTCTGGGAGTGACTGCATGCATGTGCGTACATGTGTGTATGTGTGCGCATGGTATGTATGCATGTGAGCACATGCGCATGCATGGGGCACGTGAGTGTACGTGTGGAAGCCTCAGTTGGACATTGGATGGCTGTCGTTTTTCTGAGGCGGGGTCTCTTTATGGAGCCCAGACCTTGCCGAGTCAGCTGGTCTTGCGCTGCGCGCCTTGGGCACCCCTCGCAGGCACTGGGCTCCCCGTGTTTGCCATGCCCACTGGCATCGACGAGAGTGCTGGAGAGCCTGTGGTCCTGGCGCCTGCGAAACAAACACTTTGTCCCAGCTCCTGCTGTAGGTTTTAACTGTCCCCCAGCGTCTCGTGTGTGAAAGGCCGGTGCCCGTGGGCATGGCTGGAACTTAAGTTAGGTCTAGCGGGGGGATTAAGGTCAGGCGCGCTCCAGGGGCTTGCAGGCGACGACCCTGTCAACACGCGCTTGTCCTTCCTGACCCTGACCTCAGCTCTCTTGCACTGCCACACTCTTCTGCCACAATGGGCTGCCTCACTCAAAGCCACAGGCCCCACCAACTACGGGCTGAAATGTCTCCAAATGAGAGGCCAAGTCAGCCTGTTCCTCAGAAGTGGATGGTCTCAGGTACTGGTTACATTGGTGGAAATCTAACCAATGCAGAAGCATATGACTTCCTCTAGTGACCGCTCACCTACGCACTGGCGAATGTTCAGGTCAGCTCCATGCGGGAAAGTCCCTTCAGTAACCAGCCACTCATGTGTGGTCATTATTTTAGTGTAAGAACTTCTACCAACCTACAAACCATAATGGTCAGTCGACCAGCACTACCGTGTTCCTCCTGTGTTCTTTGTGCAAACTTCTCCTCAAGAAGCCATGTACTCAAAATCCATTTTCTGTTGAAGATCCCGAGCCATCCATGCTAGCTCACTTTTCTCCCCCCAATACTAGGGATCAAAGCCAGGGCTTTGCATTTGCTAGGCAGGAACTTTACCACTGAGCTCCAACCAAGCCCTTGAGCCACTGTATTTCATTATTTATTGTTTTGATTTGTTTTTGTTTGTTTGTTTGCTGTGTGTTGGAGACAGGATCTTGCTTTGTAGCCCTTGGATTCATGGAATTCATCCTGCACCTTCCTCCCAAGTGTTGGGATTATAGTCAGATGGAACCACACCCGGTTTCCTTTATTCTTTTTTAAAATGTTTATTTAGTATTTATTTAAGAGAGAGAGAGAATGAGTGTGCCAGGGCCTCCTGCTGCGGCAACACAATCCAGACACATGCATCAATCTGTGCATCTGACTTTACCTGGGTACTGGGGAATCAAACCTGGGCCACCAGGCTTTGCAAGCAAGCACCATTAACCACTGAGCCATCTCCCCAGCCCCACTTCTTATTCTTTATATTAGCCATATGTTACCAATTATGAATATGGACTCTGTCTGCAAAGTGGAAATAATGAACTATATGTTGGTCATCAGTGTTTGAAAGCAGAAAAAGTTAAAATGACACTTTGTTCTCAGCCAGGTTTGTAGCTCTTTCTCTTCCTATTTCTTTTCTCCCATGCATCTCTCTAAGATCCAGAGCTTATAGCTTTAAGCACTGGCAATAAAGAGTGGATTTTCAGAGCCAAAGGAAGCTGGTTTTTCTTTGACAGCTCCAAAGGCTCAGAAGAAGGTGGTCTGCGTGCCATGTCAAACCTGTGATGTTGGACAGGCAGTGCAAGCCAATAGCAGACCATGGCATAGGCAAGCAGCGTCCACAAGGAGTCACATTGTCACACTATGTATGAAAAGTTTGTCCTTCAATCCCGGCTCAGACCACTTCTAAGAGCCCCATGGAGAGTCAGTAAGATTACAGAGCCATTGGTGCCTTCAGACAGTGTTTGAAAGGCAAGCAAACTTACAGAGAGTACTGAAGCCACAGTTGTCAAAAGAGCCAGTGTTACAACTCCAAAGGGAAATTCATGGAAAATGACCATAACTTCCCCTTTTTCTGGCTACAGGACCCTAGAATATGGGGTATTTCTTGGGTTATTCACATTCGGTATTTTCTCTTCATCTTACAGTCTTTTTCTGTCCTCACCGGGTCTACATGTATGGCAAGAGCAAAGAAACTATATAAAGCTGGATTTTGCATCACTGCTAATGTTGGCAATATGACCCAGCTTATCTCCTGAGCTGGTACAAAGCCTTAGGTGAGGCCAAATAATGAATGATAACCCAACACACCGTTAAAGATAAAAAGGAACACTAATCGAAGAGGTCAGGAAGACAACTGCTGTAATCAGGAAAGAGCATGGCAAATCAGGACAAACGGACTTAATTGTGCCCAGTGAGGTTAGCTGGCTGGTAGAGTGCTAAGTAATGGCTTGAATCTGTCTTTGCAATATTTATTTTGCTGTTTAAATGTTTGCATCTCCTTTGCACAGAATCAGAGAAAGCTTCAGAGTTCACAAAACACTGCCTCTTTTTTTCTTGGGCTTTTTTTTGAGGGGCCATATGTATGGTGTACATGCATGTTTGTGTGTGGGCATGTGTGTACATGCATGTGGAAACCAGAGGTCAGCGTCGGCTGTCTTCCTCAGTGGCTCTCCTCAGTTTTTGAGTCTGGGCATGTCACTGAACATGGACTAGGCAGTGAGCCCTCTGAGTCTTGTCCTGACTTCCCCAATCATAGAATTAAAGGCAAATGCGTACCTTTTCCATGGGTGCTGGGGAATCCAAACTCAGGTCTTCATGCTGGCATAGTAAGCACTTTACCCACTGAGCCTTATCCCCAACCTCTGCTTCCTCCTTTCAAATTCATTTGATATCCTGATAGCAAGTGTAAGACAACTAGATACAAATAAATGGGTGGTGGTGGGAAATCAATGGAACCTAAAAAAAATTGGGTGTCAGGCAAGTAAAGGGTTCTTTTTGTTTGTTTTTGTTTGTATTTGAAAGCAACAGACAGACAGAAAGAGAAAGAGGCAGATAGAGACAGAATGGGTGCGCCAGGGCCTCCAGCCCCTGCAAAGGAACTCCAGATGCGTGTGCCACCTTGTGCATCTGGCTTACGTAGGTACTGGGGAATCGAGCCTCAAACCAGGGTCCTTAGTTTCACAGACAAGCACTTAACAGCTATGACATCTGTCCAGCCCCAAGTACAAGTTTTAAGCAAGCCAAAAGAGATCGTTGACAGTGTAAATACTGCCTGCCAGTGAATCTGTCATAAGTTATGCATCCCACTTTTTCTGATAGTATAAAGGCTCATATGTGTGTCTTGTTTATTTGTATACCAAGCCGCTTGCTTGCTTTCCCTTTTTTTTTTTCCAGGTAGGGTGGCCTCGAACTCATGGCGATCCTCCTACCTCTGCCTCCCAAGTGCTGGGACTAAAAGCGTGCGCCCCCACGCCCAGCTTCCAAGTCATGCTTTTTAATAGGTAGTTTCTTCTGTAACTTCTTTAACAGGGCCAAATATTATCATCATGGTAACAGTTACAAAGAAACAGCCCTTCAAATTTGGTGTAACATTTCAAGGACGCGCAGTGAACCACAAACAAACCACACAGGGGTATCACGATGAGCCAGAGCAAAAGCATTGGCAAAGCCAAGTCCCAGTTGGGTAACTGTGGTTACTCAGTTTCTGTTGTCATTAGGTGTGAGATCTTTACTATGCCAGCAATTTTCAGACTTGAGATGCGAAATTTTTCTTTTCCCAGTGAGGCTACTTTTGACTCTACATCACCCTCCCTGCCTCTTTCCTTCCCCTGAACAAGCCCGCGATGCCACCTCTCTAGTGGCACAGACCACGCCCACACACACAGCGGGCAGCTCAGATCTTGTCTAGCTCATTCCCCTCTTTTTTCTTTCTCTCTTTCTTTTATTTCTTTTCTTTTGCTTTTTCTTTTTTTGAGGCAAGCCCAGCAGACTGGAGCTTTTTTTTTTTTTTTTAATGAGAGAAGGCAAGAGAGAGAGTGTGTGTATGTGTGCAAGCAAGAGAGAATTGGCGTGCCAGGGCCTCTAGCCATTGCAATCAAACTCCAGACACATGCACCCCTTGTACATATGTGCAACCTGAAAAGTTGAACGTGAGTCCTTAGGCTTCGCAGGCAAGCATCTTAACCGTTAAGCCATCTCTGCAGCCCCCTCTGCGTTTCTTGTCGGGGAAGAATCTGAACTCTCCCTTCAGTGTTCACTCTAATCCTTTCCTGCAGGAAATCCCTGGGGACTAATCAGACAAGCATTTAGCACAGTTTTCCTCTTAACCACTTACTGACTGATTCCTACCACCTATAGACTTACTACACGGTAACAAGTGTTCAGTTTTTCTTTGCACGATCAGAACAGTTCAAATATGTCTGGCTTGTCTCTCCGCTACACCTGTGTTATCTGTTGTCCTTTTCTGTGATCAATACTATTAACTGTGAATCCATTTGAAAGCGGGTCATGGGACGCCCCAGTGCAGCAAGCAGCAAAGGCCTACAGTGTTTAAATACATGTTCCAAGAAGAACGTCACCAGAAAGACAGAGTCCAAGGGGCCACCGAGATGGTTGAAAAGCAGAAAGACCAGTGCAGGCAAAAGCTCTTCCTGACAGACTGAAATGTTGCATTTTTTATGTTGGCTAATTTTTCACAGTTGTGTATAATCTGAGTCACAAATAGGGATCAAAGAAGGCCTTTGGTAAAAAAAAAAAAAAAATTTAAAGCATGTAGCATGTCTGTTTTCTGATCACTATATCCTCTGTATTGAATTTCATCCAAAAATCGATTGCCTTTTCTCATCTTAGAGAATAATAAAGACCTTATAGTCCACCTAATTCAAAGCTAAAACTTAGACACAACTTATTCCTTTCTCTTCTTTTGTGAATTGTGTCTATCTCTCAAATAAGAATTTTAAATTTTATTATGACATTATTAATTTGTTTAGATTGGGATTTCTAAACTTATCATAAGATTATTTTTATTGGAAGAAATGTTTTTTTTAATACAGACAAACAAAAACTAAGACAATTTCAATCACTTAATAGTCACAATGCCCCAAAATTATCACCCCTCAGTACTGCTGGCTTGCTTGTTTTTCTGTTGTGTTTGGCTTTGCTCTGCCTTGCTTTTCAGTCATTATAGGGCCATTTGGTGGGAGGCAACGTGATCTGCCCATTTCCACATTGTTATATTTGTAGATGTGCAGCTCTCGCATTTCGATGCTGCCGGATCTATATGATAGAATAATTTTTTTAATGGCCAGAATATTTAGGCAGAAAATATCTGACATACGCAGTTTGTGTCTGGGCTCTAACAGTGCCCTGGTGAGACGCAACCGCGGCTGCTGTCATTTCTGGGCGCACACACAGACAGCCATCCATCATGAATATTTAAAATTCAGTCATTAGGTGTTGCGGCAGCAGTAGCAGCATATTTGTTACAACTGATCAGCCACTAATGGTTTAAAAACTTAGAAATTGGGGGTCTCTTTTGTCGGTTGAGAAGATTATTCCAATACACTGGAGCTCCTTGTCAGAACAGAAGAGGACATTAAAAGAGATGGGATTGGGCACACAAGGGTCACTTATCCAACATATAATTTACTAAGCATGCAAGCTTAAGAGAAGGACTGATCAAGTGGATGAGATTGGAGAACCCTAACATACCCCTCTGTCTAGATCAAACATACTGTCAAATAAGCAGACAGACAAACAAACTGTTGCAAATTCTATTTCTTCTGCATCCCAGACAGACACATTTCTGCCTACAGGATGCTGTGCCTTGTGACCTAGGCTTGGCAGCCAGTCATTCATTCTTCCAGAAGAACTTGACTTTTCAGGCCAGCAGAAGCCACTGTGAAGTCCACAGACACAATAACCGAGTGAAGATGATTTTCTTCTTTTAACGAGTGTTGTTGATGAGCAACAGTGCACCCAGCGAGACTGCTTCTGAAGACCCTACCTCCTGTGTCTAATTGTTCCATTCACCAGTGTAATCAGCTTCCTAGCCAGCCGCAGAAGTTTTCTTAATCAGTTCCCAACTCCCTAAATCACACTTAAAAGGCTTTGTACCCAGGCTCAGAATCGGTGTTCCGGTTCTCATGAGCGCCCTCCATGACCTGAATCCCTGAGATGGAAATACAGCATCAAGAATGCATGAAAATGCAGATGCAATGCGCACTGTGATTCCTCGGGACTTTCACAGGTCTCCTGGAAAAAAAAAAAATCTTGATTGCCCAATAGGCGGGATCAGTGAGTGGACTTGTCCTGGACCCTCTGCCTTGGGTGCCAACTTCCCCCCTCCCCGCCCTTCCCTGGCCTGACAGTAATCCATAGTGACCCAGAAAGAAAGGAAAGCAAGTGTATTTTTAATGCTGTCATTTCACCCACTCGGAATAATGGGGAAAGAAAGAGAGAGAGAGAGAGAGAGAGAGGAAGGGAGGGAGGGAGGGCGAGAGGAAGCAAGCCTCATGGAGTGTATACCATTTGCAAGTCAGCGACAGCTCAGTCCCATTATCCTGTCTCTGGCCTGCCTTTTCATAGATTCAGAAAATCCTCAGTGTGAACTGTGAAAATCTTCCTGAATGATGTGAGAAAAATGCAGATCCATCCGGTTTCATTATACCAGTTCAGGGTATCTCTCCTCCCCCACCTTTATGCTTATCAAAGGGCTAAGAGTGGCCTGGCAAAAATCATGCCACTTTTCCTCCAAAATATCGAAATGAATCACTTTGACCTCCTCAATTGCAGGATCTCCTGATAGAGCTCTACCATAGGTATTTTTTTTTAAATCTTTATGTAGATGTGATGTGTATGTATGGGGTGTGTGTGTGTCTCTGTGTGTGTGTCTGTGTGTGAAACTTGAACTATAGTGAGCACGTGGTGGTCAGAGGACCTTGGTATCAGCCCTCACCTCCTCCCTTGTTTGAGACAGGGTCCCTTGTTTGACACTGTATATATAAGGTTCCTTGGATTGCAAGCTTCTAGAGATTCTCCTGTCTGCCTTCCATATCACCTTAGAGGTGCTGTGATTACAGGCATGTCCTACCACTTCCTCCCTGATCTGGGCTCTGGGGATGCAAACTCGGGCCCTCACATTTACATGACAAGCACTTTACCCACTGAGCTATCGCCACTGCCTAGCAGTAAGTATTGTTAAGTATAAGGGAAGCAAGAACAAACAATGTTTGCAGTTTGTTTTGAAAACTACAACAATAGGAAAAAGTTTCATTTGCCAGGCTGGGGAGGTTGCTCAGGGGTTCAAGGCAGTTTGCAATTTCCTTAACCCTTTGCACAGAGCCTAAAACATTAGAGGTTCCCATCCAATATTTACTGGAAAAAAAAAAAGGAGTGAATCCTAGGAATCTCTACCTTCTATTGATTACACTACACTTCATCAAAGGAAATGCATGCATGAGGGGTGGCTGGAGAGATGGCTAAGTGGTTAAAGGTATTTGCTTGCAAAGCTTGGTGGTCCGGGTTTGATTCCCAGGCATCCAGGGAAAGCCAGATTCACAAAGTAGTGCATGAATCTGGCATTTGTTTGCAATGTTAGAAGGCCCTCGTGTGCCCAATCTCTCTCTCTCTCTCTCTCCTTGCCAATAAATAAAAATACAAAGATGCTTACTTTAATGACAGAGGAGTTTGGATACTAATGAAAAATAAGGTGATGTGCCAGCTCATTACAATATCTGATTTAGTTGACAAGGCTCCTGGCAACCTGCAGGAAGGGAAATTAAGGCACAAAATGATCAGTCAGGCTTGCATAGATAGTCATCTGTAACGCACAGGGAAAGCATTCCAGTTCGATTTCTTCATCACTGTCAAGCTGTCATAAATAACTGAGAAAGTCTTTTTGGAGCTTCTCATTTCAAACTCTGCATTCTCTGTTGATATAGATGTTGGGATTTCCTCCCACTCCTAAAGCATCTTTTAGATGAAAGGGTTAAAGATCAATATTGCCATGCTAACCCTTCCTCTGACTCGAGATTTACCTAAGCAACTATAATTTTACTGGTGTGCAGATGCAATCTGTCAAGCAAAAAAAAAAAAAAAAAAATCTTTGGAAAATACCTATGTATTCAGTTGGTGTTGCAGAATTCTCATAATACTGGGAATGAGGAGATGGGGTCCCCACAGAACTATTATATGCCACTTACCACCGATTTAGAAAGGGGACCCCAAAAGAGGAAATAAGGAATCGCATTCCGGGAAATGCTGTGGTCAGCGTCTGTTTTGAATCTAAAAAAACACTGAAATGAGTAACATTTTATGCAAAGTAGTTTTCTGCTTTGCCTTAGTGTCAAGCCAGCCTAACTCCGGATAGCACACTCCCTGTTTGAGATCTCAGTGCAGTCATGGAAAGAACACAGGCAACTGTCAAGCTTTCTGATACCTGCTCACCAATGAACTTACGCAGCAAAACGCGATTTCCCTGCACCTAACTTGTCTGGCTTCAATTCCCACCTGATGTCTCTGACAGTTGGGCCTGATTCAGATCCTCTGAACGTGGATCGTGATCACATCTTCTGTTTTCATTCTCTCTTTCTGGGGTTTGTGTTGTTATCGCTGTTATGATTAGTAGTACTATTTCAGTAAGGTCTTGGTGTGGTTCCCAGGCTGGCTTCAAATTTGTGACCCTCCTGCCTCAGCTTCCTGAAGGCCGAGACGTCAGGAGTGCACCAGCAGCTGTCTGTGTTCCTATCATCACCCGTGTGTTTTTCCTGCCTCAGTGCTCAGGCACTCCTTCACACTGTGTCTCATACAGTCACAGACCTGATTCCTTCCCCCTCTTCTCCTGCTCCTTCTTCTTAACTCTTTGGGTGTGCCCTCTCTGGAGGACGATGCGCCATTTCCAATTCCCCACACACATATTCTACCCTCAATAGCTATGCTTCAGATTAGATTCTGTCTAAGTAATTTGCGGAGCCATTAGGCCTGAGTAACTATTTGACTGCAAAGTCAAGGCCCATTATCTCCTTCCCAAAGAAAAAAAACAAAACCAAACAAAAAAACAGTTCCCTCCAGGAAAAGAGTCGTACAGATGATATAAAGAAGGAAAACTGGGGCTGGGGAAATGGCTTAGCAGTTAGTTAAGGCGTTTGCCTGCAAAGCCTAAGGACTCTGGTTCCATTCCCAGGACCCATGTATGCCAGATGCACCAGGGGGCACACGCATCTGGAATTCGTTTGCAGTGGCTAGAGGCCCTGGCATGCCCATTCTCTCTTTCTCCCTATCTGCCTCCCTCTCTCTCTCACTCTCTCTCAAACAAATAAATAAAATAGTTTTAAAGAAACAGAACAAAAAAGAAGGAAAACTGGGGTGAACCATATGAGGCAAACCAAGACTCAACCAGCAGCAATCCGTTGTCCAACCCATGGCTTTGGAACATCAGCTTTCTGAGGTCTCTCCTTCATCAGCTCAAGCCCCCCAAAACCACCACCTGTACCACCTTTGTCTTGTCTTCTAGTCCGACTTTACCTCATTCTACTATAGCTGATGGTACATTTGGAATATCTCGCTATCATTTTTGTGCTGCCCACACTGTTAATACCAACGCCTCGACCACATGCACATGCAATGGTGAGGTGGGTACAGACGGTGAATGAGAAAGATGATTCAGTGCAGTGCCCACTGCTGTGACAATCTCATCGTCACAAGTGATTTGGGATGGCAGGGAGGATTCTGGAACCTAGAGAAATAAAAAGCACCAAGGACGAAGATGCCTGCCCAGCTTGGTGTTGTCAACCCACATGTCACCCCGGTGCCTCCTGAACGGGATAAAGACACCCGAGTGTCACCGACATCTAGATATCTGCCAGTCTTAATTATCTCAATCTTAGTGTGACGGTGTGGCCAGGGGAAGTTTCAGTTAACAGCCACCATATGGAGCCCTGAGAGTGTGGGAAGGAGGCGTGCCCCTGAGCTGAAGCCTTTGGCAGCTACTCATTATTCCACAGGATGCCTCGGATGCTGAAGCTGGGTCCCAGGGGACTCCAAGAGTAGCAAGGATTCTCACAAGTGCTTCGCCTTGTGCGGCGAAGGTTCTAGAACTCCTGGCCAGATCTTCCATAAGTGGGTCCTACTGGGGCCAGTGGTATAGCGGCCACAGACTTCCACTCTGAGCTCACCTCACATATTAGTTGTGAATTTGATAAATGCCATCCTGAAGAGCAATTGATTTATTAATTAGCTGATTCAGAATGTTCTTAGGACTCATTTGGGATGTGGAGTCATTATAATTTAAAAATGTCAGCGCAGTGCTATAGAAGACGAAAATGGCACTTCCCAGGGGTCCTGTGGGCAAAGCCTTTTCCTTCAGTGGTGGGTTTTTCTCTCTGGCCATGGTGCCACACACAGGAAGTCAACTTCTTTGGGCCCAAAAAGAGAGACCTTAAGAAATAAGGTAAGCACCATTAAAAAAAAAAAAAAAAAAAAAAAAAAGCTAGTGTTGGGGCCAAACCAAACAGAACAGTAATAATTTCTCTGTTAACCTGAGAATAGTAGCCATTTTATGACAAGATTCGAAAGAATTAATGTACTTTAGTGTAGAAGTGATTTCCTACTACGTATAATTAGCTACCTCGATGAGTAGGTAGTCTATAAACTTCTTTCCAACAAATAATTTGGTGGGCTGAAAAGATAAAAATATGGGTTAAATGAAATGATCCTGAACTTTAACCGATCAAGTTTTAAGTTTTATTTTTGCATCATCCTTAAACACGGATAATTAAGACCTGATAGCTCGGGCTGGGGAGATGGCTCCGTGGGGTCCAGTGATTGCTGTGCAGGCAGGAGGGCCTTGAGTTCAGATCCTCAAAAGCCACGTCGAATGCCAGGAGTGGCGGCATAGGCCTGTGACCCCAGCACTGGGGAGAGGGAAACAGGCAGCCCCTTGTGGCTTAGTGGTTAGCTAATCTAGCCAAATTGATGATACGCTCTGGTTTGGCAAAAGACACTGTCTCAAATAAATAAATAAATAAATGAGCCGGGTGTGGTGGCGCACACCTTTAATCCCAGCACTCGGGAGGCAGAGGTAGGAGAATCGCCATAAGTTCAAGGCCACCCTGAGACTACATAGTGAATTCCAGGTCAGCCTGAGCTAGAGTGAGAACTTACCTCGGAAAACTTCGAAAAAAATATAAAAATACCTCGAAAAAAATAAATAAATAAATAAATAAATGAGATAGAGTGACTGAGGAAGACACTTGAGGTCAACTGCTGGCTTCCACATAGGGACATGAGCAGGCCTACACACACACAAGAATTCATGTACACATGCACGCACCCCACACACGAAGAGAAAAAGACCTGATTGTTATATAAATTGGCCATGACTTTTATTTATTTATTTATTTGTTTTTATTTATTTATTCATTTTAGTGTTTCAAGGTAAGGTCTTGCTCTAGCTCAGGCTGACCTGAAATTCACTATGTAGTCTCAGGGTGACCTTGAACTCATGGTGATCCTCCTACCTCTGCCTCCCGAGTGCTGGGATTAAAGGTGTGTGCTCCATGCCTGTCAAGGCTGTGATTTTTGAAATGCTGAAAGCTGGGTAGCAAGTCAAACTTTGTGGTAAGTGAACTGGCAAGTTCTTAAATGTGAACCCACCTCTCCAGAGAGGTGACATGTCCTGATCACATCACCTCTGGGCAAATGGTTGGTGGAATATTCTTGCTGTTGGGGTTGGGCTCTGCAAAAGGCTGAGGGGGCTGGGCTGGGAGAAATAAAGTAATTGGCAAAGATCTATCATCAAATGGGCACACAAAGAGTTCGGGGGAGGATCAGATACAGATACAGGGAGTTGTAGGTTTAGGCATCTCTACCTTCTCCCCAGAGGTAAAACCTGACCAACTGAGAAACGGAGCCATGTTTGTTTACCGTATTAAAGTTTCGTGGGTGGGCCAGGGCCACTGGGCTCCTGAGGGCTTCCTATAGGCCCAGCAGCTTGAGAAAGGTACTCTGGTCACTTTTTCAAAACAAAGATCTCTGTGAGGCATTGAGCAGCTTGTGGGAAGTCAGATGGATCATGGTGTGGATCCAAACTACACAAGAAGCTTTGAACAAGTCCACAAATCTTACTCATCAAATTCCTCAGCCTGAGGGGTGTGTGTGTGTGTGTACCCTAGGATTGTGAAAATGATAACTATATAATGAGCATGTGTTCAAGAAATTCAAGTTCTCTTCCCTTTTTCAGATGTATTTAAAATGAAGGATGCTGGTGTAGGGAGCAGGCGCAGTGGGGTGCTTTGGGTGCAGTCATGAGGACCCCATTTCAGATGCCCAACACGAGCATAACATGCTAGGAGAGGTGGTGTGTGCCCGCAATCCCCGCTGCAAGGATTCAGGAACAGGGAATCTCTAGGGCTCACTGGCTAGTCTAGTTGAATCAGTGAGCTCTAGGTTTAGTGAGAGATCCTGTCTCAACAATAAGTGGAGGGCTGGAGAGATGGCTTAACAGTTAAGGCACTAGCCTGTGAAACCTAAGGACCCAGATTTGATTCCCCAGGACCCATGTAAGCCAGATGCACAAGGTGGCACATGCATCTGGAGTTTGTTTGTAGTGGCTGGAGGTCCTGGTGTGCCCATTCTCTCTCTTACCTGTCTATCTGCCTGCACTTTGTCTTGCTCTCTCTCTGTCTCTCTCAAATAAATTAGCAAAATGTTTTTAAAAAATAAAAAAGGCATAGAGCAATGGAGGAAGACCAATGTCAACTTGTGTTACACACATTTGTGTGCACATGTCTGCACACACACCCACCCACACACATACAAGAATGCACACACACGAACACTAAACATGCATACACATGCAAAAAAAAAGATGAAGGAGGTGATAGAGAGATTGCTGAATTGCTAAGGCGCTTGTCTGCAAAGCCTAATAACCCGGGTTTGATGCCCCAGTACCCACATGCAGTACAAGGTAGCACATGCATCTGGAGTTCTGGAGTTGATTTGCAGTGGCTGGAGGCCCTAGTGTGTCCATTCTCTCTGTCTTTCTTTCTCTATCTCTCTCTGCATGTAAATAAATAAATCAAAATATTTAATAAAGAAGATGAAGGATGCTAATGTCAGCATATACTTATCTGCTTAGGATTCTCTTACTAGAAAGCAAGTTTTCACATCAAGAGCACCCTTTCTTTTTGGACATCCTGCCAACACTTCACCTTTATGCATAGAAGAATTTGGACCTGGTATTATGTCCTGGTGCAGGAGCTGGGCTCCTTTTTTTGTGCAGGCTTAGGCTGCATGGCCGCTGCCTGCCATGCCGGAAGCCCACATCCTCCCAGGGGACACCTTGTCTGCAGGTACTGACTCCAGCCCTCGGTGAACTCTGGACCCTCCATTGATCTCTTATACATCTGGCTCCACTCTGATACCAGGAAGAATGGCAATTGCTGGCCCCAGCCTTGGTCCTGGACAAATAAATGTGTTTGTCAAAGCCCGGTCCTGACACGGCTTGTCTCAAGCCCAGGTGGCACTGCAGAGAGCGATTAGTTCTCTTTATTAGAGGGGACATCAGGAAGCTGAGCTCAGCACGCCCGTGGACACATGCATGCAGGAAGATAGGGTGCAGGCAGCTGCAAGGTACCTTTTCGTCACGCTAATGGACAGCCTGGAAGAAATTTAACTTCCTCTCACGAGCAAGCAACACCTGTCAAACAAAAGCATTGTTTCTTCTCACTGTGGATAAGTGTGATTCGTGGAGGACAGCGAGAGGATGCTCATTTTTATCTGCTAAGTGCATGGTGCTTATATATATATAAAAAAAGCAGCAGTAGCCTTGTTACCACTTGACACGACACTGGCTTTCACTGTTTACACTGACACGCCACTGCACTCTTTTAGAAACCACAGCTGGGGTCAGAATCATTAGCGTGTGGCCCAGGAGCGAGGCGACGTGTGGTGGGATCCGCTCTGCTCCCTGGTTGGAACAGCGAAGCATGGAGCTTACATCTTGCATTGGGTGACTTTTCATTCTTTTCTTTGTTAAGATTATTCGAGATCCCCTGTTTGTTCTTTGACCCTAGGTGAAGAAGATAAGAAAGAAAGATAGATCCGGGCATAGAATTTCTCGTGGTGATGAAGTAAAGAAGACAGGGACCTGCTGTTTGTCACTTTTCTCTTTACTAACACGTGTCCTTTTGTTGCCTGAGCGGTTGCAGAAAGGGTGTTAACAGCATGCACCCTTCTTGCCACAGCAGCAAGGCTGAAGGGAGAAAGTAAAACAAGTGGACCTTTATAATTAGCCTTTATGTCTTCTCTCTCCCACTTCATGAATATTGCCTTAGCAGATTTGGCCTCATATCCTTTTTGTTGTTGTTGTTTTGTTTTGTTTTTTGAGGGAGGGTCTCATTCTAGCCCAGGCTGACCTGGAATTTGCTCTGTAGTCTCAGGGTGGCCTTGAACTGATGGCCACCCTCCTACCTCTGCCTCCTGAGTGCTGGGATTAACAGCATGCGCCACCACGCCCGGCCGCCTCATATCTTTCGATTCTAATATTTCCCCCCTACCCCTTTTGAATG
The DNA here is from genome assembly GCF_020740685.1 of Jaculus jaculus. Lineage (NCBI taxonomy): Eukaryota > Metazoa > Chordata > Mammalia > Rodentia > Dipodidae > Jaculus > Jaculus jaculus. The sequence goes on along the minus strand of NC_059113.1, from coordinate 88,055,942 downwards.
CTTGGGAAATGGAAGGTGGTCATCCAGAATCCCCAGCTCATTGTACAGTCACTAGGATGAGTTGCCAGTAACCTGTGATGGCTCAAGTGCTTAGAGCAGAAAGAGGCAAAGCCTGTGCCTCCCTCTGGCCACAGGTAACTCTGTGTCCCTGTAGCCATACACAAAAGCATGCATGGGGCATGTGAAAAGTGGCTCCTCTGTGTGTGGCTGGATATTGTGGGAAGGTATGCAGCACAGTAGGGAAGAAAGCAAGCCTACTCAATAAGCTCGGGAACCTCACTGGCACATCTCATGCCCTGCCACGGCTTTCAGATCTAACCGGTTGCCAAAGGTCCCTTCCTTCCACTTCTGCTTTCCATGGGGATGCAAGCCTCAGGAGTATGTGTCCTTGGGTCGTGTGATAGTTTGAATGCAAAGCGTCCCCCATAGACTCATGTGTTTGAACACTTGGTCCCCAGTTGGTGGCACCATTTGGGTAGATTGTGGAACCTTTAGGAGGTGGAGCCTTGCCAGAGGAAGCACATCACTGGGGTCAGGTCTTCAGGTCTTCAGGTGTCTAGCTTCTTCCTCCCCAGTGATGTGAAAAGGTGACGCGGGCTTCCTGCCCAGCCCTGCCATGTTTTCCTTGCCATAGTGGACACTCCCTCTTGAACCTAACAGCCAAAAATAGACCCTTTCCTTCGTTAAGCTGCTTCTGGTCAGGTATTTTGTCCCAGCAATGAGAAAGTAACTGATAATAGCTTAAGGAATGCACCCATTTTAAAAGGTATTTTGCTGGGTGTGGTAGCGCACACACACACTCTATATTTAGGAGGCTGGCATATGTCAAGTTTGAGGCCAGCCTGGGCTTCACAGTAAGACCCTGACTCCGCACAGCGACAGAAGTGTGTGCCACATGGTTCTGCCCCTGCCCTCGGGGCCTGGGTCATGTCATTTGTTAAAACTATCTCTTTTTAGGCTTTTTCTGGCTGCTCGCATTGCATACTGAGTTCTTCTGTCAGAATGAGTCTTGCCCAGAGGTATTTGAGAGGTATTTTTCTTTATCACCCATCTTAAGAAATACTAGTGCCACTGAGTCACAAAGCTAAGATATGGGTTGCCTGTCCCGGGATGAACGTTAGCAGTCCTAGTTTGTGAATCTGTTCTTGTCAGCCTGGCCTGGAACTGCTCTGTGGGCTCTTCTGGTAAAAAGAGCTGCCTTTCTGTCTGCACCTTCTTGTCCTTGAGGCTCAGTTCATACCTGTCCAAACAGGATCCCAGCCAAATGTTGGGCAAACATTTAGTGTCTTAATATAAATTTTGTATCACTTCATTCTCCAGGAGAGTTTTAGCCTTTGGGTTTTATTTCATTTTTGGTTTTGCATGTGTGGTATGTCCGTGTATATATACAGGTATATGTGTGGGGGCACATTTTGTGCACAGGTGTGCATGCAGGTGAGTGAAACGGCCAGAGGTTAATGTCGGGTGTCTTCGTTCCTCTGTCTCTTTCCACCTTGCTTACTGAGACAGGGTCTCCCAATGAATCCGGAGCTCACTGATTTGGCTGGACTAGTTAGACGTCTTACACCGGTGATCTTCCTGTTTCTGCCTCCCAAGTGCTGGGATTTCAGGCGTGCACCACCACAGTCAATATTCACATGGGCGCCGGGGGTCTGAACTTGGGTTCTCACACTTGGGCATCAAGCATCTTACCTACTGAGCCGTTCCCCCAGCCCCTCCACTAGATCTTGGCTTGCCGCCAAGAATTTCCATGCGTGGGAAGAAAGGGATGTTTCTGAGTGGATGAAGGTATAAACACAGGTCACTTGCTATCTTGGGAGGGGCTTTTGACAATTTCTCATCTACCTGAATTCACATAGAATAAGTCTCATGCTCTTTGGGGGTAGAAAGTGGAGTGGGATAAGAGCTCACCCCGTGGGAGGGGATTGTGGTTGTTCATGGGTCCCAGCGGCAGCAGCCTGCACCCATAACTGTTTCCCTCACTCCCCCCACTATCTCTCCTTCATCCCCACCATCTCCTTGTCCCTTTGCAGGTCATTCATAATCAGCAGTCATGGTGCACAGGCCTCATTAGTGACATAGCCATTCCTTCGGTGCTTCAGAAATAATCATTTAGAAAAAATGCATGGTTGCCTTCCCCTGAGAGCCCATGAGTGATGAATTTATTTCAGTTTGGCTGGCTTGGCTGTCTTGCTCAGCCTTATTTCCATATTTATTTCAACAAACAATGTAGGGTGGGGACAAGAAAACACATGTTGGGTGTCTGCACACACACACACACACACACACACACACACACACACACACACACACATACAAATACACACACACACCACATATCTGGCCCGAACTCCACTTCTCACGAGGGTGGGGGCAAAAGCAACGCCCACAAAGAACCTTCCACTTAAAAGAAAAAGTTGATCTGTTGGATAAGGAGCTGGTAGTAGTGTACAATGAAGGATGAGCTCGCTGGTGATCACTAGGCATAAGGAAATACTCCGACAAGCAGCGGCTTCATAGCCCCACTCTCTGGTGACATATCTCGAGAGGACTTTAGCCCCTTGCTCTTGTAGAATCTGATTTATGTGACAGTAAGCAGTGATGAACTTTCTAGGCCGACCAAGATCTCAGTGTTGCTGTCTGATTCTTTCCAAGTCAGTACTGTTCCCAGTGAGGTGTGGCAGAAGGGGCAGGCATGAGGATTGTGAAATGCTCTGGCAAGGAATGATGCCAGCAGGTTCTCAGGTGTCCATGAGTTGGACTTGCGGGCATACAAGCCACCTGGCTTCTGAAAATCTGCTCTCTTAAGACCTTTCTGAGATACTAAAAACTTGGCTGAGGCTCAGACCACCTGAATGTTTTAGCGTGGATGCTTTCAAGTGACTTTAGGCACAGGTCACCAGAGGGCCAGGCTGTCCACTTAACCATTGTTCATGTTACCCTGGGATGTATCAGCTTGAGTCAAAGACTATTTGAACATGACATTAGTGTTTAATAATAGTTAAAGTAGCAGCAATAGTCATTATCTTTTTTTCTATTCCAGAATAAAAAGTCCCAGAAAGTACACCACACCGTGCTTTCCTAAATATACCTCACACCACTTTCCATAAGGAACCCTACAGAATGCATCCATCTTATAAGAGTAACAATAGAAAAGATAGCTGAGCCAAGGATAAAATATTCTAGAGGCTGGAGAGTTGGCTCCATGGTTAAGGTGCTTGCCTGCAAAGCCTAACAACCTGTGTTCAGTTCCGCAGTATACACATAAAACCAGATGCACAAAGTGGCACATGTATCTGGAATTCGTTTCCATTGGCTAGAAGCCCTGGTGCAACAATTTCCTTCCTCTCTGTCCCTCCCTCTCTCTTTCTCTCTCTTCTCCTTGAAAGTAAATTAATTTATTTAAAAATTTGGGCATATGCATGTATATATGTGTGTGTACATATGCATGCAGTTACATGTGCACATGTATGTATGTATGAATGTATGCATGGAAACCAGTGGACAACCTTGGGTGACAACCTCAAGAACCCTATCTGCCTGGTTTTGAGACATGTTATTTTGATGAGCTCACCATTTCAGCCAGTCTGACCAGCCAGCCTGCCCCAGGGATCCACCTATCTCTGATTCCCCAGCACTGAGATTACAGACTCATTCCACCATTTTTAATATAAACACAGGGGCTCTAACTCAGACCCCCATGCAAGGCAAGCACTTTACAGAATAAGCTATCTCGCAAGCCCAAAGAATAAAATGTTTTCAGTCAGGAGACTGAACAGCAGTACTTTCAGGATCATCTTTGTTTCAGACTCAGAAATATACTTGTCTCAGAAAGACTCCCTGCTTTCCCCAAACTGATTCAGTAGACCAAGAGAGATATCCCAGAGTGAAGAAGAAGGTGAGTTGAGTATACCTAATGGGTACTCTCCTCTTCAGAAGTAGACTCGACATGATAGGAGATGACAGGGAAGATCTCAAGGGAAGAGGATATCTGGAAGGTGAGAAAATGCTATTGAGATGCAGTATTTTTTTGTTTTTCAGAATTCACTCCTAAAACGAAAACTATGTCACATGCCGCATGGAATATAAATAAGAGATTCACATGTGTGCTTATATCACCGTTAAGTGTCTCCTTGGGACCACATAAAGAAGTCCATGGTTCACACAGTGAAACTTCTTGGAGTGGTCCCCAACCACATTACCCTAGGAGTGATGATCTTGGAACTGTATCTCAATTTCACAGTTCTTGGTTCAAACCTGCCTTTAATTGGAAGATAATCTAACATGCCCCAATCTCTTGGCCAGTTTTTAATCCCTATTTCCAATTGAATGCAGATCCAATTGGCTCTTATTTATCTAATTAAACTTTTTCAATTTTCCTCTTAATTAATATGTTATAAATAATGAATTATAAACTAATTATGCAGGGTGGGAGAAAGTGCCTTCTCTCACCCAATCTGACAACTTAACTGTGCTCTTGGGGGAAAAGAGAAATTGACAGGGAAGATGTTTGGATTGCATTAGAGTTGGCCAGTCAAGCAAATTAAAGATCTATAATCACTTCATAGTTTCTTGGAGAAATGGTCGAATAGTAATGACAACAGTATTGTTTTGTAAGTGAGAAGACTGATGTAATCCCCTAAGAGTAGTTTTGGCCTGAGTTCTCGGGCATTTCTGGGCCCTTAGAGAAAGGCACAGGTGTGAGGAAGCTGGGAAGGGCCCCTCGCCATGTCATCAAAGGAAGGATCCAGCCCTGTCTAAACTCCTGGGGCTTGCTTGTGGGAACTGCGGTATCCTTTTTTAATTGGTAATCTGACCACCCCAAAATGTAGCATTAAAACAGCAGAAGTTGATAATTGAATAAAGATTATCATCATGGTTGTTTTGAACTGGAAATAATTTCCATAACAACCCTCTTAGGGTGTTTCCTTTCCCACCCTAACTCCAGCTCCAGTAATCTCGTGCAAAGTCTGAGTTTTCAACTCCATGAATGCATTTCTCACAACTGCCCCCCACACCCTGCTTCATTTAGCAATAGGTTAGTAGACAACAGGAGAGTGATATGGACAAAATGATTGAAGGGCTGAAATGTACATGGGTGACTGCTCTCTAGAATACCTTTTGGACTCTTTGTATTATCTGTTTCATAGCTACCATTTTAGTGCTTTTTTTTTTTTTTTTTTTTTTTTTTGAGGTAGGGTCTCGCTCTGGCCCAGGCTGACTTGGAATTCACTATGTAGTCTCAGGCTGGCCTCGAACTCACGGCGATCCTCCTACCCCTGCCTCCCGAGTGCTGGGATTAAAGGCGTGCGCCACCACGCCCGGCTCTAGTGCATTTTTATGGCATTTAGTCTATAGAAACTACATAGACACGAAGAGACACGGTGGTAAGATTTGATGTCCCCTGACTGGAATTTCAGCCCTAGAGTGACAATAGCCACAGTGACTCTCCTCTACCTTTTTTTGCATCCCTGAAGAGGTTCTGTGTCATCCGCTCTGTCTTACAGAACCCCATCATCCCGTCATCCATACCTCCATGACTAATTGGCTCCCCAAACTGTAAAGTTACCCCATTTTCATTACATCGATGCAATCTTTACATTTAGGTTTGCCTCTTTTGAGCCACCGTACCAATTCCTTCGCAGAAATGATGTTTGACTCTCCCTTCATTGGATGAAGGAAATTGAAATCCTTCTTTGGAAAAGTTCTATGAAACCAAGCAATGGTTAGGAGAGTTGAATTCAAGAGTTCACACCACCCAGCTTCTTGTTAGCCCCAGTACCCATAGATCTGTGAGTAAAAATAAGTATGGGGGCTGGAGAGATAGCTTCATGATTAAGGCCCTTGCCTGAAAAGCCAAAGAACCCAGGCTTGATTTCCCAGGACCCATGTAAGCCAGACACACAAGGTGGCTCATGCATCTGGAGTTTGTTTGCGGTGGCTAGAGACTCTGGCATGCCCATTCTCTCTAAGTAAATAAATAAAAATATTAAAAAAAAAAAAAACAAGTATAGGCCGGGCATGGTGGTGCATGCCTTTAATGCCAGTACTTAGGAGGCAGAGGTAGGAGGATTGAGTTCAAGGCCACCCTGAGGCCACATAGTAAATTCTAGGTCAGCCTGAGCTAGAATGAGACCCTACCTTTAAAAGAGAGAGAGAGAGAGAGAGAGAGAGAGAGAGAGAGAGAGAGAGAATGGACCTCAGTGATAAAATGGAGAGATCAAGTGGATTGTTTCTTTTTTTCTTTCTTTTTTTTTTAAAAATTAACTTTTATTTATTTATTTATTTGAGAGAGAGAGAATGGACATGCCAGAGCCTCCAGCTCTGAGAAATGAACTCAAGACACATGCGTCACTTGTGTATATGGCTTACGTGGGTTCTGGGGAATCGAACCAAGGTCCTTTGGCTCTTTTAAGCTGCTCTATGTGCCTTGAAATGATTTCCCCAGTCTAGAAGCTGTCTGCAGGCTACTACCCACTCCAGACTGGATTCTTGAATTCAGAAACCAGCTAGTCACAGTTCTCTGGTCCCTAGAAAAGTATAGGTTCAGAGTCTGAAAGGAATAAGACAAAGGAAAATCAACCAAAAGACACCTCCATTCATAAAATGAAAGCTGAACTCAAGGATTTAGTCAATTGGCACCTTTCATTGAACACTTGAATTTATATTTGTATTTATTTGTGGCGTCATATCAGGCATCCTGTAGCCCAAGCTAAGAACTCATTCATTAGTATTGCAGAACAGCAACATAAACGTGTGTACAACCAATGGCATTTGTGTACACTGTGGACACATGAGGCCATCTCTGCTGAGGATGAAGTGTTCAACTCTCTTCATCCTCTGCTCTTAGTGAAAACATTTACAGAAACTTACATTAACTTTAATTGGGTACACAATTTTTTGTTTATTTTTATTTATTTATTTATTTGAGAGCAACAGACACAGAGAGAAAGAGGCAGGTAGATAGAGGCAGAATGGGTACACCAGGGCCTCCAGCCTATGCAAACGAACTCCAAATGCATGCGCCACCTTGTGCATCTGGCTTACATGGGTCCTGGAGAATCAAGCCTCGAACCGGGGTCCTTAGGCTTCACAGGAAAGTGCTTAACTGCTAAGTCATCTCTCCAGCCCCACAAAAAAATATTTTTAAGAAGAGAGGTTACTAGGGCTATGGAAATGACTCTGTGGATGTAGTGCTTGCCATTCTAGGTGCAGACCTAAGTTTGGATCTCTAGCACCCGTATAAAGTTGGATGTAGTAGCTGACCTTTAATCCCGGCACTTGGGCGGCAGAAGCAGGCGGATTCCCTGTGGCAAGCTAGATAGACTAGGTGAATCAGAGAGCCTGAGTGCCACAGTAAATACGGTGGAGAGAAATCACAGAAGACCCCTACACCAACTCTGGCCTCTACATGTATGTGTTCACACACACGTGAACATGCATACACCCATATACACCAAAATTTTTAAAAAAAAAAAGAAAAAGAAAGGAAGGGAGAGCTCTCCTGCTTTTGTTTCCCAGAGCTATTTGTTTCCCTGACCAACTATGAGCTTAAACCCAGGACTCTTTAAAGCTTACCTTCCCCGTGTAAACTGAGCAACATTAACTTCTTGAGGGTACACATAAAATGAGAGCCCATTTCCATATTTTCACACCCCTGTCTCTCTACTTAACCTTCTCAACCCCTTCCCCAAAGAGGGTTGGTCACCCTCTGATTAAGTTTATGACATCTCTGTAGTTAATGCAGAGTTGTTAGAATTGCTTTGACTCCAAATTAGTCAAATTCCTAAAGCAATTTAGTGTTATTCTTTAAGTTTGGAAGAACTCTGTCGTATTCCTCCTTATTTAGGGGAGCCTCAAGACTCTTGGGCCTCAGCACCTGGCTGAGGTGCCTTGCTTCCAGGCCTGGCTGCTGTCTGGGGGGCAGCAGCAGCAGCAGAAGCCCTAACCCTGACTTCGTGCATCAGAATCCGCATCCTGCCGAGTCCAGGGCCACAAGGGGGTTGGGGAGGGGGGGGGCAGCAGCCTGAGTCTCCAAGAGAGGAAACAGATGGCAGCCAATAGAAACTGCAGGGCAAACCTCAGGTCCAGAGAGATGCCAATTCTTTGATGCCAGAAACTGTGTTCTACAGAATACAGCCTGGTTCCAAGAATAAGAAAGACCCATGTTTAACCACAGTTTAGCCCAGAAGTCTGAATCCTCTGGCAGTCTTTTGTGGGGGCATGAAGATAACTTTCCCATTAAGCCGTTCCGCTGTGGATGGAGCTCTACTTTTTTTTTTTTTTTTTTTTTTCATTATTTAATTTGCTAAGTGCTTTATTAAACGAAGGTCCTAATGGATGACTCTTTGGGGCCTTCCAACAGCCCTTCCTACAAGTAGAGATTCTGAATCCAGAGGTTGCTTGGTTTAGCTGCTTCCATGACATTGCTTCTTGAACATTTCCAAACATTAGGAGTAAAGATTTTTGTCCTGCTGTGGGCCACCATGCTCATGAAAATGCTTTATTTAACTCAGTCTTTGCATATCCTTCTACCCACCCACGTACAACAGGGCAGCAGCAACTTTTGACCAGTTAGGCTCGGGTTCACAGCAGGGGATCCTAGTTCAGACTTTTGCTCTTGACCTGGGGGTGGGGAGTGGGCAAGGAGAATATCCTTTCCTGGAGTAACAAAAGCCAGGGTCTTTTGAATCTTTAACCCCAGCTGTGTAGGGGAGCCTACTCAGGTGTGAATGTGTCTTGAGACAGTGTAAGTCAGACAAACAAATATCAAATCTGCAAGTAAGAAAACAGGAGAGTTTCAGAGTTTATGTCGTTGAGGTGAGTATGTGGAAAACAAGAGAGAAGAGCGAGAATAGAGCTCTACTTTTAACGGGGCTCTATTATGTGGTCCTCATTTCTACTTCCCGAGTACCTGTCACCAAGTTACTGAAGTGATTCTGTGGAGTTTTGCTAGGATAAAGTTTTTTTCTTTTTTCGAGGTGGGGTCTCACTCTATCCCAGGCTGACCTGGAATTCACTATGTAGTCTCAGGGTGGCCTTGAACTCACGGTGATCCTCCTACCTCTGCCTCCCAAGTGCTGGGATTAAAGGTGTGCGCCACCACACCCGGCTAGGATAAAGTTTTAATGTTACCCAAAAGCAGAGAGAGCATCCTTTCTTTTCCTTTTCCTTTTCCTTTTCTTTCTCTTTCTTTACTCCAGGATTTCTTTCACAGATATTTTTTTCTTTCTTAAGAACACTTGGTATAGATTCCCGCCACCCTAAGGCAATTCTCACCAAGGCCAGGAAGGCAGGTGCCCAGGTGGGGGTGGATGCTCTGAGCTACTCCTCCAGAGAACGATGCAAGGGCTCCACCCTGCCCATCTGGAGCGCCCACCATGGCTGGGACCAGCTGCCTCTTTTCCAAGCCCCCACCCCCGCCCTCAGACTGCAAGTCTGTCCCCATGTCCCCCCTGGGGAAATGGTGATGGAGAACTTGGAAGCGCCACGGTCGCTGAACAGGACGGTAAAGCAATAGCCACATAATTCACCTCCAACTTGGGGCCTTCAGAACTAGGGACGCCAACCCTCCGTTTCTCATCCTGTCTTCCGCTCGACCTTGGTGGGAGAGGGGACCCCCAGACCCTCCTCCTAACTCTGCTGCCTCGTTCAGTCGGCTTTTGGCTGCACCCCTTTCCCGTGCTCCAGCCTCCTGGCCGCACTCCCATTCCCAAATCGAACATGTACAGATTTTACGGTTCATTGGAGAATAAGTGGCTGTCATTTCACAGACGGACCAGGATGTAATTAGCCACAAAGCTTTGGAGTAATGGGACAGATGTCTCTTTGTAAACTGAGTTTGCTGCTGAGCACCCGTGCCTGTGACCTCTCCAACTGCTCCGGGCAATTCTACTGTCCCTCCCCCTTCCTTGTCTGTCTTCCTTGGCTCTCTGGTGGGTTGTAAGGCCAGAAGCTACACTGGCTGTGTGTGTGTGTGTGTGTGTGTGTGTGTGTGTGCGCGTGCGTGTGTGTGTGTGTGTGTGTGTTTCCTCTGTGCTTGCCTGGCTCATTTCTGCTACTGAAAAGCTGAACCCGCAGTCATTGATGATGTCATTCACAACAGAGAAGGTGATACCCCTCTTAGGAGATAATTGGCAGTTTCGCTTTGCACTTATTACTGAATGATAATACACCAACAAAATCATAAATTACTCCTATGCTCTCTGGACTGTTTGTTGTTATTTTTTCCCCCTCTTAACTGGAAATAAAGGAGCTGTGTCTCACTTCTTCCAAGGTTATTATTTAAGAAGGGCGCATGCTGGTCACAGAACGCCCTGCACAAATACCAGACACTTGAACTTCCTTACCGATGAGCTTCTAGGATCATGTGTTTACACAGATTTCATAATCACCTCTGCTTTTCCACGTGCTTTACTGTAATATAAAGGTCATGCCTTCAAAAGAAGTGTGTTAGCTGATGACTTGTATGCAGTCTCGCTGCTGAGACTGAAGAATGAGGAAAAAGATACCAGGCAAAAATTCCTGCCCAGTGGATCAAAACTAGAGGAAAGGGTGGGAAACGGAGAGGAGGTCTGACATCAGAGCAGGGGTTTCTATGCTTCAGTCCACACCCCTCTCCCACTTCAAGGACACGAGGGCTGCAGATAGTAAGTGTAACCAGCCTTCTTCCCAGCCTCCCACACGTTTTGAGGAACACGATCCCTATTAAATATGGGGAGGAGGGACCAGCTTCCTAAAATGCCCTACCCTTTGCTCCTCAGGATATCATGTTCTGGTGGACTTTTTTTTTTTCCTAGCCAGAATCTCAGCTGACGCCATGCTGAGGCCTGGCATTATGCTCCAGCTTATACATACATTAGGAACTATTTTTTAAAATATTTATTTATTTAAGAGAGAGAGGCAGATAGAGAATGGGCACACCAGGGCCTCTAACCACTGCAAACAAACTCCAGACACAGGCTCCACCTTGCGCATCTTGCTTACGTGGGTACCAGGAGATTGAACCTGAGTCCTTAGGCTTCACCGGCAACCACTTTAGCCATTAAGCTATCTCTCTGGCCCATTTGGTACCTTTGTCAGGTGAGAAATACTCCTTCTGGCCACCTCTTGGTCACTGGAATGAATAAGACTTTACTGGTCAGGAACAGAAAATGTTACCTAGCATGACTTTTGCTTTCAATAAGTAAAATATGGTATAAAAGTTTTTTCATATGGGAAAATTGACTGTAGTAAGACTTGTAATTAAAGGCTCTGTTCTCCCAGCCTGGGCTTGAGTTTGGGATTGATGCCCTATCAGTGAATCTTAAAACTTTTGGTTAATGCAGATTTTTAAAAGATTTTAAGTGTAAATTATGTTTCTCCAAAACAAATCCAAGGACCTCCTTATGGGCTTAAAAAACAAACAAAAAACATTTAAAATGTTAATGCTGGGGCTGAAGAGATTGCTCAGCAGTCAAGGCACTTACCTGCAAAGCCTAGTGACCCAGGTTCAATTTCCTAGTACCCACATAAAGCCAGATGCACAAAGTGAGGCCTGCATCTGGAATTCATTCAGTGGCTGGAGGCCCTGGTGTGCTCATTCTCTCTCCCTCTCCTCTCTCTCTCTCCTCTTCTCTTTATCTTTCTATGCTTGCAAGTAAATAAATATTTATTTACAAAATGATAATGCTCAGGCTGGAGAGATGGCTCAGAGGTTAAGGCACTTTCCTTCAAAGCCTAAAATCCTGGGTTTGATTTCCTGGTACACTCATAAAGCCAGATACACAGAGTGGTGCATGCATCAAGTTCATTTGCAGTGGCTACAGACCATGGCATGCCCATTCATATTCTCTCGCTGTGTGTCTCTCTCTCCTCTGCTTGCAAATAAATAAAAATATTTTTTAAACGCTAATGCTAATTTTTACCCTGATGACTTCATAAGTAATAATAGGTAGAAAGAGATCTCTGGGGCTGCATGAAATTGATACTTACACTAGCTTAGAAACTAGTCGTTGCAAACCTCTGCACTTTGAACTCATCCATTGTCCCTTACTTATGAAAAAATGAACTCCACACCTATTCTCTGAAGGGGGCTGATGGTCGCAACTGTATTCTCAGTACAAGTTTGGAAATGAAAACCATCTTTTTTTTTTTTTCTTTTTTTCTTTTTTTCTTTTTTTTTGCCTGTCTTCATGCAACCCAGAAGCCAAACTGTGAACCTGAAGCACCCAAGTGTTCTATCTAAACGTCTTTTGTTGTTTTGGGCTTGTAATTCAAAGGGATCCTTTGCGCCCTCGAGGCACTTGGTAAGCTCCATTGTTAATAGAAGTATTTCTAAATGATTTCTGCTTCCTAATTCATGTTGTCTTTAATGTCATAGAGGCTAGTGACAGTCCACTGGATGATATTGCCTGCCTCTTTGAGGAAGGGGGAGATGATAGGAACGTGTTTCATTTTTTATCTTCCTCAAATATTGGTATAATATAAAAAAAATTACGTGGAAACCAGACTTTCAGACCATTAGTTATTTTGAAATTATAGGGGTCTGTTAGAGCCAGGATATGCTGACATTGCAGAGACTTTGAGGTTACATAGGACTGTCAACTTAACCTAGCTTAACTCTTGGCAAGAAAGACCAGGAATGTCCTCTAAGCCTCCGAGTGAGAATGGCTACAGTGTCCTGGCCTGTCACCCACTTTTACTTTCTGGATGTGGAATGATTTGAAAGTCCTTCCCCGTGTTCAGCTCAAATCCATCGCCATATAAGCTCCACCTTGTTCCCATGTCACAACACAGAGTCAGTCTGCTTTCATACACAACCTCCATGGAGCTAAGCAAATCCATCATAGTTCTCCGTCGTCTCCACTCTGCCCCTGCTGGACCTTCCACGCTCCTCCTGGGGGCATGATTCTCTGACCCGTGATCACAAAGACTGTCCTCTTTCCAACATGTTCAGACTAACTGATACATCTTTTTTAAAATCAGATATTTTTCAGATCGGTTTAAAATTCCAAATGTCACTTGACTAATGCCGAGAACACAAAACATTACTGTGTTGTATTTGCAGCCTCATTGTGCTTGAATCAGGTACAGGCCTTCCATCTTTTAGCATAAACGTTATATAGACAAGATTTTGCTTACAGTTAGTGTTCATGAATCCATGTGTTTGCACACTGTGGTGGTTCGAATGTGATGTCCCCCATAAATTCATGCGTTCTGATTGCTTCGTTCCCAGCTGGTGGCAGTTTGAGAATTGGAGCCTTGCTGGAGGAGGTGTGTTGTTGCGAGCAGGCTTGGGGTTGCCACAGCTAGCTCCCCCCTTGCCAGAGATCGACTCACTCTCTTGCTGCTGTTTTCTACCTGCTGTGGCAGAAGCGATGCCCAGTCTGTGCTCATGCCATGCTGTTCCCTGACATCCTGAAGCTTTCCCTAGAGACTGAAAGCTAAAATAAAAGCCTTTCCCTGCATCAGCTGCTGTTTTGTCTCAGCAATGAGACAGTAACTATAACATGCATTAATACTTATCTTTCCTAGCCTGGTAAAGACCTTTTTTTTAAAATATATTTCTCATTTTCCTGCTATTCTTCCAACATACAAATCTACTAGTGTGAATGAAGAACAGAATTCCTTCCGAGTTGTTTGTCTCCATCCACACAGTAGAATCCAGACCCCTGGATTCATACAACTTCATCTGTTCTCTGTTCCCCTGCCCCCGCCAACATCTTGTAGGGGTCACATGACACTTGCTCAAACCCAGCTTCTTCATGACTTCACACAGGCCAGTTCTCTGCTTGGGAACCTTTGGCAACATTTAATTTGACTTGGAAACTACTGCTTATCTCCAAATTGGAGTCACCTCTTAGTTGTCCCCATGTTAGGCTAGAATGTTTAGGATAAGATCAGGAGGGAAACACTGAGCAGAGGATTTCGTTTCCACCAACCCTTGAACCAATGTGCCATGTGTATTTTCATATCCAGCAAAGACCAGACATTGCAATATAAAGACAAGTACAAACAAACAAACAGAAAGTTCTCTCTCCTTCTACACCTGTTCTGTTCCCTTTAGTACCATGCCGTCATTGCACCAGGTTTATTTTGGGGGACCACCTTCTTGTTTTCATCTCTTTGCCTTCTGTAAACTCTCAGCACCTTGACAGACAGGACCTGTCAAGACACCCTGGCCCATACTGCAGTAATTCCATTTAAAAGAGAAGCGAGTTTTAATTGACAGGGTGTGCCTGCTTTCCAGAAAGCTCAGACTAGGTGGAGATGGTGTGCTAACATCAGAGTTTTCTGGCCACTTCTCACGATTACAGATGCTGGTATGAGCTCTAACCTGAGCCGTAGTATAATTGGGTGTTTTCTCCCCCTAAATGTTAATGGGTTTATGATTAACTGTAATTGTATATAGAAACCCGCTTTGAGGCCTAATTATAGGTACTTATTCGCTTACTTTACAAATCCCTACTATGTGCAAATGTAACCAGTAACATCTTGACAACACCATAATGACTGAGGATAATTAGCACACAAAAAAATGATGCTAGATTCTTCAATTACACACTCACTTTTTCAAGAATTGACACACCACCACTGTATGTATCATCAATTAAATTTCCCCATATTAGTTACTTGTAGTAATTTTTGAGGCAATCACCTCCGTGCAAATTGCCGTAAGCAAGCCACATAATCTTACCAAATAGAATTATTTTCAGCAGTCATCATCCTCATCAATTCTTTATTAAAGACTCATTTCTCAAACCACTTTAAATTGTGGCTTAGTAAGTCATTTATAACCACATTTTGGAAATAGGCACATTATATTTCCATTTCATAAATATGTTTTATTAGTAATGAGTGGTCTAGTATTAGAGTACTATTAGCATTCTCATCATAGGTTGGAAAATGCTTAATTAACAAAGATATTGAATTGGAAAAAAAATGACTCTGGGCATATTTCTTCTTGACCAAATTGCTTTTCCTTCCCTTCTCTAGTCTTGGAGAATTTTTTATTGCATTCACCTAGCCCAGACAGTATGATTTCCAAGGTCTGTGTAGGGAAACTCAGGCCCAATGGGGTGGAATTGCTGTCAGAATCTCCCAGTACCTTCACGTGAACCCAGTTCAAGTTCTTCTGTAGACACCATCAGCGGCCAGTCTTGGCTGGTGCAGGGCACAGCTGCCAATTTTGCCCACTCTATGGCGTAGAACAACTGGATTCCTAGTCTGCTTGTGGGTGCCTCGTGATGATGTATACACTGCGGAGCTGTTTCTGTCACCCATTGGGATGTTTTTGTTTTTGTTTTTTTTCTGAGTATATACACCTACCTGCTGCCTCCACGCTGTGACTTAGTCTCACTTTCTGGAAAAGTAGAGACAGCCAGAGGACTGCTGTGCCAGGTGTTCCTGCCCAGACTGTCACGCACAGAGAGATTCTATTAACCCTGGGCACTCATGGCTTTTCTTTAGCCAAAATAATTGTTGTCTGTTTGTTTTTAATTAGAGCGTCTGGCTTACTTTCTTCTTGTCCTCAACTCTTGCTGGGATCCTTCCAATGACTTGTGTTTGTCCGTGTGTGGTGGAAGCGGCATGGCTTCCCTCCGGTCACTCTCCATTGTCATTTTTCCAAGGGACAGGACTCTGTGATGGTGGAATAGGTTTCTGACCAAAGTCGCTCGTGTGTGTGTGTGTGTGTGTGTGTGTGTGTGTGTGTGTGTGCGCGCGCCTGCATGTTCTCTGCAGAAACAAATTGATCGCTGCATTTATGGGAGCTTTGCTGACCCAAAAGAGCGTGGGTTTGTGTTATAGGCTAAATGATGGAGTTCTGGGCAGCTTAAGTCTGAAGTGGCTTGCTGGTTCCCTAACAGCAGGCAATTATGCATCACTCGGGGAGCCCTTGCCTAGTTGTTCTCATGCAGATAGTTGCCTGAGTGAACAGGAAGCGCATTAGAAATATGTGCGAGGCACGTGACTGCTCCTCAGACAGATTGCGCTCAATTGTGCCTTAATCGCCCATACCGGTCTGTCTCTGCTTAGTGCTTTGTTCAGGTATCTTTCCCAAGGTCCCCGGATGGGCTGTGGGATTCTTGCTCCAAAAAAAAAAAAAGCTTCCAATCTAACCCTTTGCATTCAAGCAGCTGATGAATAATCCCCAAGTTAATAAGAAAGTAAGTGCTCTCATGAATGCAGCATGCAAAGATGGGACCCAACTCTGAATTCCTGGTGGGAGGGGAAAACTGGCCCTGACACCAGGGAGCCACCGCACCCCAGCTTTCCCCAGAGGAAGGGGACTGGGACACTGGAAGACTGGGTCTGGTGCATGGCTCAGAAGTGGCTGCAATGACAGCTGGTGTCTTCAGTAATTCAGACACCACACACGCTCTTCTGGAATGGGAGATAAATGGGCCCGGTCAAGTACACGCATCTGACCTGCCCTGAACAGGGAAGAGCGGTGCAGGCGAGCGGGGAGGACGTGTGGCCGACACCCTGTTCCTCCCATAGCCCTCCCCGCTGGAAAAGCTGGCCAGGGACACAAAACCATTCCCAAAGCACTGCCTCGACCCCAGATTACAAATGAGGATTGATGTTCCACTGAGCAACTGTAATGGCCTTATCACAGCAATCATTCTAGAACAGTCACCTCTCCTCTCTTCTCCCTTCACATCTCACTGGTTATCTATTGTTCCTCATTGCCAGGCTTGTTTGAAGAGCTCTGCAGGTATAAAAGAATGTGCAACTGTTTTTTTTTTTTTTTTTTTTACCCCCGCCTCTCCTCTTCCTTGAAGTCATTGTCTATATTTAGGTCAGTGACGTGATGGCAGCAGTTGATGTGTTTTGTAACTCATACTGAAAATTGCCTCTCCGGATACATACAAGGGAAAGAAAGAGGCTGGGAAGGGCCTCTGCCCCAGTGCGCCTTGCCTGGTAGCAGGCAGTGGCCACCCAGCTGCCACTGCCACCTGCCCACGGCACAACTGTGCAAGGTCACAGCAATCCCATCCCGCCTGGGAGGGGGGCCATTCAGTATGACAGAGGAAAGGGTCCTATCAAAAGGTTAGAGGGGGGGCTGGAGTGATGGCTTAGCGGTTAAGCGCTTGCCTGTGAAGCCTAAGGACCCCGGTTCGAGGCTCGGTTCCCCAGGTCCCACGTTAGCCAGATGCACAAGGGGGCGCACGCGTCCGGAGTTCGTTTGCAGTGGCTGGAGGCCCTGGCGCGCCCATTCTCTCGCTTTCTCTGATTCTTTCTCTCTCTGTCTGTTGCTGTCAAATAAATAAATAAAAATAAACAACAACAACAACAAAAGGTTAGAGGGAAGGTCTCAGGAAGTTGTTTAACCCTTTACCTGGGGCGCTTAGCCTGTACCCAGCACTACCAAGTAGAAAATGTGGCCCGGATCAGTCTTGCCCACAAAGGACCTGCGTCTTTTAACAAATACACACCTTGCTCCTGAGGGAACCAGGAGACAATCATAGGCATCCCACCCCCAACATGGGCTCCTTTGCCCTTCCCAGGCGGAAAGAAATTCTGATTTTATTCCACTGTGTTGTTTTGTTTTGTTTTTTTTTAAGAGAAGGAGGACTTGCATTAAATTGAGCCTAAGCCACGATCTTCTATCCCAACTTCCTCCTATCTAGATAGACTTCATTAATTTGATAAGCTGACACCAAAAGGAGGGATGAGGTGGGGGTTGAGGAGGGGCTGCCTACGGGCTGCCCTGAGGTTTCAGAAGATGAACTGCTAATGATGTTGAAAAAGTACCTTTGCAGACTGCATGGTCCCTCCGGAAAATCAGGGTCCTTTTTCACTTATTCTGATTGTACTGTGAAAACTGAAAAAAAAAAAAAAAAAAAATAGAGGCCTGGTTGGCATGGGGGGGGGGGTCTATGAGCTGTTTGGGGGGAGGGAATGTAAGTAGATACAGCATCTCCAAGGAGGAATACGAATAGCTCCCCAGCTTGCCCGGGCCTTTTCTTTAACAGGGTAGCTGATATTGTCAGGCTAAAGAGCTGGAAATTAATAGGGGGAAAGGGATTAATTTGCTAGGTCAATTATTGAACAGCCTTGCCTGATACTTACAAACTAGTGAAATTAGTGCAAATTGGCAATATGAATATTTTGATCAACATCGGTGACCCTGAATGCAAACTGAGCAGGATGTCAACCACAGAGCTTATGACACTTCAAATGCACTTATTGCCAGCACTTTTCTAACATAATGGAAGTTGATTATACCTAAGACAATACGCCTAAAACAGTCCATCACAGTACATGCCTGCTGTCCTGGTTTGGGTGGAAAAGAATCAGTTTTCTGTTTCCAGCTTCATTATGTGTGTGTGTGTGTGTGTGTGTGTGTGGCCCATGCCTATGCATACAATTGTATTCCTGTTTGTATTTGTGTGAGCACACTTATATGTGTGTGCGTGTGAAGGCCAGAGGACAATCTCATTCCGTAGGTATACCGTACCTTTTTTGACATAAGGTCTCTCATGGCCTGGAGCTTACTAATTAAGCTAAATTGGCTGTCCATGGAGCCCAGGGACCTATCTTTTCCTCCCCAGTACTGGAATTACACCCCTTGCATTTTTACAAAGCACTGGGGATCAAACTCAAGTCCTTGCGCCTACAAACCAAGCACTTGACCAACTGAGTCCTCTCCCCAGCCCTGACTTTAATTTTATTCTCTATTCTCTTATGTAGTTCTTGAGACTGTTCTCAGATATATACACAAAACAAATGAGCAAGGCACTCTGAAAATAGGAAGGCATTTTAAATTGGGATTTTGTTTCATTGTAGTTGGTGACAATATGAGAAATTTTTAAGATGTGAAACAGTTTTGAGTATGGTGACTCACAAAGTCATCCAGTGGCTTGTTTCTCCTTCTGAAATAAAAACCGAAGTGGGCCTGGGTGTCAAGGGCCATCATTAGTTAAGCGACAACAAGCCAGGCTTCTGACCCCTGGAATTTCGGCTTCAGTAAATATTTCACTTCCTTCTCAATTTTGCCAAGTGACAGTGATTGCTTGGGGTGTCAGAGCCAACCGTGTCGTGGGCACCGTGAGCAGCATTTGAGCCTGAGGGCTGGGGGATGGGTGGGGGCAAATGTTTCAAACAGATGAGCAAGTCTGGTCCGTGCATTCATTAACAAGCTTAACTAGAATTGAAATTAGAACGGCTAATAAACATTCATCCATTAAACAAAAATCTACTTGAGAACCTGTTGTGTGCCTCTCTGCTTTTGTCAGCGGCTCATTGTGTGACCTGCACTGTGAAACAAACTTATGTTTTCCTGACACTGATCACGATCATAGACTCACGGGTACAGCGATTAAAATGTGGCTGGTCTAGCTGACAAGGAATCATTTATTGATGTGCTAAGGAAGACGGAGCCAGCCCCATGAGCTCCCACCCAGTGATACCCCCAAAACAAAGCCACATAGTTGTCCAAGCTTCTCATACGTTTAGTCCAGCTTTTTTTTTTTGTAAATCTGGAAGCTATGCTTCTCCTCCTATTATGTGGTCAGCACTTGCAGCCAAATAGGAAAGATGTAGGCAAGGATCCCTGCCAAGCTTAGGAGTCCTGCGGGAGAGCGACTGCGCAACCTTCGTCTGCTATCGGCAGGGTCAGGACTGTGCGCTACATGCGTCATCGGAACACTACGGGATCTGTTCAGTAGAAAGCAAACCAGCTCTGAGCCGCGTGTCCCCATTCCTTAACTAGGACTAAACCCTGGGATCCCTGGCTTCCTTCCCGGTTAGGGTTTGACATGTGGGCAGCTTGTCCAAGCGCGCCCGTGCCGCAGTGAGCGCAGCCATCCTGCAAGGAGCCTGGTGTCTGCGCGTCGCTCTGCAGCTGTTTGCTTCTTGTTTATGGTCAGTGAAAGGAACAGGTTCAAAGAACGCTTCATTTCTGGTGGAACAGATGCTGTGCTTAAGGATGGAGAACATTTGCCCTGGCAGGAACACCGTGCCCATATGTCTAGGGCCCATAAAGGGTCTCCTGAGACTGAAAAGCTGGAGGGCTCATTCTTCCTCCAGCAGACCTGTTGCCCAGAGATGGAGAGCAGCGCCAGCGAGAAGCCTTTGCTGATTGCTGCAGCAGGAACCCAGTAGTAAGCACAGGGTGGGGGGTAAAGCTCCAGGGACAGCCCTCTGGATCCCCGAGCTCATGTCTCCTCCGTGTGCTGCCATGATGGCGAGGGGCTGTCCCTGCTGACAGTAGTGATGAAGGTGATGAAGACAATGGTGCTGGAGACGTGATGGAGGTCACAATGACAGTGGTGGTGGTGGCAGAGATGATAATCGCGTGGATGGTGATGATGATGGTGATGGTAAGGCTGTCCTGGTGGCAGTGCTGAGGATGAAGATTTTGGCAATGATGTTGATGAGGAAGATGACGGAATGGAGTGGAGGTGGTGGCGGAGGGGATGGTAATGATGCTGACTCACTTGCCTGACCAACATAAAGGGCTTACGAAACACTGTGAGCTACAGAGACTTCTGGACCCAGGGAGATGGCGGCAACTACTCTCCAGATAATGAAGTTCCAAAGGCAGTTGTGAGGACAGAATTAATGATTTTCCAAAATAAGTACCTATGATCTTTGTCATCACCGTCTTACCACCGTCACCACCACCACATCTCCATCACCATCCTCCTCGTCGTCTTTAGAAATAAGTACAGGATGCCTACAAGCCACATGGTGCTGTGATCAGTATTTTTATCTTACCTGATAGAGGCATGGTTCCATGCACTACATAAAAACTGGCTCACTGATATCTCACTACCACACTGGCTTTGCCCTAGGAGAAGGTGGGTTCCAGTGCCCAGGCTTTGCTCCCTCTCTCTCTTCCTCTCAGCCTTTTTAAAAATTTTTTCTTTTATTTGAGAGAGAGAGAATTGGTGTGCCAGGACCTCAGCTACTGAAGTTGAACTCCAGGCATTTGCGCCACCTAGTGGGAATGTGCTGCCTTGCACTTTCCTTGCCTTTGTGCATCTGGCTAACGTGGGATCTAGAGAATTAAACATGGGTCCTTAGGCTTCGCAGGCAAGCGCCTTAACCACTAAGCCAACTCTTCAGTCCCCTGTCAGCCTTCTTTGTCTCCCTGTGTGTGATAGGAAGACCTGCCTTAAGGTTGGTCCTTCATATTTAGATTAGCTTACTGCCTACTGGATGTATCTCACAACCTTTGCAAAAAATTGTTCATCTAATTAATTTAAAGTGAAACTTAATGATGAGCTCCATACATAAAGTAAATCATTGCTGTCACAAGAACAGTGGATTTACTCTGAGAACAGAAGTGCTATTTTAGATCAATTGAGCAATGGGTTTTCTCATAGGAACCTTCAAGAGTTGTCACCAAGCATTTTTCCTATGAGCAAGGAGCACTTAACACGTGTGGAGGAGCCCTCAGAGGGTTCTTATTCGGTTTTAACAATATGACCAGAGGGCTTCAAATGGGGCTCAGTGGTAGAGTTCTTGACCAGTGTGTGCAGGCCCAGGGTTCAATCCCAAGCACTGAAAAAAACAATAAACACATTTAGATATGGGATCAAAATCATGGGACATTAATTATAGTTGTGAAAAAACTGGGAGAAATTTCTCTATGACCGAAAGCAAAGCAATAACTAAATAAATGACAGTACATTCAACTGCTATGAAAGTATTTTAGAAAGGGGAGAGGGGGAAGTAGCTCACTTGGTAGAGTGCTTGCCTAACATGCACAAAGCCTTGGCATCAATCCCCAGCACTGAATAAATAAACCAGGTATGATGGCATAAGCATGTAATCCCAGCATTCAGGAGCTAGAAACAGGAATATCACAAGTTCAAGGTCATTCTTAGCTACACAGTGAGTTTGAGGCCAGCCTGGGCTATATGAAGTCCTCTCTCAAAACTGAATTTTAAAAATTAAATCCTTTTTTTTCCTAGAAGAGGATTGAATAATTGGGGGGGGGGTCCATGATACAATAAGTGATGGGTGAAATATTAAACTGTCTCTGATTCTAATATTTTACTTTTTATCAAGAACAAAGAAAATTTTATGTATTGGGGGAGAATTAGGATTGCATTCTGGGAAAACAGTGGTTCAAGTAATCTTAATGTGTTCCAGTGCCCCTATTTTTGTTTTGCTTTCATGGGATTAACAAGTCTCATTTACTAGCCTATGACGGCCCAGGACTCACTATATGGCCCAGGTCAGCTTCAAACTTGCAGCAACTCTCCCGCCTCAACCTCCCAAGTGTCGAGATTACAGATGTCAGCTGCCGTACCTGACAGATCCTAGCATTATTTTTTAAATATTTATTTATTTCAGAGAGAAAGAGATAGAGAGCGAATGGGCACACCAGAGCCTCTATCCACTGCAACTGAACTCCGGAGGCATGTGCCACCTTGTGCATCTGTTTTAGATCTGTCCTGGGGAATCGAACATGGGTCCTTTGGCTTTGCTGGCAAGTGCCTTAACCGCTAAGCCATCTCTCCAGCCTCGATCCTACTATTATTAAAGAATAAAGATGAGAACACCTTGAGGTTTGATTTGGGGTTTAATGAGATGGAAAATAGGGGTTATTTTCTATTATTGAATGTGAGCCAAGACTTTAAGAAATAAGCCAGAGAAAACCTGCAGTGGCAGAAATACTGTTCTCGATGCCAAAGTGGCCAGTAATGACAGAGCATCAGGACATCAGACTAAACCTGCTTCATGCTCCTTTAATTTTCTTCCTGACTTTAAAACCTATTTTACCAAAGGTTACGTTCTGGTGTAAGCTGACACTCGCGTGGTCTCATGGCCTTTCAAAGCTAGGCAGAGGCATCTGTGCCATTTGTATCATTATTGCTGCATTGCCAAGACAGCTGGCTGACAAGTTGGAGTCGGTCCACTTGGAGCTTCGTCGAACCAACGTGGAGGTGCGCCTCATATCCACCACGGTGCGTTTTGGTCTGTGGCAGCGCCGAGGAATAAATCCAGAACCTCACGTGTGTTAGGCCCATGCTCGACCTCTAAGCTATCTTCCATCCTCCCACCATGCTTTCTCGAAGCAGTAAAAGGATACAGGAGGTCCTTTCCTCTTTCCATGGGTGGGGAGGCTCGGCCATGTGGGTGCTGAACAAAGCACCACTGATGGGATAAAAAGGTCCAAATCTTCAAAAGACTATCATCTTTTTTGTTGTTTTGTTTTGTTGTTTTGTTTTGCTTTTTTGAGGTAGGGTCTCACTCTGGTTCAGGCTGACCTGGAATTCACTATGAAGTCTCAAGGTGGCCTCGAATTCTCGGTGATCCTCCTACCTCTGCCTCCCAAGTGCTGGGATTAAAGGTGTGCACCACCACGCCCGCCTCAAAATACTATCTTAATACCATAAGGATCAGAAAAAAATAAGCAAGGGAAAAAAACAAACACATCATTCAACAAGCGGTAAGGCAACCATGGCTATAGCAGCTATGTATATCCCAAAAGGACATTTGGTTTAAAGTATAAAATGCCAACACTCAGGGTCTAATGAGAAAAGTCTTCCAGCCCAGGAGAGTTCTCGGAGATTCTTAAGATTAAGTTGGAGAGAAATATGAATGATACTTCAGTAACATCGCCTCTAGTTGTGGGTTTTTTTGTTGTTGTTTGTTTGTTTATGTTTGTTTTTGTTAATCTTGCTTTCACAGCTTTATCACTGAGAAATTCTTGAGTGTTTGGATAATAGCATCCTAACCACCAGTGACCACCTTCCTGGCAGTAATACTGTCCAGCTAGAAGAAAATATCCCCATAAGAAGTGTTTTTTTTTAAGTAAATGATAAATCAACAACAACCTGGGGAGATAGATCCGTGGGTTAAAGTGTTTGCCTTATGTCTCTGAGCACCTGAGTTCAGATCCCCACGCCCCGTGTAAACACCAGAGGCCGTGGGGGGCTTCTAAATACTAGTGTGTCTACAGCGAGCAGAGGGCAGAGATGGGAGAATTGCCTGGAAGCTCGTCAATCAAGTGATGAACAGTGAGAGACCTGCCTTAAATGAGGAAGAAGATGAGGATGGTCCCGGAAGCTGTCCTCTGACCGCCACATCTGCATTGTGGCACATGCGCCTACGCAAGCACTAAGTAAAAGAAGTTAAAAAACAAAACAAAACAGGGCTGGAGAGATGGCTTAGCGGTTAAGGACCCCAACTTGAGGCTCGATTCCCCAGGACCCACATTAGCCGGATGCACAAGGGAGCACATGTGTCTGGAGTTCATTTGCAGTGGCTGGAGGCCCTGGCACACCCATTCCATTCTCTCTCTCTCTCTCTCTCTCTCTCTCTCTCTCTCTCTCTCTGTTTGCCTCTTTCTCTGTCTGTTGCTCTCAAATAAATAAATAAAAATGAACAACAACAAAAAAATTTAAGCCGGGCATGGTGGTACACGCCTTTAATCCCAGCACTTGGGAGGCAGAGGTAGGAGGAACGCCATGAGTTCAAGGCCACCCTGAGACTACATAGTAATTCCAGGTCAGACAGGACTAATGTGAGACCCTACCTTGAAAAACCAAAAAAAAAAAAAAAAAAAAAAAAAAAAAAACTTGGCTAGCTTGGTCTATCTAGCCATTTAAATGAATGTAGATATCACATTCATCTTCCCTTAAACAAACCAAAAGAGGCATAAAGATGACGAGTTGCTGAGGTAATTCCCACAGAATACACAGTTGGAGCCACACTACCAATGAATGGGGCAGAATGCTTCTTAATGTCACATTCAACACTGTACAGAATCCCGGTGGGGAACATGGCTCACTGAGTAACATGCTTATACACAGCCTGAGGACCTGAGTTTAGCTTTGCAGTGCTCGTTAAATAAATAAATAAGAAAGTAAATAAACAGCCCAGGCGGGGTAGCATGTACCTATAAGGCTAATGCTGGGGAGGCAGACCGGAGGATCTCTGAAACTCTGGCTAACAAGTCTAGCTGAATCGGCAAGCTCTAGGTTCAAGAAGAGACCCTTTCTCAAAAACTAATATGAAGGGCTGGAGACATGGCTTAGCGGTTAAGGCACTTGCTGGCAAAGCCTAAGGACCCAGGTTTGATTCCTCAGTACTCATGTTAGCCAGATGCACAGGGGGGCGCATGCATCTGGAGTTCATTTGCAGTGGCTGGAGGCCCTGGCATACCCATTCTCCCTCTCTCTCTCCCTCCCCCCCCCCTCTGTAATAAAAGTAAATAAATAAATTTTTTAAAAAAAACTAAAATGAAGAACTATTGAGGAAGACACTTGACATCAACCTCTAGCTTCCTCATGCACACACACATGCCCATGCGCGCGCACACACACAAACGCAAAAACTTGATGTATCTTTTTTCTTTCTCTCCCTCTCTCTACCTCTCATTACCGCATTCACACTGCTTTTTCCTCTTTCCCTGAGTGCCCTAGAGAAAACTTCATGGAAAAGATGATTCCTGCCGTAACAGCACACATATGTGCCAGGTCCTTCGTAAACACCAGGGACAGAAAATAGAGATGGCCCCTAACCTCCTGCCCATGAGTCCAGCTGCAAAGACAGGCAGTAATGAAATGAGGCACACAGATGCATAATTGCAGCCCCCAAGAGGGGCAGTGCGGGGAAGGAAACATACAGATGGCCATGAACATGTAGAGGCAGTTTCGGTGGGAGGGAGGGGCTGGCCAAGGAAACTTCTAGGAGACGCTGGCACCCAGGGAGGCAGTTCTCAAAGTGTGGTCCCGGGTCCATCATCGTCTTGGGGAGCTTTTGGAATTACAGATGATGTGTCCTACTTGAGACTAAACCGGAACCCCTGGTGCTTCCCAACGGGGAGACGGTTGTTGGTGCCTATTTTTTTTTTCTCCGTCTGAGAAATCTTTATTCACCTTCATTTTTCTCTTTGTACTTTTCCTCCCTATCCTCTGGTATTTTTATGAAAGAAGAGCCTCATTCTGTCATGCAGGCTGGCCTTGAACTCATGGCGATCCTCCTGCCATAGCCTCTAAGTGCTAGGTAGCTGTGCATCATCATGCTTCTCTTTGTACATTTTTAAATTTTTATTTATTTATTTGCGAGAGAGTGAGTGAGTGAGAGAATGGGCACGTCAGGGCCTCCAGCCACTGCAAATGAACTCCAGATGTATTGCCACTTTGTGCATCTGGCTTGGGTACTAGGGAATTGAACCTGGATCCTTAGGCTTCACAGACAATGCCTTAACCATGAAACCATCTCTCCAACCCTCTTTTATTTTTAACTGACACCTAGTAATTGTACAGCTTCATGGGGTACAGTGTGACATTTCAATAATGTAAAAGATGAGATCAGGCTAAATGTCACTTCAGAAATATATCATTTCTTTCGGTTGGGAACATTCAAACTCCTTTGTACTCACTGTTTGGAAATATTCAAGCAATGGTTGTTGGCCATTATGTGATGGTGCTAGATACCACTAGAAGCCATGCCTCCTGCCTAGCTGGACCTCTGTCCCCAGGAACCACACTCTATCCACTGTCCCTCCTTTCTGAACGCCCTTTTCCCAGGCTCTGGTAAGTACTGTTCTCTCTGCTTCTACGAGACCCGTGTTTTAGCTTTCACGCAAGCAACAATGTTTTTTCTGTACCTGACTTACTTTACTCAGCATAATCCTCTAGTTCCATCCTTATCACAAATGTCGGATTGTATCCATCTTTTTACAGCAGAATAACGTGCCTCTGCACACTGTTGGTTGTAGTAAGCTTTCTGGGTGATTGTGATGGAACTTGGCGTTTGGGGACCAGTGTGCGAGCAGCTGAGGAGGGGCAGGGATGGCCTGAGGCAGAGGATTTCAAGGAGAAGAAATAGTGTAATGACACCCCAAGGCTTGAGAAGACATCACATGCAAGTGGAGAAGAGAGGGGTGGAGTAAAGCGGGAAGATGTGGTGGTCACGTTGCTTCCCAGCAGGTGGGGAGGGTTCTGTCCCCTGACCCGAGAGCGAGCAGCCGCCGCCAGTGAGTTATCATGATGATTAGTAGAATGAGCGTCTGGGGCTGGGAAGGTAGCTCAGTGGGTAAAGGGTTTGCTTCACAAGCATGAGGGACTGAGTTTGATCCCCATTACCCATGTTTGCACATGGTAAAGTTTCCCTAGAGCCTCAGTACTGTGGAGGAGACAGGAGGATTCCTGGAGCTCACTAGCCCACCAAGCTAGCCTGATTAGTAATCTCAAAGGAGGTGGATGTCATTCCTAGGGATGACCCCAAGGTTTCCCTCTGACTCTGCACACCAAAAGGGGGTCGTGGGGGAGAAAGGAAGGAAAACCTCTATCTTCCTGCTAAGCTGGTGGAGAGGAGTGGGCATGAAGAGACTTGGCTGGAATCGAGTTTGGCCCTATAATTTGAAAGCTGATAAAATAGTTCCTAGAATGTCTGGCAGAGCAGATCTCAGATACTGCGGCGCTGTGGCCCTGGAGAAAGGGCTTTGGTGAGGTTGGAAATGGAGCCTGAGGGAGAGTGGCATTCCAGCATTGGGCCCGGGTTCCAGCTTGTAAAACCACAGTGACAGCAGTGGCTCCAGTCCAGGGATGGAGATCATGCCTGCCTCTTGGATCATACCAACTATGAGGAACCTTAGAACTATGAACTAGACCTTGGTAGCAATTGCATAGGTGAAAAGCTGAGGGGGGGTGGGGGGTGGAATTGTTCTCATGAAGGAGATATGGTGACCGCAGAATGAAGATGGAAGGGAGCTTCAGAATGTTTGCTTTATTATCATCCATACATCCTACCTACTGTGACCTCCAAAGGCCATGAGAGCCCTTGAAGGACAGAAGAGGAAAATGATCAGGAGGGACAAGGGCCAGGTATAACCAATCTGGGATTCCAAGCTAACCACTGAAGGGAATCCGTGCAAGTATACAGAGGATGTTTGATCAGAAAGGAAGACCTGGTACCCCCAGCAGTAGCATGCCCAAGCGAGGAACTAGAAGCAGGAAGTCCAGGCCAGGAACATCTCAGGACTTCATTCCCTCTGATGTTGATGTAAGGTTAGCATTTGAGGATTACAAAGTGCATCCATATAACATACATCTTTCAGTACAGTCCATCTTTGTGGCCATATATCATCAACCTCTAAGCCATATAGCTTGGGAATATAAAAAAAAAAAAAAATCTAAGGGTATGGAAACCAGGTCCTTTGCCCATTTAAGACTTTCCACAACCAAGGAGAGATCGAGTATTTATACAGAAGCTACTTCTAGCTGGAAACAAAATGAAAGATAAGGTAGCATGAAGTGGGCCCCCAAGATCTATCCAGTTGAACTGCCCCAATACCAGGGGCACCCTGGTCTCCCAAGAAGGTACAACAAATTATGGTCCTCAAGGAGAAAGGCAGTGGGGCCCTTGCATGAGAATGAGGACCTCAGTGACCCCCATCTGTTCCTCCTGTCCTCTCCCTCCTCCGCGGCTACCATGGAGACAAGTGTGGAATGGCAGTAAGCCTTATGCCCCAGAGAAAACAATGCTGTGTTTGAATGGTGCAAGTTGGCCTCTCAGCTCAGGGTCTGCAGCCCATCCCCCACAGCAGGGATTTCTTACAAAAGGCAGCTCTTTGCCAGAGGGTCAGAGAACTGCTGCTCATCGATTTGAGTCCACTTCATCTCTCCGTGCTCCCCACTTGTTTGTTTTTGGACTCACACCACAGCCTTGGTGCCGAGGGTCTGTTTCTCAGCGAAGTCACCAGTGTGACTGGCTGTTTTCTCTCAGCCCAGCCCCGCAGAGCATCCATCAGGCTCCTTTCTGTTCAGTGTCTTCTCTTCCCTGATGTTGACTCACCACCAGGCTGGAGCTGTTGGCGCTCAGCTGAATTAGTAAAGTAACAATGCAATCAACATCTCTATTTTTATCTTTGCTCTCCACCCCCTCCTCCCCACTGACTCACCCTGCCTAGGTCTCAGTGCCTGCAGTGGTAAAAGAATGATGCTGAGGGGCCAGAGAGATGGCTTAGCACTTAAGGTACCTGCCAGTGAAGCCTAAGGTCCCAGGTTCAGTTCCCCAGTACCCACGTAAGCCAGATGCACAAGGTGGTGCATATGCGTGCAGTTGGTTTGTAGAGGCCCTGGCATGCCCATTCTCTCTCTCAAATGAATAAATAAAATATTTTAAAGAATGATGCTGGGGCCTGGGTGAATGCGTGCACACATGTGATATTTGTACCATTGACGACAAGCAGTGGTTTTCCAGTTCCTGGGGCACAGGGCCCACGTTGGAAGGGTTATTTAGTAAAGCTCAACAGCATCCTTCTAGTGGCTCTATGGATCTCAAGATGATCTTACCTCCCGAGGTCTGAGATGAATTGAAGGCAAGGGAGGGAGCCCGGATCTGATTTCTAAAACTCGTCTTCAGAGAAAACTTCAGTACTGAACTGCAACTTTTAACTTCATCCTGGTTGAATTCCGGAAGTCTAACCATGAGTCTATATAAAGCAAACGCCAGCACAATATAGTAGTATTGCCTTGTAAAAATACTCCACTGGTGAACAATATCTTTTCCTCCCTAGGCCTCTGCATGCTGAGAAGTACTTTAATTGTTATATTTTATAGAAATAGATATCTTAAGTGCTTGGGTCTTGGGAGCCTTGGATTTCAGTTCCACTCTCCTACTTATTACTTGTATTTTGGGGCAGATTGCTTAATTTCCTTGTGTCTCTATTTTCTCTTCCATATAAAATAAACACTCTTTAACCTCTCATACATATATCATAGATAGTGTCTTATGGAATTGTTCTGAGGATTAAAAAAGCTAGTTTTTAAAATATATTTTATTTATTTGAGAGGGGGAGAGACAAAGAGGCAGATAGAGAGGATGGGTATGCCAGAGCCTCCAGCCACTGCAAGTGAATTCCAGATGCTTGCACCACCTTGTGCATCTGGCTTATGTGAGTACTGGAGGATCAAACCTGGGTCCTTAGGCTTCACAGGCAAGTGCCTTAACCACTAAGCCATTTATCCAGCCCCAAAATCCAGTTTTCTGGCTAAAGAATTGGCTCCGTACATTAAGCACTTGCTATGCGCAGGTGAACAGCCTGAGTTCAGATCCTCCACCCATCTGAATTCCCAGCACTGGGGAGGTGGAAACGGGAGGAATCCTGGGCAAGCTGGTTAGCTAAACTAGCCAATTAAGCAAGCTCTGAGTTCAAGCAGGAGACTCTGCCTCAATAAATAAAGTTCTGGAGAGTGATTGAGGAAGGCACACACCATCAACTTCTGGCTTCTACATGCATGCACACACACATGTGAACATGAAAACACACAAAAGCTAGGGTTAGCACATGATAAGCTGTCAATATATATTGGCTGTTATTATACATCAGACCAGTTCTACCTATGTTAAAAGAAATGATTCAGTCTTTGAAAGAGTTTTCTTTGAACAAGCACAGAACACCTCAGGATGTTACCTTACCTTATTGTTAAATTTATAAGCCATCCTTCACAGAGACTCCGTGGACCCTAATTTACAGAATAGATCCACCTTCCATTCATAAGCAAATCCCTATAGCTTTTGAATTTGCCTTTTCCATCGTTGGAATTTTATCCTCACTTCATCAAAGTTGGGGTTTGTGTTTTAAATCCGTGACTTTTTTCTTCAGATAATTACATTTTCCATACCGCGACTTTGCCTCAGCTTATCTGTTGCTGCCTCGATAGACTCTCAGCCCTAATGGTGCTCTTTGATTCTGGGTTCAGCCGTGGATGTAGAACATATCCACTCTCTGCTGAAGCTTTTCCCTTTGTCTGCACTGCCCGGCTCTCTCGATCACGCTCAGCCTATGGCCTTTACTAGTTGAAGGACGGTGGTCAGTGGCTGGACTATTTGGGCAAGAGAGCAAGGCAGAGAGAGTCACAGAATGCCAAGGCAAGTGTCAGATGCAAACGGGACTCACATGGTCCCCAGAAAATTCTCAGCCGCCCTGTAGGCCACAGAAATTACACTACCCACATGGCTTAGCAAGTCTTGGGAGGTTAGACCTACCTTTCAGCCATTGGAACAATACCAAAAAAAAAAAAAAAAAAAAAAAAAAGTTGGCGAAACCACATAGCTTATTGGAATTTTCTCGTAACTCCGAAACAAGCACAAATCAAGATCCCTACGAATATACATTTGTAGGAATCACTGATACAAACGCTGACACTGGGCTGGAAAGATGACCCAGCAGTTAAGTAAGGTGCTTATATGCAGAGTCTAACAACCGGGGTTCAGTTCCGCGCTGCCCACGTAAAGCCAGATGTGGCACAAGCATCTGGAGTTCGTTTGCAGCAGCTCGAGACCCTGGCGTGCCCATACTCTCCTCTCCTCTGATCTGCTCTCTTCCTCTCTCTCCTTGCAAATAAATAAATGAAAGTACTTTTTAAAAAATACTGACGTCTTCCTCTGTATGTAGAATATGTTCACAAAATGGCCACTGGAGTCTCAGAGAATTTGACACCCCCAGTTACTTTCACCCTGATTAGATTTCAGGCATCACTAGTTGGCTGTTTTGACCTTCGATCTGTATCATTAACCAAGAAACATACTTTCATTATCTGAGGAAAAGCATTAATCCCACCTCACCCCCATATCTGTTCCAAAGCTTTGAAGTATTTTAGCTGTTTCTTCTGGAATGAACGCCTATGTTTACACAGTTTCTACTCTTACCCACTTGGCTTTTGTTTTGATAT
Organism: Jaculus jaculus; assembly: GCF_020740685.1. NCBI lineage: Eukaryota > Metazoa > Chordata > Mammalia > Rodentia > Dipodidae > Jaculus > Jaculus jaculus. Next base: position 88,024,311 of record NC_059113.1, on the reverse strand, counting down.
TGCCGCTTAACTCTGGGACACGGGGATTTACTTATTTCATTCATCTCTCGAACAAGGCTCCTCTCTCTCCAGATTCCCAATTATTGTCAAATCATAACTCCCAGTAATATGAGTATTCAGTGTGTGTGTGTGTGTGTGTGTGTGTGTGTGTGTGTGTGTGTGTGTGTGCGCGCGTGCGGGAGTGAGTACGTGTGTCTGTGTTACAGCTAGATAAATACTGTTCATAGGGAAGCCAGATGGCAGATTTTAATGGCACTTCTAATAGACCTAAATTTTACCTTTCCTACAGGAATTGTTTATGTGTCTTTGTTCGCACTCTCTTGCTTCTATCCTTAAGCCATGTATAGAACCTTCATTGATGGTGAAACCTTTTCAAAATTTACCCACAAACATGAGGTAACCAATACATTTTTTTTTCTTTTTGGGAAGATTCCCCCCGAGTCCTGCACACGAGGGCCCCTCCTGGATTGCTAAAAGGGCTGGAGAGCTCTCACTTGAGCCATCCTCATGTTACTCCTGAGGGCGATCCTTTATCCGTACATTCCATGTCTCCTCTGGCTTTATTACCCGTTTTGGCAAAATGTGTTCTCTGATCACTTCCAGGGGAGTGCATAAGAGGCCTTGCATATAGAAAAATAGGTTCAAGCCAAGTATGGTGGCGCACGCCTTTTAATCCCAGTGCTCGAGAGGCAGAGGTAGAAGGATCGCTGTGAGTTTGAGGCCAGCCCGAGACTACATAGTGAATTCCAGGTCAGCCTGGGCTAGAGTGAGACCCTACCTCGAAAAACAAGACAAAAAAAGGGGGCCTGGAGAGATGGCTTAGCAGTCAAAGGCTTGTCTGTGAAACTTAAGGACCCCAGTTCCCACATAAGCCAGATGCACAAGGTGGTGCACGCATCTGGAGTTCATTTGCAGTGGCTGGCAGCCCTGGTGTGCCCATTTTCTCTCTATCTGTCTCTCTTTCATATATATACGTATATGTATATATATATATTTTTTTTTTTAAAAAAAAAAAAAGAAGTCAGATGTGGTGGCACACACCTTTAATCCCAGCACTCAGGGGGGCAGAGTTAAGAAGGAGGATCACCATGAGTTCGAGGCCACCCTGAGACTACACAGCGAATTCCAGGTCAGCCTGAGCTAGAGTGAGACCCTACCTCAACCCCCCCCCAAAAAAAAGAAAAAAGAAAAGAAGGAAGGGAGGAGAAGAGAAAAGAAAAAGAAAAATAGATTCACACTTCTCTCACCTTTCACACTTGTCTCACCTTTGAGCAGACATAGGATTCCAGGAAGTACATAACTTCCAGAAGGAACCATGCAGCGTTTCATGAATTTTCATCTGGCTTCCAGAGTTCCTTTCAAAAAACTGACTGTGAGGCTGGAGGGATGGCTTAGTGGTTAAGGCATTTGCCTACAAAGCCAAAGGACCCAGGTTCAATTCCCCAGGACCCACAAAACAAAAAAAATGGGGCCTGGAGAGATGGCTTAGCAGTCAAAGGCTTGCCTGTGAAACTTAAAGACCCCAGTACCCACATAAGCCAGATGCACAAGGTGGTGCATGCATCTGGAGTTCCTTTGCAGTGGCTGGCGGCCCAGGTGCACCCATTCTCCCTCTCTCTCTCTAAATAAATAAATAAATAGTATTTTTAATTAAAAAAAAAAAAGCTGACTGCCATTCCATTCCTCATCCTTGGGAACTTTCATGATTGCTCCTTTGTTACTGCTTTTTTTGAAATTTCACAGTGATGTGTGCTCCTTTTGTTGAATTCATTGCTCTGGGAGTTCTCTAGAGCTTTGGGGGCTAGGGCTAGAAGTTCTTGACCTTTAGTCTTGAGAAATTTTCATGTATTTTCATGATTTCCTCTACTCTGGTTTCTCTCTTCACTTTGATGGGTTCCTATTATTTGGATGTTGTACCTTTTAATCTGGTCCTCTCTTATCTACATTTCTGCTTTCCTTCTCTTTGAATTTTATTCTACTTTTAAAAAATTATTTATTTTCAAGGAGTGAGGAAGAGAGAGAGGGAGAGAGAGAGAATGTGCATGCTAGGGCCTGTAGCTGTTGCAAATGAATTCCAGATGCATGCACCACTCTGTGCATCTGGCTTAATGGGTGCAGGTGCAGGAAAGTGCCTTTAACCACTGCACAATCTCTCCAGCCCCCTTATTCTACTGAAAAAAAAAAGTTCCTTAACATTACCTTATTACCCTTTAATTTAATATTATTCCTGATGCCTTATTTTTACTTTATGAATATTTTTCCACTTTTTGTTCTTCTCCCTTTCTTCCTCATCACATCCAGAGTCTTGCTGTATAGCTCAGTTTGGCCTCAAACATAAAATCTTCCTGCCTCGGCCTCCCAAGTCCAGGAATTTCAGTTGGTATAACCATACTCCGCTTGTTTTAGATTCCCCAATATTTATAGGTGTAACATCCTGTTTTTTGTTTTGGTTTGCTTTTGGGTTTTGGTTTTCGAGGTAGGGTCTCACTCTAGCCTAGGCTGACCTAGAATTCACTATGTAGTCTCAGGTGGTAGCCTCAAACTCATGGCGATCCTCTTACCTCTGCCTTCCAAGTTCTGTAATTAAAAACAAAATCTGAACCGGGCGTGGTGGTGCACGCCTTTAATCCCAGCACTTGGGAGGCAGAGGTAGGAGGATCACCGAGAGTTCGAGGCCACCCTGAGACTGCATAGTGAATTCCAGGTCAGCCTGTACCAGAGTGAGACCCTACCTTGAAAAAAAAAAAAAAATCTGTTCTCAATTATAGGTTCATCCTTTGCTCTTTTGAAAATATATTAATGACTTTTAAAATCATTGTTCTGCTATTTTTATTTTCTACTTTGTCTCTCTACCATTTGTTTATTGGACTCTAGTACATGCTGTGTTAGAGGCTTGCCTCAAAGGTATGATGATTCTTGCCTGTACATTCATAGTTAGCATAAGGCATTGGCACTCTAACTGGGGGCACCATGTTTCTAGGTGAGGATTCTCAAGTGATGATCATTAGCCTAGATGCCCTGATTTAGGGATTCAGGAGAGTCAATTCTCAAAGGCTGGCTAGCTTATTAAAGGAGACTACCAGACTTCTGTATGGAACAATGAGGCCATCTCCCAGTTTTCTTAAACCAGGTGGCAGAGTGATCTGGAATGGGCTAAGGCTACCTCATCGTTGAGTCATACATTTCCACTAAATGCAAAACTCTCACCTTCTGCTATGCTTTTGATCCCTATGGCAAATCTATGTTTCTGTTTCTTCACAGTAAACCACCGACATTAGCAGGCTGTTTGAGACACAGATTGAGTATCCCTTATCTGAAATGCTTGAGACCAGAAATATTTCAGATTTCAGAATATTTGCACATATATGATAAGGTATCTTGGAGATAGGGCCCAAACATAAACATAAAATTGATTTTTGATACACATAGCTTGAAGGTTGGTCTCCAGGTTAGAGGCTAGACTAGATCGCAGCAGCATGATACCAAAGATGCCTCGTTTTCCTTATGTACTCAGAAGCAGATGTAGACAGATGCAACTGATTGATAATGCCATGTAATTCCTGACTCGTGTATCCTCCTGCTTGTTATTTCAAGGTCATGTGATGATGTCTTCTTGACCAGCCTTATTCTCCAGGCCATAGAAAAAAGCAATTGGAGAAAGGTTGGGACTGTCCACAAATTCCAGGCTTCTGAAGACATCACATGGGCCAGGACTATGTTAGAGAGCCAGCCCAAGCTACAAAGGAGGCAGGGAAATCCTCCTCAAATGCAGTCACAATGCTAATGAAGAGAGAGAAAGAAATATTAGCTGGGCAATTAGAGGCGTCTTTCATGCTAGGCAACAAGTTAGCCAATCTCACATGAAATCCATAACTTTATCTGTCACATGAGAATAGAAATGCCTTCCTCACAGAGTTACAGTGAGGGATGAAGGAGAAGATGTCTAGGAAATGTTTAACATCATACCTATTACATACCATGCCTCCACAGATATGAATTCCCTGCTCTGAGATCGGGGCTCCATCTGTGATCCTCCCTCTCTGGTTTGATACCTGAACACGTCGCACCATCAGCATACACTGTGATGAGCTAAATAATTACATAGAACTTGATAAAAATTAATTGTGTTCTGGATATTATACAACACCTCTTGACAAGGCATGAATTTAAAACAAGTGAAATTTGATACCAGAACCCCAACATACATTTTTTGGCAGAGAATTTCTGATGATAAGACAGAAAAATATAAATCCATAAAGATGACTTTGCAGGCCACGTCTTTCATTATAATCTTTTAAAAATTTTTTTGTTTATTTTTATTTATTTATTTGAGAGTGACACGCAGAGAGAAAGAGGCAGAGAGAGAAAGAGAATGGGCACATCAGGGCCTCCAGCCACTGCAAACAAACTCCAGACACATGTGCCCCCTTGTGCATCTGGCTTACATGGGTCCTGGGGAATAGAGCCTTGAACCGGGGTCCTTAGGCTTCACAGGCAAGCGCTTAACCACTAAGCCATCTCTCCAGCCCCCGTTAGAATCTCTAATCTTCTCTGTGTTCTTTTCCCTCATTGTTATCCCACTCACTCACCTCTCTTTGCCATGTTTCTCAGTTCCCTTGAGAGTTTCTTGAATTTGTATTTACTGTTATTTATCTGCAGGGCTTTGTGATGCGATCATTGGAATTTCAGGGTGTGTATGTGTGCATGCGTGCATGTGTGCCTTTGATCGGCCAGCCCCTTGCCCCTTTCACACTGCAAACCATGTTAGGCAGGGAGGGCTGCACACAAGCACTTGGGAAGGCTGCTGCGATCTGTTACCGGCGTCCCGGGGTGCAAGAGCTTCTGCTCTCTGTGTTTTCGTGTCCAGAGCACATCTCGGCCTGTCTGGACCTCAGTGTCTTTGCGTCCTTCCTTGTGTCATGTCCCACTCCCTGTGAGTCCACGTGTGTCAATCCAGCAGAAGCTGAGAGCCAGGGTCACATGTCAACAACCTGCATCGCAAGGGGCCATTGTTCCCCTGGCAGCGCAAAGAGGCGTTGGCTAACAGAGGGACAAGGGGCAGTGCTGTGGTTGGGACCTCACCGTGCAAAAAGAACCAATCATCAGGTGTGGCAGGAGCCGGGGCTGCCTCCTGAAATGGGTGGCAAGGCGCACAGTCTTTGAAGATGAATGCAGAAGGACCGATAGAAACCTCTTCCTCCCAGGGAATGACTGTCTTCCCTCCCTTGAGGTCCCTATCTAGCTGAGCTTTGCTGAATGGCATTCTGGCGCTCTCTCTCTCTCTCTCTCTCTCTCTCTCCTCTGTGTGTGTGTGTGTGTGTGTGTGTGTGTGTGTGTGTGTGTGTGTAAACTGCATGCTTGCCACAGTCCAGAGAAGCTCTTTCACTGGGAAAACAAAAGGCAGCTGTCAGTTTAATCCCAAACTCCCTGATAACATTCCAGCAGAGTTCCTTTTTCTGGAGATGAAATAAGAACCCTGGCAGGCCCTCTTGACTGGCCACATAAATCATCGGTAGTAATTGCTCTGAGAGAGGGGAGCCACTCAGCTCTGCGGAGCAGGGGCCGGTGGGGGGGCGTCACCCACTACATTCATCGGCTCCCTTCCTCCCTCTCTCTCCGGCTCTCACGCGCGCGCACACACGCGCACACACGCGCACTGCGCACCCCACACATCTGTGCGTGTGCCCACGCCCACGCCCCTCTCTCTTCTCAGGGCTTGCTGAGAGCACCTGCTCACACCGAGGTGGGCTCCGAGAGCCACGTTTTTGAAACCACGATACAGAATATAATAAACTGTTTTACTTGTTTGTTTGTTTTTTTTCCTTTGAGGTTGAGGCAATTTAGATTCTTCTGGAGTCTAGTCTGGGAGGGGCTATTTCCCACAGGAAGAATGGGAGGGACCGAACGCAAAAGTAAGAAGGAGAATGGTGGTGACTTGGTGTTGTTACGTTTACCTGTCACTGTGAATTCTATTCTGTGTCATCTGCTCTCTTCCTTTACCTTTATCCAGTGAGAGCTGCAGTGTGTTCATAAAATCCCTCCATCCTGTGATCTGGGAGCTACCGTAGAGCCTTGGCAGCTCACAAAGGACCGAAACTCTCAAAAGCCACAAAACTAGAATACCCCTTCCCCTCCGTGGCCAATAAAGCTGGAGATAATCAAATAACAGGGCTTAGAAGTGCTATGGCGCCCACAGCAGTTGGCCACAGGCCCATGATATACACCCTTCACTTGACCCCTAATGTATGTTCACTGAAAGTATTAAGGCCACCAGAGATGCTAGAGAGACACTTGCTTGGGCACACATGGTGGTTTGAAGGATGGATGGATGGACGGACATGCTAATGAATAGATGAATGAATGATGGGTAAGAGAGATCAGTGCTGTATTATAAACACAGCTTGCTCAGAAAGCCAGGAAACTTACCCAGGTTCTCTGATAAATCGTCACACACTGTAAGTTTTAACTATGCTCTGCCTGTACCCATGGCTAGAGAGGAGAAAGTGAGCGAAGAAAGAGTCCTGCGTACCCCTCCTTGAGACTATATATGCTAAAAACCATACTCATGTTGTTTGATAAGAAAATATATCAAACTTGGAGTGTGCCATTATGATTTATGTGCCAGATACCCCAATGTCCAGAGCCCAGTTCATCTCTGTCAAGCCAATCATAAAATCAGCCTCTTCAATTTACTTCCCAATTTGATGCCAATAATCTAACTTGAGCCACGTTCTGTCAGCAAAGAAGTGGGTCTCTCCCTGTGTACCCCATGCATAGAAGTGGGTATGTTCCACCACGAATCACCTCTGCCTCTGCCTCTGAGGCCCTGAGTGTTTCAGGGGACAATCTATATGCTCCCTTGAGGTGTCCTGTGGATTCTCAACCCAGCTCATGTGTCTTTGGTTGGATCGTAACTCTTGTCTACCCTACCCAGCCCGTAGATGTCACTTGTCATTCCTCTCTGCTGTGAAGCCATTAGTTACAGATCAGCATGTGTATTTGAAGATGTTCAGGATTGGGATTTCATAGATAGGCATTAAGAAATTTTTGCTTACGTCTGCAAGGTCCATTGAGTTTGGTATTTTAAACTCAGTCCCACACAAAAATCCCTAGTAATAATAGTTTATAGTTCTATGAGAGTTTATAGTTTTCAAAACAGCTTTGATCATCTTATCTTTTCTGCCATAAGAACTGTGATTTCTAATTACAAATATGGCACTGGAAACATATCTTTGTGAGTTTGCTTAGTTTGCGGGGATACAGACTGAACCCCGAGCTTCCCACACAGTAGTCATTCTACCTCAGAACCACATCCTCAGACTGTTTCGTGAAATTCTAATTAGCATTTGTAGGGTCATTAGGGAAATTGGACATTTGTTAGTTATCAAGGAGCATTGTACCACACACCTATAAGCCCAGCACCCAGGAGACAGAGACTCATGAGTTCAAATTCAGCCTGGACTACATAGTAAGAACCTGTATCAAAGAAAAATAATTATGGATGAAATTTAAGTTTTCATTCATAGATTGCATTCCATTCATGCCTGTTGCCAACTTTTTAGACTAGGACATACATTTTGTCTTTTCAAAACTTTATGTAACATAAATTTGCATTTTGTCCATATTTTATCTAGAATTTAATCTGTTTCTTAATTTTAAAACTTTTTAACTATCAACTTTTTCATTTGTAACTTTTTTTTGGGGGGGGGTTGTTCCAGGTAGGGTCTTACTCTAGCCCAGGCTGACCTGAAATTCACTATGGAGTCTTGGGGTGGCCTTGAACTCACAGCGATCCTCCTACCTCTGCCTCCCATGTGCTGGGATTAAAGATGTACGCCACCATGCCCAGCTTGTAACTTCTCTTTAATGGTTATAGAAAAATTTCTCCTGTGCCCAAACCTTTAAATGTTGTCTTCTTAAATGTCTTGGGAAGTTCACAGTAATTATGTATTTTTCAAAAGTGTATGCTGGTATAGTTATGAAGTACAAACTTCAAATATTAATAGTTCTTCCCTTCCCCATGTCTTAACTGACAGTGATTCTGAGTATCTGTCTGAACTGTCATTTCTCTTTCCGAGACCCATCAGTTCCTTCCCTTGCTTGCGTGGGTTTCTGTTTTTGTTGCTCCCAGCTAGATTCCACATCTCACATTGCTCCTCTTTAGTTTCTTCAGCTCCTCCTCCTATTGGAGATTTCCAGGATAACTATAAAAACATTTCATTAAATTCCTAAATGAATCCCTCTGGAATATTGATTTGGATTACATTAAATATACAGAATAATTTGGGGCGAATTGACATCTTTAAAATGGCAAGTCTTTCCATTTCAAACATGAAACATAGCTCCATTCATCCGTCTTTTTTACAGTTCTCTAATTTTCTCCACATAGCTCCCATTCATTTCTTATGAAGGTTATTCTTGAGTAATGCAAGTGTTTAATTATTTCTGTTTCTGGAATCATTGCAAAGTGGCACTTTTAAAAGGAGGGTCCTGATGGGCTAAATTGAGGTTAGACTGTGTGGGAACCCAACAGAACCTGACAAGGTAGAAATCATTAGTAATTAAATAATTTTCACCTGAAAACTAATTGGATTAAATTAACTCATTTTAAGGTATTATTCCTCTGACAAGAGATACCCAACCCCTCTTTCATATCACCATCCCTGACTTGCCCTAATAACACCCCACTCTTAGTCAATGAGTAAATGAGAAGTAAATGAACTCCAGGATTATAATAAATTCATTTTTAATCAAATTGTTGTCTGTCATTGCTAAGTAGCAATGTTTCAGGTGCATTGTTCCCTACTTCTAAAGTCACACTTCCCTCCTAAGGCAACTCTCAAATCTTAGCTCAGTAAATCTTTTCTTTTGATTTCCCCAAATGTACATTTATCAGCTGCATGCACAAGTGAATACGTTACTGTCCTACTTAACTTTATACCCACATATGTGACTATAAGCACAGAAAAATGACTGTGCTTGGAGAAAGATGAATAACCAGGCATAGTGGTATGAGCCACTCAAGAGACTAAGACAGGAATCTCATGTGAGCCCCTAAGTTCAAGGCCAGCCTGGGCTAGAGTAAGACCCTGTGGCTAAAAAGGACAGAAGACAGCTGAGCATGGTGATGCACGCCTTTCATCCCAGCACTCAGGAGGCAGAGGTAGGAGGATCACATGAGTTTGAGGCCACCCTGAGAATAGTGAATTCCAGGTCAGATTGGGCTAGAGCAAGACCCTACCTTGAAGAAAAAAAAAAAACAACAAACAACCACCCAAGCCATCCAGGCTCACTGGGATCCAGGAGTTCCCTGATACATTGTGGGCGGGGTTACGTTGCTTATCTTACACGTGTCCATTTTTCTGAAGAGTGATGTAGCTGAATTTCACGTGTGCGCTACTCAACTTCCTGTTGCTAAAACTTACAAAGAGAAAAGATTTGTTTGGGCTCGTGATTTTAGAAGTTGCCACCCATGGAACATCTGAGAGAGAGAAATCACTCATGTCGTGGCCAGAAAGTGAAAGGGAAGAGAAGACGACGTCAGGATCCTACAATGTCTTTCCAGGGAACACAACCCATGGTCCTGAATGCCTCTCCTAATTAGTCCTCGCCTCTTACTACTTGCTAGCCTAGGTATGTGATGCGGGTGCATGCGCGTGCCTGCGGAGGTCAGAAACCAACATTGGGTGTTCCCATCAATCCCTTGCCACCTTTTTTTCTTTGAGATAGCGTCTCTCACACTGAAATTGAAACCCTTCAATTCAGCTAGACCACCCAGCCAGCAAGTCCCAGGGATTCTCCTTGTCCCCACCACCACAGAGCTGGGATTACAGGCTGCTGCTGCTATCCTTGGCTTAGTACAGGGACACTGAGGATCCTTGGGTCTTCTTGCTTGTCACATAAGCACTCTACCCACTAAGTTATCTCCCCTGCCCAAGCCCACCTTTCAAAGTTCCCACTACCTCCGGGCGTGGTTGGCACACGCCTTTAATCCCAGCACTTGGGAGGCAGAGGTAGGAGGATCGCCGTGAGTTCAAGGCCACCCTGAGACTCCATAGTGAATTCCAGGTCAGCCTGGGCTAGAGTGAGACCCTACCTCAAAAAATCAAAAAACCAAAAAAATAAATAAATAAAAAATAAAAATAAAGTTCCCACTACCTGATCAATAGCACAATGCTGTGGGAACCTAGCCTGTAAGACACGAGCCTTTGGAGGACGTTGTACATCCAAACTGTGAGGTTACCAAGCGTTGCAACACCCTAAAAAGAGTTGAGAATGACCATGCTTCTCCCACAGAGTTCTTGAACTCAGAGGAGAAAACAAAGATCCCTGTTGCTGAGGCGACAGGGCCTTTAGGACAAGGGCCAGGTTGGCAAGTTGAATCTCCCAATCCCCAGCTTTTAGTATAAATCTGTGAAAATTCTTTCAGAGCTCTGTACAGCTGCCCCATAGGAGCTCGATGGTGGCACCAGAAGCCAGGCCCCTCTACTGAGATTCAGTCCAATTCTGGCCTCACCTGTTGTATATTCAATTCTCACCTCGGTCTCCTATTAAAATCAGTTACAAGGCCTGGGGAGATGGCTTAGCCATCACTTGCCCATGAAGCCTAAAGACCCAGGTTCGATTCCCCAGATGCACAAGGTGGTGCATGCATCTGGAGTTTGCAGTGGCTAGAGGCCCTTGAATACCCATTCTCTCTCTTTCTTTTTCTCTCTCTCTTCTTCCCTCTTTCTCTTCTCACTCTACCTCAAAAAAAAATATTAAAAATATCAGGGCTGAGAGATGGCTTAGCAGTTAAGGCATTTGCCTGCAAAGCCAAAGGACTCAGGTTTAATTCCTCAGGACCCACATAAGCCAGATGCACAAGGTGATACATCTACCTGGAGTTTGTATTAGCTGGAGGTCCTGGTATGCCCATTCTCTCTCTCAAACAAATAAGTAATTTTTAAAAATAAAAATTAGTTACAGAAACATGACCTATCACACAAAGTTGTAGACAGGTTATAATGAAAGAATGTGCATACATACATCTATGTACTGTCTAAATGATAAAGTGCTGGGTGGTGTTTGCCATTTTTACCACCTCTGGGGGAACTGAGGTAAGAAAAGCATAGTGGAGTTGGGTGGCAGCATTAATTTTCAGCTGCCACCCTGTGTTCACCAACTTCACACCCTCCACCAGAGCCAGCCCCCCTGAGCTAATTAGCCCTCTCCACTGCTTTGATAGCAAGGGTGTCATTAAGTTCCACATTCCCTAGACAACTGCTGACAAAGGTCTCCTCATGACTCTATGTCGGAGAACATTAACTTAGAACTTCAAGATAGAGGATTTGGTTTTCTTTTACTTTCTGAAATCTTTTTGTCCCCCAAATTGGAAATCTGTAATATTTGAATTGAAAACTTTGATTTATAATTTTTTTAATCTTAGGTGATCTCTTGCTCTCCTTTCTCCCTCCTTCCCTTCTTCCCTCACTCCCTTCATTCCCCTCCCACTTAAGAGTCCTCCTAACTTTCTCCTTACTAAATCTACTTTCACTTGTTCATGTCTTTTTTTTTTAAATTTTTTTGTTCATTTTTTATTTATTTGAGAGCAACAGACACAGAGAGAAAGACAGATAGAGGGAGGGAGGGAGAGAATGGGCGCGCCAGGGCTTCCAGCCTCTGCAAACGAACTCCAGACGCATGCACCCCCTTGTGCATCTGGCTAACGTGGGACCTGGGGAACCAAGCCTCGGACCGGGGTCCATAGGCTTCACAGGCGAGCGCTTAACCTCTAAGCCATCTCTCCAGCCCATTGTTCATGTCTTGTCAAGACTCAACTCTGGTGGCCATTTAAATTGTCCAGGATGCTGGGCATGGTAGCGCACGCCTTTAACCCCAGCACTCGGGAGGCAGAGGTAGGAGGATCGCCGTGAGTTCAAGGCCGCCCTGAGACTCCATAGTGAATTCCAGGTCAGCCTGGGCTAGAGTGAGACCCTACCTCAAAAAAACAAAAAAAAAAAACAAAACAATAAACTGTCCAGGACTTTAGCCTGCCAAATTAAGGACACCAAGGGACAAGAAAGGCTGTGCATCAATCTCAAACTCCACATTGCAGTCATTACTATGATGTCAGGCACAGGCGAAGACATGACCAGACAAGAAGTCTGTAGACTAGTATCCCTCATGAACACAGAGGTCAAAACTCTTAGAATTTTAACACATCGTGGGCCTCATGGTGTAATGGTTAGCACTCTGAACTTTGACTTCAGAATTTTAACACATTAAAGCCAGGAGTGTATCCAGTATGACAACAGCCTATGTAGGAATGACGTCAGGAATATAAGAGTACTTTAATATTTGAGATGGAATAAATATAATTTCATCACATTAACAAATTAATAGGGAAATCTGTATGGCAACCTGAATACACAGGAGAAACTATAAATAATCTATGAAGATGCTTTAATCTTATATCCAGAAGCACTGTATTCAAAAGTGATCTGTCAGACACATTATGGGAATATCACCTCGTATTTCATAAACAGGCATAATTTATATATTTTAGTTTTAAAAAGAAAGGAAAAAATGATCTACAATGTGGTAGAGATTTCATCAGTTCACTTATGGAGCACCTAGGACTAGCTACATATCCGAGAAGAGAACACTTTAGGGGGTAGATCATGCCATTTCTCAGCACCATTACACGTATGTTCCTAACACGATTTCTGTAGAGCCAAACAAGGTAGAAGATATTTTTCTCATTTAAGTAATAATATTTTACATTCGAAAAGTGCCACTCAATTTCTAAAGTGCATTCATATTAATTTAGTGTATAAATATACATTTGATTTAATCTTTTCAACAGTGCTGTTAAAAAGGAATGACTATCATCATTTTTTTAAATAAAGGAAAGGCGCTCGCATAATCATCACAGGCATTATGACCAGGCATTCTCCAGTCCACGCATCCATCCATCTCTCAGAGGCAGCTGGTAGTCTCACCCCCAGACTGTGCCTTCTCAGGAGGACTGGGGCATCCCTACTTCTACAAGAAACAGTTGCATTTAGTTAGTTTGGGTTTTGTTTCACTTCTACAAGAAACAGTTGCATTTAGTTAGTTTGGGTTTTGTTTTGTTTTTCAAGAAAATAGTATGGGCTGGAGAGATGGCTTAGCGGTTAAGCGCTTGCCTGTGAAGCCTAAGGACCCCGGTTCGAGGCTCGGTTCCCCAGGTCCCACGTTAGCCAGATGCACAAGGGGGCGCATGCGTCTGGAGTTCGTTTGCAGAGGCTGGAAGCCCTGGCGCGCCCATTCTCTCTCTCTCCCTCTATCTGTCTTTCTCTCTGTGTCTGTCGCTCTCAAATAAATAAATTTTTAAAAAAATTTAAAAAAAAAGAAAAAGAAAATAGTATTTAGGAGTATGGAAAATGGCTCAGGGGATAAAGCACTTGCCACACAGATACGAGAACCTGAGATCAGATTCCCAACACCCATGTAAATTCCAGACAGGGTTAGCAGCCCCCCCCCCCCCCCCCCCCGCCCCAGAACACCTAGAGACAGGAGGTCTCTAGGGCAAACTTGTTAGCTAAGACCAGCTGAATCTGCATGATCTGCGTCCACGTGAGACCAGGAAATCAAGTGGAGAGCAATCAAGGAAGGAAAACACCAGGCGTCAGCTTCTGGTCTCCACATTCATGCATACATGCATATGAATGACACACACACACACACTCACTCACAACTTACCCACAAAAAAAAAAAAAACAGTATTTGTTCTTTCCTTTCAAATGCATATTATTTCATTATCTAAGGTAGAGAAAAATACAGGCCTGTGTTCAGAGAATGGAGGGATAAGGAATGTCAGCGAGGCAAAAGGAGGCAAGGAAGGAATGCAGGAAGAACAGAAAATGGAGAGGAGGAGCGCCACATACCCCTATGCAGCTCTGCAGAGACAAGGAAGGCCTCTGCGGAAGGAGGGATCTTGGTGTCACACCTCCAGCCATCCAGATGAAGATGCTCATTCAAAGGTCCATACTATCTTCCAGCGAGATATTCTGGCCACTTTAAGGGCTGTGTTCCATACCTGAGGTCCCCAATTCACAGGATATCTTCAGCTACCCCACGTGCAGCCTACCTAACTCTCCTGGGCATAGCTGGACCTTCTGGGGCCAGAGAGGTGACGTTCTCCAACTCACTTGTGTCTGGGACTTGAAAGTCTCTAAGGTGATGTTGATCTGAGCCCTGGATTAAAACCCCACAGCAGAAGAGAACCCTTGGTGTTCAGAAACAGGCAGACCATGACTTCCTACGTTGCACACCAAGCCCTTTTCTAAAGGGGTCGGTGTGGGTCCAGTCCTGTTTCTGCCTCCATCTCTGAGCACCTGTTTGGGGAATCCCAGACCTGCTGCAGCGAGCCTGAGACTTGGAATTTCAGGCGTGAGCAGACATGTGTGCATACATACGTACACCCCGTTCTTGATCTCTCCAACGTGGGTCTCCCTTGGATGCTGTCTGAAATCTTTTCCTGGGTTGCCTTCCTCACTAGAATATATGACATGGCCTTCCATCAGGCAGGGAAAAGTGCACTGTGTCTGAGCCCCTGTGGGTGCCCAGCTGTCCCCCCTGCCAGCCCTTGGGCTTCATCACTCCCCGCAATGATGGCAAAGCTCAGTTTCACCCTAGAGTGCATTACTTTGACTTGAGAATCAAGTTACATATTTAAAAAAAAAAAAAAACAAAACAAGATTCCCAATTAAAATTGAACTTCAGATAATTTATGCTATGTGTATAAATCTGTAGAAACTGTCCATCTGAAGTTTAAGTTTAACTGTTTAAATTGCCTTTTACTTGGCAGTGCCCCTGGCAGCCATATTTGTCAACTCACAGTCATCTGAGGAAGAGCCTCGAGGGTTCACAGCCCTGGGCTAAGGGTGGTGGTTTCCACTGAAATGGGCTCATCCTACCGCAGGCCCACCTTGGTTCTGCCTATGAACAGAACTGCCTCCCTCGATCTGTTAGTGAGAGCAGGCAGCTGCAGCCCATCCCCCATTCCCAAGAACTCACCCTAGCAGGATAGATCTGATCACAAGCACCAACATGTCCTTTTATGTTTCCCTCTGCCAGGACTTCCTCCAACTTTGCAAGTGAGGGCCAAAAACATTACAGGTCCACACCATTTGCCAGCCTTGCTTGCAAAACAAATGAAATTGGTGTTGTTTACAACTCAGCAGTCCAAAATTATGATTCATTTTGGGCAAATAGCTGCTTGTCGAGCTACCCTGTCATGTTGGAGTCATTGGCTCTGATTCCTCTCCAAACTTTTGTTTTAATTTATTTATTTTGAGAGAGGGAGAGAAAATGGGCGCATCGGGGCCTTCAGCGACTGCCAATGAACTCCAGACGCGTGCGCCCCCTTGTGTGCATGTGCGACATTGCGTGCTTGTGTTAACTGTGCTTCCCACTTATGTGGGACCTGGAGATTCAAACATGAGTTCTTAGGCTTCGCAGGCAAGCATCTTAAGTGCTAAGCCATTTCTCCAGCCCTCCTTCCAGAACTTTAAGAGAGGTTTGCACTTTCAAGTACAAGTGGGCCGGAGGCCTTTCTCACCCTTCTGTTTGGCTTCCTGGACAGAGTGTCCCAAGGACTGGGGCCTCCTATGATCACTTCCCATTACTGTGACAAGAAAAACTAAAGATGGGAAAGGTTTACTTTAGTCTGTGGTGTCAGAGGCCTCAATGCCTCATCATGTGGTCCTGGTGCTTTGGGCCTGTGGCAGAGCCGCACGAGGTGGGGCGAACATGGTAAGAGACGTCTGCTCACCTGAGAGCAGGCAGGAAGCAAAACTAAGATAAAGGAAGGGCATGCCTCCAGTTACCTACTTCCTTCCAGTGGATCCCAACTCTTAAAGGTTCCACTGCTTCCTAATAACACCACAGGCTGGTAACCAAGCCAGTGGCCACTGGAGGTATTTAGGATCCAAACTGTTATCACTTATGCATCATGAAGGACTACGTGACACCTGAAAAGGATTAGTTTTCTTTTTATTTTTTTAATAAAAGTTATTTATTTACTTATTTGTGACAGAGAGAAACAGGCAGTCACAGAAAGACAGGATGGCGTGCCAGGGCCGCCTGAAACTGCAAACAAACTCCAGATGTATGTGCCACTTTGTACATCTGGCTTTACATGAGTACTGGGGAATCGAACTTGGGTTGTCAAGCTTTATAAGCGAGTGCCTTTCACCACTGAGCAACCTCTCTAGGCCCAGCTCTCCTGTTCTGTTTTATTATTATTATTATTATTATTATTATTATTATTATTATTATTGGCATGTGCATGTGTGCACGCACATATGGGTGCACATGCCAAGGTGTGCTTGTGAAGAACAACCTTGGAGCATCAGTTCTCTCTGTTCATTTTCTTTGAAACAGGATCTTTCTTGTTGTGATGCCACTGGAAATGCCAATCTAGCTGGCCCATGAACTTCCTGATTCTCCTGGCTCCTTCTGCCATTGTCATAGGCATGTTGGCATTACAGATATGTGTGCCACTTTGCACCAGACTTTACATAGGTGCTAGGAGGTAGAACTTGTGGAGCAAGCATGTTTAACCTCTGAGCCATCTCCCCAGCCACTTTAAAAAGAAAATCTCTCACTGGTTAAAATATTAACCTAGGGCTGGAGAGATGGCTTAGTGGTTAAGCGCTTGCCTGTGAAGCCTAAGGACCCTGGTTCAAGGCTCGATTCCCCAGGACCCACGTTAGCCAGATGCCCAAGGGGACGCATGCGTCGGGAGTTGGTTTGCAGTGGCTGGAGGCCCTGGCGCACCCATTCTCTCTCTCTCTCTCTCTCTCTCTGCCTCCTTCTCTTTCTGTTGCTCTCAAATAAATAAATAAATAAACAAAAAATGTTAAAAAATATTAACCTAAAACCAGGACGTGCCGGGTGTGGACCCAGGGCCTTGTACACAGTAGACAACTCCTGTACCCATAAGCCAAGCCCTGCAGAACTTATAAAACAGATTTTATAACTTTTGAAGAGTTGTGTATTGGTCTCTGTTTCATCTTTGTAATTCTCAGGTCACTTGCTAAGCACATAGGCATCCATGACAGCCCCATACACAAGAGTTTACACTCTCGAAAAGCAAAACTCTTTATAATTTTCCTTTGCCAAGACCACATACGTAGACTGACATACAACTCTTCACCTTCTTAAAGAAGATGGGACAGGTAATCATTAGGAAATCTACACCAAGAAATAATCTTCCGGTTGTAACCACTCGTGCATGTAACACTGTCCACATAAGGGAACAGCCAAGAATAGTCACCATGAGGTGATGCATGTAATATTAAAAAAAATAAGTAGTGTAGGTTGTTAAGGCCTTTAAAAAAGAGCCAGATTCTTCTCTTGACTGAAATGAAAACAATTCAGGTCATGGATTTAATAATAGATTTTTCTTTTCGTATAGTGCAAGAGTAAATAGAGTCCAGTTTTGTTTCCTATAAAGATTTGGACTTTTGCCCCTAACACTGTAAATATTTGATCTTGTGTTCCCCCTTTTCCTTCCCTTTCGCCCTACTTCCACTGAAACTTAAGAGGCTCACTATGAAAGTGTGTTTGCTACTGTGTAAATGTGAGTCACAGGCTGCCTGGGAGCCTTTCCTCTGGAAAAACCAGGACGGCAATTGAAGGCAACTGTAAGTGTACCTTGTTCCCTCCCCCGCCTGCTCAATGTAGGAGGGGAACCAGTCATTGTACAGTCCCAGTTTGGGGTTTCTACAGAAGGTCTGGGTTATTTTAACACCAAGGAAAAGATTCACGTCGAGTTCCTTCCAGGCTCTTACTGCCCCCCCCCCCCATTCTAATTTACATCATTCAGTCTTAGTTTTCCTTCCACGAACCCGATAACCTTCTGCCTTAGGAGGAAGTAAGAATTTTGGTACTGGCCTTCCTTGGATTGTTGAATTTCCTTCTCGGCCATCTGTTTCTCCTTCATGCAAACACAGTCCCCATTCTATCTGTGAACGTTTGCTTAGCTACTTTCTTGTTATTGATTTATTTGAGAGCTGCAGACAGACATAAAGAGATAGAGGCAGAGAGAGAGAGGATGGGTGCACCAGCGCCTCCAGCTACTGCAAACGAACTCCACATGCATGCGCCACCTATGCATCTAGCTTACCTGGGTCCTGGGGAATCGAGCCTCGAACCGGGAGCCTTAGGCTTCACAGGCAAGTACTTAACCACGAAGCCATCTCTCCAGCCCTGCTTAGCTACTTTCTGAGTGCAGTTGGTTCATCCTCAGAAGCCAGACGGATTACCTTGGTCATTAAAGAATTGGTAGCATGAAGCTGATTTATGTGAGGTTGCGATACGTTTTCTAGCAAGAGTCACTTAAAGAGCTGTTGATCCCACCAAAAAAAAAAAAAAAAGGGCTGGAGAGATGGTTTAGTGGTTAAGCACTTGCCTATGAAGCCTAAGGACCCCGGTTCAAGGCTCAATTTTCCAGGACCCATGTTAGCCAGATGCACAAGGGGGCGCACACATCTGGAGTTCATTTGCAGTGGCTGGAGGCCCTGTTGCGCCCATTCTCTCTCTCTCTATCTGCCTCTTTCTCTCTCTGTTGCTCACAAAATAAACAAAAAAAAAATTTTTTTTTTAAAAGTCTAGCACATCACTTCATGGTCTTTTGGCTAAGATCAAGTAGATGGAATATATGTTCTTTTTAAAAAAATATTTTTTTGTTCATTTTTTATTTATTTGAGAGCAACAGACACAGAGAGAAAGACAGATAGAGGGAGAGAGAGAGAGAATGGGCACGCCAGGGCTTCCAGCCACTGCAAACAAACTCCAGACACGTGCGCCCCCTTGTGCATCTGGCTAACGTGGGACCTGGGGAACCGAGCCTCGAACCGGGGTCCATAGGCTTCACAGGCAGGCGCTTAACCGCTAAGCCATCTCTCCAGCCGGAATATGTGTTCTTAAGAGGAGTTATAAGTCATGGAAGTAATTGGCTTTAGAAGTTGATCCAGTAATTATACAAAATACTTAAAACACAAGAAAAACAGGCCACTCTGGTAAATGTGCCCTTCCAAGCTTGAGCCCCGGGGAGCACGGGCTATCATAGATAGGGCCTCAGAGGGATGGGATACTGTTGTTATCCAGACAGCAGGAAAGAAGGACCTTGGCTCTTAAGTTTAGTTTGCTAAACTAATTTCTTACAGGCCAGGAGACTCAGCTGCTTTTCATCTGCCAAGAACAGAAAAATAATCTTATTTGATAAGATGTTTAAAATTAACAGATTTAATGGGTGAGGTCCATCAAGGAACCTGGTAAATGGGGAAGTGCTGTCTTTGCAAGCATGTGCACGTGAGTGTGGTGTCCAGTATCCATGTGCGATGCCCGATGTGGTGGGATGCCCATGTAAACCCAACCCTGGAAAGATAAGAGGCAGCAGGAAGGTCCCCGGAGCTCACCAGCTAGCCAGTCTGGCCCAATTGATGAACTTTAGGCCAGTGAGAGACCTGTATCGTGAAGAATTAGATAGCGTTTCTTTTGTTGTTATTGGTTTTTTGTTTGCTTTTGGTTTTTCAAGGTAGGGTCTCACTCTAGCCCAGGCTGACCTGGAATTCACTATGTAGTCTCAGGGTGGCCTCGAACTCACAGCGATCCTCCTATCTCTGCCTCCCGAGGGCTGGGATTAAAGGAGCGCGCCACCACGCCCGGCTAGGTAGTGTTTCTGAAGGTGACACTTGAAGTTGTCCTCTAGCCTCCATATGAAAGCTCACCTGCACACACATATACGAAAAAATATGAATGAAGGGCTGAGGGTATCAAGTGATGGGAAAGCTGTGGCCCTGCGTTTGACTCCCCGACACTGTAAAAAGAAAAAGGAAAAATGTATACATCCCTGTGAAACTGAACAGCAGTTTCTCTCTTTGAAGTCCAGTACGAACAAAATAGCATAAAGATTTTGTCTCATTTTGAATGTTGAGGCCAGGACTGCAATAGGCAATTGGCTGAATATCGAACTAAGAGAGCTTCTCCCATGTGAACTGGGGACAAGTACAGTTTTTAGGAGATTAAACCTGACCCATTCTTGGCCCCTAGGTAATGAATGACATGCTATGTGCATCTGAGAGATTTCCAGGTAAATAATACTGGTGCATGCTTAGCGGCCAGTGATCTGTGGGCTCATCCACAGGCGCCAAGGCAAGGGGACACCTATGGCTCATGTCTTCCCATTAGCAGCACAACAGAAGCAGTTATTGAAGGGTACTAGCCTGTTAAACTTTGTGTGCCCATATCTAGAGAGTCCTGCCCAAGCTAGTATAGAGAGTGAACTTTGTGAAAAGTTTAGCCATCTATGATTATGGGTAAAATATCAGAGGTGAAAAGTACCCTGAAGTTCTTTGGGTTGAATTCAACCTTTTGTTTTGTTTTGCTGGAGATTAAACCCAGGGTCTCATGCATATGAGGCAAGCAATGTACCACTGAGTTACATCCTCAGCTCATAGCTCAATCTTTTAAAATAACAGATCGTAGCCTGAAGAGTTGGCTCAGGGCTTAAGGCACTTGTCTGCAAAGCCTAACGGCCCAGGTTCAGCTTCACAGTACCCACAGAAAGCGGAATGCCCAAGGAGGCGTACGCATCTGGAGTTTGTTTGCAGTGGCTGGAGGCCCTGGTTCACCCATAACCTCCATCTGTCTTTCTCTCTCTCCCCCTCCTCACAAAGATAAATAAAATATATTAAAAATAAATAAAATAATAGATGTTCAACCATGGTCACTTACAAGACTAGCAATTTCATGTTGCCCAACACAGCTCTGCTCATCTTAAATAATTGGCACCAGCCGGGCGTGGTGGCACACGCCTTTAATCCCAGCACTCGGGAGGCAGAGGTAGGAGGATCGCTGTGAGTTCGAGGCCACCCTGAGACTACATAGTGAATTCCAGGTCAGCCTGGGCTAGAGTGAGACCCTACCTTGAAAAACCAAAAAAAAATAAAAAAAATAAAAAAAAAATAATTGGCACCAGAAGGCAAAATGTGTGTGTGGTGAGAGAAAGAGAGAAAGAGAGAGAGAATTAGCATGCCAGGGACTCTAGCCATTGCAATCGAATTCCAGATGTGTGTGCCACCTTGTGCGTGTGTGACATCTTGTGTGTCTGGCTTATGTGGGTTCTGGGAAGCTGAACCTGGGTCCTTAGGCTTCGCAGGCAAGCACCTTAAATCGCTAAGCCATCTCTCCAGCCCTTATTTTTTCTTTTGGTTTGGTTTTTCGAGGTAGGGTCTCACTCTAGCCCATGCTGACCTGAATTCACTATGTAGTCTCACGCTGGCCTTGAACTCACAGCAATCCTCCTGCCTCTACCTCTGGAGGACTGGGATTAAAGGCATGTGCCACTATGCCCAGCAGAACCCATCTTTGCTCTGTGCATCTTTTGATAATATTTGGTGTTAGTGGTAAGTTCTGGTGGAATGACTTGCCCGGATTTCTGCTCATTGGCTGGTTGGTTTGTCAATGCATTCATGCCCCTGCACTTTTGGTAATGGACCAACCACTTTAGAGAGTGGAGCCCCAGTAGCTCCCCCCCACGAAAAGCAATAAGGCCCACAGCCTGGAGGACTGTGCAATGCAGCGGCAGGCCTGGGAAGGGGGTAACATGTCTTGAAATCCACACAGGGTCTTTGTACCAGCTGGGCTTCATTTTAGAATCTACTGCTGTCATTACAAAATAGCTGTTTTCTCTTTAATCTGCGAGCCACATTGCAGCAATTTTCATCAAAAATATATTAAGCCCCTGCTGTAAATTGGCCCCACATACCCTTGTCAGACATGTGAAGCGTAAAATATCTTCTGTTTTTCAAAGTTTTTTTTTCTCTCTAAAGACCCAATAGATAGCAGCAGTTCCTAAAGTCTCATATAGCCACCATGTCGGTAAGCCAAGGATTATAAGGCAGAACGGATTCCATTTAGCGTAAGAGATGGGTCTTATCCTTCATTTAAAAAAAAAAATTACAGAAGATCATTCTAGAAAGAAAAAACAAGACCTCCCTCCCCCCCCGCATATCTCCATGTCCTCTAAAATTTCCCACTTAACAAAGTCTTCGCTTAAGAGAATGAGCTTTCCAACTTTAGAGAGAAGATTCCCACACACAGCCTGAAATCCCCTCCCTGAAGGTTGTGGCAGAAGGCACTGAAGGTAGGAACCCCAGTGTTGAATAAGTGCCTAGGTGTATGAAGTGGGGTGTCGCCGTATGCTGGTGTGGTGGTGTGGTGGGCTCCTGTCTATACATGTGTGTGCGTCTGTGTGTCTGTACATATATGAAAAGTACATCCAGGGAGTGCTTCTAGAGTCATTTAGAATCTTCCAGAAATGTTTTATGCCCAGCAACAATAGTTCAGCGAGTTGTCACAGGAATCCGCTCAAAGCCTTGTTCACAAAGATTAGCTATAAAGACTGATGTTCCTTTCCTGCCTACAGCCTTTGAGACACAGCTCTGAGGTGGAGAGATTTGTCACACGGATGCCAAGAAAGTCTGGCTGTGTTCTGGAGAAGAGAGTGGAGTCCGTTCCTTACCAGGAAATTCGACTTTCTAAAAATGTCATCCACTCTTCTTGGGCTTCTTATAAAAAGCGAATGAAAGAAATGCAGTGCTTTAAGCATCCCCCAGAAAGTCCTGTTAACAAAATGGATTGTGACAATTTAACAGGAAATTGCCTCAGAGTTTTAAGCCATTCTAATTTCACCCTTAACACTCACTAAAATGCATTCAGAAACGGCTCATGTATAATATGCAAGGCATATAAAGCACGACCCATCTGATTGAATTCAAATTTCGCCAACATCCTTCTACTTTTGTGGTTTTGTTTTCCTTTTTAAAAAAATAATAACCACACTAGGCAGAACTCTGCATTTTAAGGGCTTCTGAATTTGCCTACCTTAATTTCCTCTTCAATAAAATGTCTGTGACATTCGACATTACACAGGGTTATTGTTGGGTTTGGACTTTTTTTTGTATTAGTGCTACTAATGAAATTTCAAGTTAGACAGCTTTTCAGGCTTTCCTGAATCTCAGGAAGGATTATTGACATACCTGACAGGTGCGATGCGAATCTTGCACAGAGGCGTCTTCTCACCTAATGGTGCAGCTGCCCTTGCTGAGCCCTGGGGAAGAAGCAATGTAACTCGAGTCTCAGCCACTTTCTCAACACAGAACTACATGGTGAGGCAGAAGTTTCTCTCCCTCTCTGTCTCTCAAAAACTTCAGGTATTTAGAAGTTTCTATGTGTCATTGCCACCAATTCTTACTTTCCTTCAGCAAAGAAACCTTCAGAGCAGGCAACCCCTTGGCACCTGACCCCAGCCCATTACACGGTGTGAAACCAAGGATAATTTTTGCCCGCTCCCCAGAGGTTTGGGGACTGTTAGCAGAGCCCCAGAATAGAATACAGATGTCCTTTTCCAGCGCAGGACCCTTGCCCCCCACGAGTTACACTGGAGCCACAAAACTGGCATTTTCCCAAGAAATCATTCTGGTAACTGGGATAGTCCTTTATACTGGGCCAAAGTCCAGATTTGGAGCCCATCTCAGTAAATCCTAGTGGTTCACATGATAAAGAGACTGAACTGTTGAGGAGGAAGAGGCAGTGCTAGAAACCACAGCATGCATGAAAATGAAATATGTTATGGGCAGGGCCAAGGCAAGACTGGCGAGGCCTCTATGCATCCAGTGCACAGTGCGATGGGCTGGGGGTATGCCTTGGTTGTCCTGGAGCACCGGGCACCTCTGGATTGCCTGTGTTGGTTTGGAGTCGTAGCTTCCCCTACTCCCCTTACCACCCCATGTATCTTCCTAGCCCCAAGCCAGAAAGGAGGCAAGCCTGCAGACAGAATGGCATGATTTGCCCGAGGACGTAAATGACTTTGCCTGCCATCTAACTTGCTGAGGGGATAGGGTACCCTGGTTAATCTTACTGGAGTAACTAGAATACAAACCGTGAATATTACAATTCTTCAAATGAGATTCATTACATTAACATGAAGTAGTTTGATGTAATCTTTCCTTGATAATGATTTATAAGTTATTTCAGGTCATAATGAGGCCAGGGAGTCACGGACATGAATATTGATCCTCCACAAAGGCCCCTTCTTGAGACCCAAGAGTACTTCCCATCAATAAATTCTAGCCAATGTTGTAAGGTGACAGTCTTCTGATTAGCAACATAGTGCATGCTCGGCGTACAATGATGACTACTGTCATCGCCTCTCAAACCGTGCGCCACCCGGGGTTCCTGCAGGTGGGCACGCAAGCAGCCACCTATGGAAGTCCACCGTGAAACAATTACAGAAGTTGTGTTCTGACCTCTGGCGCGACAGAGCTGCATCTCTGTACTCAGCATGTAATTTGAGTGCTTTGAGAGAGAGTAGTGGAGACCAACCAGAGTGAACTCAAACAAAACATGTACGTAGCCAGTCGTGACGTTGCACGCCTTTAATCCCAGCATTCAGGAAGCAGAGGCAGGAGGATCACCAGGGCTTCGAGGCTGCCCTGAGACTACAGAGTGATCGCCATATGTATGTATGTGTGTGTGTGTGTGTGTGTGTGTGTATATATATATATATACATATATATGTATGTATGCATGTATATATGTTTCATGTGTATGTGAGCGTGTGTGTACTAAAACTATTAAGGAGTCAGTCCACAGATTCCAGAACACTAAGGAGCTATAATTGGAAAAGCAGAGGAGTAGAGGCACTTTTGGGGTTCTTGTACCTACACTATCAAGATGTTACAACCAGGCCTGGGGAGGTCTAGCGCTTGCTACGCAAGCCTGAGAACCAGAGTTAAGATCCTCAGCAGCCCACATAAGTGTCTCCTGTCAGCCCAGTGCTCCGGAGGGATCACTAGGGCAAGCCAGCTTACCAGATTACCTGAACCTCTGCCTTGAAGCGAGAGGTCCTGCCCCAGTAGAAAGCAAGGAAGATACGTGAAGCCGACATCTGGCGTCCACAAGTACACGGACATGCTTATACATACATGCACATCACACACACCCAGCGGGGGCATCACTAAAGAGTCAATTCCTACTGCTTTGCATCCTTCCAGCCATCTGCTTGAATTCAGTAAGCTGGCAGTGAGGCTCCCCTGGGCCGGTGGTCAGGGGCACACACTTTGATGAAAGGGCAGATGTCTTGGCTAGCAGTTTCACAGGCAGTGAAGACAGCTTGCTTCCAAGATGGCATTGGAGTTGTGTTGTTAGGAAGTTAGTGTTGTTAGGAAGAGGGTGAATAAATGACTGTCAGAAGTCTTTCTTCAGTATTTGAAACACAAGGGGGCTGGAGAGATGGCTTAGCAGTTAAGCACTTGCCTGTGAAGCCTAAGGACCCTGGTTCGAGGCTTGATTCCCCAGAACCCATGTTAGCCAGGTGCCCAAGGGGGCGCATGAGTCTGGAGTTCATTTGCAGTGGCTGGAGATCCTGGCGCGCCCATTCTCTCTCTCTCTCTCTCTCTCTTTCTCTCTCTCTCTCTCTCTCTCTCTTTCTGTCACTCTCAAATAAATAAATTAAAATAAACAAAAAAATTTTAAAAAATATATGAAACGAATTGATGTTCAGATACCAGTTTAGATCTCAATTCCAAGGCCATCTATGTTGTATTTTTATTGACTTTTAAATTTTTTAATTATGTGTACATGTATGAGGTATGCATGTTCGTGTATGTGAACACAGGCACACATGTGCCATAGCATGCATCTAGAGGTCAGAGGACAACTTGGAGGGATGGTCCTCGCTTTCTTTCCGCCTTGTTTGGGGGCAGGGGCTCTCTTGTTGCGGCTATCTGCACCCAGACACCTGCTCTGCAAGCTTCGGCATTACCCTGCCTCTGCCTCCCTCGTCTCTAGGTTACAAGTGCTCGAGCTCTGCACCCGGCTTTGTGTGGGTTCCTGGGATCCAAACTCCATTGGTCAGGTTTGTACAGCCAGCACATAACCTAACTTAGCCATCTCCCCGGTTCTTATTTTTGTTTTTATGGGACAAGGTCTGGCCCTTGAACTAACAATTCTTTTGCCTCAACTCCCCCAGTGCTGGGGTGGTAGATGTGCCCCGCTGGACTCAGGAATACTGGTGAAATATGCAGTGTCTTGTTGCTTGCTCCTTGCTCTGGGGGGGATTAGGGTAAGTGACTTCTCAGGTCTCTCTTGGGTTGTGGACACTGTGAGTTTGAGCCCCCCCCCCCCCCCCCCGTGTGTGACCATCACAAGACACTCATCCATTCTTCCCCTATCTCTGCTAGCGCAGTTGCAGCTTGGAGCCCATCACAGTGCCTGAGACTTAGCAGGTGCTCAATAAACATTGAAGTGAATTGGTTCATTCAAAGCAATGGCATTGTCTGAATTCATGTTTCTCGCACCCACAACCTCCATTTGCAAAAAATGCTCCAAAATGTCTAAGTTCGAGCCGAGACCCTTGTGTGTCTCCTACCTGCCAGCAGAGACCTTCCTTAATTACAGGGTCCATCTGTCTGTAGCAGGCTGCCTGGGGAAGGGACACCTTTATCCACAGCAACAATGCCAGAGAGCTGGCTGCCAAACCATAGTTTATGTCCATGCGGAGCCCATACAGAGCATATGGCTAGCATGAAATGTTGTAAAATATACCCAGGGTTCTGGAATAATATTAGTTTTAGAATAATGTGCTTTGCGACCAAAAAGCTCAATGGTTAATTTCCAGGAGGGGCATTCATCTATTTAATGAGTCAGTCTCCCTCGACTGTCATTTTGAAATTAAGAGCATATAAGAGCATATAGCTCAGTAACGGGGCAATTTATCTATCATGTGCAAAGCTCTGAATTTAATTGTTGACATTGTGGATGGAGCTTTAAAGGTTAAAAAGAGAGAAAGGTTTTATTTTTTTTTTAATTTTTTGGTTTATTTTTATTTATTTATTAGGCAGAAAGAGGCAGAGAGAGAGAGAGAGAAAGGGCATGCCAAGGCTTCCAGCCACTGCAAACAAACTCCAGACACGTGTGCCCCCTTGTGCATCTGGCTAACGTGGGACCTGGGGAACCGAGCCTCGAACCGGGGTCCTTAGGCTTCACAGGCAAGCGCTTAACCGCTAAGCCATCTCTCCAGCCTGGGAGAAAGTTTTAACACGTAGTGAATTTTTTTTTTTTTTTGTTTGCAATGCTGAGTACTGAACCCAGAACCTCACCCATGCTAGGCAAGCACTCTACCACTAAGCTACACTACCAGCACCCCATGAAACTTCTTTTATCACATATCAGAGGAAATTTCTTTATAACTTAGTAATCCAGTGACATAACCTGTTTTGATAGTGAGTTCCTTGTTTACTTGAACCATGAGATAATATTTTATAAACTTTAATTTTTTATTTATTTATTTTTTTTTTTTTTACCTTGCAATACCTTTATTTAAAGGCTTTGCCAAAATACACTGCCTCTCAGGAAGCATTTTGAGAAGGGGGAGATATTTTCTAAACCTTAAAGATTTACTTTGCGGCAAAGTTCTAACATGGTTGTAAAACTTTTTGAAATTCAGCACCAATCAAGAATTTCAAGATATAAGCTGGGCATGGTGGCACACGCCTTTAATCTCAGCACTCAGGAGGCAGAGGTAGGAGGATTGCCGTGAGTTCAAGGCCACCCCGAGAATGCAGAGTTAATTCCAGGTCAGCCTGAGCTAGACTGTGACCCTACTTGAAAAAAACAAAAAAATAAGAATTTCAAGTTATTTAAAACAAAATGTCTACATTACCTTTCAGCTTAATTTAATGTCAAATCAATTTTGTTTAACTTTCATTAAAATGTCTTTTTTATTGATTTATTAATCAAGATGCATACACACAGAGACACACACATGAAGAGAAGAAAAAATTAAAGCCTGGCTGGAGATCTAGTTTGTTCACTATGATGCTTTTTACAATCATGAGGACCTGAATTTGACCCTTAGAATCCACATTTAAAAAGGTATAGGGGGGTTGGAGAGATGGCTTAGCAGTTAAGCACTTGCCTGTGAAGCCTAAGGACCCCGGTTTGAAGCTCAAATCCCCAGGACCCACGTTAGCCAGGTGCACAAAGGGGCACACGCGTCTGGAGTTCATTTACAGTGGCTGGAGGCCCTGGCGCGCCCATCCTCTATATATATTTCTATCTGCCCCTCTCTCTCTGTCATTCTCAAATAAATAAACAATTTAAAAAAATATCTATTTATAAAAAAAAAAAGGTATAGGGTCTAGAAAGATTGCTCAGTGGTTAAGGTGCTTGTTTGCAAAGCCTGCTGGCCTGGGTTCAATTCCCCAGGACCCCTCTAAAGCCGAATGCAAAGTGGTACATATATGTGTCACCCCGATGCCCCTGCAGCAATGGAGCCGGGGCCAGGAGAGTCCAAAGCTGGGGCCTGGGCAGCTAGTCTGGTGTTTGCAGCGGCAAGAGAACCCGTCTCAAAGGTCGAGCACAAACCCCTCAAAGTTGATCTCTGACACACACATACACACAGTGGCACATTCAGACACACGCAGATACATTAAAAAAAAAAAAAAAAAGCTGGATGTGATGGCATATGTTTCTAATCCCAGCCCTGAGGAGCTAGAAATGAGAAAAACCCTTGGAGCTTGCTGGCTAGCCAGTCTAACCTAATTGGCCAGCTTCTCCAAAAAGGTGGTTAGTGCCTCAACACCTAACGTTCTCCTCTGACCTCCACACACACGTGTACTTGTACCTGAACATACATGCACACGCACACATGCATGCACAAGAAGGAAGGAAGGGAGGGGAGCGGAGGGGAAGGGAGGGAAGGGAAGGGAAGGGAAGGGAAGAGAAAGGAAGGGAAGGAAAGGAAAGAGAAGGGAAGGGAAGGGAAGGGAAGGGAAGGGAAGGGAAGGGAAGGGAAGGGAAGGGAAGGGAAGGGAAGGGAAGGGAAGGGAAGGGAAGGGAAGGGAAGGGAAGGGAAGGGAAGGGAAGGGAAGGGAAGGGAAGGGAAGGGAAGGGAAGGGAAGGAAAGGAAAGGAAAGGAAAGCCATCAAAGGGGTTGGAAGGATGGTTTAACGGTGAAGGCATCTGCCTGCAAAACCAAAGGACCCAGGTTCGATTCCCCAGGACCCATATTAGATGCACAAAGGGGTACATGTGTCTGGAGTTCATTTGCAGTGGTTGGAATCCCTGGTGTGCCCATTCTCTCTCTCTGTCTCTCTCTCTCTTTTTCCCTCTTTCTCTGTCACATAAATAACTAAATAAAAATAAAAGAAGGAAAAGCCACCAGGAAGAGGAAGGGGTAATTAGTGGAGTACAGGGCTCTGCTTCACTCCAGCAGTCAGCAACTTGCTGGTCTTCCCAAGTTTTTAACATAACAACATGGGGACATGTTAGGATGCTTCATGTGCAGACCAGAAGGTGTTTGGTGGGGTAGAGTTTGACTCTGGGGCTCCTGGCTGTCTTCAGTAATTTGGAGGGACCTTTTAAATATCCCTAAAGATAAACTCTAATAGATAATACTTCATGGCACACCTTCTAAAACCCGCTGATTGCCAAAAGTGTGAAGAGAGTTGCTGGCCTTTGAGAAAGCACTCAAGAAGAGTTGAGTACAGAACTTTGAATTGACACGGTTAATAAAAAATTAAGGATTGCTATGAGACACTCTGGGCAAAGTCAAACAAACTGGAGGATTGGGCAGCGTGAAAGTAGACAAAATTTAATTTGCTTAAGTATAAAATAATGCACTTTGGGAGAAATAATCTAAACTTCTCATAATCTCTGATCGGTTTTGAACTCATACTAAAGTAAGTTAAGAGTCACAGTTGATAACTTGGGGAAAATATCTACCTAATGTGCAGCAGCAATTTAAAAAGCCAATAGGATGCTTGGGGGGTGAAAAGGAAAAATAATATCAAAATTTTAAGATAACAGATAAAACATTAGTGCTATTCTGTGTCCAGTTTGAGTTTCTTCAGAGATATTAAGTCCCAGGAAAGGGACTTGACAATGGCTTAGAAAAGTCGTGAGGCTTGGGCTTTTTGGACATTTACTGACTTACAAAATGGCATTTGGGAGAAGGAAATGGAAGTGTCATCAGGAGAACAGGATGGATAATTCGGAAGGGTTACTTCCTCCCTGGTTCTCTGTGTAACATAAAAGACAATCCTTCATGAATTCAGAAGGTGGGAACTTCAGGCAAGGATAGACGGTGCTGTTTCCCAGGGTGCCTTGGATGGAGGTTTCCTTGCTCTAGGAAGGAAATCTTTGTGTGATTAAGAGGCACTGACTTGGGCTGGAGAAATGGCTTAGTAGTTAAGGCGCTTGTCTGTAAAGCCAAGGGACCAGGATTCAATTCCCCAGATCCAACGTAAGCCAGATGCACAAGGTGAAGCCTGCATTGGAGTTCGTTTGCAGTGGCTGCAGGCCCTGGCGTTCTCTCTGTGTCTCTCTCTAATAAATAAGTCAAATATTATTTTGCAAAAAGAGGCACTTGCTTGCCTAAGCACATGTGTTCGTTGAGTTAGG
Organism: Jaculus jaculus; assembly: GCF_020740685.1. Classification (NCBI taxonomy): domain Eukaryota; kingdom Metazoa; phylum Chordata; class Mammalia; order Rodentia; family Dipodidae; genus Jaculus; species Jaculus jaculus. The sequence continues at coordinate 87,993,810 of NC_059113.1, read as the reverse complement.
AGTGTGTAGGTGACGCGTATGGACATCCCTGGGGCCTCACCAAGCTACAGACCCATTGGCGCAGCTCAGGCCTGCTCACCGCTGCTCAGACACCAGAACCAAAGAAGCCTAGTGGCCAAGCTCATGGGAGAAGTATGAGTGTTTTTGTCTGGGTCTTCTAGCTAGTGCTTGGGGTTTTTGTTTGTTTCTTTTTGTTTGAGCAGGGTATTGATTCTGAAGTTTTGTTTTTGTATATTGAGACAGAGTCTTATACTATTGTCTAGGCTTGCTTCAAGCTCAAAGCAATCTTCCTGCTTCAGCCTCCTGAGGGCTGGGATTACAGACCTGTCCTGCCACGTCCATCTAGTAGGTTTCTGTTTTACAGGGGTGTGTGTGTGTGATTTGTTACTTCCCATGTTGCTATGACAGAATGCGTGACAAGAAGCAAATTAAGGGCAGAAGAGTTTATGTCAGTTCATAGTTCGAGGTGTCAGTCTATCATAACAGGCAAGGCATGGTTGCAGAGTATGAGGCAGAGCCGGTCACATCTGCAGTCAGGGAACAGAGAGCTCAGCTCGTTTTCTCCCTTTTCTTCAGTCCCAGACCCCAGCCTATGGAATGGTGCCCCCCCGGAGCAGACGATGCACCTTCTCATCTCAATCAACCTAATCGAGAAAGTTCTTCCCAGGCGTACCTAGAGAGATTTGTCTCTTAGACAATTCTAAATCCTGTCAAGTTGACAATCTGAACTGTCCCAGGACAGAATGTGTATTGTTGCCTCCGGCTAGACTCTCACAGTTCAGCATCTCCCATAGCAACAGTTGGCAGGCATGTGCCCAGAGACCATGTATTTCCGGCCCTGTCAAGGATGTCCCTGGTGTAGGGTAGTGCGGATCGTCACCAAGGCTAGAACCTTGCCTTGCCCACAGTCAATACATCATGCCCACTCCCTCCCCTGGAAACCACACTAGCAGTCAGCTGGCCCTCGATCCCGCTTTACTCTTTACACAGTCCTGGGTTATCCGTTTTCCATATCTGAGGATCTGCAGGCAGTTCGCTGCCTGCTGTGAGCCCAGCCGCACGGGCCGCAGCCCCTATCGTATTGACAGACGCGTCCGTTGCCAGCTGACACCTTGGAGAACCCATTGATTGGCTCAGACAAAAATCCAGAGATTTATTTGAAGGGCCAGATCGGTCCTCTGCGGCATTTTCTCAGTTCAGGATGTCAGTCCTGCCTTATGCACCGGAAGCAAAAGAGCAACAGCATTTCTACAGAGATTCTGCGGAGAGAAAACAACCCGGTTTCCACCTGGTCCCTGTGAAATCAACATCTGGCCTGAGACTGACCAGCCGCGTCCCGTAAGCCCCATCAGAGAAAATGGTGCCTGAAAACCCCGAGATAATGTGAAGAAGCTCCCTTCCCTCTTCCACTTGAAGGAGACTGGCACTCATGCCCTTTGTAAGGAGACGGCTTCTGCCACAGTAACGAAGCACCATAGAATGGATGGCTGAAATGACAGAAAAGTTGTTTCCTCACAGTTTTAGAGGCTGGAAAAATAAAGGTGTTGACAAGCTCGACTTCTTCTGAGGCCTCTGTTGAGTGTGGAGATGGCCACCATGTTTATTTAATGTCTGTCTTTGTCCAAATTTCTTCTTACAAGAACACCAGTCATGGGCTGGAGAGATGGCTTAGCGGTTCAGGCGCTTGCCTGTGAAGCCAAAAGACCCAGGTTCGATTCCCCAGGACCCACATTAGCCAGATGCACAAGGGGACGCACGCGTCTGGAGTTCGTTTGCAGTGGCTGGAGGCCCTGGCGCGCCCATTCTCTCTGTGTCTGTCTCTCTTCTGTCTATCTCTGTTTCTCTCTGCTTGGAAACAAATAACTTAAATTAAAAAAAGAACACCAGACATTTTGGGTGAAGGGTCCCCCAAACTACTTCACTTGACTTTAAACACCCTTTTAAAAGGTTATATCACCGAACAGCTACGTTCTGAGGGTTTCAGCACATGAACAGGGGATACAGTTCAGCTCACAGCTCCCCCACTGTTCCATAATAAAGCCACCCAGCTCCCTGGTTCCTACCACATGGGATTGTGGTTGGGATTCCAAGCCCCCTTCTTCCCTGATGAGAAGTTTACGCTCTAGAGATTGCCCCTTGCTCATTTGCCAATCAAGATCGATTCTTAAAACACAGAACAGGGGCCTGGAAAAATGACTTAGCGGTTAAGGCACTTGCCTGCGAAGCCTGACGAGCCAGGTTCGATTACCCAGTGCCCACATATAGCTGGATGCCCAAAGTGGCACGTGCATCTGGAGTTCATTTGCAGTGGCTAGGAGCCCTGGTTTTTTTAATAAATAAAAATATTAAGCACACGTGCATGCACACACACACATACAGAGAGAGAGAGAGAAGAGGGGCTGAGGAGATGGGCAGCAGATGAAAACATTTGCCCCACACACAAGAGACCCAGAGGGCTGGATAAGCTCTCAGGTATGATCCAGCACCCGTTTGAAAGGCTGAGCATGGCCACACACCTGCAATCCCAGTCTGACTGAAAACAGCAGCCCCGGGTTCTGATCTCAAGGAAACGAAGCTAAATAATGATAGAGCAGGACCCCTGATGTTCTCCTTAGTTCTCCACCCGGATGCACACAGGGTATTTACCTCTGTGAGTGCACACACGCACGCATGCACACGCCTGTTCCACACATACCACACCCCACACATACTCCACTCACGCACACACAATGAAATCTTCCAGCACTGAATTTCTTCAGCAGCATTTTAAAATCAGGAGCTGCTTTTGCTTAATCACAGGGGGAAAAAAAATTACTGCAGAGATATGTGAGTGAAAAAGGGACACAGATCACCAGGCTTCGCCTCTGGCATCAGGTAGCCATATTGTTCTTGCTGGGGGAGACCTTTCCAGACAATGCGCCACAGTGTGACTCCAGCCAACAACAGCCCCGCAACCACGAGCAACCTGTCCCTGTCAGTGGGGATCACCGTATTCCATGTAAAAAGAAAAGGCTGCAGTTTCTGCCCCATTACTCATCAGGAGCTCTCTGATCCCACGGCAAGCATCAGAATCATTTGATTCCTCTGCATATCCCCACCAGAAGAATTAGGAATACAAGGCTGCCTTCAACATTATTTTCTGCCTGTGGCCCGATGAAAATGAACTCTGCTGGTTAATATTTTAATGTAAATAGCAAGACCCCAGCCAGGGCTTTGATACCAGGAGCCAGTGCCACCCTGGAGGACCCAGAACTTGAGAGACAAGCTGTTGAGCAGACATCTGGCCCCCAGCACGCCTGCAGCAGAGTGGGTGTCACTGCTGAGACTCTTAGTGGGCACTTGTGAGCTGGTGTGGACAAGGTAGCCTTCTAAGCCTGTCCAGGACCTTTCTTACCCACAAGCAAGCACTCGGGAGGGCTCCCCACCTGCTCTCCACATTAGGAACACCCTCTGATCACACAGGATGGGAAGGGTCTGCTGGCTAGACAAATGCATAGCCATAGAAAAGGCCAGAGGAATTGGGGTGCATTCAAGAAGCGAGGGGGTCGGGGCGGAGGATGTAGCTCAGTGTTAGAGTACTTGCCAAGCATGTCCAAAGGTTCAGTTCCCAGCACTGGAAGAAGAGACAGAGGAGGAGGAAGAAGATTGAGCAGTAATAATGAAGGTTCTTTGAATATGTAGAAAATGCTTAAGAAAGGGGACACACACACACACATGAAACACACTAACCGCTAAAGGCCACAGAGATGTAGTCCCAGCCAGTGGAAGTTAAATCACATCAAAGAGAGGAAAAAGGGCAGGTGTCCCCAGGCACGGTGGTGGGTGTTCCCACAACAGACACTGTGCTCTCTCACTTCCCTTGGAGTAGAGTCTGCTCAGCCCATGACTCGCCAGGATTGCTCGGAATCCCATTGGAGACACAAGACAATTTTAGAAACAGGAAACTGGAAGCGTGCTGCTTAAAATACTTCAGGCTGAGAGAGAGAGAGAGAAGAGAGGGTCTATGCATAGCTGAGAGGAGAGCTTGTGTGGACACTCTCGGGCCGGCTTGCAAGAACCTGGCTGGCCTAGGCTTGTTGACTCCCATCTCCCATAAAGGCTCTCTTTGTTTGACATAGCCATTTTCTCTGCCCTCCCGAATCAAGGCTCTCCTGCTTCGTTCCTTCTTCTCTTGCACCGGGGGGGAAGGTGTCGGTGTGGCTGCTTAGGAAAGTAAACATATGCATTTTAATATCTGTGACTCCCCCACAGTCAGTGAGCTATTTCCTCCACCCAGATGGAAAAGGGATAGGGCCTCTGTGACATGCTGGTTAGTCTGAAAACAGACCGCTAAATGCATAATGAAGAGCCTCCGAGGAGTCAGTCTGCATGTTAAAATGGTGTTCAGCAGCCCGGGCTGTCACACGACATAATTTGAAGATGGATGTGCATCCAATCAGACGGCCAATCGCTGACTGGCAGGGTTCTGGCTATAGGATTACCTGTCTGTTTGGTGGCAGCAGGGCTTCTGAGGGGTGCCACAAGTTAACCAGCCCCCTCCCAAGTCTGTGATGAGACAAATGGGCCCCCTTAGCCCTGCTCAGATTTGCATGATCTGCCTGGTGCCACGACACAGAGAAAACCTAGAGAGGTTGGGGCGGGGGGAGCAGGTGGGCTTGGATCCTAACAGAAAGACACGAAGCTTTTAGCGTGTTAGAGTCAGGAGGTTGGGAGCAGTAACAAAGGGAACTGTTCAGCTTGACACATGGAAATAGAGAAGCCGGTTCGGAGCAGCAGCGCCGGCAGGTCCTATCCACCGCGAGCTTTGCAACCCCGCCGCCGCCACGGCAGCTCCAGCCGCTAACAGCCTCCGCGTGAATGATGTGTTCACCGTACTTTTGTCTCTGAACATTTGACAGCAATTAGGACCTGACTCCAGGGGCAGGACTTCACGGGACCACGGGAGCACTAGAGAAATGAGGTTAGAGCCCAGAAATTAGCCATCTGCCTGGTAAAGACTGTGTCCTGGAGGTGGCATTTGCATAAGGACAACAGGCAACACATCTCCGCATTCATTGTCCCCTCAGAAGCTCCACAGCACAAAAGGGCTTTCAGGAGACCACGTCGCCTTTAAGGCCCCTGTACTTGGAGAGGCTGCATGGGCTTTTTTAAAAATACTTATTTATTTATTTAAAAATTCAAACTGCCTGTTGGAGCTGCAGCTAAATGCCAGGCCCTGGGAAGGATTTGTATTAGCTTGAGGTTTCATGCATTACTCCTGTCTGGAGGCTTCCAAACACTGAAAATAGGCAGCCTAAAGCCAAGTTTGGAGCGTAGGAAAGAGCACCAAATAGCATTATAAGGCCCTACATCAGAAGCTGTAAATCCCTTTCTGAGAAATGGAAGAAGGGACAAAATATTGGTTAGTGAGAGATGGTTCCTAAATTTTGCCCCAGCAACCCAAAGCTACATTTACAGCTGCTACAGAGTCCAAAGACACACGCTGGCTCTGGCCAGCTCCTCTGTATCCACAGAGCTCAACTGACACTTGCTCCTTGGCCTGACTTTGCTGTTCATTACAGGCCAGTCAAACGAAATACCAGGAAGGCTATCTATGTCTACTGTGTGCATTGCTCATCCTGAAAGCCCTGTTCAACTAGGGAGAGCCCTCTATCCTCCAGCTATTTGAGATCTATCACTTCCGTCTTTGTGTCTATGTGAACCCTAAGATCGTGTGCCTCATTGGTTAAAAAAATAGTGAAGTTATTCCAAAAAATATTTTGCTAAATCTTAAAAAAAAAAACAAACCTGATGGTATTAGTCAGCTTCACATTGCCACAATAAAAATACTTGAGGCAAGTAACTTACACAATGAAAAGGTTTCATTTTTTTGGTTTGTTTGTTTACAGTTCTGTGGGTTCCAGTCTAAACCAAGATCCAGTGGTTCCCTTTCTTTCATTCTTGTTTTTTTTTTTTTGTTTTTTTTTTGTTTTTTAATTTTCAAGGTAGGGTCTCACTGTAGCCCAGGCTGACATAGAACTCACTATGTAGTCTCAGATTGGCCTCGAATTCACATTGATCCTCCTACCTGTGCCTTCTGAGTGCTGGGATCAAAGGCGTATGCCACTAAGCATATACCACTATCCCTAGTCATTCTTCCTTCCTTCCTTTTCTTTATCTTGTTTTCCTTCCCTCCTTCTTTCCTTTTTTTTTTTTTTTTTTTTTTGCATGATGCTGAAGACTGAATCCAGGGCATGGCACATGCAAAGCAAGCACTTTGCCGTTGTGCCATGTCCCCTACCTGGTGGCCCCATTTCTTTGGACCTCTGTCAAGAACAGCACATCACGATAGGACCACATGGCAGAGCCTGCTGGTCACTTTATGAGCCAGAAGACAAAGAGGAACTCAGGCGGAATCCATAATCCCCATGAGCTCCAGGTAGGCTCTGCCTGCTAAAGGTTCCATCACCTTCCCATAATTCCGCCTTTGGGACTATTGGTTCAGAGGGAGCAGTCTGTTACAGTGCGGAGTGCATGGCGGCTGGACAGAGCTGCTCTGTCTGTGGTGGCAGGGGTTTTTGCTGTGAAGTCTTCACATCTTGGCAGATTGGGGCACACAGAGCAGGACTGGAAGCAGGGCCAGCCCCTCTCTATTGCCTGTATTCACCATCTAAGCCCCCATGGCCCAAAGATTCCACAACCTCCTTGTAGTAGACAACCTCCTGTCGCTGGGATGCACTTCCAGACCACGCACATTTATAGGAGGGAGCAAGGGGTTTATGGAAGCTTACAGATTCAGGGGAAGTTCCATAATGGCAGAAGAAGTTGGCCTCCTTTCACAGGTCCAAGCAGAGAGAAAATCCACCACCAGTACCAAAAGAAAAAAAAAATAATAATAAAGCAGCCAAACCACAACACTTTGCATATCTTAGGTTGGAATTCAGATCCACCTTAGGGCTAGACCCTAGGATCTGACCACAGTGACACCTCCTCCAGCCAGGCAGCTGGAGATCTAAATTATGAACATTAATAAAACTCCTGAATGCACTAGGGGCATCTGTTCAAAGTACCCCACTTCTCCAAACAGCATCACCAGTTGGGGGAGCCTGTGGGCGTCAAACACATCACACAGACCAACGTTGATGACCATAGGATTATTCAAGCAAAGGATGCAGGTAGGTTTTTACATGCTGGGAAATGTCAGGAAGGGATTTTTGCCATCCTTAACATAATGCTATTCATTTTAGCTAGTCACCTCGATTTCAGGTTGCAAACAGTTTTCTCATATCGTCAACGAGAGGCAGGCATCTTTGCCATGAATGGAGTAGCTAATGTCAAAGCCAGTGCTCACGTGTCTTGGCTGTGAGATAAGCTTAGCTTGTGCTCAGTGGCCTGGAAGTAAAGCCACACTTCACTGCCCTGTGTGAAGCCAGAGTCTTTTACTGCTTTGTCCACCGTTTGCCCACCTAGGAAATTAGGACAATAATTAATCCTGCCTAATGTAGGAGAACAAATGAATCCAGTAAAACGAACAAAAAAAGAGCTAGAATGTGGGGTATGGTGCGGGTTATCTGTATGAAAATGTTCTGTTATCATCGAAAGAAAGCGCTGGTCATAAATTCAATCTAGTCACAGAATGAGGACTTTTGGGGCTTACCAGAACTAAACAGCATGATGGTTACCAAATTTAAACAGCATGACTCTGCCTTTCAAACTGTGGGACACCCCAGTTTTATGTCTGTCGGTAGGCATAAAGGGCTCTCCCTGTCCTTATGCCGACCCCAAAAGTGAACAATTAGGCTGAGTGGTGTAAATTCTGTTTCAAAAGGAAGCAGAAAAGGCAGGGTTAGAGTACTTTGTACTTTGGAATGTTTCTGAGGTTTCCTTTGCAACTATCTCTCAATTATTTTTCACTAGTGTTGTATAACACCTTGAGAGCAGTAAATAAATGAAGAATTTAAGAGCCAGATGTGATGGTGCACGTACCTGTTATTCACATTCTGCAAGTTGAGACAAGAGAATCACAAGTTGAAGCCCACCCTGAGCTACATATTAATGCCCTGCCTCCAAAAGAAAAAAAATAAATAACTCTCAGGCTGGAGGGATGGCTTAGCCATTAAGGCGCTTGCCTGCAAAGCCAAAGGACTGAGGTTCAATTCCCCAGGACCCACGTTAGCCAGGTGCACAAGGGGGCGCATGCATCTGGAGTTCATTTGCAGTGGCTGGAGGCCCTGGCGCACCCATTCTCTCCTCTCTCTCTCTTTCTCCCTCTTTCTCTGTCAAATAAATAAATAAAAATTAAATTGAATTTTAAAAAAGAAAAAAATATCTTAGAAGTTCCTCACATACATTGCAAGCAGGGTCCAGTGAGTCTTACATGTGGGCAGAGGGATTGAGAGGCTGAGAAGCCAAGCAAGGAAAAAGTATTGACTTTGATGACCGTCCTCTGAACAAAGGGGAAATTCTTTGTCAGAAACAAATGATACATGCACAATTACATACAGGTCATTTACAAATAAATAGGTGTAAGGATCACTTGTGGGTCACAACGGAAGGGAGGCTACTACAAGGTAAAGCATCTCGTGAGTCTTTTATTGCTGGGCAGAATAAGGCTTCTTTTGGAAAATGTAACGTTCATTCAAAGTCCGTTCTTAGTACCCGGATGCTTGAACTTTGTGCCAAGTGACAATATTCACGCATCTTGCCTTCTAGAAAGATGTGGGACATCCGACTTCAAATTCTTAGCAGACCTAATTCTCATCTTTACCACAAAGATATGTGGATAAAGAAGGACCTATTGGGGTGCCAATTTTGTTTTCTGGATTGGAACTGTGTTATAGAAGTTTCTGGAATGTGAGTGTTGGGGTTTTTTGTTTGTTTGTTTGTTTGTTTGTTTGGCCACACAACCCACCATGGTAGACATCAGCCATGTGTTGCTCCCAGTACTTAGAAAGCAGCCGAGGTGACTAAGATGGCTCAGCCAGTAAACTGCATACCTGGCAAGCGTGGGGGCCTGAGACTGAGCCCCGCAGCCAAGCATAGGGGTAATCTGTAGGGAGGAGGAATCAGGCAGATTCCTGGGGCTCACTGACCAGCCAAGTCTAGCCTGCTTGGCCAGCTCCAGGCCAGTAAGAAGACCCTGTTTCATAGAGAGATGGAGGGTATACCTGTGCAATGAACATGCATACACACACACACACACACACACACACACACACAAAAGCCCACATCAAAGAGTGGACACTGCATTGGACAGCCCGCCTCCAATTTTGTCAGCTCTAAAGGAGCAGGAAGTGGAACATGGCCATGCCCCTTCAGCCAGTCTAGAGGAGCTAAGAAAGGGCAGAGTCTGTGAGGCAACAGAAAGAGCAGTAACGTGAACGACATATGGCTTGTGCCCGACAGGATAACAAAGATGGATCTGTGACAGAGCCAAGGAAAGTCTTCTCCTGTCACTTCCCCTCCTCCACTCCCTCTAACCTCAGCGGGTGGAGAAGAGGCCTACGTAGTCAAGCCTGGTTACTGTCAAGCTCAATTTACCATGACTTTTATTTTCCAATAAGCAAGCTGGCCAGCTGTGTCTGAAAATGAAATCACCAAAGCGACAGTCCCTCACCCCTCCTCCAGTTATTGATTTATAAAGAACCCGGTCCATGTTCCCGGCTGTCACTGTATCCAATGGTCAGATGTAATGCTGTCACATCCCAGGTTACAGGCACTGTCTACGACTTAATTCCTTCCATGGGTAATAAATACTAACTTGTGCTTCTAGATAGAAAAAGTTTGTTGGTTTTTGCTGAAACATTTTAGAAACAATCTTAAATGTAAAAGAACAGGTTTATAAAGCTTGAAAGATGCAAGTAAGGGCTAGGGATGTAGCTCAGTTGATACAACGATTGCCTAACATGCTTAAAGCTCTGGGTTTAAACCCAATACCATATAAAACTGGTGTTGTACGGAATGCTTATAATCCCAGCAATTAGGACTTGAAGGTAGGAGAATTCAAAGTTCAAGAGTTCTAGACCTGCCTGGGCTACATAAAACCCTGCCTCAAAACACACCCTCAATTAAAATTGTCACCAACAGTGTTTTAAGGGGAGGAATCACATTATTTCTTAAAGCCTCTATGCATTGAAATGACTTTCAATGTCCATCAACCACCTGATGATAACATTTTGAGATTTTCATTGAAGAACAACAAAAAAAGGCTACAACCCCAATAGAGGTATGGCATTCTGTGGCCTGTGTGTCAGCCAACCATTGATATTTATACAGTCCCCAGAGAGACTGTCTCTCAGCTCTTTACCGACATTAGGGACAAATACAAAATAGAAGACATTGACCTTGCTGGAAAGGCCTTGGCTAACTAACTGTCCGGGGCCTTCCTTGATGAGCTGTTGCATGCCAGGGCTTTGGGAATCTTGCAGTCCAGTTCTGGGTCAAAGGAGGCTACACTCAGGCAGATAGCTCATGGCCTTTCTGCAGAACTACAGGTGCGTGGACCTTAAACCGGCTAAGGGGGTGTGAGAGGAAGTGCTGGCAAGAATAGCTATGGTGGCCAGCCTCTCCTGAGGCTTTGTGAAGAGCAGGAAGAAGAAATCTCTCAGTTCATCCTGACGGGTGATGCAACTCAATGGTCTTCTGACAAGGCAGAAGACCTTCAAGCCTACTCTTTGCTCCTTGCATTGTTGGTACATATTAGGAGGAAGTCAGCTTTCCTGTACAGGTACTCAGCCAGGGACACAGGCCCAAACGAGCATGCATGCCACCCTGCCCTGACAAGTCTGGAACTCCAGAAGAATCCAAGGTGGCGGTACTGAGTATCTTCCTGCTCCTTCCTCAACTGTCGACTGATTTGAATTCACCATGGGCTGCTTCATTCTCAGGCTGCATTCCTTCTTGGCCCACTAACCAATCCAGGTCCATTGTATATATTTGAACTTGACAGTGAGACCCATCCTAAGTAGATGCTTAAGTTATACAAGGACCTGATTCAAGCCTCCGTGTGAGATTTGTCCTGTTTCCTTCTCTCCCCTTGAGAAGAGAGGAATTCTATTTGACTTGGGAGCTTTTCTGCTCCCCCCCACCCCCTTACGTGAACTCTCCCTTAATAAATCGTTCACAGTATACCCTTCACCGTGTCTGCATTTTTCAAATCTTTGCTAACTGCAGATAAGAACTTGAGACCTGAGAGTTACTGTCTTGGCAGTTCTAAGTTCATCCAGAGCCACGTCTCTCTCCCCACTGTCTTTATGGAGATCTTATCCCATCCATGCCCTCCAAGACAAAATTAGCCCTTATGCTTCTTCTCGTATTCAGGAAAACACCCCTAAAATTCCCTGTTCCAGTAAGGACAAGCTACACTGTGTCTCTCTGGGACCTAGAATGAGGAGACAAAGTATATAGCCCTGTGAATATGTTGCTCAGCCCCAAAGACCATCCAGGCCAAAGCACTATAAAACCATCCTCAACAGTTTCATTTTCTCTCCTCTCTCAAGCTAACAAGTAACAGTCTGCTTTGGTAATCAATTCTTTCTTTCTTTCTTTTGGCTAATATTTATTTCATCATCCCCAATGTGTGAGGTATCTTGAAGGCTAAGAGATGCCAACATCAACAGCTAGATAAGGCTTCCACCCTGGAAGTGCACACCTCCAGTGACAAAGGGAAGACCTGCTAAGGTGACGCATGGGCTGAGATCAGACTGTGCCAAGAGGCCAAAGGGGCAGCTAGAGCAAAGAATAAAGTAGGCTTGTCTGGGAATTGCAAGAAGGTCGTTGTAGCTCAAAGGAGTGGCTGTAAGGGAGGAAAAACTGTGATGAGATCTCCACAGTGGGCAGGAGCCCAAGGAGGCCAGGATTTACAGGCTGTGATGGAAAGGGGGGGGTTGTATTGTCGGTATAATGGGAACGCTTTGGATGGTGTGGAAGACCTGCCTTAAGCATGGGGCAGAGGAGGCCTTGTGATGCCCCACCTTGGATCCAAACAAGTGGTAATGACTCTTTGGGCCATGGGGACAATAGTGAGGGGTGAAAACAATCACGCTCACCCCCTTCCTACAGCAGCTGCTGAAGGATTCAACGAGGGTAGGTAGGGAAAGGAGAAAATGGGAGCAAGCAAATCCCAAGATTTTTTTTCTTATTTTTATTTGACCAACAATGTAGAAATTGGCCTTGTTTTTTGGGGGGAGTGGTAAAAAAAGAAGCAGAAATTCTATGTTGGACTATTGAGCCAAGATTTATAGTGGTCTGCAGTTTTGATTTTGACTCAGCCATTCCCCAAGTTCTTCCTTCTACCTGACTGAACACTCTTGGCTCTTTTAATCTAAGCCTCTTAGGATTTGTCAGTCACCATGCAGCATAGAGGGGAGAGGTGCCACTCCAAAACCCTCCCTGTATTTGAACACTGTCCCATAACACTCTTCTCCTCCAGGATAAACAACCGAATCCCTTTTGATCTGCCTTCAGGAACTTTTCCCTGTCCCTTTATTCATTGCTAATGGCCTCTGAGTCTCCTCCAGTTTTCTATGTGGGAGGGCAGAGGGGCCCGACAGCGGGCTAACGCCAGTAAAACAAGAAGATTGCCTCCTGCACTTAGGATCCAGCACTCTTTGAAAGCCTCACAGGATGCTGTCCTCTTTCCGGGAGAGTTCTGCCTGGCTGGTCCCTGGCCACCTGTGATCTGTGTCCCCTGCTGCCACAGGGCTCGGGCTTTGCCATCCATTTTTGTGCCTTTTGTTTTTAGGGGTTAAGTGCCGCTCCACCTTGCAAGGGACTGCTCTGAGACTTCCCATCCTGTCTTTGTATGAAACATTTACAGAATCTCTGAATCCCTGTAACAAAATGGCCCGGCACCCTGCTGCAGCTGCCTTGTGGCTTTTGTTACGGTCCCCTGATCTCTTCAAGGTGCTTTCTAGTCAGTAGTCACCCTGATCTAAAGTCACCCCCTTAGCTCTCCCAAAAAAGGCTCCAAAGAAAGACAAAAGCAAAAATGACCTATGGAGAGTGTCCGATGCCTTACTTCTGGCATGCACACTTGCGTCTCAAGGAAAGATATGTGTTTAGCCATGGCACTGGGTTATGGCACATACCAGGCAGCCCCCGACACTTCTGCTACAAAATGCCACTGAAATTAATATCCCCAAACAAAAGCAGAGAAAAATACCATAAATTAATGGCGATTGATATCATAAAACTATTGATTTATAAAAGGATCATTTTTTTCCCCAACCTACACGAATTGGAAAATTGTCTTTGCAGATAGATTTATCCTTTGCCTTGGGTTAAAACATTCAGATTTGGCATGCTATTTGGAGGAACTATTTATGTAAGTAAGGTTTTTATTTCCCGTAAGTAAGGTAAGCCACAGTGGTGGGAGCCAAGCTTAGCATATTCCATACGGCCCTGCCCTCTCCCTGAAGTAGAGATGGGCGCAGCACCTTTTCACAGTTGCAAGTTATGCCTTCAGCATGAAAGGAAACTGAAATTTTTCCCAAGCAGTTGGAATCATGAAAAGTTTTACCAGGGTTGGAGAAATGGCTTAGTGGTTAAGCGCTTGCCTGTGAAGCCTAGGGATTCCCTAGGACCCACGTTAGCCAGATGCACAAGGTGGTGCATGCATCTGGAGTTTGTTTGCTGTGGCTGGAGGCCCTGGTGTGCCCATTCTCTCTCTCTTTCTGTCTCTCTCAAATAAATAAATAAAAATAAACAATTTTTTTTAAAAAAATGTCTTACTGAAGTCTAAAAGTAACAAGCTTTGAAGGTAATCCTAAGTATGGTAGAAAAATAGGGTGTTTAACTGGGGGTGTGGTTCAATGGTCAAGTGTTTGACCAACTTGCACAAAGCCCTGGGTTAGATCCTCAGTATCAAAAACTAAATAAAAGAAAGAGGGGCTCGAGAGGTGACTTAGCAGTTAAGGTGCTTGTCTGCAAAGCCTAAGGACCCAGGTTCAATTCCCCAGTGCCCATGTGGGCCAGATACACAGGTGGCACATGCATCTGGAGTTCATTTGCAGTAGCTAGAGGCCCTGGCATGCCCACTCTCTCTCTATCTGCCTCTTTCTATCTTTTCTCAAATAAATAAAATAAAAATAAAATATTTTTTAAAAGAAAAGGAAAGGGAGAAAAGAGACAGAAAATAATAAAAACATAGGCACTGGGGATGTAGTTCAGTTGATAAAAGCTCTTGCCTAGTGTGCACGAAGCCCTGGGTTCAGTCCCAGCACTGTGTGTGTGCGTGTCATGGCACACACACCCCAACACTGCAGAGGTAAAAGCAGGTGGATCACAAATTCAAGGTCATCCTCAGCTCTTGTAGCAAGTTTGAGGACAGTCTGGGATTGGGATACACGAGAGCCTGCCTCAACAAAAGAAAAACCATAAAAGAAAAGAAAGAGGAGGATCAAGAAGAGAAGAATACAATGTCCACCATGCTTTATACAAACCACCAGATGAGGGCTGGAGAGATGGCTTAGCGGTTAAGCGCTTGCCTGTGAAGCCTAAGGACCCCGGTTCAAGGCTCAATTCTCCAGGACCCACGTTAGCCAGATGCACAAGGGGGCGCAAGTGTCTGGAGTTCGTTTGCAGTGGCTGGAAGCCCTGGCGTGCCCATTCTCATTCTCTCTCTCTCTGCCTCCTTCTGTCTCTATCATTCTCAAATAAATAAATTAAAATGAACAAAAAAAAATTAAACAACAAACAAAACACCAGATGATAACATTTATTTGGGCTGACGTATGGAGAAGATGCAAACACGAATAGAGAAATGAAGATGTGCTACAAAGCAAGATGCAATCCAGAAACAAGGAGAAATCCAGCTGCATCTTTCAGTGGCCAGGACCCCTTCCTCCGGTGGCAGCGAAACGCCCCTTCTTGGTCGCTCCCAGGCTCAGCGCCCATGGTTTAAGCTGGGAGACTGTAAATTCCAGTTTCATTCCTCATGCTTAATTTAGCTAGACAGAGCTTTGAAATGGCAACTAAATTACCTTTTGGTGAAATCAAATCTTCCCTACTGGCCTCAAGCAGAGAGGACTCCAGAGCTCTGGGGCTGGCTAATGTGTCCCAGCAGCTGAGGGTCAGTCTCCTGGAACCAGGAGGTGCGCTCTATTAAAGGGTTACTAACATCCTTTGTCACCCACAGTTGTTCTGTAGGGGGTCACCCCTGTGCAGCATTTCCTCTCCTGCCTGCCTGCCCAGCAGGAGGTTGCTTAGGGCAGTAAAATGTTTATTACCTGTTTATTGTGTGAGTAACTGCAGTGTGGGAAGAGATATTTCCCAGTTTACCTAGAGCAATGAAAACAGGATGAAGAGTTCCCAGGGCCAAGGAAGGAACAGTACAAACCCCAGAGAAGCAGATACCACGCAGCCATGAGAGGGCAAGTACCCGGCTTTATCTGTTTATGCTGGTCATGGTAACTTCCCCCTCCTATTGCCAGACCCGTGTAATTCACCATTACTGGTTTGGAGATTGCTAGCACTCCTAAGAGAGAGAAGTCTTGGGCTGGAGGGATGGCTTAGCGGTTAAGGCGTTTGCCCGCAAAGCCAAAGGACCCAGGTTCAATTCCCCAGGACCCACGTTAGCCAGATGCTCAAGGTGGTGCAGGCACCTGGAGTTTGTTTGCTGTGGCTGGAGGCCCTGGTGTGCCCATTCTCTCTCTCTCTCTCCTTCTCCCTCCATCTCTTTTTCTGTCAAATAAATAAATAAAAATAGTTTTAAAAAAGTAAGAAGTCTCCCCCCAAAAGAGAGTTTGACTCATATCCAAGGTGTAGGTTTCATATTGTACCAAAAGATAGGTCGTGGGCCTCATTCACATATACATGTACATTTATTTCTCTTGCCTCCAAAGTAAGCTACAAAGAGCTTAATTTCCACCAATTCTGCAGTGTGAAAATTCAATAAAACATCATATAGCAGTTCATGCCACACTACAGCCGCCATCTGGAGTGAATTCAGTTATCACGGTTCAAAATAATTCATGTCTAAGACTTAAAAAATTACTATCATAAATCTTCAATTAGTTCTCAAACATGATTCTTCTCCTACCATTTTCCCCTCCCTCACTCTTTTTTTTTCCTCCTTGTTAAGATCCATCCTGTCTTGATCATTAATGGAGTGAGTGACACGGAATTTAAATCTTTTTCATAAACTTACAGAATGATTCTTCGCGCTCTGAAACTGAATATGAAGCCGGGTAAATGCCGTCAATCTTAGAAATGGGCCCCACGGTTATTTCTATTGCTGTCCATTCGCATACTCGTCCATTCATTGTTCCCTTGCTGTCATCATTACCGTTTGCTTGGCCCCAACTCTTGTGTACCTCATCTACCTATTCTCAAGACAACTTTTTGTTTGTTTGTTTGTTTGTTTGAGTTATTTTATTTTATTTGGGTGCGTGAGTGTGGGCATGTGCCACAGCCCGCGGGTGGAGCTTTCAGGCATAGGTCCTTCTGCCTTCCTGGAGGGAAGACCTCTCGTCATTCATTGTACCATTTGCCAGGCTGCCCTCCTGACTCCTCACTTCTTGCCACGGGCATGCTGAGACCGCAGATGTCTTCTGTAGCACCCAGCACAGGGGTACTAGGGATCTGACTCAATTACTCACGTTTGTGTGGTCAGTGCTTTATCCTCCGAGACATCTCTCCTGTCCCTCAGGAAAGCTTCATAGAGCATAAATCAGACCAGATGACTGACCATCACACCTAGAACAAAGTCTCACTTTCAACCTTCAAGGCCCAACATCCTCCCTCCGGCTTCTGCCATGTGGGGAGTCCTCATCTCTCATCCCTGTATCCCTCCATCTCTCCCTCTTTTTGGGCCACAAAGACTTTCCTGCAGCTCCTGAACGTAGCTTTGTTTCATCATTGTGCTCGCTGCTACCTCAGCCTGGGACCCCCCACTTGGCCTGGCCCTCCACTTTGGCGGACACCTCTCATTCTCAGAAGCTCTGCAGGCCGTCTCTGGCCCTTCGGAATGCTCAATCTGAGCGTGGCAGCCTTATCCAGCTGTCAACAGTCCTCTGGCCTCGGTTGGGTCCGTGGCACATTGAGGTGACGTGATACATTCTGCTCAGATGAAAGAAGGTGACTCTGATGCAGGTAGGCCCTGCTTCTTGGGGAATTTTGGTTTGGGCTCAGTGGCCCCGGTGAGAAGTTGGTGCCAAATAGGTAAGGACAAAACATCCCCCACCCTCGGGGATGACCCCCCTGTCTGTACCAGCCATGGTGTTGGGCACTAGAGATAAATCGGTGCACAGGACAGTTGTAGTCTCTGCTCTCCTGTCACCTCCAGACTGCCCAAGGAGACCATATCAAACCATCGTGCAGTTAAATCAATGCTCACCCAGCGTGGGGCTGAGGGGGAGGACTTGGGCACAATGGGAGCACTCTGGCCATGATTTCAGCTTCTGGAGTTTGGGGAACAATGAAGCAAAGCTGTCCTTGGGCGAGCACCCTTTGGATGGGAGCTGTGACAAGATTTTGGCACGGTGACGCTGGCGGTACTCAGTGGAAACGTGAAGTCGCCTGACCTGCTACAGCAAAGAGGGGCCAGGTGGGGCTTGCTTCACATCTTAGCCATTTGTTTTATATTCTCAGACTCGAAAAACTGTTTCAGAAAGGAAGTGCCCAGGTGAAGAAAACAACCAATGAATGTGACATCATGAGGCCCTGTCGTGTGTGATTTCTCTTCATATTGAACATTACTCAGTCACCTCACAACGCTAGTTTCAGTTCAGAGGTTGAAGTGGTCAAGGTCCTTGGAGGAATCCACACAACATACACTGAAAGTGGACAAGTGGATCCGTGTGAGCCATGGACGTGGATTTATAAATTCACTGTCCTGTCTCCATTTTGTGTGGCCCAGATTCAACTTCTCTTCCTTTGAAGCCTGAGCCTTTGGTAACCTGCTTCACCACTATCTGTGTTGGGGTTCTCTTCTGTAGTAGCAATGGACTGTGCACATGATACTGTTGGCCAGGGAAGAGAAATGCTGGGGGCAGCCAACACAATTGGCCATTTCCCCTCTTGTTTCTATCCTGGAAGCTGGCTGGTCCACGTGTGGCAGAAGCCGGAGGAATTCGATGTGAGATACTTGGGAAAATGGTCATGATGTCCACCAGTCCCACTGAAACGAAAAGAGATAGCTCTAACCATGTTCCGCATACATTTGCTGTGCTTGGTTAAAGAAATTATCTGCTTCTTAATGGATTTTAAATTTATTTATTTTATAAGGGGGTGTGTGTCAGGGCCTCTAGCCATTGCAAACGAGCTCCAGATGCATGTGCCATCTTGTGCATCTGGCTTTACATGGACACTGCGTAATCGAACCTGGGTCTTTAGGACTTGCAGGCAAGTGCCGTAACCACTGAGCAATTTCTCCAGCCTAATTATCTGCTTCTTATAACACTGTGTGCCCTATTAAGCTCTACAAACCAGAGATAGGCACATGGTAAGGATCCTGGCTTCTTCCATTTGCTGGCCTCCTCCTCATGCTCTTCATGGTCCTTCTGTTTGGCCCTTATATTCTCAATATGAAAAGTTCAAACACTCTTCCAGGGGTATCGAAGGATTAACATCTGTGATGATAGCAGGATAGGGTGATGTCTCTTGACAGTATTTACAAAAGACATCAAAAGGGGGGAATGTGGTAGAAGAAATTTAAGAAACCAGGCCCAGATGGTACTCTAAAATAAAAGTTTCTATTGTACAAGCCTTTACCAGGGAGACAACATGACCTGAGTCTCCTCCCTGTCTATGCAACTGCACCCTGCGTGTATGTTACCTCGTTAATGCAGCCATAGACACAAACACCCCTCAGCAAACAGCTTTCTGTTCTACATTTGCACTTCCCTTGTTTTACATTTTTTGTAATTAAGTAGGAACTTTGTATGGACACATCATGTGTTGGTACCATCATTTCCCTCCTCCCTGCCCCCATTCCACTGACAGCCTTCCTCAATGGGGTTGCTGGAATTTACTATGAGGTTCACTGACTTATTGCTAAAGAATTTTCTGTTTGTGCCCCCCAAAATCATGTAACCCTAGAAACTTGTAACCCACCAATAGTGCAAAGAATGCACGATGTGGATCCTTCAGGGAGGGCTTTGTGGTTTGAATGTGAAATGTGCCTAACAGGCTCACATAGTTGAACATTTGATTCCCTAGCTGATGGTGCTGTTTTGAAAAGTTATGGAATCTTTAGAAAGTATACCCTCAGTGGTGGAAGTGGGTTTCTGGGAGTGGGTCTGAAAGGCTTTATAAACAGGGCCCCACTTCCTGTTTGTTTTCTGCTTCCTGATTATGGAAACAATGTGCCTTAACACTGGTGCCACCACACTTTCTCCACAATGATGAACTGTATCCATTTTTTTTTCACTTTTTCTTAAAATAAACTCTTCCTTCCTTAAGTAGCTTCTTACCAGGTGGTCACAGCAAGGAGAAAAGTAATTGTGACATCTGGGCCACACTCCAGCCTCCTCTTAGAGAACCTCCTCATACCTCCTTCCACACCTGGTCGTTCATCCCTTCACAATCTCCAGGTGGCCTGCTCTCCCTGTGTTCACTAGTCACTGCCCTTGTCCTGATCTGACTCCCTTTCTACTGGGTCTGTCTTTACAAATACACACACCACTCATGCCCTTTCAAAAGCAATCGTGTCCTGTATCATTTACTGGGACTATGGAACTCACCTTAGGACTTAGGGTAACTGAGCTACTTCTAAAAAGAAGAGGCCAGCAGTTGGGTGGCTTCATTCCAGAGATGTTTAAAAAAAACAACAAGGTCAGACTTATTTTTAGGAACAAAGAACAATTTTCCAACCAAGTGACTGCCTTCTCCCCTGACATCAGTATCCAACTCTGTCCTGCTTCGACCCAATCACCACCAATCTCTTTTTCTCCTGGTCTTGTGAGAACCTGGGAGTTGCCTATTACTGGTCACATGATCAGAATAGTCCCTTAAGGACTTCTCTTTTCCTTCCCTCCCCCACTGCTCTATCTGTGAGGATAACTATTGCATTATTAAGAGCATCTTCCCTAACCCCATTTTACCTAGAAGTTTCCAAAAGGAAAATTTCCCCGATATCATTATTCCTATGCAAAGGTAATTTGGTGGGGGGAGAAAGATAAGTCCTGTGGTAGACAGCTTCAGATCGCTGAGATGAACTTCCAAACCAGGCACAGTTATGGAGGAAGGAATCTTTATTGAAGCTTATAGATCCAGGGGAAGTTCCATAATGGCAGAAGAAGCGGGCCTGCTTTCATAGGACCAAGAAAACAGAGAGATTGATAGAGAGAGAGAGAGAGAGAGAGAGAGAGAAAGAGAGAAGCCAGAAGCCAAAAGCCACACAGCACACTTCAGGAACTCTACCTAGGTACATTTTGCATATCTTTACATTGGAATTTCAAACCCACCACCACACCTTAAGATATGAAGTAATACCTCCTCCAGCCAGGTGGCTGCAGATCCAAACTACAAGGTAATAAAACACTGAATATGTTGGGGGCCATCTATTCAAACTACCACAAGTCCTAAGTGTGGACTAGACAGAACCAGGGCTATTTCTGAGTGGAGGAGCAGACAATAAATTGTATTTCTACAGATATTCTCCGACTACTTCCCACGTGGGGGCGTGAAAATGAGTGATCACAGAGACTTTTCCTTGTTAAGATTTTGTTTTGCTTTTTGAGATTGGTAGAGTCTCACTGTAATGCCACAGAGACTTTGTAAATTAAACTAGCAGAGAATCATCAGATTACATTGTTAATGCAGAGGCAGAAAACACCCTTTTAAAGTTCATCCTTCATGATAGGGAACATTTTACTATTATTGTGTCTTTCTTTTATGTGTATAAAATTATAGTATATGGCCTGTATTCTCTACCTTATGTAGACTCTTAAAATTAAACTGGTTTGAAATTAAAAAAAAAAAAAATCCCCACAACAGAAAAGGAGTGTGGGATGTGGAGGGTTTCCAAATCACAGTATTGGTTGATAAATGAGGCACATACCTCTGGATTTGCTTATGGTTATGCTACTAACTTGTGGTCTCACTGTCCCTTGCAGTAAACCAGAGCATCAGTGTCATATAGATGACTTTCTCCTGTGGAGGACAGAACAGAGAGAGGACACCCTTTAGTCAAGCAGCACACTCTATTTCATGGTCCTCAAGAGTGTGTTTTACCTTATCTCATCTGTAACTGATCTGGATCTGCATACCCTAGAGCCTCTCCGGGGGTACAGGGGGCATCACTTGTGGGAAAAGGGCACCCAGAAGTGGGTTGCCCTGCCCATCTGCTTCCAGTTCCTGGGGTTCATCGCCAACCTGGAACATTCCCCAAGCCTTTGTTGATGACAGAGTATCTGTCTTAGCTGAAACATGGAATTCCTTTAGTGAATTACCCACAGGGCAAGATCTGAAAGAGACAGGGACTATTTATTCTAAATGTCATGTCCTTACCAAAGTGGCCACAACCAGGATCGATCGGATCGTAGCCAGACTCCAAGCTCCCATGTTCCCTTTCTCATACAATAAAGTACACTTTATGTCAGTGCTGATGGAGCCAAGTGGATTTAAATGGGCTTGTCTTACATTACCACCCAGGAGTGAAGGAGAGTCAGGCTTTAAAGATGCAATGTTGGCAATCTTGTCAGTCTAAGAGACCCACAGTGGCTCCCAGAATCTGACTTCTGCCCATCAAGACCCCATGCATTGGTCAGAATAACGTCATATAGCAACCAGACTGATTTCTGCCTTGGCCCATGTTGCTGGCCAAAGCACCCCACCAAAAGCAGCTGATGGGAGGAAAGTTGTTTATTGTGGCTTATAGTCTCTAAGGGAGGGGAAAATGTGGTATGAGCAGAGGCTGGACCTCACCTCTGCCGTAGCAGGTGGAACGCTGCAGCATGAGAGACAGCCGAGGTCTGGCAAGAGGGAGCCTCCTATAACACTCCTAAGCCCCCAACAACGCTCCTTCTCCAGCAAGGCTCCACCTACCGAATTACCACCAGCTGGGAACCAAGCATCCAGAACCCATGGCTTTATCTTATTCAAACCACCACAGAGTCCTACAAGGGTATCTTCTTTACATCATTATAGTACCAAAACTAACACTAGAAATTTCCACCAATGTAGCATTATTTCCTAGACATTACGGGGACAGTTGAAGGAGCTGGAGTCACTTTTCTATATTGTTGTTGGTTCTTAGGAGGTGTTTATAGGGCTGGAAAAATGGCTTAGTGGTTAAGCGCTTGCCTGTGAAACCTAAGGTCCCCAGTTCGAGGCTCGATTCCCCAGGACCCACGTTAGCCAGATGCACAAGGGGGCACATGCGTCTGGAGTTCATTTGCAGTGGCTGGAGGCCCTGGCATGCCCATTCTCTCTCTTTCTCTTTGCTTCTTCCTCTGCCTGTCGCTCCCAGATAAATAAATAAAAATGAACAAAAAATTTTAAATAAAAAAGGAGATGTTTACAGCTTGACTGGCAGTATCTGTATTATCTACTGATGAGACCAGATTAACCCAAGTAATAGTAAGTACTAACACGTGGAAATTATACAACAATTTATTTTTATGAATCAAAACACTTTTAGAATACGTGATATTTTATTAGAACCTGGTAATTAAGTAAATAGCTTAAGCTGTTGCAGAAACTATCAAAATATCTCTGACAAAGTCCTTTATAAAATCTATTAAGCTATTTCAGGGCTGGAGAGATGGCTTAGCAGTTAAGGCACTTGCCTGTGAAGCCTAAGCACCCAGGTTCAATTCCCCTGTACCCACATAAGCCAGATGCACAGTGTAGCACATGCACCTGGAATTTGTTTGCAGTGGCTGGAGGCCCTGGCATGCCCATTCTCTCCCCCACCCTTCCATCCTCTTTCTCTCAAATAAATAAACTATTTAAAAATATCTCAGACAGGGCTGGAGAGATGGCTTAGTGGTTAAGCACTTGCCTGTGAAGCCTAAGGACCCCGGTTCGAGGCTCGGTTCCCCAGGTCCCACGTTAGCCAGATGCACAAGGGGGCGCACGCATCTGGAGTTCGTTTGCAGAGGCTGGAAGCCCTGGCGCGCCCATTCTCTCTCTCTCCCTCTATCTGTCTTTCTCTCTGTATCTGTCGCTCTCAAATAAATAAATTAATTAATTAAAAAAAAATATCTCAGACATAGGATTTTTACCAAAAAAGCATCCTTGTTCTTGTGGTCTAGAAAATGGCAGAGACAGATTTGAACTAAGTGGGGAGAAATGGAGCTTCCTATAGAGGAAAACATTCCAGAAAGTTTCCCCTCAGGTTTATACTTTTGGTGGGCTCCTGTTTCTTATGTCTCATGATCAAATGGGGCCTAGGAAATAATGGAGAACAAATGCTCACACACCTTTCTTCCCCTTGGCTTATGTCTCTGACAAGAACTAGTTAACGTGTAGACACACGAGCTTCTTGGCCCTGTGGTCTCTGCCCGCTAGCCCCACCCAGTCACGGCCCTTCTCAATCAAAAGTCTACTGTGGAGCTGGAGAGATTACCCAGTGGGTAAAATGCTTATCATGCAAGTGTGTGGGCCTGAGTTCAGATAGATACCCAGCACCTAGTCTAGCTAAATTGGTATACTCTAGATTCACTGAGAGACTCTGTCTCTCAAAGAAATAAGATGGATAGCAGCTGAGAAAAACACCTGTTGTCCACTGCTGACCTCCACAGGGATTTGCACACAGACACGCACACACACACGCATACATATATATACATATATGTATGCATACACACATACACACATATATATATACATGCCACACACACAGGACCACCATGTTGAGGGTGTAGCTGTGTCCACCACATGGACAGTCCCTTATTTATACATTGTTCAGGGAGGGGCGTAACAGGAGCACTGGAAGTTTGCAGGGGACACTGTCGCAATAAAAGGCCCAGTCACATCATATAAATCCCAGAAGGTCTCACAAGATGGCAGGTGAAAAGAAGAGAAGCAGCAGGTGACACTCAGTGTGGAAAAACACAAGGCAGCAAGCTAGGAACACTGTTCTCATTAGGTTGTGTTAATGGTCTAATAACATTTCACTGGGAAAATGGGCCTGAGGACCAGAACGCACCATTCCCCCAAAGAAGCGGACCCAGTGGCAGCTGCTATAATTCCAAATCCACCTGCTGGTGAGGGATTGTGGGATTACAGAGAAAATCATCTGGTTTTTGTTTTTGGTTTTGGTTCTTGTAGAATCTTGACATATTCTTATTTATACAGATAGATGCCATCCTGGCCACTGCTTCTCAAAAATAACAAACTAGAGCTGAAGAAAATTCCAGGAGCCAAGGGATAAAAGGTGATTGTTCTCAGTAGAATGATGGGCTCCTTTGAGAATTACTCTAATCCTTTACTCTAGAGAAATGTTTATGGATTTCTTCTGTCTCAGTAAAGAAAGACTGAGAAAGGGGCTGAAGAGATGGTTCAGTGGTTAAGACACTTGCCTGCAAAGCCTAACAACCCAGGTTCAGTTCCCCCGTACCTACATAAAGTCAGATGCACAAAGTGGCGTATGCACCTGGAGTTTGTTTGCAGGAGCTGGAGGCCCTGGTGTGCCCTGTCTGTCTGTGTCTCTTCTCTCTGCCTCTCCTTCTGCTTGCAAATAAAAAAACAACTTAATTTTTTTTTAAAAGACTGAGAGGAGCTTATTGGATTCTTTCACCAAATATTAGTGCAAATGTGATCAGAAGGACAAGCCGGAGACCAACAAAGGTAAAATCAAGAAGGAAAAGACAGGGCTAGAGAGATGGCTTAGCAGTTAAGGTGCTTGCTTGCAAAGCCAAAGGACCCAGGTTTGATTCCCCAGGACCCACATAAGCCAGATGCACAAGGTGGCGCATGTTTCTGGAGTTCATTTGCAGTAGCTGGAGGCCCTGGCACACCCATTCTCTATCTGCCTTTCTTCTCTGTCTCTCTTCCTCTCCCTCTTCCTCTCTCTCTCCCTTCTTCTCTCTCTCTTTCTCTCTCTCTCCTTGCAAATAAATAATTCTTTTAAAAAAAGAAGGAAAAAACAATGAAACACCACTCATTTAGATCATGAGATTCATAAGCTCATGACACTTTATTAACTTAAGATGTGGTAAGAATAGAACTATAAACATTTTTTCAAAAATGGCTTAAGCCAATTTCATGGATGATAGCTCTATAGTGTAATGTTGGAGAAAACTCAGTGGTTTGGTGTGGGGCCTCTCACTGTTTGAGATGGACGTTGATATAGAGCACTGTGCTTTCCTAACATGTCCCTTGGTGCCACCAAAGGGGTTTAAGTGTCGACTCAGAATGGACTGAAAAGTTATTGTGGTAGTTTTATTTTATCTGTTTCCTGGAGATGTAAAGGATATAAGTTGATTTACTGAAGTGATCAAATTGGTGTGATAATGAAATGAGTAGTAATCATGGTCCCAAGATACCCCGTGAGGTTGGTAAGAACACATGCCCTGATCCCCAGGTTTTCATGCGTGGACACTGTGACATGAAGAGCTACCAGCTCATGAGGATGTTCTGTCACTCTCTGTAGCCATGGTTACAGAGCCAGCATGCACAGTCAGAACACTAGCCAAACTTGGCCCTTTTCTCATTTCTACTCTTTGTTCACTGAGTGTCTAACATCTAGAACCTTCACATCATCAAATCTTTACCTCTTTGTTGAATAGAGTGAGAGTTTATATATATATATATAATCAAGCTAGAGGAAATGGTGACATTGGAGTTGTCTGGACGAAATGGAAAGGTTCTGAGTCGGTACCCACTATGCTGTACTCCTGAGGAAACTGTACAGTATGGCTGTAGGAATGCTGCTAGGAATGACATGCCTAATCTTTTAATGGTTTATGGCTGAATACCTAAGGTGCCACACATTGTTAAATGTTCCCATCACTGACGCTATCCTAATATGTAGAGCTTAAAAAAGTCATACGTGGCCAAGCATGGCAGTGCACCCTTGTGACCCCAGCACCCAGGAGGATCTCAGTGAGTTCAAGGCCAGCCTGGACAGGAGAGAGAGCTCAGCAGTGGGGTATGCTTCCTGCTCAATTATGAGGGTCTGAGGGGACTGAGACTGCCCAAGTTCAAACTTCCACATCTCACATGAAAATAGCTGGGTGCCACCACACATGCCTCTAACGCCAGTCCCACAAAGAGCAGAGATCCAAGAATTGAAGGACCCCTGCAAGCTCTGGAAACAGTAAAAAAAGACTCTGGCTCAAAAACAAGAGCAGGTGGAAGAATGACTGAGTGAGACAGCTGACATTTATTCCAGCCAGTGCAGACAAGCCTATGAAGTGGCCAAGGGCACACACACACACACACACACACACACGCAGATTAAAAGATCACACACAAGGCTGGAGGGATGGCTTACTGGTAAGGCTTTTGCCTGCAAAGCTAAAGGACCAAGGTTCGATTCCCCAGGACCCACATTAGCCAGCTGCACAAGGGGGCGCACGCATCTAGAGTTTATTTGCAGTGGCTGGAGTCCCTAGTGCACCCATTCTCTCTCTCTTTCTCTCTGTCTCTCTCTCTCTCTCCCTCTTTCTCTGTCAAATAAATAAATAAAAATTTAAAAAAGATCGCACACAAAGGATATTGGCTGCCAAGTGCCTTACAAGACAACTGTGGGAAGTCATTTGGGGGAGAATTGAACTAAATAGAAATATATAACAGCTTGTCCAGTGCTCTGCACATAGGTGTCCAGTACATACTTCCTTCTTCGTGGACTGAAAATATACTAGGCTTCTGTGTTAGTCGGCTTTATGCTACTGTAACAAACAACTGAGGTAAATCTGAGTTATAATTTTTATCTGACTTCATTGGAATACACAGGGCACATGAGAGGGATAGGGAACAAGGAAAATAAGCAATAATCCCCTTAGTTAAATGACCACCCAAAGAGCAGCCTTCAGAGGATGTGCCTACGAAAAAGTGGGCATCTCTGTCCTCCTGGCTATGAGGAATTAACCAGTGTTGGGGCACCCGTGACAGAGTGTGGCCATGCTGATAACCAGACGCAGCCTTGCTGTGCGCTGCCCAGAGAAGGCACAGGAAGGGAAACATGAGTGTAACAGGAAAGAGCTAACCTGGGATGGAACATGTCCTGTAGTCCCCCGCTGCTCCGGAAGGCATAGAAACAATTTTTACCTATTTCATATAGCTCCACCTCACAAAAGACAACACAGGCCAGCTGGTTGTGTGCATAGCTCTCTCCGATCACCTAGAAACAGTGCCCTTGTGCCCCATCTTTCCAGGGAGATGTTCAGTGACAGCAGCGGCCGTATCTTCCCCCAAAACGCAAGTGCCACTGCGTATGTGGGCCCATTGTGTCTCCAGGACAACCTTCTAGGCCACCAGGGTGATAAGTGTTAGTTCCACAATGCACCCCTGGGAAAGTGACACTTAGGAACATGAGGTATTGTCCTTGGTCTCAGAATGCAAACTAAGGGTCTGCCAGTGATTCTAGAACACGTGGTGGCCTGCTCTGTGACCTTGCCAGGCGTGTGCATAGGAGTATATGGGACCCTTCCAGCTGGGCATAAGTGAGGAGGGTGTGTGTGGGGCTGCTAATAAGGGAAGCTGGAAAAAGGATATTTGAAAATAAATTGTTCCTGATCCAGATGAAATAGGCCTGTTTGTCAGTAGGGCTCCTTGTCAGCTGACTACAGACACAGATATGCAATGTCCTTTTGGTGTGGCCATTTCTGCCTCCTGTTATTAAAGAAACAATGTATTGATTACTACGACTTCAGCTCACTCAGTTTAAAGGAAGCTGTTTATTTTTAGAAAGTGCCAAATCTTGGAAATGACTGCCCTCACGTTGGCAAGGTTTGGCAACACACCTTTTTGGAAACTCAGAGCCCAGCCTCTCTATCCCTTCACCCTTGTGCACCTTGTAGGCTTGGGAAAGGAACACGTCGGTTGGGTTTCGTTTTAGCAGTAGAAGCTTCCACTTGGCTATTTTTAGCATGTCAGGTGCACTGTGTGTGCCCTGGACTTGGTATATTCGAGTGTTTAATTCAGTGGCCTCCCTCATTTGAAAGGGAGACGGTTCCAACCCCCTGCCCACCAAAGCCCCACTTTTACAGCTGCTCGTAAATTTCCGAACATGCAGAGATATCTTTAGCCCATGACTCCAGATATTTCCTGTTGAGCTACAAGATGCAAGGCTGCAGCATACTGAGGCTAAATATACCCTCTTGGTCCAGCACTCCGCCAAATAAACAGGCGCAGCAGCAAGAGGATTTTTTTTTTTAATCTAACACTGAACCGGTTCATTTATTTTTTTTTCCCCCAGTTAGATTCATTAGGCTATTTGGTTAATTTTGGCAATGGAAGTCATTTCTACCTTCCCTAAAACATATAACACTTAGGCTTCATTTTTCTCAAGACAGAACAGAAACCCCAGAACAGGGATGAGCATATTTGAACGTCATGTGCCCTGTACTCCGGTAGACAGATGGCCCCTCCGTAGCCAACTTTGAGCAGCCACCTCTTCTGCTTTGCCCGGGGCCAGTCATGTAGGGGCTGAGGGAGATGCCAAAATCTCCTTAAAGGGATGGTTCCTTTGGGGACTTGAAAAAAGAGGAGACTGAATGTGTGAGCTCTTAGTAGGCTTAATCTTGTAGTGGGGGAATCTCTCTCTGAGCTTAAGTTCTTGTCCACAAGGATGTGTGAGCTTTTAACTAGACCCTATCAAGTTAGATTATCACTACTGAAAAAGTCCTTGGAGTCTCAGAGAATGTTCCATTTCCCCTGGATCTCCCAACAAGAAACATACACCAACTGCCACTGGTCAGTTTCCCCTAAGATCAGCCAGTCCCGTGCCAGGAAGACACTACTCCAAGCAACAGGGTCTCTTGCTGGGTGTAGAGCTCACTGATTGTCCTAGATCAAATAGCCAGTGAGTCCCAGGGGCCCTGTCTCCACCTCCCCAGTGCTGGAATTGCAGGAGCACACCATCATGCCAAACATTTAAGTAGGTACTGGTGATCCAAACCCCATACTTGCGGAGCAAGCATTCTACCCACAGAACCAGCTGGCTCTGGAGAAAGTCTGGCTTTTGCCCTTGGACAACCTTGGAGAAACACTCACACATCCTCATCTATGCCTTGGTCACATAGGCCTCTGTCACCGTGAGCTCCATGTTGCTGGGATGAACTTCCAGACCAGGCACAGTTATGGAGGAAGGGATATTTATTGACGCTTACAGACCCAGGGGAAGTTTCATAATGGCAAAAGAAGTTGATTCCCCTTGCACAGATTCATGCACAGAGGAAAAAAAAAAACAAAGCCTTCAGCACCACAAGCAAGCATGCACCAAAACCCAACATGGATCCCAGCTGAGTTCACGCTACATATCTTTAGGCTGGAAACAGATCCATCCCCAGTAACAAACACCTTTGGGATGGACCCCAGGATCTGACCCCAGTGACACCTCTTTTAGCCAGGTGGCTGGAAATACAATTTACAATTTGAACCAAACATGTGAGTCTACTAGAGGACATAAATTCAAAGTACCATAGCCTCCAATTTCCTGGCCTCCCTTGACCAGATTAATCCCACCCCTAAAATGGTTGTTAGAACTCATGGCATCTACAGATAACGTCCCATTCCCACCAGTGCCCTGCCCGCCCCTTACCTAAGGTTCACTCTGAAAACCTTGTATGACACACTCTTTCTTGAGAAGACCTGCCTGAAAAAACTAAGTTTGAAGATTCTCCTTTGAAGAAATCAGTTCCCTATCACTCTTCCTGCACATGTCATTTTGCAACTTATGACTGAATCCTTCTGCACCTCTGCATTTGGGTGATGGGAAACACCTTTACTTACAGAAAGGCATTAAGCATCTGATTCTGGTGGAGTAGGAGTGTGATCCCAGCTACTTGGGAAGCAGAAATGGGAAGATCAAGAGAGTTCAAGGCCTGCCCGTGCTATAGAGTAAGTTCAAGGCCAGCCTGGGCAACTTAGCAAGAGCCTATCTCAAAATTAAATGATAGTGTAGTGAGGCCAGAGTTTAGTAGTAGAGGGCTTGCCTAGCAGGCACAAGGCCCCTGGGTTCCATTTCCAGCACCATGAAAAAAAAAAAAATGTAGTAGGCACTGGCCTGCAAAGCCAAAGGACCCAGGTTCAGTTCCTCAGGACCCATGTAATCCAAATGCACAAGGGGGTGCTTGCATCTGGAGTTCGTTTGCAATGGCTAGAAGCCCTGATGCGCCTATTCTCTCTCTAAATAAATAAATAATATTTAAAAAAATTAAGTGTAGTAAGCAGGAGCAACAGCCAAGGTAGAACCAGACAAATGAGGCTGGGTGTGGTGGCGCACACCTTTAATCTCAGCCCTTGAGAGGCAGAGGTAGGAGGATCACCATGAGTTCGAGACCAGCCTGAGAATACATAGTGAATTCCAGGTCATCCCTGGCCTGAGTGAGACCCTACCTCGGAGGAAAAAGAAAATAACAAAACAGGGGCTGGAGAGATGGCTTAGTGGTTAAGCGCTTGCCTGTGAAGCCTAAGGACCCTGGTTCGAGGCTCAATTCCCCAGGACCCACGTTAGCCAGATGCACAAGGGGGCGCACGCGTCTGGAGTTCCTTTGCAGTGGCTGGAAGCCCTGGCGCGCCCATTCTCTCTCTGCCTCTTTCTCTGTCACTTTCAAATAAATAAATAAAATCTTAAAAAAATAACAAAACAAATGAATAATAAATAATGATAGCTCTTCTTTATTAATGCCTGCCAAGGATCTGGGATACTCTCCGCATGCTATAGAGAATCATTCAGGAAGCCTCACAAAAGTCCTGTGAGGTTGTATCCTGTCTGTCCCCACACGTTCAGCGAAAACATGCAGTATTTATTGTATGGCTACTGCAGACCTTGTTAGAGATGGGAATATGGGGCTGGAGATATGGCTTAGTGGTTAAGGCATTTGCCTGCAAAGCCTAAGGACCTAGGTTTAATTCTCCAGGTTCCACATAAGCCAGATGCACAAGGTGGCACATGCGTCTGGAGTTCATTTGCAGTGGCTAGGGCCCTGGTGTGTCCATTCTCTCCCCCCTCCTCTGTCTCAAATAAAAATGAAAAGATTGTTTAAAAAAGAAATGGATGGCTTAGCCGTTAAGGCATTTATTTGTCTGCAAAGCCAAAGGATCCCAGTTGGATTTTCTAGGACCCACCTAAGCCAGATGCACAAGGGGCACATGCATCTGGAGTTTGTTTGCAGTGGCTAGAGGCCCTGGTATGCCCATTCTCTCTCCCTCAAATGAATGAATAAAATATTTTTTTAAAAAAGCAGAAATGGTAATGCAGCAGTGAGTTATACAGTCAAAGTTCCTGCACTCACAGAACAGACCGCATCGATGGTAATAGCAAGAAAGGTCCTCCAGCAACCTAGGTGTTCGGTCCCTGGATCATGGAAGTGTGGAGAATTGGTGACTCCTGTAAAAGATAGGGCATAGTCATTAGTCGCATGCTCTTGAAGGGGCAGTGGGTCCTTGGTTCCTTCCTTCTCTTCTTCCTCCTCTTCCTCTTCTCTCTCCCATCTCAGCCATGCGGTGAGCAGCTGTGCAGGGTCACATCTCGCTGCCCGGATGTGTGGTCTCACCACAGTCCAAAAGCGGTGAGGCCGGACAACCAGGAACCTAAACCATCACGACTATGAGCCAACAACCTGAGCACGTAGCTCAGTTAATAGAGTACTTGCCTAGCACACACAATGCCCTGGGTTCAAACCCCAGCCCTGGGCGTGGTGCCACATGCCTGTAATCCCAGCATTCAGAAAGTGGAGGCAAGAGGACCCGAAGTTCAAGGTCATCATCTGTATGACAAGATCAAGGCCAGCCTGGGATACATGATTCCTTCTTTCAAAAAGAAAACAACACAAGAGCCTGTGACCTAATATAACCCTTCTTCTCTATATAAATTGAGTACCTCCGACCTAAGTCAGAGGACGGAAAGTTACCACAAGCATTAAACAAGCAAGTGCACACATCATTTCCTGAAGCCAGAGACTCAATGTACTCATCGGGCTTGACTGGAGACCCTTAGTGTGGCATGCAGACCCTTAGAAGTGCCCACAGGGCAGTGTGGGCACTCACCCCTCCCAGGTTCCCCAGCCCAGTTTCCTCCTAAGCCATGCTTTTCTGCCTACAGCCTGGCTACACCTGACTTCCTGTCCACAGGGCTGTTTCCTATCCCATTACTCTGGTCTCACTGTCTCTTCTGCCACTAGTAGTTAATTCACCCAATCTTCTTTCCCAGAAAACTCCTTGGTCCTCCTTGAACCCACCGGACTGGGACAATCACACTCCCTGTGAGCTTCCAGAGCCCCTGGTGATAACTCCCACCTCTAGGTTTGCCTGTCTCTTCCCGGGGAGCTGTTGAGGGGACCATTTGCTCCTCAGCCTGGGTGATTCCTGAGACCTATCATGTAGCATACTGTGGTGTCTGGGCAATGATCTGCCATCCATGAGTTCACACTGGATGAACGTGCACTTGTGCGTGAGACTGTGACTTCTCATCCCTGGTGGCAAAGGCTGGCAATCAGCAGATCCTTTCCTAATAGTGAAGGGGTAGGCTGGGAGGGGGCCCCATGGGATCAAGCAGTACAGGCTGTTACCACTGAGTAGGAAAGTAACTCACGCAGGTCCTCTGAGCGTGTGCAGTGGTGGAGAATGGAGCAATCCGTTCCATTGCGTGCTCTATTGAAAAGCTTTCCGTTTGGTTAAGCAAACTTGGCTGCAGACTTGAAAAATTTTGTCTTCAAGAGCAACAGAATAATTTAATGCTCTCTTCTATGTAACAGCTAGTCTAGTACCTCAAGAGAGCTAGGACCTGTGTTACTCATTCTTCCTTCCCAAATATATCCAGTTCCTTCTAATTTCTTGCTGTCATGTCATGCAGCTCTGGACACTTCTCTGGCCTCCTGACACCTTAAACACAGTGTCGAAGAGACCCTCCTTGGGTATGCAGCTTAAGTTCAAATTCATGGCACCGTATCCATTCTTACTGCTCTGGTGGGCAATGAATGTTCTGCATAGAACGTTCTGCATAGAAGCAACCCGTGGCACATCACTCTTAATAACAGCACTAACCGCTTGAGCTGGGCATGATGGCACACACCTTTAATCCCAGCACTCAAGAGGATAAGTCAGTAGGATGGCTCCCACAGGTTTTCTCTGTTCATTCTGCATAGTTCATTATGTTGATATTCAAGGTGGTAAGTCCCCCAGTCCTGTGTGTGTGTGTGTGTGTGTGTGTGTGTGTGTGTGTGTGTATTGCATGTGTTGATCTGTTTCCAGATGTATGTTGAGTGTATGTGTGTGTATATAGGT
Organism: Jaculus jaculus; assembly: GCF_020740685.1. NCBI lineage: Eukaryota > Metazoa > Chordata > Mammalia > Rodentia > Dipodidae > Jaculus > Jaculus jaculus. Next base: position 87,960,492 of record NC_059113.1, on the reverse strand, counting down.
GTGTATGCACATGTATATGTGCATGTGGAGACCAAAGGTCAATGTCATGGGTTTTCCTCAGTCACTCTCTACCTCATTCTTTTTTTTAAAAATTATTTATTTATTTATTTATTTATTTGAGAGCGACAGACACAGAAAGACAGATAGAGGGAGAGAGAGAGAATGGGCACACCAGGGCTTCCAGCCTCTGCAAACGAACTCCAGACGCATGTGCCCCCTTGTGCATCTGGCTAACGTGGGACCTGGGGAACCGAGCCTCGAACCGGGGTCCTTAGGCTTCACAGGCGAGCGTTTAACCGCTAAGCCATCTCTCCAGCCCTCTACCTCATTCTTTGAGATAGAGTCCCTCATGAAACCTCGAGCTCACCAGCAAGCCATGGGGCTCTTCCTGTCATCACCTTCCCCATGCTGGGGTTACAGGTGTGACCACCATGCCTGGCATGTTTATGTGGGTGCCAGGAATGCAAACACAGGTCCTCATGCTTGCTCAGCAAGCACTTGACCCCCAGAGCCATCTCCCCAGCCCGCCAGTCTTCTCGATGTGGTCTCCACAGGAGAATAACTGGGCCTTTCTGCTGCTGCAGGCTTTCTCTCTTTATCATAGCAGTTGTGCCCCACACCTCCATCCGGACACACGTCTTGCTTCCCTACATGTCAATTTGAACATTGAAGCTTAGAGAGGAATCATATGGGTGAGAAGGTTCTCTCTGGGTGACTGTGATGTGTTGGACATCTGTCTCCAAATACATTATGTTCAGTTTAGAACCAGCCTTCAACCAATCACTGTGACTTTTCACAGATGGATGGACGGACCAACATCTAACAGAATCTCCTGTCGGTTCTCATCAAGAGGAGTTCATGTACCAGGCTTCCCAGAGGCCTCTTCCAGCTCAGTCATCCTTTGGATGTATGATTGATATTTTGGAAACAGATATCACTTGGCATATTTGTCAATGTCACGACAATCTCCACTAAACTTTAGTTTGGTCCAGAAAAAAGCTTTAGGAAAATATGATTTATATAGAGGAACTGGGAGGAGAGAAGCTAGTGGCAAGATAACATAGGTTGGAAGGGGAAGGTCTACTCTAAGCAAGTTGTTGAAGGAAAATATGGTGGGGAGAAAGAGCAAGAGGTGATCAGAGCATGTAGCAACATACAGAGCAACATCCTTCAACTGGGCATCGCAGGAGTGGATGAAGAAAAAGACCTGACCATTCTGGCAAAGAACTTGGCTCTGAAAGACCTCCACATAGTTCAGGTCTTGAATGGAGATCTCAGACACAGGTCATGGGTCTGGTGTCGGCCACACAGCCTGGTCTTTCTGTCCGTCTCTGCACACACAGCTAGGAAGCAATCAGCTACAGTGTTATGCAAATTTTTAACCAGAAAAGTTTAGAAGATATGCAGAAAAATAAATAAATAAATAAGGGCTGGAGAGATTGCTTGGTGGTTAAGGCGCTTGCTTGCAGAGCCTAACAACCCAGGTTTGATTCTCAGTACCCAGGTAAAACGGTGTGTGCATCTGGAGTCCATTTGCACGGGTAGAGGTCCTAACATGCCCATTCTCTCAGTCTTTCTGTGTCTTTCTCTCCCTCTCTCTTGCTCTCCTTGCAAATAGGTTACAATGTTTTTTCTAAGAAGTTATGCAAATTCTATAAACCGGGCGTGGTGGTGCACGCCTTCAATTCCAGCACTCATTTGGGAGGCAGAGGTAGGAGGATCTCTGTGAGTTCCAGGCCACCCTGAGACTGCATAGTGACCCTGAGACTGCACAGTGACCCTAAGACTGCATAGTGACCCTGAGACTGTATAGTGACCTGAGACTACATAGTGACCTGAGACTACATATTGACCATGAGACTGCATAGTGACCCTGAGACTGCATAGTGACCCTGAGACTGCATAGTGACCCTACCTCGAAAAACCACAAAAATCAGCCTTGTAGAGTCTACAGTGACCCCTCAGATCTCTGCTTCTACTCAGCAGTGTATACACATGCCCCATCTGTTTGTGGGAGACATGTCTCTTCCATAGATGCTCAAACTTGTGATCTAGACAGCACACTTACAAAAGCAGATGAAGGCTGTCCTGTCCTGAGCTGACCTGTAGGAAAGATCTGAAGAAATGTCGGAAGGTTACAAGGAAGCAGCTAATCAAGGGTCTTTTGGCTGTCATTCATTCATTCAATCATCCATTCATTCACTCACTCACTGAATCTCAGTGCGTGTCAGGCACTGAAAAAAACCAGTGTAAAGTCAAGGGCTGGCAAGGGACTCGCAGCCCGACGGAGCATGTGCACCCGTACCCCAGGCACACATGGCGACCCAGGCAACAAGAAGGCCTGTGGGCCTATAGCAAAGGAACGGAGACAGCCAGCGACGCTGAGGGCAAGGAAGGCTTCCTGGGGACGGGTATGCTGCTAGAATTCAGAGTTAAAGGATCAGGAAAAGGAGTTAGTTAGAGAAAGAATGAAAGAAGGCAGATTGGAGGCAGAGGAGACAGAGAGGAGTAAACAAGACCCTTTTAGCAAGTAAGAGCAGCGTGAGGGGCTGGGGAGATGGCTTAGCGGTTAAGCGCTTGCCTGTGAAGCCTAAGGACCCCAGTTCGAGGCTCGGTTCCCCAGGTCCTACGTTAGCCAGATGCACAAGGGGGCGCACACGTCTGGAGTTCATTTGCAGTGGCTGGAAGCCCTGGCGCACCCATTCTCTTTCTTTCTCTCTCTCCCTCTTTCTCTCTCTGTCTGTTGCTCTCAAATAAATAAATAAAAATTAAAAAAAAAAAAAGAGCAGCATGAGAGCAGACCTCATGCCATGGTGGTAGTCAAGCGGCCGGGTCTAGACAGTGTATGCCCAGCTAGAAAATGCATGTTTGGGGGCTGGAGTGATACTTTAGTGGCAAGGCACTTGTCTTTGAAGCCTGTGGTCCCAGGTTCGATTCCACAGTACCCATGTAAGCCAGATGCACAAGGTGGTACATGCATCTGGAGTTCATTTGCTATAGCTACAGGCCCTGGCATACCCGTTCTCTCTCTTTCTCACTCTCACTTTTTCTCTTCCTCCCTCCCTCTCAGATTCTTTCTCTTTCCCTCTCTCTCTCACAAATAAATAAATAAAATATTGTTAAAATTGTTGTAAGTGGGCTGGAAAGATGGCTTAGTGGTTAAGCCGGGCGTGGTGGCACACGCCTTTAATTCCAGCACTCAGGAGGCAGAGGTAAGAGGATTGCTGTGAGTTCGAGGCCACCCTGAGACCCCGTAGTGAATTCCAGGTCAGCCTGGGCTAGAGTGAGACCCTACCTCAAAAAAAAAAAAAAAAAAGAAGACTGCCTAGTGGTTAAGGCACCTGCCTGCAAAGCCAACGAACGTCAGTTCAATTCCCCAGGAACCATGTAAGCCAGATGCACAAGGAGGTGCATGCACCTGGAGTTCATTTCTCTGGCATGCCCATTCTCTCTCTCTTCCTCTGCCTCATTCTCTCTCTCAAATAAATAAAAATATAAGATTATGGCTGGAGAGATGGCTTAATGGCTAAGGTGCTTGCCTGTGAAGCCAAAAGACTAAGGTTCAATTCCCCAGGACCCACGTAAGCCAGATGCACAAGGGGCACATTCATTTGGAATTCATTTGCAGTGGCTGGAGGCCCTGGTGTGCCCATTATCTCTCTGTCTCTGTCTCTCTCTCTATCGCTATCGCTGCTTACAAATAAATAAATTAAAAATAGTAATAAAATAAAATATTGAAAATATTTTTTTTAATTTTAAAGTAAATAATCTCTTGTCAATACACATCTTATTTTTCAAAATATCAATTGGGAGAGAAGTTTTACTACTATAGTTGTCTTGTTCCATGGGCTTGGCATATGCTAGGCAGGCACCCTCACTCCTGAGCTATACGCCCAGTCCTGGAATGTTGCTTTTGCTGCAACTGCAAATTAGGATGAGAAGGTTCAATACGGCTGCTACATGCTTGGGTATTCTTATACTCAGTATATAAGCAGGACATTGTTGTTGGTTTTTCTTTTTCCCATCTACTATGGGCAGCTTTTCTAATAATTTCAATGAACAGATAAATTTTTTGCTCTGTGTGTGTGTAGTTTGTGGTGTGTGTGTCGGAGGGAGGGTGGGTGTGAGGATGCATACACCCTGTTCACACCCACGCAGAGACCAGAGGAGAATGGCAGGTGTCTTCCTCCCTTCCGCTTTATTTCCTTGAGACAATCTCTCAGTAAGCCTGGAGCTTGCTGATTTTCAGGTACACTGGCTGACCAGTGAGCCACGGTGATCCTCCTGTCTCTGCCCCCTTCAGGACTGGGGTTCCAGGCATTCACAGCCACACCTGGCTTTTTACAGGGGTGCTAGGGGTCATGCTGGGAAAGTGATGCACGCTCGAAGAGGGACTATTTGGTTTGTGGAGGGGACCAGTAAGGGAGGGCAGGAAACAGTGAAGTGGCAAGTATAAGCAAAGCACAATGAGATATAAGTCTGAAAATGTCATAATGAAACCCATTATTTTATACACTGATAATATGAATTAAAAAAATTATATGATGGGCTGAAGAGATGGCTGAGCAGTTAAGGTATTTGCCTGCAAAACCAAAGGACCCACGTTTGATTCCCCAGGACTGACATAAGTCAGATGCACAAGGTGGCGCATGCGTCTGGAGTTTGTTGACAGTGGCTGGAGGCCCTGGTGTGCCCATTCTCTCTCTCTCTCTTTCTCTCTCTCGCTCTCTTTGTCTCTCTCTGCTTCTTTCTCTCTCATAAATAATTTTTTAAAAAACTTATATGACATAAAAATTCACATTATTTGATGCAAAACTACTTGTAGGATTTATCTAAAGGAAACAGAGATATGCACAAAAGTTTACTATGCACAAGGGTTGTTTTTAGCATTAAAATAACTGGTGAGAGGCTGGGTGTGGGGACACACCCCTGTAATCCCAGCACTGGGAGGCAGAGGTTAGGAGGATCACTGTGAGTTCAAGGCCAGCCTGGGAGGACAGAGTGGATTCCAGGTCAGCCTGGGCTGGGGTGAGACCCTACTTCGAAATTTAAAAAAAAAGGTGAGAGACTGAAAATGATTTAAATGTCTAGTAACAGACTATTGGTTAAATAAGTGATAATATCCCCATCCAATGGACTAATACAGCATAGTTTTTATTTCATTTTATTCAACAGTTTGGTAGAAAAGTTAGCAAATCTTTACCATTTTGCACTCATAATTGTGGGGTATGTGTGGCGTGGTGTGTGTGATATGGTGGGTGTGTATAGTGCATGCACATGTACGTGCTGATGCGTGCATCTCCTGCACACATGTACAGAGGGCAAAGAGGATGTCAGGTTTCACAGGACATGTGTCATTTACAGTTTGGGGGTTTTGTTGTTGTTTGGTTTGGTGTGGTTCTTTGTTTTGTCTTGTTTTGTTTGAGGTAGGGTCTCACTCGGGCCCAGGCTGACCTGGAATTCACTCTGTATTCTCAGGGTGGCCTCGAACTCACAGTGATCCTCCTACCTCTGCCTCCCAAATGAGTGCTGGGATTAAAGGCGTGCGCCACCACACCCAGCTTGCTTTGGTTCTTTTTAAGACAAGGTCTCATGTTGCCCTGGCTGACCTTGAACTTCTGATCATCTTGCCAATACCTCCCAAATGCTGGAACAACAGGGCACGCACCAGTAGACCTGGCTGTCATCATCAGGCATGGCCTGTACCAGTTGTATTTGTAACTTGATAACATATCAGCTGTGTGCTCACAGAGTAGCTGATATTGATGCTGAACTCTGCCGCGAGTGGAGAGTGTTTTCGTTAACTCCCCTGCCCTTGCCCCAGTCCCTAGGCAGAGTTAGCCATTCTGGCATCTAAGTTTTGTTCCTGACATAGCCACTCACATCCCCTCGCCTCCTCCCAGGTGTAGAAGTGCCTTAAGAGACAGCCAGTGATTCTTGGCGGCGATGGTGCCCTCCAATGTGACGGGCATGTGCTGGCACGTTCTCAGTAGAAATGCACGTGAAGGAGAGGCAGACCAGCAGCTGCATGGAAATGAACAGCCAGGATCTGATGAGCTCATATCTCTTTGCCTTGCTGTAGCCTTGCAAACTCGTGACTTCTGGCCTCAGCTTCAGGGAAGTATGCGGGAAAGGAATATAAAAGGTCTTACAATTGCCCAATTCTTCCTGGTCATTTTGTAAGGTTCTGTTTTATGTTTCTGATAAGTTTTAGGCTCTGTTGGAAAGGCCTGGGAATGATGAATGTCCTACTAGATTCTGTATCTCATCTTTAGCTTTCAGTCTCAGTACTTCTCCCTTCATGCATTTGCCACGGTCCTTTGAAAATTTAGTAATGCCCTTACTAGCAATGCTTCTAGCAAAAATAAAATAACACAAATAATTAGATGAAATTAAAAAAAAAAAAACAAGGAAGGCTGCTTAACACAGACATAGTTTCTCTGTGGAAAGATAGAAAAGTCCTGGAAATGGGGGCAGTTACACACCACTGGAAATGTACTCAGTGCTACTGAATCTCACACTCAAGAAGGATGAAAATGAGAAAGGTTTTATTACCTATTTTATCACAGTAAAAAAGAAAGAAGGGAGGGAAGAGGAAGGAACTGAGTCATGTGGTACGTACTCTTTCTGAACATCTGGTTTTTACTAGCTGAACCTCTCCTGAACTAGATTCAAGACTGCGGTGCATCTTCCAGAATATGTATATATATATATATATACATAATCATCCCAGCTAACAAAACCTGGCCATCCCATTTTCTTTCCCTCCTTGAGCCCTTGTGTGAGTCACCATCAGGAAATGAAATGGCTGGTGACACAAGCAATGTCTACACAATGTGTAGAACTGTGAAGGAGCACTTTTCCCCTTAAAATTTTTGCCTCCCTATAGCTGTTGGGTCTTGTAGAATCACTTAGGTGTTCATCCTGTGTTTATTTGTGTGAGTGTACAATTTTTTCCTCCTTCTCATCTACACGCATGCTCTCTTTGGGGGGGGAATGTGTGCCGTGCAGTGTAGTAAGGTGTGGCTTTGTTCTGTTTAGTTTCATTTAGACTCCTGCGAAAGGATAGGTGAAGTTATAGTTCAGTGGTGGAGCACTTGCCTAGCAAGCAGAAGACTGGGGTCAATGTCTAGCCTGCCCCCCCCAAAAAAAAGAGTAGGTGGGGCTGGGATGGAGTTGGGCGGGCAGAGTGCTTACCTAGCATGCATGAAGCCCTGGGTTCAAGTTTCAGCATTGCACAAGCCGAGCACGATGGTGCATGCCTGTAATCCCAGCACTTGGGGGAAAAGAGACAAGAGAATCAGGGGTTCAAAGTCATCCTTGGCTGCATAGTTTGAAGCCAGCCCAGACTACATAAAACCGTCTCAAGAAAAACCCAAGTTACAGAAGGTGTTTATACCAAGTCTCTCTCTGAATGAAGCCATGAGAGCGAAAGCCTGGCTTCTAACCTCCTCAGGACCCATGGCCACTTTTCTCTCCCACTCTCCTGAGAAGGAAGTGGGGAGTGATCTCTCTTTGCAGAGATGGCCTTGAGCAAAAGAGAGCCAGGTTAAGTGCAGGTGACCAATACTACTCCAGGCCTCGTGTCTGCCTGGGAACTGAGACCCAGGCTGGAGCCCAAGGGACCAAAGTGCCTAAGTGACCATGTCATCCTGACCCCTAGCATGTACTTTTCACCACTCACGTCAGGATGCATCTGACATTTGATTGCACACCATGGTTTGTCAGGCAGCGTTTAGCTTTCTTTCTAGTGGTGTGTAATAATGCCTTAAATTTTGTGAGTCTTACAGTTGATGAAATATGATATATTGGGAGCTAGAGAGATGTCTCAGTAGTTAAGATGCTTACCTAAATGATCAAGATTTGGTTTCCCAATACCTACATAAAGCCAGATGCACAAAGTGGCGCATGCATCTGGAGTTCGTCTGCAGTGGCTGGGACCCCTGGTGCACCTCCTATTTTCTCTGTCTCTTTCTCTCTCTCATATATATATGTATGTATGTATGTATCTCTATCTGTCTGATTGCAAATAAATAAATCAAATATTTTTAAAAGAAATATGATACATTGGGAAGACACGAAAGACAGCCATTTATACCATTTTGTAGGAATGTTGAAATACCTACCTGTGAGGAAAGTTCAAATGTGAATCTCTAAGCCACAGGCCAGGAAAAAGACTCAGTTATTCCAAAATCAAGCAAGAAATGATAAGCTTCAGATTTCTGCTCCTGGGCCCAGACCACAATAGTAATGAATGCAAGACGGGCCCTCCTTTTATATGGGGGCTCCTTGGAGGTCTCCGCTTTCAATGGGTACCTTTCTTTATCAAAAGAGCTATAGTGTAACCGCACATTCAGACACAAGAAATAAAGAATAGATCTTTTGTGGATTCGATGTCAAAGATGTCACGTAACTTTGGAGGCTTACTGAGGGCCGAATCGTGACCTGGGTCAGGTTGATTTCAATATCTCTTCCCCCTTGCTCCGTACGCAAGGTCCTATCCCGAGGTTCCCTGCTTCTCTCCGCCACTCCTGGGAACCCGAGCACTCTTTGAGGTCAGGGCACGGAAGGTTGTGTATATATGTAAGAATGCTTCAGGTAGGATTTGAGGTGTCATAGTTATCGTCAAGGGGTCTGTGCTCATGTGCAAAATGAAAAGCGAACACAGCTATGACAGACATATGTTTAGAGACAGTTCGTTGCTAGCAAGGCATAGCTCCTGGCAGTGACCCACTGAACCCACATTTAAGACACATCCTTAGGTAAGCATGGTAGTGTACACCTGTAATCTCAGGCCTCAGGGGGCTGAGGGAGAAAGATGAAGAGTTCAAGGCCAACCTGGGCTACATTCACAAGACCCTGACTCCCCTGCTCCAAAAAAGGACCCATTTGTATTCGATGCCATATGCTGACCCAGAGTGAGAGCTCCAAGTCTGAAGGCGTCCACCTTAGAGAAGGAGCGGTGCACACGACGCCCGTTCCTCTTGTCCATAAGTGATGCTCATTCTTCAACTGAAGCCAAGACCAGAAATGGAGGAGCAAAACAAAAATGTCCTTTCTGGAAGCTCCACATTTAAAAAATTGAAGGGGGCTGGAGAGATGGCTTAGCGGTTAAGCGCTTGCCTGTGAAGCCTAAGTACCCATGTTCGAGGCTGGATTCCCCAGGACCCACGTGAGCCAGATGCACAAGGGGGCGCACGTGTCTGGAGTTCGTCTGTAGTGGCTGGAAGCCCTGGTGTGCCCATTCTCTCTCTCTCTCTCTCTCTCTCCCTCCCTCCCTCCCTCCCTCCCTCTTTCTCTCTCTCTGTCTGTCGCTCTCAAATAAATACATAAAAATAAACAAAAAATATTAAAAGAGATGAAGGGCTGGAGAGATGGCTTAATGGTTAAGGCATTTGCCTGCAAAACCAAAGGATCCCCATTTGACTCTCCAGTACCCACGTTAGCCAGATGCTCAAGGGGGCGCATGCATCTGGAGTTCGTTTGCAGTAGCTGGAAGCCCTGGTGTGCCCATTCTTTCTCTTTCTCATTCTCGTTCTCTCTCTCTCTCTCCCTCCCTCTTTCTCTCTCTCAAATAAATAAAATATATTTTAAAAATAGGTAAATAGAGATGAAGCCATTCATGGTAGCACAGACCTGTAATCTCAGTTGTCCAGAAGTGGAGACAGAAAGATCAGGAGTTCAAGTTCATCTTGGGCTTCATGAGACCTTGTATTCGTTACTTTCTCATCACTGTAAGCAAATATAAGCAGCAGCTTAAGAAAGGGCTTATTTTGCGTTACAGTTCCAAGGGATATAGTCCGTCAATGTAGGGAAGGCATGGTGAGCAGAAACAGGAAGTGGCTGGTCACATTGCATCCAGTAAGGAAGGAGAGAAAGAGAGAGAGAAATGGAGCTGGGCCATAAAACATCAAGGTTGTCTACAGTGATGTGCTTCCTCCAGCAAGGCCCCATCTACTTTCCCACCCAGTGCTATCAGCTGGGGAGCAAGTATTCAAACTATGAGGGAATTTCATATTTAAACCGCAACCAGACTCTGCCTCACGAAACCAAAATTAATTCATAAGAGAAAAATTTCGAAAGGGGGTGAGGCATGAGCAGTAGCACTGAAGCCTGAAGAAGGAAATTGCTGAGATGAAAGTATGTCTCTAGCTTTAGGAAATCAAAATGCAAGGGCTGGAGAGAGGGCTTAGCAGTTAAGGCACTTGCCTGCAAAGCCAAAGGACTCAGGTTCGATTCCCCAGGACCCACGTGAGCCAGATGCACAAGGTGGTGCATGTGTCTGGAGTTCATCTGCAGCAGCTAGATGCCCTGGTGTGCCCATTCTCTCCCTCCCTCTCTCTCTCTCTCTCTCTCTCTCTCTCTCTCTCTCTCTCTTCTCTCTCTCTCTCATAAATAAATAAAAAGAATAAATTTTAAAAAGAATAAGCTCAAAATGCAGGTCTGTAGGTAACATACACAAAGAAATTAATGGAGCCTGAAGAGGACTCAACTCCCTTTGAAAATTTGTTGTTGTTGTTGTTGTTGTTTTTTTTTTATGGATTCCACAAGGGTAGACTTTGGGGTCAGACCGAGTGAACTGCAGACGGATGAATTCTAGCATGTCAGGTTTCATCATGGAGCACAGTATGGTTAGAAGTAGCTTACCTGGTAACTCTCAGCTTCCAGGGACATTTAAGATTCAAGGAACAAAGGGGAGGGCCCCAAACTGCCTGAGAGGCCGTTTCTGAAGTCGGCCTGGTTTGAATTTAATGCCAGCCTGGTTTGAATTTAATGCCAAGGTAGCCAACTTGGAGGACTAGAACTGTTCCACCTGGAAGGCCTCTCCTTCTGTCTCATCAACTGATTTCATTGAAGCTGGAAGGTGACCCACAAGGGACACCCACATTAAGTTTGTAAAGCTTCTAATGCCATCTAGAAAGGGGCTGAGAAATTGTCCCTCTTCCTTTCCCTCCTGTGTAGCTGTAAGAGGCCCCCAGGGGACCCTTGGCCCTCTCTTCCCTCTGCTTGGTATTGAAATATCAAGTATGTTGCATGCCACCATCCCTTGGGGGATGGGATACTTGCAGTTGAATTCCAAAGCATTGTGAGTTTCTTGTGCTTTCCTCGGCTGTGTTTGGCATCCTGTTGGCACTTCAGGGTACAATCAGATTCACTGTCACTCTAGTGACTTGAATAATCCATCCATATTAATAAAAGGATAGCTGTTGTCCTCCAAATCTTTCCTTAAGCTGATTTCAAACATGAATTCCACTTTGGGGGGTTAGGATAGGAGGAGGATGGATGTTCTCATTCAACTCCACTGTAGGGGGAGGATGCATAAAGAGATAATGGAGTGATGGTGATGCAGAATGGCTATAGAATAATTACCGTGGATTAATCATTCCCTGGAGTGAGAGAGCTCCTGTTTGGTACCGCACTCAATCGACAACCTCACCAATTAGCATCGCTGCCATGGCCCTGAGAATTGCACGTAAAGATAGCATGTGTCCAGAAGTGCTCATGCATGTTGTAGAACACAAAAGTGGCCTCTGTGTGGAGTCCTCTCATGTGTCCTGACAGACTCATATCTTTCCAGATTTCTCTGATCTCCACTCTCCCCCTTACCCCAACCCCACACCATGAACAGTAACCAGAGCTTGTAAAGCCAAAGGAAATAGTTCCTGTTGCTGGGAGGGCTGTCTCTGTGGTGAGGTTTATGAGCTCTTCCTAGAGCTGGAACAATCAGTTTTACTTGGGTTTGTGGAGAGAAAAAAAAAAAATAACATTAAGAAGAGATAACATGTGTCTGCTAATGCCACTAAACCTTCTGCTTGGCCCCATGGTGCTTATATAGTGGCTTGATCTGGTCAAAACTATAGAATTTTTGTATTGTATCCTGTGGGCTTTTTGGCATGTGTGTTTGGAATGCATATATATATACATTTTACATATATATATATATATATATATATATATATATATATATATATACATATACATACATACATACATACACACACACACATACATACACACACACACGGGCAAATGTGAATGTGCAGGTATCTATGCACACAGGTACCCATGTATGTGAAGGCCAGAGTTTGATGTCAGGTGTCTTCCTCAATCACTCCTCATCTCTTATTTTTTGAAACAGGGTCCCACAATGAACCTAGAGCTCACCAATTTGGCTAACCTAGCCTGGCCACAAACCCTCAACATCCTCCTATCTCTGCTTTTTCAACACTGGGATTACAGACTGTCCTAGCACCCCTGATGTGTGTGCGTGTGTGTGCGTGTGTGTGTGTGTGTGTGTGTGTGTGTGTGTGTGTGTGTGTGTGTTCTATATGGTTTGAGGAGGGATATGAACTCACGTCTTCATGCTTATTTAACAACCACTTTACCCACTAAGCCATTTCCCCAGCCTCATTTTATGTGTTTTAAGTCTGTATAATGGAAAGAAATACATATGATGTTCAAATGTAAATTTTGCCATGATTTGATATAATCAGAATGAAGCAGTTACCTTCTCATTGCTGGGACCAAACACCCAGTCAGAAGCAGCATATGGAAGTAAGGAAAGGGCTCACGTCAGCTTGCCCTCCTTAAGGGGCACTTCCATCCTGGCAGGGAGACATGGCAGAGCAGGCAACTGGAGCATCACACCTTGTCACAGCAGCTGGGAGGGAGCAGTCCGTGTGAGCACATTTGCATACCCTACCGGCCGGACTAATAAACCTCAAGCTCTGCCCCCAGTGACACACCTCTTTGAGCAAGGCTCCACCTCCCAAAGGCTCCTCAAATTTCATGACTTGCCAACAGCCAGGGACAAAGTATTCAAAACACACAAGCCTATGGGGGACATTTCATTCAAACCAGCACATGAAACATCCGTTTTGTTGAATATAGAAACTAGAATATGACATTGTTTGATCTTCCCTAATTTGAGGCAATTCCTAATCTTTTCTGAGGAAGGAAATAGTTGTCCTTGAGTTCTCTATAGATAAGTGGGATTGTTTTTGTTGTCACTGGCACATAAGGAGCTCAGTCGAAGAAGGAGGGGGCCTCTACAACTTCAAGGCTCAGGCAGCCAGAAGTCATGTCTCCCTACTCACCAGCAACGCAGGACCTTACATGACATCCTCACAGATGCCTCTAAGACAGGCTACCTTCTGGGACCAGCAAAACAATGCCAGGTCAAGTTTGCAGGCCTTGAAAATGGTTGCAAGAAAAATGCCCCATCAGATCAAGATCCACCTTCATTCTTTATTCCAAGCCTAGCCTGTCTTTCCACAATCCATGGAGCAGTTACTTCAAATTGCTCAATTTTCAAAGCCAGTAGTATTTGTGCTGAAAGAAAAAAAAAATAAAAAGAGATTTCATCTCAACAGCACCTTTGCCCCCCTAACCTGGGAACTTATACACTGCAGAAAGCATGCACCGCTTTGGGGAGGAGAATGTACCAGGGCATGCCAGAGGACGGAGGTGCAAACAGATTGTTTACCAACATTTGTTCTTCCTGTCTCCTGGGCAGATTCTTCTCAGACAAGCCTCCTGCTCCCGAAGTTCTAGTCCTTCCCATCTTGCCATCTCCTCTTCTCCCCCTTGTCTGCTTTGTATGTTCAGAACCAGATCTCTCCTGAGGTCAATCCTTCACTTGAGTCATGTCTTCTAGACCCTCCTCCTGACGTTAAGTCCCTAGTGCCTCTATTTCGAGTTGGGGGCCTGTTTCTCCAAAGCCACTGTACATCATGTGTTAGTCATGGAGACCGGAAACTCCAGTCTAGGAAGTTCCCACACCTGTGGTCCCAGTGCCCTAGCTCTGAGTCCCCAAGTGCCATTGTTTGTTCTGTTTTTAATATTTTTATTTTTACTTATTTAGTTGAGAGAGAGAAAGAGGCAGATAGAGAGAGAGAATTGATGCACCAGGCCCTTTGGCCACTGCAAATGAACTCCGTATGCATGTGCCACCTTGTACACCTGATGTACCATGTTCGGGCTTCACCCGGGGGCGCTTGACAGGGTTGGAAGCCCTCTTTTTTTTTTAATTTTTTTTGTTCGTTTTTATTTATTGAGAGTGACAGAGAGAGAGAGGGAGAGGTAGATAGGTAGAGAGAGAGAGAGACAATGGGCGCGCCAGGACCTCCAGCCACTGCAAACGAACTCCAGATGCGTGTGCCCCCTTGTGCATCTGGCTAACGTGGGTCCTGGGGAATCGAGCCTCAAACCGGGGTCCTTAGGCTTCACAGGCAAGCGCCTAACCACTAAGCCATCTCTCCAGCCCTGGAAGCACTCTTTTTTTTTTTTTTTTTTTTTTTTTATTTGAGAGGGACAGACACAGAGAGAAAGACAGATAGAGGGAGAGAGAGAGAGAATGGGCACGCCAGGGCTTCCAGCCTCTGCAAACGAACTCCAGACGCGTGCGCCCCCTTGTACATCTGGCTAACGTGGGACCTGGGGAACCGAGCCTCGAACCGGGGTCCTTAGGCTTCACAGGCAAGCGCTTAACCGCTAAGCCATCTCTCCAGCCCTGGAAGCACTCTTACAGAGAGCCTGGGAGTGGATGGTGCTTTACGTTCTGCAGGCAGCTCTGCTGGGAGCTTCTTGCTCCATCTGCTCTGTAAAAGCCCACCATGGCTGTCTCGCTCTCTGTGCACTCTTACCGCTTTTAACAAGAATCGGGCATAAGATTAACAGGCTGGGGAGATGGCTCCATCAGTAGAGTGCTTGCTGCACATGCAGAAGGACCTGAGTTCAGATCCCTAGCACCCATGTTAAAAAAAAAAAAACAGGCTTAGCAGCAGCATGCACCCACCTTCCCAGAGGATTCCTGGGGCTTGCTGGTTAGCCGATCTACCTGAGTCAGTAAGCTCCATACTAGGGCTGGAGAAATGGCTTAGCAGTTAAGGCACTTGCCTGCAAACCCTGAGGAACCAGGTTCGAGTCCCCAGGACGCACATAAGCCAAAATGCACATGGTAGCACATGCATTTGGAATTTGTTTGCATTGCATTTATGTTCTCTCTCTAATAAATAAAAATAAAATGTTTAATATATATATTACTAATAAGGTAAGAACTATTGAGGAAGACATTGAATGTCAACTTCTGGCCTCCACATGCACACATGTGTACAAGTACCCACACGTACACTTATGTCCACATACATATGAACATGTTTACACACCATAGACATAACAAAAAAAGATTAATCGTGGGAGCAAGGAATAAATATCACCCACAATTTTCAATGTTCCCTTTTTATTCCTATGGTGCTGAGGATGGGCCCTCACAGGTGCCCCTAACAAGATGTGTCCACACTCTGAGTTGTCCTTTCTCCATAGTGAACGTGGTGGGGACTTGCTGGTGCTCTTGGTTAAATGCATTGTTTTCCCTACCTGATAACTTCCTGCAGATCTTCTGGAATCTTGAAAAGTAATCTGTAAAACAAAAATGAGGGCTGAGACATTGCTCAGTAGTTAAAAGTGCTTGCCTGCAAAGCCTAAGGACCTGTATTCCATTCCCCAGAAACCATGTAAAACCAGATGCACAAGATGGCACATGTGTTTGGAGTTCATGTGCAGTGACTAGAGTCCCTGGTGGGCCCATTCTCTCTATCTATCTATCTGCTTCTCTCTCTCTTCCTCCTCTTCCTCCCTTTCTCTCCCTCCCTCTCTCTCGTAAATCAATAAAAGATTTATTTTAAAAATGACATTTAAGACAGGCACCATGGTGCATTCCTGTAGTCCCAGAAGGTCACTAGTTCAAAGCCTTTGTAGGATATATCAGAATATGTCTCAAAGAAAAGACATGATATTTCAGTTTGATTTCCCTGCACTTGGAGAAGGCAGGCCTCCCTCTCTTTTTATTCTCCTTTCCTTCCCCCAGAATACAGAACATGTGATGCTCCTACAATAGGAAGTCTTGTCTGCTGGCCTCTGACCAGGAGTTAAAATTAGAGCTGGAGCTGGGCCTGGTGGCAAACACCTTTAATCCCAGCACTTGGGAGGCAGAGGTAAGAGGATCACCATGAGTTCGAGGCCACCCTGACATGATATAGTGAATTCCAGTTCAGCCTGGGCTAGAGTGAAACCCTACCTCGAAAACAGAAAGGAAGGAAGGAAGGAAGGCAGGAAGAAAGGAAGGAAGGAAGGAAGGAAGGAAGGAAGGAAGGAAGGAAGGAAGAAAGAAAGAAAGAGAGAGAAGGAAAAATCAAACAGAGCTGGGTGAGCCCATTCCTTCAGAGAGCATCTGTGCAGTGGAGAGCAGGCCTCAGCTAGACCAACAGACACTCCTCCAATCCCCAACTTCCTGGAGCTTTACTTGACCAGATGAAGGAAAGTCATCTGTCTCCCTGTATTTGTTTAATAAAAGAAAACATGGCAGGTTGACACATAACTTTTGGTAGACACACAGAAAGACTGTCCCACATTAGAAAGGGAGAGAGGAGAGGAGGAGAGAGGTAAAAGGCTGGTGTCAAACATCTGAGGAATCTTGTTACTTTAGATGCCAGTGTGGGAAGGACCTTGGCACCCAGCGGCCCTGGGAGCAGAGACGGGAAGAGACGGGCAGCCCCTCCCTTCATCAGAGGGCAGGGGAAGTCATGCGTGTCCCAGGCTCGGGTTATTTCAGTGTCATGAACCTTAGTCTTTGCTTCACCTCACTGTGGCATCAATAACGGCCAGGAAAATGTTCATAGGGAAGGTATTTCATGTGTTGACATGAGACACCAACCTCCAAGTTGGGGACAGTATTAGATTTTACCTAGAGCCACCAGCGGATTCTTAACTTCAGTCATGATTGTCCAGTGACCTAAGTGGCTTTGTGCTGAATAACTCATTCGAAATTATTTTTACCACTCTCTAGTTTAACTTTACAAATTAGTGTTAAAAAAGCAATACTGGGGATGGAAAGATTGCCCAGTGGCTAAAGTGCTTGCCTGCAATGCCTAAAAAAACGGGGTTCGATTCCCCAGGGCCCATGTAAAGCCAGATACAAAGTGATGTTTGCATCTGAAGTTTGTTTGCAGCCACTGGAGGCCCTGGCACACCCATTCTCTCTGTCTCACTTTATCTCTATCTGCTTGCAAATAATTTTTTTTAAAAAAAAGGCAATACTGGGCTGGAGGGATGGCTTAGCAGTTAAGGAGTTTGCCTGCAAAGCCAAAGAACCCAGGTTCAATTCCCCAGGACCCACATTAGCCAGATGCACAAGGGGCACACACATCTGGAGTTTGTTCGCAGTGGCTGGAGACCCTGGTGTGCTCTCTCTCTCTCTCTCTCTCCTCTCCCCCTCCCTCTTTCTCTGTCAAATAAATAAATAAAAATACTAAAAAGGCAATGCTATCTCATAAAAATACCAATCTAAAAGAATGTGTGGGGGCTGGAGGGATGGCTTAGAGGTTAAGGTACTTGCCTGCAAAGCCAGAGGAACCAGGTTCAATTCCCTAGAACCCACGTTAGCCAGATGCACAAGGAGGCACATGCATCTGGAGTTCGTTTGCAGCGGCTGGAGGCCCTGGTGAGCCCATTCTCAGTCTCGCTCTCTCTCTCCTTCTCTCTCTGACTCAAATAAATAAATAATAATAAATAAATAAAAGAAAAGAACACATGTGTGGAATGTATGCATAGAATGTATAGAGCGTGCGTGCGTGCGTGTGTGTGTGTGCGCAGACGCCCGTGTCCTGTGAGCATGAATGCAGAGGCCAGGGCAGCACATCACCCATCCTCCTCCATTGCTCTTCTAGGTTGTTCTTTGATACAGAGTCTGAATGAGCTTAGACCTGCTGTTTTCAGGCCAGTCTGGCTGACTAGTGATTCTCTTGTCCACAGTCCCCTGAGGACTGGCATTACAGGCGTGCCTGGCTATGCCTGCCATCTTACATGGGCACCGGGATAGAATTTAGGTTCTCATGATGGTGAGGCAATTGCTCTTACTCACTGAGCCAGCTTCCCAGCATCTAAAACATTATTGAGGAAAATTTAAAAGGGCTGGAAAGATGACCCAGAGGTTAAGGTGTTTACCTGAAAAGCCTAAAGACCCAGGTTCGATTGATTCCCCGGGACCCACGTAAAGCCAGATGCACAAAATGCTGCATATATCTGGAGTTCATTTGTAGTGACGAGAGGTCCTGGTGCACCCATGCTCATTCTCTCTCTCTCCTTGCAACTAAATAAAATATTAATAATAAAAGCTAAAACCCAGGCCTGTTAGCACACACCTTTAATCCCAGCACCCAGGAGGCAGAGGTGGGAGGATCACTGTGAATTCAAGGCCAGCCTGGAACTTCTGAGGGAGTTTGAAGTAGCCTGGGATAGAGTGAGATTCTGCCTTGGAAAAAGAAAAAAGAATATAAATAAAAATAAAACCTGTGCAACACCATTTCTGTTGCCATCAAGTTCTAGCTATGAGAGTTAAAGCACTTTTCTGACCGTTTTTTACTCCCAAAATGAGCCAAAACCTAGAATATAATTAGTTGGTTATGAAGAATTTTGATAAAAACCCAAATTGGGAAGCCCTGCAACTTTCACTATTCCTTGTCGGGCTTTCTTGATAAACTTTAACCAAAATATTTATCAGGAAAGATAAAATTGGAGAGGCAAATTAAAGATGCACAAAATTAAAAATTGTCTTCTCAAAGTACTTTTTAAATCTTATTTCATATTATTTGACATCTTCCCTTCATCTCCAGGATTTATTGTTAGAGCTTTGAAAATATTCAGGGCATGGGCTAAAGAGATGGCTTACTGGTGAAGGTGCTTGTCTATGAAGCCTAAGGACTCAGATTCAATTCCCGGTACCCCCATAAGCCAGATGCACAAGGTGGCATATACATCTGGAGCTCCTTTGCAATAGCTAGAAGCCCTGGTGTGCCCATTCTCTCCCCTGCCCCACTCTGCCTTTCTGCTTTTTTCTCTTTCTTTCTCATATAAAATAAATTTTAAAGAATTGGGGGGTGGGTTTTGAGGTAGGGTCTCACTATAGCCCAGGCTGACCTGGGATTCACTGTGGAGTCTCAGAGGAGCCTCGAAATAAAATATTTTTTAAAAAAATGAAAAGAAAAGCCAGGTGTGGTGGAGCACACCTTTAATCCCAGCACTTGAGAGGCAGAGGTAGGAGGATTGCCATGAGTTCGAGGCCACCCTGAGACTACATAGTGAGGTCAGCCTGGGCTACAGTGAGACCCTGCCTCAGAAAACTAAAAAGCAAAACAAACAAAAAATAAAAAGCAACTATCCAGGGCATGTGCTATACTATATACCTTCAATTCCCATTAAAAACCACATATACTCTATGTCTAAAACACTGTAGACTAAGTTCAGTTTCACATACATTGAATTCTCTAACAACAAAGAAGACAAGAGCTGTTGGAATGATGTACACCTGATCTTTTTGATTTGCTTGTTATTGACATGTGTATTGTATGGGGGTGTGTGTGCATATGTGCATAGAGTCATGCACCCCATGCATATGCATGCAAGAGGCCAGAGAAGAAGAGCCTGTGTCTTTCCTTCATTACTCATCCACAAGTTTCCTTGAGACAGAAACAAGTGTCATTCTGTCCCTGATTCCGGAGCCTGCTGTTTTCCTGCGCCCCAGAGAGTCTCAGGTCTTTGGCCCCACAGGACCAAGCTTACAGGTGTATGCGGCCAGGCCCAGCGTGCGCACCCCTGCTGGGGCGTCTAACTCAGGCAGCGTCAGGTCCTCATGCTTGTACCAGAAGCGTGATTACCCGCTGATCCATTGTCCCAGATTTTATTTTAAAAAAAATAGAGTCTCATTACATAGTGCAGGCTGGCTTCAAACTGGGGATCCTCCTGTCTCAGCCTCCTAAGTGCTTGAGCTATACTATCTCTGCCAGATCAGACCTCTGGTGGTGGTTTGGGTTTAAACAGAAAGAAAATAACCGACTTGAAGTGAGAGGAGAGGGTACTTCATGGACCAGAGTGACCCTCCGTATTTGCACACGATAAAGAGGGCAAGAAACCTTACCTTACAGGTAGTTTGCCGGTCTACTTCAGTTGCCACAGTGGGAAACCAGCTTCCCCTGGCCTCCTGGCTGGTTTAGCCCCACTGGCTGCCTGCCGACCCTTCCTCCTGCCTTTCTTCTCCTGATCCAGTCCCCATTTAATCTCTGCATTACTTGGCACCTGCTTAATCTGCTCAGAGAAATGTGTTTAGGCCGGGCGTGGTGGGGCACACTTTTAATCCCAGCACTCAGGAGGCAGAGGTAGGAGGATTGCTGTGAGTTCAAGGCCAGCCTGAGATTACAGAGTGAATTCCAGGTCAGCATGGGCTACAGTGAGACCCTACCACAAATAATAAAAAAGAAAGAAAGAAAAGAAGGCAAGGAAAGGAAGGGAGAAGAAAAGAGAAAAGTGTTTATCATTTCATCGCCTATACTTTGGCCCCTGCTGTCCATTGCTTGCATCAAATGATGTCTCGCTTGAATCCAGGTTTGCTTTGCTGATAGCAATTTCCCCATCCCATGTGAGGCTGACCTCCCGTGTACCTATAAAACACAATCTCCCATCTCCCTCCTTGTGGGTGGTATTTCCATCTTCTTCTTCCTTCTCCTGTCAAAGCCAAATCTGTACTTCCATCCAGGCTTCCAATCAAATCCTTCTTTATCCACAAACCTACTGTTTAGAGGAAGCAGAGACTTTTTAGTCTCGCCCCAGGGCAGCCTTCCTTATATCCCAGTGTTCCTCACCTCCATGGTCTTCTACCACGCCATACTGCAGCTCTGACTGCCCACGCCTGGCCAGGCTGGCTCCTCAGAACTCCATGGAACCAAAGCATACGTTACTCGTTTCCCATTTGAACAGCTGGCATAGAGCTTTTCTGTGAGGGTAACCCTTGATTCTCCACCCGGGGCTTAGCACCCCACACAACACCAGCTCTGATACTGGGGATGCTGGAGAGTTTGTTGCAGACTTCATGAACATGAAAGCATCTTTTCAAATATTTTCTTTGAGCCAAGCCCAACAGATAGTTCTTTTTTTTTTTTTTAATGCAAGGGACAGAAAGAGGACAGAGAGAGAGAGAGAGAGAGAGAGAGAGAGAGAAAGAATTGGTGTGCCAGGGCCTCAGCCATCGTAATTGAATGCCAGATGGCTATGCCACCTTGTGCGTCTGGCTTACATGGGATCTGAAAAGTGGAACATGGATCCTTATGCTTCTCAGGCAAGCGCCTTAACAGCTAAAGCATCTCTCCAGCCCGAAAGCATTTTTTTGTTTGTTTGTTTTTCGAGGTAGGGTCTTACTCTAGCCCAGGCTGACCTGGAATTCACTGTGGAGTCTCAGGGTGGCCTTGAACTCATGGTGATCCACCTACCTCTGCCTCCCGAGTGCTGGGATTAAAGGCATGCACCTACCTCGCCCGGCTAGCTTTTTTTTTTTTAATTAGTCGGAGTCTATTATGGTTTGAGTCTGAACTATCCCTGACAGGTACCAGGTTCATATGTATGAACATGTGGTCCCCTCCTACTGGTGCCATTTTGGAAGATTATGGAAACTCTGAGACAGGAAGCATGGCTGGCAGGGCTGGCATGGGCCTTTGAGGGCTATAGCCCCACCTCCTTCCAGCTCCAGCCATCCCCATTAGGATGTGAAATGCCTCACCCAGCCACATGCTGTCCTTGACATGAACTCTGGCATCTTCCCCACCCAGAATGGGCTATGCCCCTTGTGGTGGTTTGAGTCAGGAGTCCCCCATAAACTTAGGTGTTCTGGATGCTAGGTTCCTCAGCTGATGGCAACTGGAAATTAAAATCTCCTGTAGGAAGTGTATTGTTGGGGGTGGGCATATGGATATTATAGCCAGTTTCCCCATGCCAGTGTTTGGCACATTCTCCTGTTCCTATTGTCCACCTTCTGTTGGCCAGGGGGTGATGTCCACTCTCTGCTCATGCCATCATTTTCCCTGCCATCATGGAGCTTCCCCCTCAAGCTTGTAAGCCAAAATAAACCTCTTTTTTCCCACAAGCTGCTCTTGGTTGGGTGATTTCTACCAGCAATGCGAACCTGACTGCAACAGTAAAGTGGTACCAAGCGTGGGGTTGCTGCTAGACACCTGACTGTGTGGCTTTGGCCTTTTTAAAAAAGCTGATTTTCATGAGGAATGTGGGAGGATTTGAAACCTTGGCCCAAGAGACACCTTGCAGTGCTGTAAGTACAGCTTGATGGACTATTCTGGTCAGAGTTGAAAGGCCTGAATGCAGTAAGAACTATGGACTGTGAGGTTTGGCTTACGAGGGTAGAAAGAGCTTTGCTTGGACTTGGATAAAGGCAAGTTGTGTGAGAAGCTTGCTGTCATACCCGTGTCCTGAGAAGTTGTGCAAGGTTGCTTTGCATAGATATGAACTGGTGTGAGCAGAGGGATGTGGCACAGAAAAAATTAAATCTTTGGGCCTAAATTGCTGCCCATTCACCTGCGAATTGTTTGAGAGAATACAACCTTCCACATTGGGTCAGCTGACCTGCACTGGGGCAACAGGAAGAATGTAGACTCCTTTGAAGGGGCCTGAGTGCTCAAGGAGTGTCTTGTTCTTCAAAGTCTGCTTTATTACCCCCTGGATTAACAAATTGCCACCCTACCTGGTATCGTGGAGTATAAGAAATGCTGGAAAGAGAGTCATTGAGTTTGCAACACGGTCTTGTGTTTTGGAAACGGCCATGGGCAGTGTGAAGTAGGTTTGTTGGATGCCTGCATGGAAACCCCTGGGCCATGAGGATGAACCATGGGTTGCAGTGGAGACCCAGTGGTGATGCTGGGACCACGAGATGGCTGCTAAGGAAAGCTGCTGGCCCTGATGAAGTTTTCCAGGACTGCATAGCCTAGCTGGAGGGGCAGAATTGGAATGCCAGAGACTTGTTGCTGGTTAGAATTATCAGACTTGGAGATTTGTCACTGGCTAGAGTTGTTGGACTTGAAGCTACAGAATTTGATGTTTGCCCTGGTTGTTTTAAATCTTGTATTGGTTGAATGTTTCTTTGCTATGCCCAATGCCATCTTTTGCAGTGTGAATATTTATTCCATGCCATCATGGGTTTTTTTTGAGGTTATTTTTTGATATTATGGCTCAGTTAAAAGATCTTGGACTATGGGGATGTATGAACATCATTGGAGTTAATAAAAACTATGGGAATTTTTAAAGTTAGATGAATGCATTGCATTTTACATCTTGGATGGTTATCAGTTTATGGGGACCAGAGGCAGAATGTGATGGCTTGATTCAGGAGTCCCCCATAAACTTGGGTATTCTGAATGCTAGCTTCTCAGCTGATGGATATTTTGAAATTAATGCCTCCTAGAGGCAGTGTATTGTTGGGGGGCAGGCTTATGGGTGTTATAGCCTCCCCTTGCCAGTGTTTGGCACACCCTCCTGTTGCTATTGTCCACCTTATGTTGGCCAGCAGGTGATGTCCACCCTCTGTTCATGCCATCGTTTTCCCCTGCCATCATGGAGCTTCCCCTCGAGCCTGTAAGCCAAAATAAACCTCTTTTTCCCAGAAGCTGCTCTTGGTTGGGTGATTTCTACCAGCAATGCGGACCTGACTGCAACACCCCTAAAACCATGAACTACAAAATACAAGCCCTCTCCTCCCTCGCACTGATTCCGTCTGTAGTATTTGCCAATAAATAAATTAATTAAATTTAAAAAATAAAAAAGAGATCGATACAGAGACCTATCAGAATAAAAAGAAAACTGCAATGGTCAGTTATACCCCATACATGAGGTTCCAGTGCTCGAATGGCAGGAACGGGTTTTGGGGGTACATGCTTGGTTTCTGTTTGTATTTTGACCATGAAACAATAGTAACCAGCCCCACATGAAACCCAAAGCAAAGCTGTAAACACCAGCCACTCCCGTGAGATTTTGTACCGTATCAAGCAAATTAGTATGTTTATTGGCTTTGTTTGTTGTGGCTATGTGCGTTCTCGAAGGTCCAGAAACTGCCACCAAGAGGCAAAGCTTCAGTCACAAAAGAGGCCACAGGGAAAGCGTAGACTCTGAGCTCTACACTCAGATCTCTGACTCCGCCTTGGGTTAGGCTGGCAGCTCAGGCACTGCATTTCAATGACATGAGGGTGTGTCTTCCTTGAGTCCCCTTCCCACAAGCCAGCCAGAATGCCAAGGTCAGCTGGGCGTGGTGGCACAGGCCTTTAATCCTATCACTCGCGAGGCTGAGGTAGGAGGATGATTGTGAGTTCAAGGCCAGTCTGAGACTGCATAGTGAATTCCAGGTCAGCTTGAGCTACAGGGAGACCTTACCTCAAAAAAAAAAAAAGTTACTAAGATGTCACATCTTAGAGAGGTGCTGAGGGTGACTAGGAACCTGCTACATACTTCCATGGTGACAGCGGCTGACAATGAGCATGAGAATGGCCCCCCCATAGCTCTCAACACCCTGGGGAGCCTGGGTTCGAGTTGGTTCCTCCACACAATGCGCGTGATGTGGAGACCAGAGCTGTGTTTGCTGCAATCCAAGTAGAATTGAGGAATCTCTCTGAGGTCTAGATTTCTTCCGAGATTTTTTTCCTTTCTCTTTTCTTTTTTAAAAATATATTTATTTATTTGAGGGAGAGAGAGAAAGAGAGAATGGGCATGCCAGGGCCTCCAGCCACTGCAAACCAACTTCACCACCCTGTGCATCTGGTTTTACGGGGGTCCTAGGGAATCGAACCTGAGTCCTTTGGCTTTGTAGGAAAGCCTCTTTACTGCTAAGCCATCTCTCCAGCCTTCTTTTCCTTTCCTTTTGTCATACGTGCATGTGGTATGCGTGCATGTGTGTATTCATGTTCCCTGTATGTGCATAGGTATGCGTGCCTGTGTGTGTGTATGTTTGTGTATACATGTTCAAATGTATGGGCATACAGGTGTGTTTGTGGGGAGGGGCACAGATTGATATCAGGTATCTTTCTCAATTGTTCTTTTTCTGATTCATTGAGACAGTCTCTCACTTAAACCCAGAGCTCATCCATTTTGCTAGTCTAGCTTGCCTGGAGGATTCCCCCGTGTCTGCCTCCTGAGTGCTGGGATTACAAGCAGACCACATACCTAGCTAGCATTTGCATGGGTACTGGGGCTCCAAACTCTGCCCTTCAAGCTTGCGTGGCAAGAACTTCACCTACTGAATCATCGCCCAGCCTCCTGAGAGAATTTGTATCAGTCTCAAGGTTAAGAAAATATCTGGGCCACATCTATTCCTTCGAGCCTCTGGACACACTTATGAAATAAAAAAAAAAAGTCATTAAAGGGGAGAAGGAATGTTTTATTATTAAAAACAAAGGGCAGAACCGGGCGTGGTGGTGCACGCCTTTAATCCCAGCTCTCGGGAAGCAGAGGTAGGAGGACTGCCGTGAGTTCGAGGCCACCCTGAGACTACATAGTGAATTTCAGGTCAGCCTCTTGAGGCTTTTGTTCTGTTTAGGAGAAAAAAGGTCTTGCTATGTAGTCCAGGCTGACCTTGAACTCATTATGTTTCCCAGGTTGGCCTTTGTAATGGTTGATACTGATAATCAACTTGACAGGATCTAGCATCACCTGGAACCCCCGGCATGTCAGTGAGGGGGGTTATAGATTAGGTACATTGAGGTGAGAAGATACACCCTAAATTTGAGCAGTGCCATTCCAAGGGCTGGGATCCTGGACTGAGTACAAAGGAAAAGGTGAGCTGAGCACCAGTTTCCATCTCTCGCTCTGCTTCCTGATTGTGGATGTAATGTGACCAGCCACCTCACGTTCCTGGCACCATGACTTCTCTGCCAATGGACTGTGTGCTCACACTGAACCAAGATAAACCCTCCCGTCCTTAAGTTGCTTTTAAAAAATTTTTTTTGTTATTTTTATTTATTTATTTGAGAGCGACAGACAGAGAGAGGAAGAGGCAGATAGAGAGAGAGAGAATGGGCGCGCCAGGGCCTCCAGCCACTGCAAACGAACTCCAGACGCGTGCGCCCCCTTGTGCATCTGGCTAACATGGGTCCTGGGGAGTTGAGCCTCGAACCAGGGTCCTTAAGCTTCACAGGCCAGCGCTTAACCGCTGAGCTGTCTCTCCAGCCCCTTAAGTTGCTTTGGCCAGGTGTTTTGTCACAGCCTTGAACTCCCAGCAATGCTCCTGCCTCTGCCTCTGGAGTGCTGGGATTCCAAGAGCATACAACCACACAGAGCTGACCCCTTGAGTTTGGGAACTCTCAAGAGCCAGGTGTAAATGCTCCTGGCCATGCACTGTGATTGCCAGCCTGGCATGGAGTAAAACCACCCACAACGGGGCAACTCCACCAAGGATAAGCAGATCCAGGTAGACCCAAAGATTCCAGGGTCCTTCTGGGCCTTTCCTGGGGCTTGGGAGCTGTCTGAATCCATGAAGATCTGGCCTGGTGATAGAACCGGCAGCCAAACCTAGTTGGTCATACCATTGTACCTGTTGCAGTATACAGAGCCCTGAGCCAGACATGACCTGAGTCCCTTATGAACTCACCACAGTTCATTGCAAAGCATTTCATACTGACTCTTTTTGTTAATTGACAATTCTCATACATGTATATAATGTATTTTGAATAACATCCAGTTCCATCACCTACTCTTCTCCCACGTGCCCGTCCCTTTCTCACTGAACCCCTTCTTCTCCCCAACGAGTCCCTCTTCTACTTTGATGCCTTTTTTCTTGGGTATTTGTATGAACTCTGAGTTTAATTAGGGTTTCCTGCAGGAGCCTGGGTGGAGGGTTATTTACAAGAGCACGTGCAACTTGCCAGTGGCTACGCCACTAAAGAAAATGTCCCTCAGGAACCTTTAGTTGCCAATAATTCCTCAGGGGAAAGTGAGGGGGGTCTCATGCTGTGCTCCACTATCCATGACAGAATATTGATGATCCCAGTTACAGTAAGAGCAGTCTCTGAGCCATGACTGCAGCACACTTTAGACTGATTTTAATGAACTTTTCAAAACAGCAATATTTGATATGTCCAGGCATTGTGGTATATGATGTAATACTGGCACTCAAGAAGTGGAGGCAGGAGTATCAGGAGTTCAAGGTCATCCTTGGCTGCATAGTAAGTACAAGGCCAGGCTATGCTACCTAAGACCCTGCCTCAAAAAAGGAAGGAGGGCTGGAGAGATAGCTCAGTGGTTAAGGTGCTTGCTGCAAAACCAAAGGAGCCAGGTGCAATTCTCCAGGACCCACATAAACCAGATGAACAAGGTGGCAAATGTATTTGGAGTTCATTTGCAGTGGCTGAAGGCCCTGGCATGCCCATTTCCTCTCTATATCATCCTTCCCCCCCCCAAATAAATATATATTTTAACTTTCTAAAAAAGAAAGGCAAGGGGCTGGAGAGATGGCTTAGCTGTTAAGCTCTTGCCTGTGAAGCCTAAGGACCCCAGTTCAAGGCTTGATTCCCCCAGACCCATGTTAGCCAGATACACAAGGAGGTGCTCACGTCTGGAGTTTGTTTGCAGTGGCTGGAGGTGCTGGAGCGCCCATTCTCTCTCTCTCTCTGTCCCTCCCTTCCTCCCCCCCTCTCTATTTATACATACATGCATACATACATACATATATATACATATATATGTATATATATGTGTGTGTGTATATATATATATATATATATAATGTGTGTATACAAATAAATAAATAAATAATTTAAAAATATTTAAAAAAAAAAAGTAAAGGAAGGGAGGGCGGGAAGAAGGGAAGGAGGGAAGGAGATAGAAACAAACCAAGGGCTAGAGAGATGGCTTAGCAGTTAAGTCACTTGCCTGCAAAGCCTAAGGCCCCTGTTCAACTCTCCAGAGCTCATGTTAACTATATGCACAAGGTAAGGCAAGCACAAGTCGTACCTTCCCGCTAGGAGGCACAAGCATCTGGAGTTTGATTGCAGTGGCCAATTCTGGTGTGCCAATTCCCTCTCTCTCTCTCACTTGCTCACTCACTCACTCTCTAAAATAAAAATAAATTAAAAAAAAACCCAAATGGTAATATCTATTCAGAACAGTATGTATTCATAACAGAAAACTTGAAAAGTATAGAAATAAAAATTGTTGATAATCCTTGCCCCACAATATTATCTTGTGGCTAGTGTTTTAGAAAGTATGCTTGGGCTGGAGAGATGGCTTAGCGGTTAAGCGCTTGCCTGTGAAGCCTAAGGACCCTGGTTCAAGGCTCGGTTCCCCAGGTCCCACGTTAGCCAGATGCACAAGGGGGCGCACGCATCTGGAGTTCGTTTGCAGAGGCTGGAAGCCCTGGCGCGCTCATTCTCTCTCTCTCCCTCTATCTGTCTTTCTCTCTGTGTCTGTTGCTCTCAAATAAATAAATAAAAAAGAAAGTATGCTTATTTCCCCTCTCTCTGCTACGTATTTTCAGTTTTCCCCGTATGATTAGGTGGTAGTCTAAGAAGGCATGATTTTTACTGGTCACCTTGTATTCATGGGATGGATGTGCATTATTTATTTAATCAAGCTCCTATTGTTGTACACTAATGAACTTTTAACCAGTTTCTTTAGTGGTGGAATTAAACACAGCAAAAGGATCAAAAGGACGCCATCATTTACATCAAAGGCAGAGGAAACACATAACTCTCAAAGTTGTGAATCTTCTGCAGGCAGGGATGGTAGCTTTGGTGAAAGAGCTGACAGGGACAAATGGCATTCTTGTTGTTTTTAGCCCCAAGAAAGTCCTTGAAATCCTGAGCTTTGTCTAGTGACACTCCCACATCTGAACACCATGGTACTGCCAACTTTAACCCTTCCCTTAATATTCAGCAGAAGGCCCCATCAGAAGCTTAGAGAAGCAGTTTTATCATAAGACTATCTTCTTCCCCGCTCTGATCATGCCTCATATTGGTTTGGGCTAGAATCTGTTATGCTCAGTTACCTGAGTTTCGCAAATATTTGTGACGTTACAACAGAGGGACTAGCTCTGTGCCGGATGCTTGGAAGAGTTATAGATCCAGGGCTGGAGAGATGGCTTAGCAGTCAAGGGGCTTACCTGCAAAGCCAAAGGACCCAGGTTCAACTCCCCAGGACCCATGTAAGCCAAATGCACAAGGGGGCACATGCATCTGGAATTTGTTTGCAGTGGCTAAAGGCCCTGGCACACCCATTCTTTCTTCCTCTCTCTCTCTCTCTCTCTCTCTCTCTCTCTCTCTCTCTCTCTCTCTCTCTCTCTCTCTCTCCCTGCCTATTTCTGTGTCTCTCTCTCAAATAAATAAACAAAAATAAAATATCTTTTTAAAAAGTTTAGATTTCTATCCTCATGGGACAAAACACCAGCAGCACTTGAGAGGGGGAGGCAGGAAGATTAGAAGTTCAAGGACATCCTTGGCTACATACAAGTTAAAAGCTAAGCATGAGGCTACAAGGAAAAACTTCAATTTTTCCTGCCAGTAAACTATAAGCTGTAAGCATCTTGGAAGTTGGAACTTTCTGCTGTCCTATTTTACATAGTTTAAACCAGTAGGTTGTAGCTATGTGTTTGTGTGTTTCTATATATCATGATCAGGAGAATGAATAAAAATGCTGTTGCATAGGAGAAGCCAGGAGGGAGGTGATACAAAAGCAACAGAAACATTAACAATGGTCACCTTGGAGCACTGAGACATTATTGACTTTCTTCTTTCTGCTTTCCTACGTTGCATTTAAGATTTCTGTGATTGAGAAGGTAGAGGCTGGGGACTCAGCAAAACATCCATTTTTGTTATTTATTATTTATTATTTATTTATGAGAGAGAGAGAATGGGCACACCAGGGCCTCCAGCCACTGCAAATGGGCTCCAGATGCATATACCACCTTGTGCATCTGGCTTACATGGGTCCTGGGGATTCAAACCTAGATCCTTTGGCTTTACAAGCCAACACCTTAACCACTAAGCTATCTCTCCAGCCCAAAGCATCCATTTTTACAATGTACTTATCCTTCAGAGTATGTAGAGGATTGGTTCCTGGATTCCCCTGGGATCCCAAAGTCTGGATGCTCAATCCTTATCTAAAATAGCCTGGTATTTGCACAGAACCCACAAATCCTCCTGAACACTTCCAATCGTCGCCAGATTACTTCTAATCCCCAATACAATGTCAGTGCTGTGTAAATACCATGTTGTTTAGAGAATAGTGACAAGAAAAATAAACCTGTAGTTGTTCAGCACAGATGTGATTTGGAGTGGGAGGTTGTTTTCATTGCTCAAAGGCAGAACCTATGGATTCAACCAACTGCAGTTGATTCATCAAGTGTTTAAGCAGAGAATCCATTCTGCTCATTGAAAACTTAGAAAAAGGGGTCTAGGAAGATGGCTCAATGGGTTAAGCATTTGCTATGCAAACATGAGAACCAGAGCTCAGAGCCCAGCACCCACTAACAGCCGGGCACAATGGTAATCCCAGTGCTGTGTGGGCACTGGAGCTAATCTTACTGAACCAGTGAGCTCTAGGTCCAGCGATAGACCCTGTCTCTAAAAATATAAGATTGGGCTGGAGAGATGGCTTAGTGGTTAAGCACTTGCCTGTGAAGCCTAAGGACCCCGGTTCAAGGCTCGGTTCCCCAGGTCCCATGTTAGCCAGATGCACAAGGGGGCGCACGCGTCTGGAGTTCGTTTGCAGTGGCTGGAAGCCTTGGCGTGCCCATTCTCTCTGTCTCCCTCTATCTGTCCTTCTCTGTGTCTGTCACTCTCAAATAAATAAATAAAAATTTAATAAAAATAAAAATATAAGATGGAGAGCGATTGGGAAGACAGCAGAGCTGGAGAGATGGCTTAGTGGTTAAGACATTTGCTGGCAAAGCCAAAGGACCCAGGTTTGATTCCCCATAACTGCATAAAGCCAGATACACAAGGTGGCGGGCACACGTGTCTGGAGTTCGTTTGCAGTGGCTAGAGGCCCTGGCACACCCACACACTCTCTCTTTCTCTCAAATAAATAAAGAAAAAGAAAAAAAAAAAAAGATTTAAAAACAAGACACCAGATGTTAACCTCTGACCTGCGCAAGCATGTGCACACTTGCACGCGTGCGCTCACACACACACACACACAATCACACGTGCACCCAACCAATTTGGAAGTGCAAGTTCCTTGTCCTGCAGTAGCTGGGCGGAGTGATGGGCACGTGCTGACCACAGAGCTGCGCCCGCAGCCAGGAGCGTCTGCTTTCGCCAAGGTAAACTGCGTCTTCTTAGAAGTCAAAGAACTTTGCTGAACCCATTTAACAGCCTTCACACGAGGCTCTGTTACTGCTGCCTCAGTGGCACACTTCCTAAACTAAGCACCACCGCCTCAAACGTCAGGTATTTGGGGGCTACAAACCACCACACATCACACAGACTTTTATCCTGTTTTTATTTCTTTTCAATTTTTTTTAAATGAAATCGTGCTATGTAGTCCGAGCTGACTTCACATTTATAGCCCTCTCGCTCAGCCTCCTGAGTGTTACTGTTACAGGCAGGTACTGCCACCCCCTGTTTTCAAGACTTTTGATACAACCTTCTGGAATAATCTTCTGAAGCCCAAGGGTTCCCATAGGGTGAACCAAAGTCCTAGGAAAAGAAACATGTATATGATGCCACCATTCTGAAGCCATTCCTGGACACTTGATCAACTTCAAAGGGAATTCTAAGGGTTTAATTTATTTTGTTTCTCCCTTTCATTTATGGTTGAGTGGTCTAATCTTCTGCCCTTTCTTTAAATGTCAAAGTTGGTGTCGCGGAGGAAGCCCAGTTTGGAGTGTCAGGCGGCAGTAAAAGTGATGTATATTCCTGTGCCCTGTCAGCTTCGCTCTTTGACCTCAGTACTTTCTGTGTGTCCCCTTCCCACTTCCTGTCCCTCTTGACTCCAGAGTCCTCCGGGGTGGTCTTCCAATTAAGACCAGGTGGTGGACAAGGAGCGTTCCCAGAGATGCTGCTGCTGTGAGACACGCCACCAGTTATTTACCCTCGCAGACCCCTGCACTTTCCTTCGTTTGTTGCATGTGTATATGTGTATGGTGTGTCCATATGTGTGGGCACATATGTGTATGGTGTGTGTGCACATGTGTGGGTACCTCTGTATGTATGTATGGTGTGTGCACACGTGTGTGTACAGCTGTGTATGTGTGTATGGTGTGTGCACATGTGTGGGTACCTCTGCATATGTGTGTATGGTGTGTGCACATGTGTGTGTACAAATGTGTATGTGTGTAAGGAGTGTGCACATGTGTGGTACCTCTGCGTGTGTGTGTAAGGTGTGTGTGCATGTGTGGGTACCTCTGTGTGTGTGTGTATGGTGTGTGTGCATGTGTGGATACCTCTGTGTGTGTGTGTAAGGTGTGTTCACATGTGTGGATACCTCTGTGTATGTGTGTAAGGTGTGTGCACATGTGTGGATACCTCTGTTTATGAGTGTATGGTGTGTGCACATGTGTGGATACCTCTGCATATGTGTGTATGGTGTGTGCACATGTGTGGGTACCTCTGTGTGTGTGTATGGTGTGTGCACATGTGTGGTACCTCTGTGTGTGTGCAAGTTGTGTGCACATGTGTGTGTATAGCTGTGTATTGTGTAAGATTTGTGTACATGTGTGTGTACAGCTGCGTATGTGTGCATGGTGTATGCACGTGTGGATACCTCTGCGTATGTGTGTATGGTGTGTGCACATGTGTGGATACCTCTGCGTATGTGTGTATGGTGTGTGCACATGTGTGGATACCTCTGTTTATGTGTGTATGGTGTGTGCACATGTGTGGATACCTCTGTTTATGTGTGTATGGTGTGTGCACATGTGTGGATACCTCTGTTTATGTGTGTATGGTGTGTGCACATGTGTGGATACCTCTGTTTATGTGTGTATGATGTGTGCACATGTGTGGATACCTCTGTTTATGTGTGTATGGTGTGTGCACATGTGTGGATACCTCTGTTTATGTGTGTAGGGTGTGTGCACATGTGTGGATACCTCTGTGTGTGTAAGGTGTGTGCACATGTGTGTGTACAACTGTGTGTGTGTATGGTGTGTGCACATGTGTGGTACCTCTGTGTGTGTGTAAGGTGTGTGCACATGTGTGTGTACAGCTGCGTATGTTGCATGGTGTGTGCACATGTGTGGGTGCCTCTGCATATGTTTTTAAGGTGTGTGCACATGTGTGATACCTCTGTGTGTGTGTGTATGGTTTGTGCACATGTGTGGGTACCTCTGCGTATGTGTGTATGGTGTGTGCGCATGTGTGTGTACATGTGCGTATGTGTGCATTGTGTGTGCGCATGTGTGGTACCTCTGTGTGTGTGTGTAAGGTGTGTGCACATGTGTGTGTACAGCTGCATATGTGTGCATGGTGTGTGCACATGCGTGGATACCTCTGTGTGTGTGTGTATGGTGTGTGCACGTGTGGTTGCCTCTGCATATATGTGTTTCATGTGTACACGTGTGTACAGCTATGTGTATGTAAGGTGTATGCACGTGTGTGGGTACCTCTGCATATGTGTGTATGGTGTGTGCACACACGTGGGTACAGCTGTGTATGTGTGCATGGTGTGTGCACATGTGTATGTACAACTGTGTGTGTGTATGGTGTGTGCACACATGTGGGTACAGCTGTGTATGTGTGTATGGTGTGTGCACATGCGTGGGTACCTCTGTGTGTGTATGGTGTGTGCACATGTGTATGTACAACTGCGTATGTGTGTATGGTGTGTGCACACACGTGTGTACAGCTGTGTATGGTGTGTGCACATGTGTGGGTACCTCTGCGTATGTGTGTATGGTGTGTGCACACACATGAGTACAACTGTGTATGTGTGCACACACATGTGTACAGCTGTGTATGGTGTGTGCACACGTGTGGGTACATATATGCATGTAGGTGCACCTGTGCACGTGTGCATTGAAGGCAGAGACAAGCGTCAGGTGTCCTCACCGGCCACTCTCCACCTTACTCACTGAGGCAGAGTCTCTTGCACTGAGTCCACAGCTCACCAATTGGGCTGAGGACCCCAGGGAACCCTGTCACCACCTTTTGAACACTGGGATTACAGATGCACACTGTCCCACCCAACATTTACATGGATAATGAGGAATCCAAACCCAGGTCCTCTTGCTTGGCCAGCAAGCACTTTACCAACTGAGCCATCTCTGCAGCCCAGAGGCTGTGGTTTTCTGACTGATGAAATGAGGTTAATTGCGCCAATGGATGCACCTAGCAGAGTGCTTTGCCTCTTACATGTTAGTTATCTTCTTCCACTATGGCCCACTGGGACAGTCCTCAAATCTATCATGCTGCCTTAAGAGGGGAAGTTGAGTGATGTTTCATAAGTCATTGCTAAGGGAGCAACATTGCACTCATCCTTTCCTGTTTTGCTTTGGGTTTTTTGTGGTTGTTGTTGTTGTTTGTTTGTTTGTTTTTTGTTTTTTCGAGGTAGGGTTTCACTCTAGCCCGGCTGACCTGGAATTCACTATGTAGTCTCAGGGTGGCCTCGAACTCATGGTGAGCCTCCTACCTATGCCTCTCGAGTGCTGGGATTAAAGGCGTGCACGACCACGCCGAAAATCATCCTTTGCTTAGTCTTGTTTAAACACCCTCAGCCCCTGCACCACAGCTGCAACTGGGAGAGAGGGGTGTCCTCCACGGAGGAATCATAGGCCAGGACTTCCTTTAGAATATTTGGGCTTACTTGCCAAACATCACTGACGGGGTCGATCTATCCTGGGGTCGGGGAAGGTCAGGGAGGAAATAGAGCTTTGTTCCAAATGCAGGAGCATTTGTCATAAAACCTGAGCAACTGGGCGCCCTGGCTTGATTTTGAAAATGGAAGTTTGCAGTCGAATCAGGGCTCAGGTTACAACCAGCCAGGATTATTTACCCCAATGATTTTCCAACGATGGGGCATCTCATCGCCCAGAAAACTTGGTTGAACACTCCCCAGTGTGATTGAATGGGCCTGGGGCTGAGCCTGGGAACATGCATTTCTAACAAACTCCTGGAGGGGGCGCTGTCGCTGCTTAAAGCCGGTCAGTTATTATAAGCAGACTGCCCTACTGAGAAGGACGGAGACTGCAGCATTTTCCAAGCCATTTCTATCTCCAAAGTTTCCATTGTCAAGGACAACTCTTCTTAGATGTGGTTTTCATTTCAGGCTGTGGGGATGGTGACAAGAGGTCAAGATGGCTCGTTTGTGTCACTGGGAGTCACAGCCAGGGACTCATGGGGGATGGATTCATCTTACCTTGCTGCCTACTGACATGAAACTACTGAACTTTTTCCCCAGGAAGTGTGATGTTAGCTTTCACAGTGCATAGATTCCTGCTGCTTTCCTGAACTTAAACTTACATAGTACTTTTACGGACCGCCCCTCAGTATTGCAGAGGGGATGAATATGGAAGTCTTTTTAAAAATATATTTTTAAATTTATTTTTTTGAGAGACAGAGACAGAATGGGCATGCCGGGCCTGTGGCCACTGCAAAGGAAGTCCAGACAAATGCATCACCTTGTACATCTGGCTTACATGGGTACTGGGGAATAGAACCTCTGTTCTTAGACTTTCCAGGCAAGTGTATTGACTGCTAAGCCATCTCTCGATCCCATAAGTCTTTTCATATATAAAATTTAGCCAAAATTCCATTTGGCCTCAAAACTGATGTTTTCTTTTTTTTTAATTACTTGACCCAGTTCTGCGCTCGCGCGCGTGCGCGTGTGCTGGCCTGTGCGTGTTGTAACACAGATTTCTTTTCTGGGGCACCCTTTCTGTTTAGGTATTGATTCATTTCCACTCTTTCCTGCCTCGGGCAGCCCTTGTCTCCGTCCACGAGCCCTTTCCGGTGTCCTCCGGGCCACTGGCACACGCGGAGCGGAGGCGTTGGGCACCGCGCCCTGCAGAGCGCGCGCGCGGGCGGGCGGGCGGAGGACCTCGTGGCCCCCGAGCGCCCGGGTCGCCCCTGCGGCTTCTTTGTTCCGTCCAGGCCGTGCGCGGGAGGCTTTCCCGGGCCTGGGAGCAGCACCCGGGCCCGCTCTCCTGTGAGCATAGCTGGGGGGGGGGGGGGGGCTGAGGACTTGTAAGCAGATAGACTGGAGTCGAGATGCTAAATTAACGCCCCAGGGGACTTTGCAACCCCAAATCGTAAATTTCATTTGGGCTGCGGAGATGCCACGCGGGTTGCAGTGACCGAGCCTCGGTGCCTTAACCGCGCAGGCTTTGTGCCACCGGGGAGGGGGATCCTGTCCCCTCCGAGGATAAAGCGCCCCTGGGTGTGAGGACCACTGAGCCCCCCCAGCATCTCCTCCCTACCTCCCGCATCCCTCCAAGTCCCTCTTCCCTTTGGGCTGGAAAAAGAAATCGGAGAGACAGAGACAGAGAGAAAGAGGGACCCCGAGATGCACGGCCTTGGAGAGAGAACTCATTTTGTGTAAAGAGGGCCTCGAGTCACCAGGGAATTCCTGGATTGTCTCGGGCTGTCGTGTGAGATGTCCATCACGCCGTGCGAACACCATCTGCTCGGTATTATGCTCGCAGTTGCCAGGCGACCTGCTGAACGCAGTAACACTTGACTGCCTGGCTCCGGGTCCTCGGCCGCCCGGGCGCGGGGCGCGGGCGCGGGCGGGGGCGGGGGCGCCGAGCCCTGATTAAGCCATCTGCGAGGGGCGGGGGCTCAGCCAGCGGCCGAGGGGGGAACCCAGGCCCGGGCTGACACCACCATCTGCTGGGCCACCCGGAGAACAGCAGCTGCTTGGAGGGCATCCTGGAAAGAAAAAAAAAAAACTGCTAGAAGCCTTGGGCACCCTGGAGCCAGGTACCCCGTCACATCACCAATCCCCCTCCATCCTTGGAGCTCGGGGCTTTCAGTATCTGATTCCGCTCACCAAATACTAGGAATGTTCTCGAAAAAGCAGTTCAGAGAAAGAGCTTCCCTGCTCTGCTCGCTTGCAAGATTATAAATAAACAGCTGGCTTGTTCTTGGGAGATATTTTTACCACTGATTTTTTTTTTTAAGTCGGAAAGTGTCTCTTTGGAGGGGGGTTACACCTCCCACCTCACCCTAAGTGTTTAGAAAGTTGTTCAAATCGTGTCCCTGGAGAGGAAAGATACACATGTAAAACGGGTTCCTTGGTTTGGGTCCCCCCCCTTTCCCTTATTCTACTGAAAAGTGAAAGGTTTCGAGAGAGTGATGAAGATCTAATGTAGCAAAATTGGAGTTGAGGGGAAGAGAACGTGTTAAGATTCTGTGTAGCGAGCAAGGGAGGTCGTTGGGCTGGGAGCAGAGAACAAGCCAGTAATTAAAACTAAAAATACTGCATCATTTGGCTTCAAGGCATTGCATGTCGCATGACGAAAGCTCAGCCTGTTTGTCTCTAATTGCACAACCGAGTGTGTGTCCTCCTTAGAAACTAGAGTGGTGACTTGAAATCCTGAAATGTGACAAGACTATTTCTCATTAAGCCTCTTCAACTAGAGGTTAAACGGAGTGGAGGAACACAAACAGCAGTCATGAAGTATACCTTCAATGGGTGCCTGTGTGCGGGGCGCTCGGCCTCTCTCATCTGCTCCTCTGTTGGAGCAGAGCTTGTGGGCAAGCACTTAGGGTTATTGCATCTGGAAGGCAGCCCTTCAGCCAGCAAGGTCTTGTAGTCTTCAGTGAGAAACTTGAAGGTGCAACTTTGAGGATATTAATATGAGGAATTAATGTAATCCCGGAAGTGATACCTTGGCTATGCTTTTGGGGTGGGGTTCCCCCCCACACAGGGCAACAAACAGTGGCTCGCCACGTTTTGAATATCACCACTCCATTTGTCCCTCTCTTTTCCCCGTGGATGGGGGAGGCTGGGGAGCCTTCCTCCACTCAGCACCCTCCCCCACACCTAACCACATTACCCAGCCGGGCAGGCCTGTCACACAGGCCTAGAATATCTCAGAGAGCATCAAGAGAAGCAGGGCGGGGCATCAGCCCTCTCAAGAAAGAAAGGAAAAGAAAAACTCCAGCTACAGAAAATTGTGTATTTCCTTTGCTACGTCTTTCTCTCCAATTCTCCCTCGTTATAACTAGAAAGTATTAAATGGTCTGGAAAGCATGGGGGAAACTTGTCTGTATTCTTGCTGGCTGGCTAACTATATGTCCGTGTGAATTCCTTGTGAAAGTGTTAGGTCAATCAGCCATTTGTTTTTCAACAATGCAAGAAAAAAGCTTTAAAGAAAGGCTTAGAAAACCAGATAGCAAGAGCCAGGTATGGTGGCGCACGCCTTTGATCTCAGCACTCTGGAGGCAAAGGTAGGAAGGCGGCTGTGAGTTTGAGGCCAGCCTGGGCTTACAGACTGCAATCCAAGTCAGTCTAGGCTAGAGTGAGACCCTACCTTGAAAAAAAAAAAAGCAGGTGGCAATATTTAGAATAGAAAAAAGTCCCCGAAACATTTAGACCCCCAACAAAGGTCAGCTATAAAGTAAAGTTTTGGTAACATCAATGTTTTTTGGCATTTTGTAGATCTTTTCGTTAGGATTAAAAATACTTCACAGCTTACCTAATTGCAGAGCAAATACATAAACTGAAACCTGTCAGCAGCTAAAACTATAAGGACTGTCACTTGCATCTGAAAACTAGAACACGGTGAATATATGAGAGACACTGGAGATTACAGGTGGTTCTGAGGAGTGTGCTTGGCACTCTGGGCCCGGAGTCTAGGGCAGGCGATTCCAAGGAATGTGCCTTTGACTCAAAGTCAACAGCCTGGGTCTGTTGCTGTCCATCTGTTTACTGGACTATTACGTTAATCGGCCAGAATGGCTTTGGCGGTTGTTTCCGAAGTAAGAGAGACCATTGAGTTTTGTTTTGCTTGTTCCATTTTGTCTGGGTGGATGGAGAGGAAGGAAGAGTGACTAAAGATATTGTATAGGGGAAATTCACAAGAAAGGGCCATGCACATGGGTAGGCATTAGAGGGAAGGAGGAGCCCAGCAAGCCCAGGGTAGAGGAAGGGATCAGACCCAAAACTGTGGGAAAGGCAGATAAACTTAGCTCTGTATTTTGAAAGGAAACTGCCTACATGATCAACGGTGCCCTTAATGAAACTGTAGCAAAGCAAAAAGGAGACAAATACTGAAATCCAGTTTGGGGTTATAATTTTAAAATGGGGATGATGATTCACATTCATTTCATTAGTCAGGTCACATGATGATGCCTCATTGTACTGCTGGTTCCATTCTTGTACGTGTACCCATTTAATTTGTGTAGGCCTCACAGGTCAGCTCCTGTTGAGATTCCTTGCTTGATAGTTCAGTGAAATAGGGCTATTTCTGAGACATATTTAGAAAAGACCTCCACTGCTAGAAGTGTCTAGAAACTGAGTTCCTTGGTCACACACCTACCATGAACATTGGCTGATTTTCTCTGGCAGCCTCCATTATTCTTCTGCATAGACTTCTCTGAGGATATTCTCTGGGTTGTCCTGTGGAGTATGTGTATTAAATATTTATAAAAATTATTTTTATATTTATTTGAGGCGGGGAAATAGAGAGAATAGGTAGTCCAGAGCCTCTAGCTACTGCAAATGAACTCCAGGCACATGCACCACCTTATGCATCTGGCTTATGTGGGTCCTGGGGACTCGAACCTGGGTAATTTGGCTTTGCAGGCAAGCGTCTTAACCACGGAGACATCTGCCCAGCACACGGAATTAGATCTTTACCATGTTACATCCCATTTCCTAGAGGCCAATCCTTAACTCCCTGACAAATAATTATAGAATCAAAAGCCCCAGTCTAATCCCCCATGCGTAAATTATCCCAGACATTTGAGACTTGATTCTATTTTTTTAAATGTTGGGAGATTACTGAGATTTTTTTCAGAAGAAAACATTTTCAGTTCTCACCCTCAATAACTCTGGCTAGTAGAATTTGAATGTGTATGTGCGTGCGTGTGTGTGTGTGTCTGTGTGTGTGTGTGTGTGTAAGAAGGCTTTTAAGTATTGCAGTCAATTGGAATAATATCCAATATCAGATTTGCACGAATTTTGTTGTTGTTGTTGTTGGTTTTGGGTTTGGTTTTTCATAGTTGGGTCCCACTGTAGCTCAGGCTGACCTGGAATTCAGTCTCAGGGTAACCTTGAACTCGGGTGATCCTCTTACCTCTGCCTCCCAAGTGCTGGGATTAAAACATGCACTACCATGCCTGTCTCTTCTGGTGTTTTAAAAAATTGTTTTATTTTATTTATTTATTAAAAAGAGAGACGAAGGCAGATAGAGAGAGAGAATGAGTGCTGCAGGACCTCTAGCCACTGAAAATTAACTCAAGATGCATGTACTGCCTGGCTTGTGCATCCGG
Source organism: Jaculus jaculus (assembly GCF_020740685.1). Taxonomy (NCBI): domain Eukaryota; kingdom Metazoa; phylum Chordata; class Mammalia; order Rodentia; family Dipodidae; genus Jaculus; species Jaculus jaculus. Next base: position 87,920,242 of record NC_059113.1, on the reverse strand, counting down.
CTTCCATGGGTACTGGGGAATGCAAATGGGGTTGTTAGGCTTTGCAGGCAAGTGCCTTAACCACCAAGCCGTCTCTCCAATGCCTCTTATGTTTTTATCCCTCATATTTGTTTTTTAAAAAAGATGAGTATCAGGGGCTGGACTGATGGCTTGGCCAGTAAAGTACTTACTGCACAAGTGTGAGTCCCTGGCACACACGTGAAGGCCAGGCATGCCAGCACATGCCTATAATCCCAGCCCTCGGGATCCTGGGAGCAAGCTGGCTAGCTAGACTGGCCAAATCAGCAAGCTTTGGGTTTTGTGAAAAATGCCGTCTCAATAAATAAGATGGAGAGTGACTGAGGAAGACACCTAATGTCAACCCCTGGCTTTCACATGCATGCACACGCGTGTGCACACACACACGCACACACACGGGAACATGCATGCACCATACACAAAAGTGCAAGTGCAAAGAAAGGAATAAGGATGATAAGGATCGCTTAGGATGGAAGTTGCCTTCCAGGCTTCAGGTGAGCTCGGCCTGAGGACTTAACTTAGTTCATTTCCTTGGCAGGAGGATGACCACACAGAGCACGTCCATGAATCAGTCCTGTCTGAATCAGTCATTTTTTGTTACTGTCCCCTGGAGCCTCTGCAGTTGTAAGGCAAGGCCAAGTTTGAGGAGTGTGAGGTGCCTCTGTGGAAATGTAATGGGCACCACTCAGGGGGTCTCTGCCCTTCCCCCCCCCCCCCCGCCCATGGAACTTCCCTTGAAATGGCAGCAAGTGACCAAGTGCAACTGTGGCATCTCTCTTCTTGTCTCCTCAGGAGCAGCACTCAGTGGGACTTCCCCGGAACACAGGCCCTATGCAGTCCTCAGTTCCGCAGGGCTCAGGAAGCATGGTCTCAGGTGCCAGTCCTGGGGCTCCTGGCTTCTTAAGCAGCCAGCCCCAGGCAGCCATCATGAAGCAGATCCTGCTAGACCAGCGGGCCCAGCTGATGGAGCAACAGAAGCAGCAGTTCCTGCGGGAGCAGAGGCAGCAGCAGCAGCAGCAGCAGCAAATTCTGGCTGAGCAGGTAACACCACACTACCCTGTGATGTGATCCATCCACTCAGCAAGCATTTACGTGGCACCTGTTGTCAGTGAGGCAGTCACCACGGTCCCTTCCCTCTGGCAGATGCTCACAGAACAACAGCTGTTGGGATCGTTGAAGAGCCTGTGGCATTCAGGCTTTTTCAATTAGTTAGGCTTTTTCCCTATAATGAATTAGTCTATTCTTTAAAGACATGCTTCCACCATCCACTTCAAGATCCATTTGCCAGAGACAGTTCTTCAATTTGCGCCTGGCTCCTTTCTTCTGACTTCTGGAATAAGGGCCTGCAGTTAGAGCTAGCTCACGGTCTTCATAAGCCCTAATACTTCGAGCATTAGGCAAAATAAGTGATAATGACAGCAATATTAATTCAGAACTGGGCATGTAGTTAAGTTGGTAAAGTACTTGCCTTGCAAGCATGAGGACCTGAGTTCAAGCCTCAGTACCTGCGTAAGAATGCCTGGGGTGGTGATGTGTGCCTGAAATTCCAGAGTTGAGGGGGTAGAGACACAAAGATCCATGGGACTCACTGGTCAGCTAGTCTAGCCTAATTGGTGATCCTCCAGGCCAGTGAGTGACATCTCAAAAAAATAAATAAATAAAGGTGAATGGCATATCCAAGGATATGAGGTGGTCTCTGGCCTTCACACTATTGTACACACATATATTCACCTGCACACATGCCAACATGCACATGTGCATGCACACACACATACATGTGCACATGTAAAAGAAGAATAACAATTCAGAGAACTTTGTTTCTTGGGAGAAAATGGCAAGAGGAAAGACTGAGGGTACTGTAGACTGGTCATGGACAACGAACCAAGAACAATGCACAACAATTAGACCAACCGAAATACCAGAGAACCTGAACGAGGGGGTCACAGAAAAGGGTGCAAACCCAAGAAAGGCCTTAACAGCTTTTTAAACAGCTCAGGGCATGAAGAGATGGCTTAGCAGTTAAGGCGCTTGCCTGCAAAGCCAAAGGACCCAAGTCTGATTCCCTAGGGCCCACATAAGCCAGATGCACAAGGTGGCGCATGTGTCTGGAGTTCATTTGCAGTGGTTGGAGACCCTGGTGCACCCATTCTCTCTCTCTCTCTCTCTCTCTCTTTCCCTGCCTCTTTCTGTCTCTCACTCTCTCAAATAAATAAATATAAATAAATAAACAGCTCAGGAAATCTGTGAGGAGGAAGTGCTAACACAAAGGTGCCTGTTCCTTAGACATCTTTGGCCACCCCTGCACTATAATTCCTCCAGCTTTGAAAGACAGCCTTCCCTGCAGATCGCTCCTGTAGGCTTTGATTTGTTTTGCTTTTAGAAACACTGGTGCTGATTGAGTGTTATCCCAGGGAAAGGCCTAAGGCTGCCCACAAGAGACCCCCAGATGGCCCCTGTGGGGGCCTGCATAAGCATCTTACACAACAGGCTCTTTATTATAGGAAAGGTGAGGCTGTCATAAAAGGCTCAAAGCCCAACGAAGCTCTACCTGTTACTTCTAGAATGTTCCTGATAGGATCAGAATCCGGGGTATTTCTTCCTCTATCGCCTCTATGTAAGACGCTGAGTGGGATTCAGGCACGTGGAGGTCCCTACTCACCAAGAACAGCAGTTACAAGCAACACCAGTCATCCCCGCAAAGAGAAAAATTGCACTGTTGGACACAGTTCACTTATGTTCCCCATTTTTGCTTTTGTTCCTGAACAGCTGTGTAATTATCTCCCTTTTTACCAAGGTCAGTCAGCCGCCTGGCAGCTATTGTACAAACAAACCTCTGTCCCTCTCACCCTGCAGAAGGTGTGTGACAGGGAGCCGGGCTAATATCTCTCAGGCAGTGATAAATGGAGCTGCAGAGGGGAAACCGGGCTTTGTAAATCTCTCCTCTGCCAACCCCAGGACGTTTTAGGTGTGTCTGGTGCTGTGAGAAATGGCCATGGATAGGTGTGCTTCAACCAAGGCACCAAAGGAAATCGGGGTACTGGGGCACAACTCCCCTGTGCTTAACCAGGGACACTCCCACCGATGCCTGGTCAGGTGAGCCCTAAGGAACAAGGAGGGAGGACCGAAGCTTTGGGGAAGAGGTGTGTCAAAATGATGCACATAAACAAGGAGGTGAGAGAACGAGGGGAACTCCTCAGAATTGAGCATGTTGAGAGCTGAAGCTGGGGCTGGAGAGATGGCTCAGCGGGTAAGGAACTTGCCTGTGAAGCCTGAGGACTCAGATTTGATTCCCCAGAACCCAGTAAGCCAGATGCACATTGTGGCACGTGCGTGTGGAGATCATTTGCAGTGGCACACCCGTTCTACCCCCCCCCCCTCCATAAATAAAGAAATATAAATATAAAAAAGTTGAGGCTACTTAGAAACAGTGGAAGAAACAGGATGCTGTGGCTTGAGTATAATTCCTTAGCAACCTTGTGTACCAAGGAGCGATCAACCTGACAGACATCACTAGGCTCAAAGGTAGGAACCTGATCATCTTTCACTTGTAATACGATTTTGAAAACAACAACAACAATCAAAAATAATTTCCCTGTCTTAAAGATCACGTGAGCTAGGCAGTCTGTGCAAAATGCTTTGAAAGCTGTGTGCTGTGCACAAATGTATGTGGACACAGGTCACGTGAGCCAGGAATATAGTAGAGATTGGTGTAGAAAGGCTGACACCAGGATCCAGTCACGTCAGTGGTGTGTCCCACTTACCTGTGCCTGGAGATAACGCTGGTCAGGATGGACGATCTCAGGGGACTCCACACAGTAAGCTCTGAGCTTCCTGTTTTAAGTGTGTGTGTGTGTGTGTGTGTGTGTGTGGTGGTGGTTGTCTGGGATACTGGGATGGAACCCAAGACTTCACACATGCTAGGAAAATGCTCTGCCACTGAGCTCCAGCCCAGCCCTGAGAGTAAATATTAATCGCATGCACATCATGCTAACTTCCTGATTGTTCTCAGTCTCTATGGTTTTAAAAATGTCCTAGCATGGTCCATTTTGGAAACACTTGTGTTTCCTGAAAGGTCATTTGAGGGAGAACAGGATTGGTGACCCTAGGTATCTTTAAGAACTTTTAAATGATTCTCAGTTGGGACTGGAGAGATGGCTTAGCATTTAAGGTGTTTGCCTGCAAAGCCACAGGATCCTGGTTTGATTCTCCAGAACCCCCATAAACCAGAGCACCACTGGGCACTGGCATCTGGAGTTCATTTGCAGTAGCTGGAGGCCCTGGCAATGCCATTCTCTCTCCCTCCCTCCCTCCCTCCCTCTCTCTCTCTCTCTCTCTCTCTGTCTCTCTCTCTCTCTCTCTCTCAATCCCTCTCTCTTTCTTAAATAAATAAATAAATAAATATTTTTTTAGGGCTGGAGAAATGGCTTAGCGGTTAAGTGCTTGCCTATGAAGCCTAAGGACCCCGGTTCAAGGCTCAATTCCCCAGACCCACATAAACCAGATGCACAAGGTAGCGCAGCGCATGTATCTGGAGTTCATTTGCAGTGGCTGGAGGCCCTGATGCACCCATTCTCTATCTCTGCCTCTTTTTCTCTGTCTGTCACTCTCAAATAAATAAATAAAAATAAACAAAAGACTTTAAAAAATAAAATATATTTTAAAAAGATGATTCTCAGTGACTTGGAAATCAGAGTCGTGCAGGTTGAAAGCAGGTGGAAACCAATGTTCACTAACTACCTTCTTCAAGAGTACAGAGCGCATCACCTGGCGTCCGTTCTCCAAGGTTCCACCGAACTTGCAATTTTAGGTCTCAAAGAAACATTGGGATTGTGGGCAGGGCAGATGCCATGCACATGTGAGGACTGACACGTAGGCTCCCGAGCACCCACATAAATGCTGAGGAGGTGTGGTGCTCCCCCACCACCCCATAATCCCAGCCCTCTAGAGGCACAGACAGGGAATCCAGAGGACAAGCTAACAAGACTAGCTGAGTGTTAAAGCCTTGGGTTCAATGAGGAAGGGATGGAGGAAGACACCAGTGTCAACATCTAGCCACACATATGCACACCACACACATGTACGTATGCAAAAAAAAAAAAAAGGTGGAGAAATCTGAGCATTTTTCAAATGGGAAGCCCACAGAGCCAGAGAGAGATGACATTGCAGAGATGGGAAGATGCCTGGCTGGAGGCCACACTGCAGCCCATCACAGGCTAGTTCCTACCTTCCGAGGGGGGCATTTAAATGTTTACACTGCGCAGGAAATTTAGAGGAAAGAGTCACGTAGTTTCTGGCCTACACATTAATGTTCCATGCATTGATTCATTTCGACAGTTTTCTGTAGACTTCTAGAGTAGACATACAGGCTGAGGTCAGCAACAGGGCAGAAAGTACTCTTCTTCTTCTTTTCCTCCTCCTCCTCCTCCCCCTCTTCCCCCTCCCCCTCCTCCTCCTCCTCCTCCTCCTTCTTCTTCTTCTTCTTGCCAGAATGTTGACTGGCCTTTTAGAGGAAAAGAAAGAAAACCAGAAAATTACAGACCTGCCCTGGAACAAATATGAGAGGATAAAAGAGAAGTCAACACAGGTGGTAAGAAGTGGGCTGTGGGTGTTAACTTTCATAAGGAACACTCAGATGAGCTGTGTGAGGCGCTCACAGAGGAAGGTTGCCTGATGCTTGAATATTCAGCAGCTGCGGGAAAGAGGTTAAATGGCATCTGCAGGTCATGCGGCTACTAGACGGCACACTTAGACCTCAGACCTCTTTCCCGCTCTTCCCCTGGCCTTCCTGTCCCTCCTGCACGTGCGTACAGTACAGCAACGATCGTCGCAGCCCACCCGGCCTGCTGACGACCATGTGCATGTTGCAGAATTCCCATGAGAGAACAAAGAAATAAAAACTGCAGGCCTCTGCTCTTAGCATATGTACAAATCCACGTGGTGGCCTCGGGTAGTAAATGCTGAGTATTTGACTTGTAGATGTGTATTTTACAGGCAATGTGGCCTGATGGGAATAAGATCACCCCTTTTTTTAATAGCCCCTACGGAGCCCACTTCCTTATACCCACAGCATCTATTTAGGCCATTAAAGTAGTCGTTTGTTGCTTTGAGCTGGGAGGGACACAGGCTAATGTCACAAATCCATATCAAAGCCTCCCTCACTATACATCCCTCATGAACCTGCAAGTCAAACGTCAGAAATGTGAGAAGGTAACCAGCAAAAAGCATGGACAGACAGACTAGCCCTCGTGGAATGGGTCCATCGTGATAGGTTCATGTACCAGACAGCTCCACAATGCTGGGACGAACATCCAACCAAACACAGTTGTGTGGGAAATATTTCAAGCTTACAGAATCCGGGGGAATCTGGCTCCCATTCATAACTCCAAGCAGAGAGAGACACCATCACTAGCCAGCAAACACGGAAAAAAATAAAATAAAAGCTCAAACCTCTCTGAATTCCTTTGGGCTGGAATTCAGATCCACCCCAGGGACACGCCCCCTGTAGCAGGAGTCTGAAAACTCAGTTTTAATAAAACACCTGAGTCTATGGGGCCATACATTCAAACTACCTCAGTTCATGTGATAGAACAGTGAGATTGAACAAGCCATCACATCAGCATGAGTGAATCTCATTTAAAAAAAAAAAAAGGCAGAGTGCTGGAGAGATGGCTTAGCGGTTAAGCGCTTGCCTGTGCAACCTAAGGACCCCGGTTCGAGGCTCGATTCCCCAGGACCCACGTTAGCCAGATGCACAAGGGGGCGCACGCGTCTGGAGTTCGTCTGCAGTGGCTGGAGGCCCTGGCGCACCCATTCTCTCTATATATCTGCCTCTTTCTCTCTCTGTCTGTCGCTCTCAAATAAATGAATAAAAATAAAAATTTTTAAAAAACTAAGAAAAAGCCCTTTCTATCACATACTGAAGCAGGCATAAGTAATCTAAGTGGTTCAAAATTAGTAAGTGTGCCCTGGATCAAGAGAGAGTGACGCCCTGGCTGGTTACCCGGGGAAACCATCTTGTGAAACTCCATCTTACCTGTGCACTTTGTCGGCCCACGTCTGCGTATATGTTGTCTCAACAGGAAGTTTAGTTTTGGATAAACATCCTCCAAACTGCCAGGGGGCTTAGCTGCGTGATCAGGCGCTGTCTCACCCCTGCCCGGCTTGTGTTCTGTCGTTGCAGCAGCTGCAGCAGCCTCACCTTCCCCGGCAGCACCTCCAGCAGCAGCGGAGCGCGTTCCCGGTGCAGCAGGTCAATCAGTTTCAAGGTGAGGCCGTGTGAATCCGAGGCGGGCACTTGCGTGTGGCTGCTGCGCCCGCCCAGCCTATTTAACAAGCGGCAGAGTCAGGAGAGCTGCCGATCAGAATGGCTTCCCGGGGTCACAGAGAGGGCCCCGGGAGCCCAGGATCTGGCGGAGAGGCAATGCAGACAGCTGTCCTCTACCCTACTTACGGAGTACGTCAAGAGTCAGGAACATACCCATGCTTGATGACCCGGTATCGGCTTTGTTCATGTCCACATGGTCATCCCGGCGACCATAGGGACAAAACGCCTGCGCCTTATCTTTCTTGCTCATCTCAGCAGGTGGGCTGGCCAAACGCTCACTTCTGACAACCCAACAAAAGACTCGATTTACAACTACCTCTAGTCTGCTGAACCCCGAAGACCACTGGGGCCCTGAGAGCAAATGGACTGTTCTGGTCCTGCTGCCATCTGCAGAGAGGTGGCCATGAGCCCCCGTATGCCGGCATAACCTCTGTATAAATAGTACAAGTAGAAGGCCCATTCAAATATCAAGCCCTCCCATGCCTAAGGGAGATCTCTAGAGAGTCCCGTGTAGGGTGGAGGAACAGCCCACAGAACTCTTCCCAATCTAGCCCACAGGGGGGGTCACTTGGCAGCCAAAATCCTAATTCTTGTGAGTTAAAATAACATCAATGTGTTTTGTGAATCAAGATCAGTATTTCCCAACTTGTCAATGTTACCTGCTCCCCTAGAGCTGGAGAGATGGCCTAGTGGTTAAGGTACGTGCAGGCAAAGCCAAAGGGCCCAGATTCAGTTCCCCGGTGCCCACGTGAAGCCAGCTGCACAAGGTGGGCATGTGTCTGGAGTTTGTCTGCAGTGGCTAGAGGCCCTAGCATTCCCATTGCCTCTTTTTCTATGTGCCTCTTTATCCGTCTCTCTCAAATAAATAAATAAATAAAATATTTTAAAAAGAATATGCTAGACAATATGGGGCCTCTTACACAGAAATATGCATGAATGTAACTACATCCAGCACCATTTTATAAATGGGAACCCTCAGGAATTTTTATCAATAGCCTGGGTGAAAAATTTAGGGTAGCATGTTCAGATTTTGAATCGCAGCACATAAGTTTACATACAAACAAGTTCATGGATCAGAAGTAACATGTTTTAACTAAAATACTATAGAGTTTGTCATAGCATATCAGAAACATTTGTTTCTGTTATAAACCCACATGTGTGTGTCGTGGATCGTGTACTATGAGTGTGGCGAAGGACCCTGAGGGCCACTCATGTTTACGGACAGCTGTCCCCAGGGAGTGCCTGTGAAAGCACTAAGACTGTACTAGCTTCCAGTTCCTTCCACTTTGGGCCAGTGACCTTATCTTAATCCCTTTAACTTGGCCCAGGGAAGGACAAAAGGAATTGAATTGTTGGCAGGTACGTGCATGGAATCTGAGCCAATATTCTTTGAAGAATTACGTTTCTTGTTTGAATAGGGAAGAACAGAAGAGAGTCAAGGTGACATGTATAGTTTTTAAATATATATATTATTTGTTTATTTGAGAGAGACAGATAGAATGCGCACACCAGGGACTCTAGCCACTGCAAAAGAACTCCAGAACCATGTGCCACCTTGTGCATCTGGCTTTACATGGGTACTGGGGAATTGAACCTGGGTCCTTTGGCTTTGCTGACAAGCACCTTAACTGCTAAGCCAGCTCTCCAGCCCATAAATAGTTTTTGTTATGAGTCCCTCCTTTCACCTTAGTTCTCAAACTTCAGCACACGTCAGAATCACTGACAAAGCCTTTTACGACTCAGGAACACGGGTAATGGGACCCAATTCCCAGTGGGTGTTTTGTTTTGTTTTGTTTTTGAGACAAGGTCTCATGTACCCCAGGCTGGCTTTAAACTCCCTTTGTACCAAAGGATAACCCTGAACTTCTGATCCTCCTGCCTCTCGACCTCCTGAGTGCTGAGATTACAGATGTTTGCCACCCGGTTTATACAGTGCTGGGAATCAAACCCAGGGCCTTATGCATACTAGGCAAGCAGTCTACCAGGAGCGCCACATCCCAAGCCCCGTCACCAGGGTATCTGAGTCAGTAGTCCTAACTTGAGGTCTGAGAATTGTGTTTCTAATACGTTCCCAGGAGCTGTTCATCCTCCAGGCCAGCAGAACCACACTTGCAGAATTGCTACATCAAATTATGCACTTATTACAATGTAAAATCTGGGGCTGGAGAGATGGTTCAGTGGTTAAGGCTCTTGCCTACAACGCCTAACAACCTAGATTTAATTCCCCAGTACCTACATAAAGCCAGCTGCACAAAATGGTGCATGCATCTGGACTTCATTTACAGTGGTTAGAGGCCCTGGTTCACCCATTGTCTGTCTGTCTGTCTCTCTGTATGTGCTTTTTTTCTGCTTGCAAATAAGTAGATTATTTTTTTTTAAACAATGTAAAATCTAATCAAGCTGACACAGTTTCCTCCCGAGTTTCATAGATTATTTGTACCTCGTTTATTATCTTTTGTAATAAAGGGGGCACACTGAAGTCCAGGGATGCCTCTGTAGTGCAGGACACAGATATATTTTTGTGAGTTGCACTGGATTGGCTTTACCTCCTTGAACTTTGCTGAAACCATAAACCACAAGTAGTTGACACAGAAATTTAGCTCCACATAAGCAAAATAGGGTCTCTGAGCTGATTGGTTTGAGATATAATAGGTTTTTGCTATGTTATGGGTGTGTGTGTGTGTGTGTGTGTATTTCATTGGGACTCTAGATGGTATAGTAAAAAAGAGACAAATTGATAGATAATGAATGTCCTTCAAGGGCAATGGCCAGGGATGTATACTGTACTCCCCTGCGTTACACGTTTTCAAAGGCCTTTTTTTAAAATTTGTGTGTGTGGTATATACACTTGTGTGTGCGGATGTGCGTGACTCCGTGTGCATGCACTTGAAGGCCAGAGGAGAATTCCGGGCATCCGCATCGATTACTCTTCCATATTTCTTTGAGACAGAGTCTCTCATTGAAGCTGGAGCCATTGTTTTTGTTAGCAGTAAACCCCAGAGATTCTCCTGGGCATCACTCAGCCCTGAGGTTACAGGTGAAAGAACACACCTAGCATTTTTTTTCTCTCTTTTTTTTTTTTTTAAATGAAAGAGAGTGAGTGAGAATGAGAGAGAGAGAATTGGTATGCCCCAGCCTCCAGCCACTGCAGCTGAACTCCAGATGTGTGTGTCACCTTGCGCATCTGGCTTACATGGGTTCTGGGGAGTGGAACCTGGGTCCTTGGGTTTTGCAGGCACGCGCCTTAACCACTAAACGATCTCTCTAGCCCCACACCTACTTTTTACATGAGTCCTTGGGATCAAATTCAGGACCTCATGTTTGCAGAGCAAGAATTTTTTACCTGCCTAGCCATTTCAAAGGTCTTAGTAACTCCTTCCCTCACTGAGTTCTTTGCCTTGGGGAAATACTTGTTCTTTACAACTATAAGCTTCTTGAGAGTGAAAATATAGACCCTTTTAGGGGAAAATGCCTATTATTGTCTATGGAAGCTTCTCATTGACACTGTCATGTTAACCAGCAGGCAAGAGAATACATGAGAATACAGTGCTTCACAATGATCTGTTTTAGACAAAATGAAAAGGTATTCTTTTTAATGTATGTAGTAATCAGGTAAAGCAGTTTAATTCTTTGAATTCATTTGAATTTTTTCCCTTTACAGATTTAAAATTAACAAAGGCATAAAATGAGATTAATAAAACGGCTTCTCACCTCACTTAACTTGAAGATATTGGGCAGATTGCTGAGTTTTCAATGGTTTCTTAAAAAAATAAGAATTAGGGCTGGAGGCACGGCTTAGCAGTTAAGGCTCTTGCCTGCAAAGCCAAAGGACCAAGGTTTGATTCCCCCAGGACCCATGTAAGCCAGATGCACAAGGTGGCACATGCGTCTGGAGTTCGTTTGCAGTGGCTGGAGGCCCTGGAGTGCCCATTCTCTCCATCCCCCCCACCCTCTCTCTTTCTCTCTGTCAAATAAATAAATAAAAATAAAATATATTTAAAAAAATAAGAATTGCATCTAGATGGCTCAGTGGATAAAAAGCAGAACCCCTGTAAAAAGCCAGCTGCTCCAGCAGGCCTCTGTGAGATGTAATGGTAACGAGAGACCTGCCTCGAACAAAATACAAGATGAGGACCGATAACCAAGGGTCTCTTTTGACCTCCATGCATAGCCCGCCCAACACACAGAATTACATCTAGATAGTTCATACACACTAAGTAAAAATAATTGTTGTTTTGATGATTGGTTCAGTCCCTGACAAAGGGCCCGCTAAGAAAGAAACCTACTTCTCATTCACATATTAGAGCAACACAGTATGAAGGCCTTCAGCATTTGCATTATAAATATACAACAACAACAGCAAAATGGTCTTTTTTCTGTTTCCAGCAGGCCAGCGGCCTAGACATATAATTTAGGTCTGGCCAATTAACCTCTGAGTCAGCAATATTTTTCACTTAACTTTTTCTACAAACAACTCAGTATCTCATTGTATTATAGTTGATCTGATTGGCTATGCAGTCAATACAAATTTACTGGTTAAGGCCACAAAACTTTATAACACGATTTCAAATTGCCATCCAAGATTTAACCAAGAACTACCCCCTGCCACCCGAGGTAGGGTTTCATTCTAGCCCAGGTTGACCTGGAATTCAGTATGTAGTCTCAGGGTGGCCTTGAACTCACGGCGATCCTCCTATCCCAGCCTCCCGCGTGCTGGGATCAAAGGCGTGCACCACCACACCTGGCTTACCAAGAACTTTAATACATACATATATATATATATATATATTTAATTTATTCATTTGCACCCTACAGCAAGAAGGGAAACAGAAGACAGAACAATCTCGCAGAACTTCACAGGCCAGCTAGCTTTGAGAACAGCGGCAGTAGACAACAGCAGGAAACCCTGCTTCAAACAAGGTGGAAGACTAGGACAGACACCCAAAGGTGTCCTCTGACCTCCACACCCCACGGCACACATGCACACAGACACAATAATCTCTTCATTAAAATAAAGCTTAAAACAAAAAGTGGAAATATTTCTAAAGATCTACTCAAGATCTTCCAGCTCTCTCCACAGTAAGCATTTCAGTTTTTAATGCCACATGATATTGATCCCAACCCACAAAAGCTTAAGTCATAATCAAAATTCCCATAATTTTCATTCTTAAAGAAAGGAAGACAATATAGAGACATAGTTGCTGCCCAGAAATCAATAACCCCATCAGAAAGACAAAACAACAAAGTTCCTCAGTGATCTACCAACATGCCAGACTTAACAAGGCTGGACTATGCTTACCTGCTTTTTCATCCCAGGTCCAGGTGCAATCAAGTTTGCTTATCATATTGATTAACCTTCCATGCTCTGTCTTCTTTAAATGCCCAGAAGTGGGGGGAAACTTTTTCTTTTTCTCGTAGACTCAATCATTAGCAGGGACAGCGGAAATCCATTTTGCATGTGCCTGTGCATGGATGGGGGCTTTGTGGGTGATGTGTGATTGCCCTGCCTCATGTGGGCACTTCCAGGGGACATATAAAGGACTCCCTGGTCCACCTATTGGAAGCTGAGTGACTTGGTGTGGAGCCTTTGGTCAGCTGCCCCCTGGTGGCCAGTCCCGGGGATTGACCCGAGGGCTTCACACATTTAGGCAGTGCTCTACCAATCAACTACATTCCCGGCCCTCTGGCCAACCTTTACACACCGTTATTGAAACTGTATTCCTGGGCTGAAGAGATGGTTCAGCAGTTAAAGGAGCTTGCTTGCAAATCCTGATGGCCTGGGGTTCGATTCTCCAGTACCCATATAAAGCCAGACGCACAAAGTGGCACACACATCCAGAGTTCATTTGCAGTGGAAGGAGGCCCTGGTGCACCCATTCTCTCTCTCTCTCTCTCTCTCTCTCTCTCTCTCTCTCTCTCTCTCTGTCTCTCTCTCTCTCTCTCTCTCATAAATATAGATGAATAAATGTTTACTTTTTTAAAAGGGGATACATTTTGCTGCAGAAAAGCAGAGTTTGTTGCCAGGTTTCAGGAAGCAGGATGGCTTCTCTTGTCAGCCTCAGGAGCTGGTTCACGTGCACCGACCCGGTATGACCCAGAGACTCCATTCGGGAGCATGGGGAAAGCTGAAGGGTGCTTCTCAACACTGTCCCCTCTGTCAGAAGAGGTTCAGGGCAGAGCTAATGACGGTCTCTCCCTCCCAAATCTACTCACATCTTAACGAGGGAAGTCAGCCTAATGGGTTTCATTGAGAGTATTCTGGATCCTGGTCCCTCCCTTGCCAAGTAAGGGTGTTGATAGTACTCTGAGGTGGCTAAGCAGTTAAGGTGCTTGCCTGTGAAGTCTAAGGACCCAGGTTCAATTCCCCAGCACGCTTGTCAGCCAGATGCCCAAGCTGGTGCATGTGTCTAGAGTTCATTTGCAGTGTCCAGAGGCCCTGGCGTACCCATTCTCTCCCATTCTCTCTCCCTCCCTCTCTCTCTCTCTCTCTCTCTCTCTCTCTCATGAATAATTAAATAAATAAAATACTTTAGAAAAATTGTACTTTCTACTGATGCATGTACCACCTTGTGCATCTGGCTTTACAAGGATACTGGGGAATTAAACCCTGGCCATCAGACTTTGAAAGCAAACACCATTTCCCCAGCCCTCTCCCCTTCTTTTGAGACAAGATCTCACTGTGTGCCTCAAGCTGGCCTGGAACTCACTATACAGCCCCAGGCTGGTCTTGAACTTTCAATCTTTATGCCTCTGCTTCCTGACTTGCGTGTCCCACCAGCTCATATTTCTTAACTCTGCCCAAGATGTAAATTCTTCCTCACTTCCAACGAAAAGGATATGTCACTGAGCTGGTGATACAATATCCAGAGAAGTGAGAAACAATTTGCTTCTGAAGTGTGAACAAATACAACATCATGGTGTGACCGCAATTTTGTGTGTGTATTTAAATGTAAGTAAAAGTTGACAGAGATCATCATCTTTGGATAGTAGAAATTTGGGTGATAATGTTTCTCTTTGTTCTTTTCAATACTTTACACATTTTTCACAATTAGCATTAAAGATAAATATATAGATAGATATAGATATACATTTATTATCAGAGTACCTTTCTTGTGAAGGAATATCGTCAGTCCCAAAGAAAATTTCAACGAGCTCTTATACTACATATTGCATTGAAGAAAAGTGCGTAATGGGTGTCCTTGCTTTCCCCTAGGCTCACCCCAGGACATAGCAGCCGTGCGAAGCCAAGCAACCCTCCAGAGCATGCGAACGTCACGGCTGATGGCCCAGAACACGGGCATGATGGGAATGGGGCCTTCCCAGACCCCGGGGACAATGGCCACAGCAGCGGCCCAGTCAGAGATGGGACTGGCTCCCTACAGCACCCCTCCGACCAGCCAGCCGGGAATGTACAACATGAGCACAGGAATGGCCCAGCTGATGCAGCACCCAAACCAAAGCGGCATGAGCATGCCACACAGCCAAGGCCAGGGACCGCGGCAGCCTGCCTCTGGCCAAGGCGCAGGAATGGTGGGTGGCTTCGGGCAAAGCATGCTGGTAAACTCAGCCCTTTCTCAGCAACACCAGCAGCTGAAAGGCCCAGTGGGCCAAGCCTTGCCTCGAGCCCAAGGGCCCCCACGGCTTCAGAGCATCATGGGAACGGCCCAGCAAGGAGCGCGAAGCTGGCCACAGAGAGGCGTGCAGGCGATGCCCACGAGGACTAGTGGAGACCTGGCACCGTTCAACAATGGCACCGGCTACCCACTTCAAGCTGGCCAGCCAAGGCTCACCAAGCAACACTTCCCACAGGGGCTGAGTCAGTCGGTCATGGACGCTAACACCGGTGCAGTGAGGACCCTGAATCCAGCTGCTATGGGGCGGCCGATGATGCCACCGCTGCCTGGACAGCAAGGCACCGGCCAGGTGAGGCCGTTGGTCATGTCTGGCCAAGGTGTCTCCGGCATGCCCGCATTCAGCCAGACCCCAGCACAGCAGCAGATGCCTGTGGGCAACTTTGCCGCGGGCAGCCAGGGCCAGGCTTATGAGCGGAACCCCACTCAGGACATGCCATACAGTTACAGCGGGGAGGGTGCCGCGGCCTCCTTCCCGGGCCTCACTGACAGCCCCGACCTTGTAGACTCCATCATGAAAGGGGGCCCCGGGGACGAGTGGATGCGAGAGCTTGATGAACTCTTTAGTAACCCCTAGTCTAGAGGGGATCGAGAGGTACAGCGGGAGTCGGGGAGAGCTTCGCGAGAGAAAAAGAAACAGGATGCTAACCCATCCTTGTTTTTTGTGTTGTTTTTTTGACCCACGTACACTAAGAAAATAGAGCTGGCTGAGAGTGGAAGATCCAGGTGTGGAGGCTCAGCCCCACGGGGCCTCACTCCACCTGATTTTCACACAGCAATCGAGAGGAGATGCCATGCAGAGCCCTGCTGCAGAGAAGGGGCGTGGAGGGCGAGTGGGGAAGTCAAGGCAGCAGGAGCTCCTCTGCTCACTACCCCTGTGTCCGCCTGGTCCGGTAATAGCAGCTCCAGCTCAGAGGGACTGTAGGCCAAGGTGACATTCCCTTGGACCCTCCTGTCCCAGGTCCCAAGACTGCAGCTTTGGAGAGGAGAGATGGAGCCTCGCCTGGAGAGAGCCCTGTAGAGGCTGCTAGGTGGCACACAGGCCACCTGCGTCGGTCCCAGGTGTTCCCAACGCTGGGATGGGGAAAGAGAAGTCCAAACACACTCCCGGGACCAGAGGCCCGGGCACAAAGAGCAGAGAGCTGGCCCCATGGAGGCAAGCAAGGATCCTACAGACCTTTCTGTCTCCGGCCCTGCAGTGGCCCTCAGGAATGACATGGCATTGCTGCTGGAAAGCCAGCTATGCTTGAGAAGGTCCCGCCTAGAAGTCCCTCCAGGCAGATTCTGCTGGTGGCCGTAGGGGCGGTCACTCCTGGGTTGGATGAGCCTCTTGGGATCTCCATTCGATCTGACACTCTCAAGTGGTTCTCACCCACTGAGCAGGTGGAGAGATCCCTGCTACAATCTGTTCACTGCCAGAGAGATTGCCTTCCTCCTCAACCACTGCTTCTACTCTTCCTGGATCCCAGCCTGCCTTCCCTTCTCCTTACAGATTTCCAAGAAGTGAAGCTTCGAGCAGAGTCAGAAATACCCATAAGAACAACTGAGACAGTGTTGAAATGCAGACGTAGCTCCAGGGCTGTCTTCGTCCAGCACGCGTACAGTCAAACAGCTCCTCTCAGAACCAAGTGGGCTGCACTAGTGTCCGGAGCCAGTTTCTAAGAGCCACACCCACACTGCTCATTGCTCCAGGGAGGAACGGCCTGGAGGGCACCAAGTCTGGTGGTTCCCTTTGGACCATCCAAGGGTGGTGACTGCCCAAAATTAGTTTTGCTCATCAGAAAGACAGATATCAAGTCCTAGAGATGAAGAGCAGAAACCTCAATAGCTCCACCTTGCAAATATGATGGAAAAAGGGAGAAGATATGATGGTACCTTTCCCAAGAGCAATCGACCTCAAAAGCTCTGATGAGCTGTTCTCTGTGTAACTTGGCCATTTCTTCCCTAAGTGAAATCATCAACGGGGAGAGGCCAGCAGCCTCCACTGTCACGAGTAGTGTCCTCTCCTGTAGTCCTGTTTTGGAGGTCACGTGGCCCTTGTCCACCATGTGTGCTTTCCTCCCGTGTCCTACATACTGGCTTTCTTCTGTGCATTCGTTCACACAGACCTCGCCACAGAAGGTCAGGGCTGGCGGGGGTGCAGTGGCCAGACCTGGGGAAGTCCAGAGATGCTGGGGCAGAGGGTTATGGAGGAGAGAAATGGCCCTTGACTCATTCTCCATATGCCAAGGGTTTTAGACTTGCTCAGTAAGGGACACAAGGTAAAGCCAGAGGCACCAGGTTGATGGGCCATGGACCTCTCTCCAAAGAGTTGGTGGCGGGGTGACTGTGAACTCCCTGAATGGCCACCAGGGAAACCGAGTGGAAACATACATGAAAACCAAAAATAATAATAAATAATAATAAGTAAACAAATGAGAAGAGATAGAATACATAATTATCACTTTTTCCTGCCAGGTACAGGAAAGAAATATATAAGCAATGATGAGAAACTGGAGGCCAATGGAGAGAGGGGCCTCCTTTATCTTATAAAGCCTCCTCCAAGTGCTCAGTACGGGGACCAACTAATAGAGAGGTAGATTTTAATAAGATTTTGTTTTGTTTTTACTACGGTGCTGATGTATATGTAATGTCTAAAAAAAGTTATTTGTACATAAGTTTTTACAATACTACAGATATCACTGGGTCTACTAGCTGTAAAAAGTATACATATAAAATATATATATATATATACTGTTTGTTTAAAAATAGAGTATTTTTATTTCATTCCTTAACTCATCATCGCAGCCGTGGCATTACACTTCAGATGACATCTAATGACTAATTTGTACTGTATGACCTCTGGCAACTTGCTCCATTTTATTCAGATTTTTCTAGTTTTCTGTTTTTACTTTGTACATTGAGCATCGCTTATTTCCTTTCAAGAAATGTACAGAACTCTGAAATGTAGAAATGAAGTGATGTTGGCATACCACTTTTAAAGAAAAAAAACAAAAAAATAAAACATCATTATCTGAATCAAAATATTTATTGTTCATTTCCAGACCCTCGGCACTAGTTAAGCTGGCACATTATTCCCATGGTTTAATGGGTGAATTGCAAATTCTTTTCTCAAAATTTTGATCTCATTGTTTTCACATTTACTTGACAGTAGAAATCAGTAATTCCCAGCCTTTATAAGTCAACCTCACAACTGAAACTTTCTGAATTTGCTGGAGCGCTGAGGGATGGGGCACATATTAGGAGGAATGTCTGTGTTGCAAGAGACCCAGAGGTCTGTCTACAGATTCCTATCAGAGCAATTCACTTTCAGAATGGCCAACTCAGAGGACTCAGAAAATGGGATAGTGAATTTTCAAAACAATTTTCTTTATTTACATATTCATTTTACCATTTGCTTATTTATTTGAGGTGGGGGAATGGGTGTGCCAAGGTTTCTAGCTACTATAAAGAAACAAACTCCAGGGCTGGAGAGATGGCTTAGCGGTTAAGCGCTTGTCTGTGAAGCCTAAGGACCCCGTTTCGAGGCTCGATTCCCCAGGACCCACGTTAGCCAGATGCATACGGGGGCACACACATCTGGAATTCGTCTGCAGTGGTTGGAGACCCTGGCGTGCCCATTCTCTCTCTCTCTCTCTCTCTCTCTCTCTCTCTCTCTGCCTCTTTCTCTGTCTGTCGCTCTCAAATAAATAAATAAAAATAAACCAAAAATTTAAAAAAAGAAACAAACTCCAGACAAGTGTGCCACCTTGTGCGTCTGGCTTTATGTGCTGGGAAACCAAATCCAGGTCCTTAGACTTAGCAGTCAAGCACATGCTGAGCCATCTCTCCTGCCCCCATTGGTGACTTCTTTTAAATTACTATGTTTTACTAAGTAGTCTTGTACTCAGTGGATACAGTCAAGTTGGTACCATTGTTAGGCTCATCCATGTCCTCCCCCCTCCCCTTGGCCCCTCCTTGTTGAGGTATATGGGTCATCATTGTGGACTTAGCCCTCAGTGATGGGTAGGACGCAGAGACATTTCTCCAGATAGTGACTTTTAAAAAGATATTTTGATTTGTTTATTTTAGAGAGAATGGGCACACCAGGACATCCTGCTGCTGCAAACAAACTCCAGAGGCATGTGTTGCTCTGTGTGTCTGGCTTTATGTGGGCACTGGGGAATTGACCCTGGGCTGGCAGGTTCTGCACTCAAGCATCTTTAACGTCTGAACAATCTCTCCGATAATGAAAATTTAATGGGGAAAGATTTTGAGACCCCCCCCCACCCCAACTCCTGGTGTTCGTTATTTCTACAAGCCCACATGGATGGCACCCCTCACATCAGGGTCCAGCCCAGCTTTTGCCTACACTAATCCTGAAAGTGTTTGTCCGTGTATATCATCTATTAACTTTAGCTAATAACCATCCACTGGAGCAGGACTGAACCACTTACCTCGTTCAGACAGACCCGGATAGTGAATGACCCTTCAGCTCACTGGGCTGTGTCGCTTAAAGTTGTCCCCTACGCTTGGTTTATGCTCCTTCCTCAATCTCGTTGCTCTATTCTTTCCTTATCTCCTCCTTGGAGCCTTTGGTTTCACTCACTTCCTGCTGCTAAGACAAAATTCCTGACCAAAAGGAAAGGTTCGCTGCAGCATTCAGCATGGCAGGCCAGGAGAGACGTAGGAACCGGGCACATTCAGTCCAACACTGAGAAGCAAATCAGCGAGGTGAGCGCCGCTGCTCAGCCAGCTCCCTCCCGGGTACACAGCCTGGGACCAGGGCTCATGGGAATGGTACTGCCCACTTTAGGTCAACCCTCCCATCTCCATTAACCTACTCAACCCCTCACAGGTATTTCCAGAGGCTACCTGAATCTAAATGATCCCTCACAGGTGACTCTAGGCCCTGTCAAGTTGACCATATAAAGCATCACCTGGGGACACATTTTTCCACTGCTGTGGGACCTGTCCTGAGTCATACAGTAAAACAATGTGTCCCAAAACTCTGTGAGTCAGGCAGAAAAGCAGATCACAGAAAAACATCAGCATTAAAAACGGGGCTAAGGGGGCGCTGGAGGGATGGCTCAGCAGTTAAGGTGTATACCTGCAAAGCCAAAGGATCCAGGTTTGGTTCCCCAGGACCCACGTTGGCCAGATGCACAAGGGGGCACATGCATCTGGAGTTTGTTTACAGTGACTGGAGGCCCTGGTGTGCCCATTCTCTCTCTCTCTCTCCCTCTTTCTCTGTCAAATAAATAAATAAAATAAAGGGTTTTTCCTTTAAAAAAAAATGTGTCTAGGGCTGGAGAGGTGGCTCAGCAGTTAAAGGCACTTGCCTGCAAAGCCTAACAACCCAAGCTGGAGTCCCCAACGTCCTCATAAAGCCAGCTGCACAGGACGGCATATGTGTCTGGAGTTTGTTTGCAATCGCAAGTCCTGGCTCTCCCATGCACTCTTCTCTCTTTCTCTCTTTCTCTCAAATACATAAATAAAAATCTTTAAAAAAAAATGGGTTCAGAGCTGGAGAGATGGCTCAGTGGTTAAACACACTTGCCTGCAAAGCCTAACAACCAGAGTTTGATTCTCCAATACCCAGGTAAAGCCAGATGCATAAGGTGGCGCATACATCCAGAGTTCATTGACAGCGGCTGGAGGCCCTGGTGCGCCCATTCTGTTTGTTTCTCTTCTCTCTATCTCTCTGTGCTTGCCAAAATAAATAGTCTAACATAAAATAAAAATGGGTCCAAAACAAAGGTGAATTTTAAGATACATAAACCAAAAGAAAGAATGAACTTGACTGGGGAAGAAGAGGCTGGCCTTGATCCTGGTAGTTGTGCTTCATAGACTAATACAGAACAGCAGGGAGAAAGTGGTGTGACTCCAGCCTTGCTTCCTGTAATGCGAATGTGGACTCGACCAGGTAAGGGGATAGAAGAAGTAAATCAGTTTTGATAAAGGGAGGCTGTAAGGAGCAGTTGACAAAAGGGGTAAAAATATGAAGCTCTGTGAAGAGTTCATTACTGCTAATTCTGATGAAAACCACATTTTCAAGTTGACAGACAAGTTGGTTTGGCACCAGATGAAGAAAATATGCTTCTTCTTTAAAAGATAAACCTAGGGGCTGGAGAGACAGCTCAGCAGTGAAGGGGCCTGACAAAGCCTGATGATTCGGGAGGCCCTGGCAGGCCCATTCTCTGTCTCTTTCTCTCCCTCCCTTGCCTCTCTAAAATAAATAAGTAACTTTTAAAAAGAAAGAAAGAAAGAAAGAAAGAAAAGAAAGAAAGAAGGAAAAGGTGGGCTGGAGAGATGGCTTAGAAGTTAAGGAGCTTGCCTGCAAAGCCAAAGGATCCCAGTTTATTCTCCAGAACCCACATAAGCCAGATGCACAAGGGAGCGCATGTGTCTGGAGTTTGTTAGCAGTGGCTGGAGGCCCCTGCATTCCCATTCCCCCCTGCCCTCTCTCCCTGTCTGCCTCTCTTGCTGCCTCTCTCTCTCAAAAAATAAATAAATAAATAAATAAATAAATAAATATTGTTTTTTAAAAAAGAAAAGAAAAGGTAAATACTCTAAACATAAACCAAACCATTATTTCTTCTTTCAATCATTTTACCATTTCCCCAAATAGGACCAAGAGTTTCATCAAAAGGATCCTCCTCATTTCCCTTCCACCTCATCCCATACCTAAATAATAGCCTAGTAATAGCCAAAAAGTAAATGCATGGAATGCTGTAAGAAATGCAGCAGTGGCCTACTGGCGCACGCCTTTAATCCCAGCACTGGGAAGGCAGAGGTGGGAGGATCGCCGTGAGTTCGAGGCCACCTAGAGACTACCTCGTGAATTCCAGGTCATCCTGGGCTACAGTGACACCCTACCTTGAAAACACAAAAACAAAAACGTTATTTATTTATTTGCAAGGAGTAAGAAGAGACTGAGGAAAAGAGAATGGGCAGCGCAAATGCTCTCCGGATACATCCACCCCTTTGCGCATCTGGCTTGACCTGGGTCCTGGACAGCCCAACCCTAGCTGGCAGGCTTTGCTAAGCACCGTGAACTGCTGAGCCATCGTCCCAGCCAGTAAGTTGCTTCTTGCCAGGTATTTGGTCACAGTAATGAGGAAAGCAACTAATACAGTGGCTACCTGTAAGCAAGGAAGAGACCGCACCGGAACTCAGCCCTTGATGCTGGATTCCAGAAGTGTGAGGGGGACAGCGTGTCATTCAAGCCACACAGCCAGGGGTATTTTTTCACAACAGCCATCGCAGGAGAAGACAGGACCTGGCAGCTCCTCTCAAGACTTTTTTTTTTTAATTTTTTTTTATTTGAGAGCGACAGACACAGAGAGAAAGACAGATAGAGGGAGAGAGAGAGAACGGGCGCGCCAGGGCTTCCAGCCTCTGCAAACGAACTCCAGACGCGTGCGCCCCCTTGTGCATCTGGCTAACGTGGGACCTGGGGAACTGAGCCTCGAACCGGGGTCCTTAGGCTTCACAGGCAAGCGCTTAACCGCTAAGCCATCTTTCCAGCCTTTTTTTTTTTGTTTAAGCTCATTCCATCTTTGGCTTATCAGGCAATACGCATGGATTTCAAGGGATCACAGTGTGGCACAGTGTTTGTGGGAAAGGAGAAACATGGAACTTATGGATGCTTCTGGAAGAAGTGCCATTGAAATTGAGACAAAAGCCTAAGTAAGGGCCAGACAACTGGAGGGGAATGGAGAACTGTTGCTGAGGGAGGGTAGAGCAAAGGAAGGCCAAGGCGTGATAAAGTATGGAATTTAGGAGGTGAGGGCAGGTATGGAAGTGGGAGAGACAGCTCAGCAGAATGCCATGAGCCCTAGATGGGGTCTGCGCCCTATCTCCCAGCAATGTGCGGTCTTAGGTGAGGCAGATCACTACTACAGATCACGCACAGCTGTGTGCAAGAGCCAGGCAGGAACCAGGGGCACCAGGCTATAGACTGGATGTGAAGTGTCCTCCCAGGGCTCAGTGTTCATGGCTGGGTCTCCAGATTATGGGACTGTTGAGAGGTGGCAGGACCTTTAAGAGGCGGGGCTTAATGGGAAGAAGTTAGATAATTGGGAACATGCTCTTGAAGGGATATCAGGACCCTGAATGTATGTGTGTGTCTCTCTCCTCTTTCTCTTTCTCTCTCTCAGAGAGACATCTTTACTGACCTCAAACTCCCTATTTGGCTGAGGATGACCTTGAACTACTTCCTGCCTTGACCTTCCAAACATCGGGATTAGAGGTGTGTGTCACTGTGCCCAGCTTTATGCAGCGCTGGGGATTGAACCCAGGGCTCTGTGCACACCAGGCAAGTATTCTAGCAGCTGAGCTACATCCCCACCTCCTCTCCTCTCTCTTGTGAGGAGTCCTGAGGAGGTGATATACTCTGGTATACTCTGAACCAGCTGTCACTGGTGCCTGTCTCACTTCCCATAACAGAGAGAAGAAGGAATTACTAAGGCTTCCACATACTTGGGGCCCTGGAGTCTCTGCCCACGCACACAGTACGAGGGATAGGCTAACAATAATGGCTGTCACCCTGTCAAAGCCCATTCACACCTCTAGCACACAACACAAGAAACTTCCCAGATGTGGAGAACATGATTATTTTTTTACTTTAATGTCTCTTAAGATATTAAAACAAGGCTGGAGAGATGGCTTAGGACCCCGGTTCCTCCCCAGTACCCACTGTAAGCCAGATGTACAAGGTGGCACATGTGTCTGGAGTTCATTTGCAGTGGCTGGAGACCCTGGCGCACCCATTCTCTCTCTCTCTCTCTCTCTCTCTCTCCCTCCCTCCCTCCCTCTCTCTCTCTCTCTCTCTCTCTCTCTCTCTCTCTCTCTCTCTCTCTCTCTGCCTCTTTCTCTGTCTCTCTAAAATAAATAAAAAATAAGTCCTTCAAAAAATTTTAAAAGCTATTAAAACATTTTAATGAACATTTTCAACTAGACAGGAAAATGAAAAAGACTTGTCAACTAGGTCTGATCATGGTTAATACTTTTCCATAAATACCGCACATACATAATTTCAGAAACATTTCAAAGCAAGTTATGCAGCTCTGAGCACATCACCCCTCAATATCTCAGCATGCAGCTGCAATGGAAATCCTCTTCCCTAACCACAGTGCCATCGTCACACCCGAAACAATGAGCACTATTTCCCTAAAACCTTCTAATTCTAACCCCCTATTCAAATTTTTTCAATTGTCTCACAAAAGTTTTCATGCCTTTTTTTCCCTTTTCTTTTATTCCTAACCAGGATTTATCAAAGATCCCACACTGCCCTTTCATATAAGGATTATAAGACTTTGTTAATAGTGCAAAGTTCTCGGCTGGAGAAATGGCTCAAGCAGTTAAGGTGCTTGCCTGCAATGCCTAATGAACTGGATTCAACTCCCCTGTACCCACATAAAGCCAGAGGCACAAGTGGACACATGCATCTGGAGTTTATTTGTGGTGGCTAGAGGCCCTGGCACAGCATTTCTCTACTTCCTCTCTTTCTCCCTCTCTCTCTCTTTCTCTGAAATAAATAAATATAATATATTTTTAAATGCAGATGACTCTGATTTCTAAAGATAAAATATTATTACAGTTACCTTCACTGCTTGGACAAAAGACCTGACCAAAAGCAGCTGATGAAAGGAAAGGCTGGTAGAGCAGAGGATGACAGCGCGTCTTGCCACCGCTCTTGGAAAGCAATGTGAATGAACTGGGCTCTGACATGGGAGAAATTAGTCTATTATACCGCAAAGCCTACCCCCAACAACACACCTCCTCCAGCAAGTCTCCACCTCTCAAATTCTCACCAGCTACTGACCAAGCATTGAAAACGCATGAGTTTATGGAGATATGTGATTCAAACCACTACAGTGTCCCACTTTCACAAACAGAGAATGGTCATGATACTGAGGCCAGCCTAGGATATATATTTGTCTCAACAACAAAAGAAACAATTCTTTGGCCATAAAGAATGAAATCTGACTGTGGAAAATACTGGCATGACCCAAGGCCTTGTAGCCCCAGTTAATAGGAATTGAAATAATCAAGAGGTTACCTGACAACAGAGAATTACAACGAAGTAGTGGTAATATCATCATTGTTGTTGTTGTTCTTTGTTTTTTGAGGTAGTGTCTCACGCTAGTTCAGGCTGACCGGGACTCGCATTATCAGCAATCCTCCTGCCTCTGCCTCCCGAGTGCTAGGATTAAAGGTATGTACCACTACATCCAATTTATAGTAGTAATATTTAAAGATATACTCCCATTGCCTATTTCCACATGTTATTTAACCAAACTGTGTGTGTGTGTGTGTGCATGTGTGTGTGCGTGTGCATGTGTGTGTGTGCATGTGTGTGTGCGTGTGCATGTGTGTGTGTGTGCGTGTGTGTGCATGTGCATGTGTGTGTGTGTGTGCATGTGTGTGTGTGTGTGTTCACCATCTGTCTCATGCTCCTGCTACCATGCCTTCCCCACCATGATGGACTGCAGTCTCAGACTGTAAGCCTTCCTTCTTTAATGTGATTTTTGTCAGGTATTTTGTCCTAGCCATGAGAAAGGTAACTAAGGAGCATACATTGCCCATCACCAATTCACGTGACAAAATAGAAACTTTTAAAATCCTCACAATTTGGAAAGTGTTTTCCCCCAAACTCCAAAGGGCTGTTATGCAATGAGTATGCCATAAGATCAAAATTTTCACTTCTCTTCCTTCTTGATCTTCCACGTATGAAACAAAATGTCATGATTCAAGCCACTGCCATAATAGGCCATGCTAAGTAAAGCACCATAGAATCGTGGCATTTCAGAGCTCTTTCCATCTGGCCCAAGGAGAGACAGAGACCAAAGCTAGAAAGTGCTGATGTCCTGTAGCCAGCAGCTCTAGAGTCCTCAATTTTTTGCCATAAGAACTCTCACTAACAGGGTCTCTTATCCAAAGTCAAACACCCAGCAATGGGGGACTCAAAACTGTGCTCATCTGTCCCCCATTCCAAGCCAGTACTTCCTCCATGTAGTCTGGGGCATTCGATGTGTTAGGGACCCACAGGTTGGTAAGTCATCTTTGCTCATCGACAGGACCTTGAATCACCTAGGGCATGAGCCTAGCCATGCCTAGGTTAGGTTCATTGAGGTAAGAAGACACATTTTTGTTGTTGTTTTTCCTCTCTCTCTCTTTTCTTTTCTTCTTATTTTTTGCATATTTTTAATGAGAAAGAGAGAGAATTGGCATGCCAGGGCCTCCAGCCACTGTAATCAAACTCCAGACCTGTGCACAGGTCACCTTGTACATCTGGGACCTGGAGAGTCAAACATGGGTCCTTAGGCTTTGCAGGCAAGCACCTTAACCACTAAGCTATCTCTGCAGCCCTTGCTTTTTTTTTTTTTTTTTTTTTTTTTTTTTTTTTTTTTTTTGAGGTAGCGTCTTGTCTTAGCTCAGACTGACCTGGAACTCACTCTGTAGTCTCAGACTGGCCTCAAACTCACAGCAATCCTCCTGCTTCTGCCTCCCAAGGGCTGGAATTAAAGGTGTGTGCCACCACATCCAGAATGGAGAAGACACACTAATTATGGGCCACGCCGTTCTACAGGCTGGGAGATCCTGGACCAGATAAACAGGTGGCTGAGCACTGGCATTCCCAGCTCTCTGCTTCCTTACTGCCAACGCAGTGTGACCAGCTGCTTCCGGCCACCATGCCTTCCCACCATGATGGACTATAACCTCCAAATGTAAGGCCAAATCACCCTTCTTCCTGTACACTGTTGTTGTTTGTTTTGTTTTTTCAGGCATTTTGTCCCAGCAGTGAGAAAAGCAACAAAAAACACTCATCACACTATCATACTAGTGGCTTTTATTTCTTTTTCTTTTTCTGTTCTCCATAGCCTTCCTAACTTCTGTCATCCCTACCATAAAGTAACATTAAATAGCCTCTGGGAGGCTAGAGAGATAGCTTAACCATTAAGGCGCTTGCTTGCCTGTGAAGTCTAAGGACCCAGGTTCCATCCCCCAGTACCCACATAAGGCAGATGTACAAGGAGGCACGTGTGTCTGAAGTTCAGTTGCAGTGCTCAAGGCCCCAGTGAGCCCATTTTCTGTCTCCCTATCTGCCTCTTCCTCCCACCTCAAATAAATATATAAATTATTATTTTTAAAAATATCTTCTGGAAGATGCCCACAGCAGACTCAAGCAATCAATTTTTTTTTTCTGGAGAAGCTGGCAGGGGTCTCTTTTCCTAACATGCTATGGATGGCTTGAATCCTTGTTCCTAAGATCCTTAAAGGCTGTGAGGCAGAATCAGTCCCATTTCACAGAGAAAGAACACGAAGAAATAGCATACGTATTGTGCCAGACGCCTACATCAGGAAGAGGCCAGCCACCTAGCCTCAACTGGCATCCTGCAACATGCACAAAATCCCACGGGACACAGATGTGCAGGGGAACCGAGTTCAGATTGGCCAGCTGTCAGCAGACCCCTCCTTCCTTCCTCTGCCCTGGGGGACCCATACTCACTGAACCCTGGTTCCCAGGGGTAGGAGGGGTGTCTCTGAACATGATACAACTTATTTTCACTTTCCCTTTGTTCTTTATAAAGTGCATTTTTCCCAGGCAGATTTGTGTTGTGCGATTAGTTGGTGGCTGTCTTTTCTGGCTTCTCTGGTGTGTTTATCTGACATCTCCCACTCGCAGCCATCTGGAGCACAGTACAGGGGCTCAGCTGCCTCGGCAGCTCTGTCTGCTACATCTCGTCCAGGCAGAAGCTGTCTCGGAGGCAGCCTGGGCTGCAGACGTACGTGGGTCGGGCCGCTCTGTCCCCACCAGTATCATTCTGCAAGGCACATTTCTAACACCAGAGCTCAGTGCTCATACATGGATGATGGCATGGGTCCCATCCAGCCAAGGCAGCTCTTAAAACAAACAGGAAATCGTTCTGTATAGGGAGTGTTTTGCCACAAAGCCATTGCAAGAAAAACAAAGGAAAGCCCTTTTTATTCTTTTAGGTTTTATTTAGTAAATGACACCATATTACCTTCACAGTGGAGATAGCTTCTCCAAGCATGAAAGGGAAAAGTTAGAAGGCCCCTCTCAGCTTCTTGGCAACATGGAAATCCAGGTATTCATCCAGAAGGCTGCTTGTAAGCCCCATGGCACTCAGGACACCCAACAAGAACAAAATCCCCAGGCTCAACCGGAACCCAATGACCCTGTGGGACAGACACAAGACAGAAGTGACAAACTGGGCTATGAAGAGGAACTTGCGAGGCCTAAAAAAGGCCACTCGTTGATGGCATGTCTCAGAACTTCCATGTTTTTGCCACATGACATTTTTGGTTTATCACATATATTAAAGGGGATGCCAAGGCACAGAGGTCAATTGCGCCCTTTGAACACTCAAAAAGCTCAAAGGATGATCAAGGTTGGCTAGAATATTTTAATAAACCTTTCAAGTGAGCCTGAGGAAATTTCTCAGTGGATAAAGCACTTGAAACACAAGATGAGTCCCTGAGTTCAGATCCCCAGAGCCCATGTAAGCCGGATGCTACAGTGTGAGCGGCTGTAATCCTAGCAAGCCTACCAGGGAGAAGGGAAGCCAAGAAGGGAGGGGGGCTAGAAGCTCAGGGCCGGACTAACCTGGCAAGCACAGCTCAGAGCCCTAAGACACTCTAGCTCAAAATAAGGTGGAAGTCAATCAGCAACAGCTGGCAACCACGCATGCCATGGTACACCTGTGCATGCACTCCATAAACCACTCACAAGAAAGGAGGGATGGAGGGAGGAATGAAGGAAAGAAGGAATGAAGGAAGGAAGGAAAGAAGGAAGGAAGGAAGGAAAAAAGGTAGAATGAAAGAAGGAAGGAAGAAAGGGAGAGAGGGAGGGGGAAAAGGAGGGAAGGGAGGAAGAAAGAATGCAGCAGGGCATAGTGGCACACACCTTTAGTCCCAGCACTCAGATGGCAGAGGAAGGAGGAACGCCGTGAGTTCAAGACCACCCTGAGACAATATAGTGATTTCCAGGTCAGCATGGGCTGGACTGAACATGAGACCCTACCATGAAGAAAGAAAGAGAAAGAGAAAGAGAAGGAGGGAGGGAAGAAAGACGACAGGAAAAGAAGAAAGAAGAGAGAAAACAAAGAGAGGGAGGGAGGGCAGGAGAAAGGAAGTAAGGTAAGAAAGAGCAGATGCAGAATGCTTGCATGGGATGAACAAGTCCAGAGCCAAGAAACAGGGTCACACCTGCATTTCTCCTCCTCCTCACACACTGCACACTGTCACACCTGCATTTCTCCTCCTCCTCACACACTGCACACTGTCATACCTGCATTTCTCTTCCTCCTCACACACTGCACACTGTCATACCTGCATTTCTCCTCCTCCTCAAACACTGCACACTGTCATACCTGCATTTCTCCTCCTCACACACTGCACACTGTCATACCTGCATTTCTCCTAATCCTCACACACTGCACACTGTCACACCTGCATTTCTCCTCCTACTCACACACTGCACACTGTCACACCTGCATTTAAACTCCTCACACACTGCACAGTGTCATACCTGCATTTCTCCTCCTCCTCACACACTGCACACTGTCATACCTGCATTTCTCCTCCTCCTCACACACTGCACACTGTCATACCTGCATTTCTCCTCCTCCTCACACACTGCACACTGTCATACCTGCATTTCTCCTCCTCCTCACACACTGCGCACTGTCATACCTGCATTTCTCCTCCTCACACACTGCACACTGTCACACCTGCATTTCTCTTCCTCCTCACACACTGCACACTGTCATACCTGCATTTCTCCTCCTCCTCACACACTGCACAGTGTCATACCTGCATTTCTCCTCCTCCTCACACACTGCACACTGTCATATCTGCATTTCTCCTCCTCCTCACACACTGCACACTGTCATACCTGCATTTCTCCTCCTCCTCACACACTGCACAGTGTCATACCTGCATTTCTCCTCCTCCTCACACACTGCACACTGTCACACCTGCATTTCTCCTCCTCACACACTGCACTGCGTCATATCTGCATTTCTCCTCCTCCTCACACACTGCACACTGTCATACCTGCATTTCTCCTCCTCCTCACACACTGCACACTGTCATACCTGCATTTCTCCTCCTCCTCACACACTGCATAGTGTCATACCTGCATTTCTCCTCCTCCTCACACACTGCACACTGTCATACCTGCATTTCTCCTCCTCCTCACACACTGCACACTGTCATACCTGCATTTCTCCTCCTCACACACTGCACAGTGTCATACCTGCATTTCTCCTCTTTCTCACACACTGCACACTGTCATACCTGCATTTCTCCTCCTCACACACTGCACCCTGTCACACCTGCATTTCTCCTCCTCCTCATACACTGCACAGTGTCATACCTGCATTTCTCCTCCTCCTCACACACTACACAGTGTCATACCTGCATTTCTCCCCCTCACACACTGCACACTGTCATTCCTGCATTTCTCCTCCTCACACACTGCACACTGTCACCCCTGCATTTCTCCTCCTCCTCACACACTGCACAGTGTCACACCTGCATTTCTCCTCCTCCTCACACACTGCACACTGTCATACCTGCATTTCTCCTCCTCCTCACACACTGCAAGTCATACCTGCATTTCTCCTCCTCCTCACACGCTGCACACTGTCACCCCTGCATTTCTCCTCCTCCTCACACACTGCACACTGTCATACCTGCATTTCTCTTCCTCCTCACACACTGCACACTGTCATACCTGCATTTCTCCTCCTCCTCACACACTGCACACTGTCATACCTGCATTTCTCCTCCTCCTCACACACTGCACACTGTCATACCTGCATTTCTCCTCCTCACACACTGCACACTGTCATACCTGCATTTCTCCTCCTCACACACTGCACACTGTCACACCTGCATTTCTCCTCCTCCTCACACACTGCACAGTGTCATACCTGCATTTCTCCTCCTCCTCACACACTGCACACTGTCATACCTGCATTTCTCCTCCTCCTCACACACTGCACACTGTCATACCTGCATTTCTCCTCCTCACACACTGCACACTGTCACACCTGCATTTCTCCTCCTCCTCACACACTGCACAGTGTCATACCTGCATTTCTCCTCCTCCTCACACACTGCACACTGTCATACCTGCATTTCTCCTCCTCACACACTGCACACTGTCAATCCTGCATTTCTCCTTCTCCTCACACACTGCACACTGTCATACCTGCATTTCACCTCCTCCTCACACACTGCACACTGTCATACCTGTATTTCTCCTCCTCACACACTGAACAGTGTCATACCTGCATTTCTCCTCTTTCTCACACACTGCACACTGTCATACCTGCATTTCTCCTCCTCACACACTGCACCCTGTCACACCTGCATTTCTCCTCCTCCTCATACACTGCACAGTGTCATACCTGCATTTCTCCTCCTCCTCACACACTGCACACTGTCATACCTGCATTTCTCCTCCTCACACACTGCACACTGTCATACCTGCATTTCTCCTCCTCACACACTGCACACTGTCACACCTGCATTTCTCCTCCTCCTCACACACTGCACAGTGTCACACCTGCATTTCTCCTCCTCCTCACACACTGCACACTGTCATCCCTGCATTTCTCCTCCTCCTCACACACTGCACAGTCATACCTGCATTTCTCCTCCTCCTCACACACTGCACACTGTCATACCTGCATTTCTCCTCCTCCTCACACACTGCACAGTGTCATACCTGCATTTCTCCTCCTCCACACACACTGCACACTGTCACACCTGCACTTCTCCTCCTCACACACTGCACACTCTCACACCTGCATTACTCCTGCTCACACACTGCACACTGTCGTACCTGCATTTCTCCCCCTCACACACTGCACACTGTCATACCTGCATTTCTCCTCCTCACACACTGCACACTGTCACACCTGCATTTCTCCTCCTCCTCATACACTGCACAGTGTCATACCTGCATTTCTCCTCCTCCTCACACACTGCACACTGTCATACCTGCATTTCTCCTCCTCACACACTGCACACTGTCATACCTGCATTTCTCCTCCTCCTTACACACTGCACACTGTTATACCTGCAATTATCCACCTCCTCACGCACTGCACACTGTCATACCTGCATTTCTCCTCCTCCTCTGATACTGCACATTTTCTAACCTGCATTTCTGCATCTCCTCTGACACTGCACAGTTTCATACCTGCCTTTCCCTACCTTCTCAGACACTGCACACTTTCATACCTGTGATTCTCTTCCTACCCCGACACTGCAGTTTCATACCTGCACTTCTCCACCTCCTGTCTAATGTGGCATGATAAAACTTGGGTCTGGGCCACAGGGATCACTTTGGTCACCCTGTGTTCTTAATTCTCCTCAGAAGCAGGACACTGATGCTCACTCCACCCTGCCTCATCTCACAGCCTCCCTCCCACTATCGGTTTTTCCTCACCTCTTGTCAGCGGCTTCAGCGTAGCCCCAGAAATACTTGTGACGCGCAAACATGTACATAAAACCCAGGCATGCAGCATAAACTATGAAAGGAAAAATAAAGAGAATTTACAAAATGGAAAGAGATTCTCAGAATATGGCATGGAGACTGTGAAAGCATTTACAAAATATTTATTTGACAAAATACTTGTACCCCCCAAAAAAACAACAAAAAATATTTATACCTAGAATATACTAGACAACCCTTACAATGATAAAAGAAACACCGCCTTCTTAGATGAGTAAAATAATTGAATATACAAGTCATAAGATGATAAAGAAATGTGCCAATAATCATATCAAAAGTGTTTCAACATGATTCAAGGGCAGCCAACTGCCACCTATAGCTACAGTGAACCTTTGCATGCCAACCAGAATGGCTACAATTTCAAAGGAACATCGAGAGCTGGAGAGATGGCTCAGGTGTAAACTACTCACCCCTCAAGCATAAGGACCTGAGTTTGGCTCCCCAGGACCCCTTTAAATCCTGGCATAGCCGTGTGCAGCTATAATCCCAGCACTCAGGAGGTAGCAACAGGCAGATCCCTGGGCAATCTGGCTAGCAAGACTGGCTGAACCAGTGAGCTCTGGATTCAGTGGGAGACCCTGCTTCAATAAAGAAAGTGAGGTCAATTGAATAAGGCACTTGACTTTTTTTTAAGTTTTTTGTTTGTTTGTTTGTTTGTTTTTTGGTTTTTGAGGTAGGGTTTTACTCTAGTCCAGGCCAACCTGGAATTCACTCTGTATTCTCAGGGTGGCCTCAAACTCATGCGATCCTCCTACTTCTGCCTCCCAAGTGCTGGGATTAAAGGCATGCACCATCACACCCAGTTTCTTAAAGCTTTTTTAAACATTTTTAAAAATCTTTATTTATTTATTGAGAAAGAGAGAAAGAGAGAGAAAATGGGCACACCAGGGCCTCTAGCCACTTCAAATGAAGCCACTGCAAATGAACTTCAGATGCATGCATCACCAAGTGTATCTGGCTTATGTGGGTTCTGGAGAATCAAACCTGGGTCCTTAGGTTTCACAGGCAAGCATCTTAACCAGTGAGCCATCTCCCCAGCCCAATACTTGACATTTGACATCAACCTCCACACACATGTGCACACATGTGCGTATGCACCTGCACAGGCACACACCCACATACATATAAACATGGATACATACATTCACACACTTGTAAACACATGCAAAAATAAATAAAAAGACCATCAATAGAAAATAGTAAGGATGTGGAGCAGCTAGGGTCCTGATATATGAGTGGATGGGTGCAAACCGGTCCAGCCACTTTGAGAAAAGTTCTGATGGTTTCTTTTTTATTTCTTGTTTTATTCATGTATTTGAGAGAGAGAAAGAGGCAGAGAGAGAGAGAATGGGCACACAAGGGCCTCCAGCCACTGCAAACGAACTCCAGATGCATGTGCCACCTTGTGCATCTGGCTTACATGGGCCCTGGGGAATTGAACCTGGATCATTTGGCAGACAAGTGCTTTAACTACTAAGCCATCCCTCCAGCCTTGATGATTTTTTTTTAATTTAACTAATTATTTAGTTATTTTCAAGCAGATAGAGAGAGAGAGAGAATGGGCACACCAGGGCCTCTAGCCACTTCAAACAAACACCAGAAACATGCACTGCTTTGTGCACCTGTATCTATGTGGATACTGGGGAATCCAATGAGGTTCATTAGGTTTTGCAGGTAAACACCTCAACCAGTGAGCCATCTCTCCAGCCCTGATGATTTCTTATAAAAATAAGCATACCATTTGATCAATGCTTATATATGAACATTTCCAAACATTAAGCTTTATCCTAATAATCATGAGTTACTTATTCATGACAACCCAAAACTGGAATACTCCCAAAGTCTCTCAGAAGGAGAAGGCGCTGTGGTCGTTCAGTATAATGTTCCTCAGCAATGAAAAGAGACTCATTCTCATAATGCAGAAAATCTCAGTGGCATCTGCTGTGTGGCCAAAGCACTGTGCATGGGCAAGTTCTGCCCAGTTCCAGTCACATGAAGATCAAGAATGGGGAAGACCGCCTGATGGAAGGAGCAGAGCAGTGCGCAGCGCACAGGCGTGAGAATGGGTGACTTGGGGGGACAGCAGAAGTGTCTCGGGGGTCATAGCCCCATCTTGATATAGGGCTGAAGCACACAGGTGTGAGTACCTTTGCCAGAACTCACTTCACCACAAGTTTTAACTGCAAAAACATCTTAAGGGTCTGGAGAGATGGCTTAGTGGTTAAGGTGTTTTCTGGCAAAGCCAAAGGACCCAGGTTCAATTCCCCAGGGCCCATGTTAGCCAGATGCACAAAGCGGTGCATGCCCTTCCTTTCTCCCTCTCTCTCTCTCTCTCTCTCTCTCTCTCTCTCTCTCTCTCTCTCTCTCTCTTTCATAAAGAAATAAAAATAATGTTAAAAAAATTTTTTAACTCATCAGTCTACTTGGTCATCAAGATGTTTTTGGATGTCCCCAGTATGCCAAGTATTATTTTAGGATTGGCTTAGCAGCTTTCTGACATTATAGCTACTATATTCTAGGACTGAGTCTGTAGCTCCATGTAGAGCACTTACTTATTCAGCAAGTGCAACATCCCGGGTTTGGTCCCCAGCACCACAAGAAGACAAAAAAAGAAAAAGAATTACTTGTCTGATACATAGACAATAGTTTATAGGGTAGATTTTTTAAATTATTTATTTATTTATTTGAGAGAGAGAGAGGAAGAGGCACATAGAATGGGCACGCATGGCCTCTAGCCACTGCAAACGAACTCCAGATGCATGTACCATCTTGTGCATCTGGCTTACATGGTTCCTGAGCAATCAAACTTGGGGCCTTTGGCTTTGCAGGCAAGCACCTTAACCGCTAAGCCATCTCTCTAGTCTTAGATTTTTTTTTTATTCTATCTGTAAGGACATCAAAAAGGAAAGAAAGAAGGAAAGAAAATAGGGAGGGAAGGAGGAAAAGGGAAGGAGGGAAGAAGGGAGGAAGGGAGAGAGAAGAAAACTCCAGACTTCAAAGTGCTATGAAGAAAATACAGAGGGGTCTGGGGAGATGGCCAGCGGGAAATGCACTTCCTGTACAAGTGTGATGACCTGCATTCAGACCCCCGGAACCCACACGCAACTAGACACGATAGCACAAGTGTCTGTAATCCCAGCGTCCCTATAACGGAGATGGGAGGCAGAGACAGGAGACTCCCCAGAAGCTTGTAGAATGACCAGCATAGCATCCACAACAGAGAACTACGAAGCCTGCCTCGAACGAGGTTCGCAGTGAGAACTGACACCGAGGCTGTCTTCTGACTTCCATGTGCCCACCATGGCATCAGTCAGTGTGCGTATGTGCAATCGCACACACATGCACACACAATAAAAATGTGAACAGGGCTGGAGAGATGGCTCGATGGTTAAGGTGCTTGCCTGCAAAGCCTAATAGCTGGGGTTCAATTCCCCAGTACCCATGTAGCCAGGTGCACAAGAGGGCACATGCATCTGGAGTTTGTTGCAGTGGCTGGAGGACCTGGCACATCCATTCTCTCTCTCTCTCTCTCTCTCAGTCTCTCTCTCTCCCTCTCCCTCTCCCTCTCCCTCTCCCTCTCCCTCTCCTTCTCCCTCTCCCTCTCCCTCTCTCTCTCTCTCTCTCTCTCTCTCTCCCTCATCTGTCTGTCTCTCTTCTATCTCTCTCTGTAAATAAATACATTTTTAAAAACTGTTGAAAAGTGAGGAGTGATGTGGGATGGGGCGGACATGGAGGAGGGTGTCTTTTGAGAAAGGACTCTAGGAAGAACCCCCAGGAGGAAACGGTGGTGGAGGAGGGCTGAAGGATGAGCATGTGGGCACCCAGAGTAGTGGCAAAGCCCCTGGCATCTGAGGAAATTGAAGATTCCAGGCATGCTCTCAGACTTGACAATTACTATCCCTGTCTACCAAATTACTCCCATAAAGCCAATAAGGACATCCGGGAGCAGCTAGCAGATAACTTGGAAGAGAAAAGAAATGAACAGAGAATTACAACAGTACACCCAAGAATTCTTTCTCTGCCAGGCAGTCGTCAGCCTCATTCGGCCCCTCACGGGGAGCTCTGAGGGGTCAAAAGGCAGAGACCGGATCCCTTTTTGAAAAGGCACTTTTCTTATTAGCCGTTAATACGCTCTTAGATGAAAATGAACAGCCACTTTCATTCGCACCATTAAGGGATAGAAGTATGAGTTGGATAAAGTTAAAAAGTCATTCTCTAAAAAGGTCATTTTACATGAAATTCCTCAGTTGACGGTAAAAATTACAAGAGATTGATGAGTATTCATTTAGATTTGGGTTTATTTAAATCTCAGCAATCAAATCCAGATCCAAATGAGGCCATGAAAGTTGCCAGACACCAGAGGGGATAAAATTTCTCTAGCTAAGGTATCTACGCACTTGCAACTCCCTGATTCACAGGTACATAGGATTTAAAGCAAGCTCTCAGCTCATCACGGAAACTCCAGTCAGGTAGAAAGGGGCTGTTTGTAGAATTGTCGCATACCATCTGTAGCACTGTGTCCTAAGGGATCCTCAGTGCATGTGTTGGGACAAATACCCATAAGACCCTGCAAGATCAATAGACCCTGTTCCAGACTCGTGGAGGAAAGTTTCTCTGCAAAGGTGAATTTCAAGCTGAGCAGCTTGTTTCTCTGAACTCAGTTTCCTCATCTATAAAGCAGGCATTCATGACTGGCTTTACTTCCTAAATTATATGGTTTAAGTCTTACAGGTTTGCTGTCAAACTTGAAAATTATGTGATACAAAGTAAGTGTGATAAACATTATATGACTGTTATGAAGGGGAATTGTTAATTCTGTGTTCTGTTCCTTTAGTTAAGTTAGAATTAGGGCTGGAGAGATGGCTTAGTGATTAAGCACTTGCCTGTGAAGCCTAAGGACCCCAGTTCGAGGCTCTAATCCCCAGGGCCCACGTTAGCCGCACAAGGGGGTGCACGTGTCTAGAGTTCGTTTGCAGTGGCTGGAGACCCTGATGCACCCATTCTCTCTCTCTCCCTCTCCCTCTCTCTCCCTCCTTCTCTCTCTCTGTGACTCTCAAATAAATAAATAAAAATAACAAAAAATTTCAAAAATTAGAATTAAATTATTAGATTTGAAAATAAGGCTTATGTACTTTCTACCTTAAAAGCCCAGCATATAGCTTGTGTCAAATTGTATGTGTGTGCATGTGCACACACCTACATGTTTATGTGCATGCTGCATGCATGTGTGCTGCTGATCTCACACATGCTAGGCAAGCACTCTACCACTGAGCTATATCCAGTCTTTGGCTTTGTGAAACCAGGTCTCACTGAGTAGGTCACGCTAACCTTGAACTCAGGGCTCCTCCTGTCTCTGAATCCAGAGTGCTGGGATTTAGAGTATTTTCCCCCTGCAGCCAGCTCTCAGTATTTTTCTTAGTTGCATTAAATCATAATGAAGCCAAAGTTAGCCAATCTGAAACACAGGCATTGCTTCTGTTGTTTAGTCTCTAGAATCAGTAGCCAGATGTTTGCCTATCTATCCCCTAGTCATTTTTAAGATCCATAGTCATCATTAGAATAAAATAACTTTATTATGTGATTACCTTGATTGAAATACCATCCAGCTATCCACAAGTTTACAATGAATATGGGATAAAATTCCAAAGAATTTTGTCTGCAGGAGAAAAATAAAGATGTGGGTTAACTTCTGAGAAGCCATGCACATTAATTTTCATCTATACATAAACGTCTAATGTATTCCAACAATAATAACACAGGAACTTACACAAAGAACTTAAATGAGCCTTTCATTTAAAAAGTGTCTTTCAGGGACCAGAGAAATGACTTAGCAGTTAAGGGTTTGCCTGCAAAGCCACAGGACCTAGGTTCAATTCCCCCGGACCCACATAAGCCAGATGCACAAGGTGGCACATGTGTCTGCAGTTCATTTGCAGTGGCTGGAGGCCCTGGTATGTCCTCTCTCTCTCTCTTTCTCTCTCTCTCCTCTCTGCCTCTCTTGCACGCACTCAAATAAATAAATAAAAAGAGGTTTTTTTTAGGGTTGGAGAGATGGCTTAGCAGTTAAGGTTGCTTCCCTGTGAAGCCTAAGAAACCAGGTTTGAGTCCCCAGTACCCATGTGAGCCAGATGTTACAAGGTGTCGCATGCATCTGGAGTTCATTTGCAGTGGCTAGAGGCCCTGATGCACCTATTCTCTCTCTCTCTCTCTCTATCTTATCTACCTGCCTGTCTCTCTCTCATAAATAAATAAATAAGGGCTGGAGAGAAGGCTTAGTGGTTAAGCACTTGCCTGTGAAGCCTAAGGACCCTGGTTTGAGGCTCGATTCCCCAGGACCCACGTTAGCCAGATGCACAAGGGGGCGCACGCGTCTGGAGTTCGTTTGCAGAGGCTGGAAGCCCTGGCACACCCATTCTCTCTCCCTCCCTCCCTCCCTCCCTCCCTCCCTCCCTCTCTCTCTCTCTCTCTCTCTCTCTCTCTCTCTCTGTTGCTTTCAAATAAATAAATAAAAATAAGCAAAAAAAAATTAAAAATAAATAACATTTTACAAAAAATAAAAAGATTCCTTCAAGGTGAGACTCAAACCTGGCTTGTACCTCAGAGCAGAGCCAAGAATCATTCTCTTACAATAAGTTGTCACTAGTAGCAATGAGTCATAGCTCTCTCCTAAAAGACAGGCCTTCTGAGCCCAAGATCATTCTGTGTCTGACTCAAGGAACCCATTACTTAATTCATATTAAACAGACTTCCTCCCAAAGGTTCCCTTACATCCGTTGCTTTCCACTTGAGTGGCTCAGGACATTCAAAGATGGTTTTCAATCATTCCCCTAAAACTTTCTGAAGTAAATGAATGAACATGTGTAATTCCCATTTTATAGAAGGAAACTAAGGCCCAAGTGCCAGGTTAATTGATGTGCTACAGAAAACCAAAAGTCAGGGCTAGGGAGACAGCTCAGTGGCTAAAGGCACTTGCTTGCTGAAAACCAAAAGCAGACAGTGTCCATCCCCAATTCCAAAGTCTCACTCGGCAAATTGCTTCTATTTATAGGAAAGTCAGATGGAAATTTTGATACCATTTTAAGCAAAAGGGAATAGTTCTCTGAGAACTAAAGATTAGTTCAGGTACCCCCAGCAAAGAGGGAAAAGATGAACTACATTCATTTTCCTTCCTGAGCTGTGCCCCCAAGGGATCTTGGTTAGGGTGACCCCGCTCTGCACCTACAGTCACCAGCCAGAAAGAACTGTGTGTGGGGAGTGCTCATTTCTATGCACATTGGCACACATATGCACACAGATTGGCACACACAAGTGCCAAGGCCAGAGGTCATTTTTAGTCTCCACATTGTTTTTCAAGTATTTTATTTATTTATTTGAGAAATAAAGAGGCAGATAAAGAGAGAGAGAGAATGGGATGCTAGACCTCTAGCCACTGAAAATTCCAGACGTATAGGCCACCTTGTGCATCTGGCTTTACATGAGTCCTGGGGACTTGAACCCGAGTCTTTTGGCTTTGTTGACAATCTCTCCAACCCATCTCCACATCATCATCATCATCATGATTAGAGACAGGTTCTTTCACTGAACATAGAGCTCATCTAGTCTGTTAGATTAGACAGCAAGTCCTAGAGATCTTCCTGTCTCCACCTCCCCAACACTGGGATTTCAGGTGAGTACCACCATCACCACACTGGGCTTTTGTTCCCCTGATATTTTGTTTATTTATTTGAGAGGGAGAGAGAGAAAGGGGAAGACAAGGAGAATGGGCATTCAGGGCCTCCAGCCATTGCAAATGAACTCCAGATGCATGTGCCCCCTTGTGCATCTGACTTACGTGGGTACTAAGGAATCAAACCTGGGTTCTTAAGCTGTGCAGTAAGTGCCTTAGCTGCTAAGCCATCTCTCCAGCCCCCACACCAGGCATTTTGATATATCTGCTGGGGATTTAAACTCGGGACTTCATGGTCAGGTGGCAAGTACTTTAACCACTGAGCCACCGCCTCACCTCAGAAAGAACCGTTATGAAGCCATTAATGAGATTTGGGCAGACAGGGGTGAAAGACTGTGGTCTACAGGATGGCAAAGGCACTCAGGGTCTGCCTTTAACAGGCCTGAAATCTTGACTATTCATTCATGAGGCAACTGAGCGACTAACCCAGCTGGAGAAGATCCTGGTCTGTTATCCCAGGTCATGGAGAGTTACTCTTTTTTCTTACTGAGCAACAAGAAGAAAGAAAGAGCACAGCGAGACTGCATAGTCATTTCCTTATTCTTCCTAATCCCAGAGGAAGTAATAGCTCCATGAGGGGGCTGGAGAGATGGCTTAGCATTTACGGTGCTTGTCGGCAAAGCCAAAGGACCCAGATTTGTTTCCCCAGTACCCACATAAAGCCAGATGCACGACGTAGCACGAGAATCTGGAGTTCATGTGCAGTGGCTGGAGGCATGCCCATATTCTCCCTCTCTCTCTCTCTCTCTCTCTCTCTCTCTCTCTCTCTCTCTCTCTCTCTTTCTCTCTCTCTATCTCTCTCTCTCTCTCTCTCTCTCTCTCTCTCTCTTGTCTCTCCCCCCCTCCTTGCAAATAAACACATAAATAAGATAAAATATTTTTAAAAAATTAGCTAAGTCAACTTAACCATTATTAGTTCATTTTCGACCGCATGGGAGAGTGCTCCCTAGTAGTTTATCTCCCCAGCTACCTGAGAGGTTGAAGCAAGAGAAATGCTAAGTTCAAAACCTGCCTTAGTGAGTTCAAATCCAGCCATGAAGTCCATGAGCCCTTTTCTTAAAATACAAACTACCAAAAAAAAGGGGGCTGAGGCTGTAGATATCCCCAGAGTATCTCAAAAGGTAGGGGAGGCAAAGTGTGGACAAGCTGGGTTCTCTGCTGTGGCTGTTACACGGGGGGCTCCAGAACCTGAGGCATGGGTGCCACGGGTACTGAGCCCCTCCCTTAAATTGCTGGCAATAGAGCCTGCGTCTCTGGGAACCACCTCTGGCTGCCAGAGTAACCAGGAAGATGAAGACATTGATGCTAGGGCACTGCATGAGCATTGAGGCCATTGAAATCAGGCAACGATTGATTGTATTTCTGGAAGGGCAGAGCCTGGAGTACTGGGATGGGTTATATCAAACCTCTGCATCTTCCTTTCTCCCCCAAATGGGTCACCCCTTTGTCCCTCATAAACAGTAATTACTGTTTGATTTGCCCTGATTTCATTTTTTAAAATTTTATTTCAGAGAGAGAGAGTTAGAGAGAGAATCAGCATGCCAGGGCCTCAGTCACTGCAATCCAACTCCAGAAGACACCTGGTGCCAACTAGTGGTCATGAGCGGCCTTGTGCTTGCCTCACATTTGTGTATCTGGCTTACATGGGATCTGGACAGTCAAACATGACTCCTTAGGCTTTGCAGGCAAGCACTGTAACTGCTAAGCCATCTCTCCAGCCCTCATTTTTTTGTTGTTGTTGTGGTGAGAGAGAAAGAAAGAAAGGCAGAGAGAGAGAGGATGGGCGTGCCAGGGCCATCAGCCACTGCAAAGGAACTCCCGATGCATGTGCCCGTCTCCCTGTGTGCATATGCAACATTGTGCACTTGAATAACTGTGTGTCTGGTTTATGTGGGACCTGGAGAGTCAAACATGAGTCCTTAGGCTTCACAGACAAGCACCTTAACCACTAAGCCATCTCTCCAGCCCTCGCCTTGATTTCTTGATCCTCTTTGACTGACCTGCCTCGAGCTTTGGTCCTTCTGAAATGCCATATATGCTTTTCTCATTGATATGACAAAACACCTGACTGAAAAAACAACCTAAGCAGGACAAAGTGGTGCATGCCTTTAATCCCAGCATAGAAATGGGAGGCAGATGTGAAAGGACTGTTACAAGTTACAGGCCAGCTTGGAACTACAGAGTGAGATCCAGACCGGCCTGGGCTAGAGTGAGACCCCACCTCAAAAAAAAAAAAAAAACCAACATCAACAAATCTACTTAAGGAAAGAAAGAAGGACCCACAGCTCAGGGGCCAAGTTCATCATGACAGAAGAAGCTGGAGGTAAGAGCCTACGTAACTGGCCATGAGGCATCCACAGACAGAAGGAAGAGAAGCGCTGCTGTTATCTTCACGTTGTTGGACAACACCTGACCAGAAGCAGCTGATGGGAGGAAAGGTTTATTTCAGGCTTACAAAGTCCAGGGGAGGTTCCATCATGGTGAAAGAAGCGGGCTCAGCCCAGCATGCATCACAGCAGAGAGAGAGAGAGAGATTGAGGCCAGCACCAGCAAACACCAACAGCTGGAGCTCAAAGTGCTTTGAACACACCTTGGGGCTGGACTGAAGATCCATCCCCAGTGACACACCCTCCAGCAGCCTGCTGGAGACTCAAGTTGCAAGCTTAACCTTAATTGTAAAAGATACCTGAGGGGCT
Organism: Jaculus jaculus; assembly: GCF_020740685.1. NCBI lineage: Eukaryota > Metazoa > Chordata > Mammalia > Rodentia > Dipodidae > Jaculus > Jaculus jaculus. Next base: position 87,877,308 of record NC_059113.1, on the reverse strand, counting down.
GGAGAGATGGCTCAGTGGTTAAGGTGTTTTCCTGCAAAGCCAAAGGATCCAGGTTCAATTCCCCCAAGACCCATGTAAGCCAGCTGCACAAGGAGTCACATGTGTCTGGAGTTTGTTTGCAGTGGCTGGAGACCTTGGCGTACCCGTTCTCTCTCTTCCTCTCTCTCTCTCTCAAATAAATAAATAAGATGCCTGAGTCTATTGGGGCATGCACTCACACCCCCACAGGAGGGGAGCACTGCTGCTCATCTGGTTTCTTTCTTTCTCCCCTTTTAATTCAGTCCCAGAGCCCCAGACCCTGGGATGGTGCCACCCACATTCAAGGCTGTGTCATCCCTCCTCTCAGTCAAGCCTCTCTGAGAACACACTGGAGGCAAACCCAGGAGTGTGTCTCCTAGGAGATTCCAACTGCAGTCAAGATGAGTATGAAGAGAGACCATCACATGCAACCATGCCCACTTCCTGCCTTCATCTTCCAGACACTGGAAATGATTCTCTAACTGCCAGCTGGGGCCTCTGCTGTAGCTGCTCCTACCCAGTGCAGCATCAGGTACTGCGCCTCCTTCAAACACCGAGGGTCCGCTCCTCTCCCCGCTCTGCTGTGTGATCAAGCCCTTCTTCCACCTGCATTTTTCTCTCTCTCTTTTTGGAGGAAGCTCAACAGACTGGCCTTTTTTATGTGAAGAGCAAAAGTGAGGATAAGAAGATTAGCACGAGAGAGAGAGAGAGAGAGAGAGAGAATTGGTGATCCAGGGCATCCAGTCACTGCAATTGAACTCCAGACACGTGGGCCACCTTATGCGCATGTGCAACTTTGCACACTTGCATCATTTTGTGCTCCTGGCTTACGTGGGACCTAGAGGGGTGAACATGGATCCATAACCTTCATAAGGCAAGTGCCTGAACTGCCAAGCCATCTCCCCAGCCCCCACCCGCATTTCTTCCAAGCTGCTGCAAGCCCCCCGCACCATGATAGAAAGTAGTTTGCCCCACGAAGACTCGACATCCGTAAGCCATCCGCAGGTATATTCAACGAAAGGGAACCAAGTGCCGAAAATTCTTTGACAATATGATCAGCAGCTAATTAGGCCTGGTGACATCACAAGAAACACGGGAGAATTTTGTAGCCATGAAAGCAGATATACTCTGTACTCCCATTAGAAGGATCTACAAGAAAAATCCCAAAATGAGATGGCAAATGGTGGGGGGCATCTATGAACACATTGTCCTTTGTGTGGAACACAGAGTCCAGTTGGTTATGACCAGCAATGGACTGTCCCTCCCGTGAGTGTCCGCACCAGGAGAAAACAGGCCACGTGTACTCATTTCCTGACCACAGCCCACTTTGTACAATACTTGTGTGCTCTCCTGACACTGATGTCTCCATGGAAAGATTGTGGGGTGGGGGGCGCTTATTCCTTGTCATAAGCAAATGTCATCGGGGCATTCGAATTCTACCTAAGGAAAAATAACAGAAAGGATCTTTACTGGGACAGCGGGGGGCGCCAGTGTCCTGGTTTGACCAGAACTGCCATGGCTTCTAGAAAGCTGAACTGCCGGTTCTAAAACCAGGACAGCCCCAGGTCAATTATTCTGATTCACCTGAGGCTAAGAGATCTAGGGGTAACATGGAGCTTAAAGAGATAATACTTGGAAAATCCCATAAAAACCAGAAAGGGTTGGTCACTGTGGTGATCAGGCTGCCCCTTGCCCTCAGTGACTCCATTTTACAAAGCAGCATTTGGCTCCGTTTTGAGGGCAGATACAGAGGCAGGAGGAGTCTGCACCTCACCTACATAGATACCACCATCTGTCCACCACCAACCACGAGGCACGGAGAGCGACGATAACTTATTCCTAAAATTAGAAGGCACCACCTATAAACTTACCAAAGCAAATTAGGATCATATAAGCACATGTATTAAAACCATATCAGGGCTGAAGAGATGGCTTAGTGGTTAAGGCGCTTGCCTGCAAAACCTAAGGACCCAGGTTTGATTCCCCAGGACCCACATAAGCCAGATGCACAAGATCACACATGTGTCTGGAGTTTGTTTGCAGTGGTTGGAGGCCCTGGCACACCCATTCTCTCTCTCCTTCTGTGTTGTTTCTCTCTCTCTCCTCTTCCTCTCTGTCACACCAGAGCTCCAGCCATTGCAAACAAACTCTAGATGCATGCGCCCCCTTGTGCACCTGGCTTATATGGGTCCTGGAGAGTCAAACCAGGATCCTTTGGATTTGCAGACAAATGCCTTAACCACTAAGCCATCTCTCCAGCCCTAGATTAAGACAACAACAAAACACTATCAGAAAAGAAAAACTGGCCAAGAACCTATCAAACACACTAGATCAATGACAGGTACAACACTCTAACCTGTACCCCATAAAAAGGACACCCGATATTGCAATGGAAATAGCCCTGTCAATGAGTCATCCACTCATTCACTCAGCGTGTGCATCAAGTGACCAACAAGCAGAGAATTTGCCCCTTAGCTTTGGCTCACCACGGTTCCCACTGCTGATGTGGCCACTTCCCACAGGAATTGCACTTGCTGGTCCATCTGGATCCAGTTCTGGGCCTCCTGGCTATGGTCCAGCCCTATTCCTCTGGAGCTCAGCCCTGCAACCTTGGGTGGCTGAGCTCTGCAAGCCTTCAGTCACTCTTCATCTGAGTTCCTTAACATCTGCCTAGCCACCTGCAGAGATTCTCTGTCATCTGACTCAGCTCTGCCTCTGCCTCCAGGAAGCCTACTCTAAAATTCTATGAGAGATATTATTAGTAATTAAAATTTGAGGGGCTGGAGAGATGGCTTAACAGTTAAGGTCCTTACCTGCAAAGCCTAAGGACTTGAGTTCAGTTCCCCAGTCCCCATGTAAGCCAGATGCACAAGGTGGCACATGTATCTGGAGTTTGCGCCCATTCTCTACCCCTCCTCTAATAAATAAATATATATATATATATTAGAGATTGGAACGGACTGGAGGGATGGCTTAGCAGTTAAGGCATTTGCCTGCAAAGCCAAAGGACCCAGGTTTGATTCCCCAGGACCCACGTTAGCCAGATGCACAAGGGGGTGCATGTGTCTGGAGTTCATTTGCAGTAGCTGGAGGCCCTGGCACACCCATTCTCCTTCTCTCCCTCTTTCCCTGTCAAATAAATAAATAAAATAAAATATTTTTTTAAAAAAACATTGGAGTGAAGCTGGACGTGGTGGCATACACCTTTAACCCCAGTACTAGGAAGGCAGAGATAGGAGGATCACTGTGAGTGGGAAGGCCAGCCTAAGACGACATAGTGAATTCCAGGTCAGCCTGGGCTACAGCAAGACTTAACCCTACCTTGAAAAAAAGAAAAAAAGATTAGAATGAAAGATCCTGTGTTGGCCAACAGCCAGCTACCAAGAGAAATGGAGGCTGCTTACATAGTAAATAGCAGCCAACAAAATGATGTAGCTTCAGAATTTGCTATTAATAAATTCTGACATTGTGGAGAGACACACGTGTCTATCTATGTTAGCATAGTGAGCTCACAGTAGCCACCCTGAGGGCCACACACTATGTGGCTGGGCAGTCAGGGTTGCTGAAATTCCTCACTGTCCATCCCAATACCAGGGGTCCTGGTCCCAGCCCAGAGGTTCAGGAACGTGACCTCTTAAAGACTTCTATCTAAGCCCAAGGCTAGAAACAGTGAGATGCTGTGAATTAAGTCCATTTGGGCCTCATCTCAGTCAGCAAGTCAAGTACAAAGTTTTGACCATCTTCAGACAGAAAAAAAAAAAAGCCAAATTGAGGCCTGGCCATTTCAACTCATGTAGTTTCTAAAATAGGAATCGCCAAACATTTCTGCTTTGTGACATTTTCAACTCCATAAAACTACACACATTTCTCGGGCTGGAGAGATGGCTCATCAGTTAAGGCGCTTGCCTGTAAAGCTTAAGGACCCAGATTTGACTCCCCAGAACCCACATAAGCCAGACAAACAAAGTCACACACATGCACAAGGTGGTACACACATCTGGAGTTCAATTTCAGTAGCAGAGGCCCTGGCATGCCAATTCTCTCTCTCTCTCTCTCTCTCTCTCTTTCTGTCTCTCATTAAAATAAAAAGTACATATTTCCTCCTGTCACAGAGGAGGCTGCCACCTACAAAGACAAGGGCAAACTGTCACTGAAACTGTGGCTCCTCAAGGCCTACGTTTCCGGCCTCCTCTGACATGAATGGAGCGACTTCTTATGAATATAAAGTAAGGAAAGTCAAAGATGTCACTTCTAGGGTTAAGTGGCTAAGTAGCTATTGTGACAAATCCCCTTGTATACTCACTGTAGAACAGAGAAGATGAGGGGCTGGATGGAAGCAGAGCCTACCACAAGATGGAAGGAATGTGGGCCTCTATGACCACGTGGGAAGGCGTCTATTCTGGGGACACTCACAGAGATCAGGGGACCAATATATAAACATCCATTGTTTTAAACCCCTGAGAATTTGGAATGCTCAACCAGAAAATGATTCTGCATATTGTGGTGGTTTGAATCAGATGTCCCCCATAAACTCGTGTGCTTTGAATGCTTGGTCCCCATCTGATGGCAGTTTTGGAGGTGGAGTCTTGTTGGAGAAGGTGTGTTATTGGGGCGGGCTTGGGGGTGTTATAGCCAGTGCCCCCTTGCTCACTCTCTTGCTGTTGCTTTCCACCTGTTATTGCAGAGGTGGTGTCTGGCCTCTGCTCATGCCAGGCTTTCCCCTGCCATCAAGAAGCTTCCCCTGAGACACTAAGCCAAGATATAAACTTTCCTCCCATCTGCTTCTTTTAGTCAGGTGCTTTGTCCCAGCAATGGAAATGTAGCTACAACATGTGTGTTACAAAGCACACAAAGTAAAAATTTAAGAATGGGATTTTAAAGAATAAACATAGGGCTGGAGAGATGGCTCAGCAATCAAGGCACTTGCCTGCAAAGCCTAATGAATGACCAGAGTTCAATTCCCCAGTACCCACATAAAGCCACATGCACAAATGGCACATGCATCTGGAGTCCGTTTGTAGTGGCTGGGGGCCTTGGTGCATCCATGGTGGCGCACGCCTTTAATCCCAGAACTAGGGAGGCAGGAGGATCACTGTGAATTCATGGCTACCCTAAGACCACATAGGAATTCCAGGCCAGCCTACCTTGAAAGCAAAACAAACAAAAAGGGCATAAATAAAAATAGAAGCTCCAATATTGTCCTTGGCTGTTTGTGGGTTCCTTGGTGTGGTGGTTTGAAAGCCAAAAGTCCCGACTAACATATATGTTTAATACTTAGTCCCGGGCTGTGGTGCCGTTTTCGAAGGCCATGGAACCTTGCTGTTCTTGCGTGTCGCTGGGGGCGGGACTCTGTGAGCATGGTTCCAGATGCTCTTCTTTGCACTTCTCCCTGCTGCTGTGATGACATGCCTCAAGCTTGCTGCTCCTGCCCTGCCTGCCCCTCCACAATGGACTCTGCTCTCCTCGACTACAAGCCAAAAGCAACTCTTTTCTCCCCTGCACTGCTTCTGGTTGGGTATCTGGTCTAAGCAACAAGAAAGTCACTGATACACTTGGGATACACTTTGGCATGGGGGAAACATCTGGCAAGAAACTTTTCTGAGTCTTTCTTCTGTACAATAGATTTCTGAGCCTGCAACATGAGCCTTTGCTTGCGACCACCTCATTCAGAAAATCAGAAGGAAAAAAAATAAAAGCTTTTATCCCAAAGGGAAAAGTTGCCAAACCCAGAACATTCCAGCCCCATGCTCATGGTAGGACATCTTTTAAAAATGAAAATAGGTCCCAGCACTCGGGAGGCAGAGGTAGGAGGATTGCCGTGAGTTCGAGGCCACCCTGAGACTCCATAGCAAATTCCAGGTCAGCCTGGGCTACAGTGAGACCCTACTTCAAAAAAAAAAAAATGAAAATAGGGCTAGAGAGATGGCTTAGCTGTTAAGGTGTTTGCCTGCAAAGCCAAAGACCCAGGTTCAACTCCCCAGAACACACGTAAGCCAGATGCACAAGAGGGCACATGCATCTGGAGTTCACTTGCAGTGGCTGGAGGCCCTGAGTGCCATTCTCTATCTGCTTCTTTCTCTCTCCTTCTCTCTCTCTCAAATAAATAAATAAATAAAAATAAAAAAAAATGTTGAAAATGCAAGTAGGTCAGCAATGAAAGGAGGTTTCTAAACAAGTTCTCCTCTTTCAAGTTTCTTTCTTGCTTCACTTTCTTTGTCCTCTGTTTTGCTGAATCACTCTGACCCAGCAGCCTCACATTCACCAATGACAAGGCCTGGTCTGTGAACTTTCAAACCCCAAAAAAATCCTTTAGATAACATTATCAAGGTGGCCAGAGCAACATGCTGACATGCTCAGAAAAGTGTGTAGGATGAGAAAGAATGCATCCATACACACATTCGTGCACACACACACACACACACACACACACACACACACACACACATTCTTGTGGGCTGGTGTGGTGGTCCAGCCCTGTAATCACAGCAGTGAGGAAGCTGGGGCAAGGGTTCCAGGCCAGCCTGAGCTATGAAGCAGGAGCCTGTCAAAACATAGAAAATAAGGTTTTCTTCATCAGGTGGTTCATGTTTGAGGATGTAGCGGGGAGGTGGCTTCTGATGGCCACAGGACATGAGTCTAACTGCCACCCAGTAATTGTGCTGCTGGTGGGAGCAGAATGAACACTTGGGGTGAGCCTTACAGCTCCCCCAAATCCCTGCTGCCTCTCTCAGCCCAAGTTATTCAGTATCTTGGGAATTCCCTTTACCTAACTCAGCAAATATAGGCATTGAGTGCTTCTGGATAATACACCCCCTTTTCTCTCTCCCCCCCCCATAGAGTTTGGGAGATAGAAAGCTCTAGTTGTTGACAGTTGAGCCATGTTCACAGGTCTTCAAGGAGAAATAAACATCTATGTGCCCTGACCTCCACCAATACTGCAGTTCCAGTTCAGGGGCTGAGTGATGGCTGCTGACCCATCAGGATGCGGGCTGACCACCTGCCCATTGCTCTCCTCACTTCCTTAGAATCTTGGCGGGTTCCCCTTGAGCCTGCACAAGCTCAGCTCTTCACCAGGCAAAGACCCCAGATATGCTTATGTAGAACTGTTAGCACCCGTACCTGCTTGAGCCCGATTCTCCATGTAAGTCACCACTCAGGCCTGTTCCTGTGATGGTCAGCGACTCTTTCCAAGCCCCTCCTCTTTCCATGGAGAGCTGGTTCTGTCTCTGCTATAAACTTTGCTCATGCCCCTCTCTGCATGCCCTCCTCCTCACCTCGTTTGTGGTTTGATGCAGAAGACAGAGAACCAACGTGGGCTACTTAGTGAGACTCGGTCTCAAAAACCCAACAATATAAAGTTAACAAGATGGAAAAGGACACAGACTAAGACAGGAGAAAGGCTAGTATATCCAGGACAGCTGGATTCGCGCTGCTGGGGTTTATGCATGCCTTCTGGCGGGGTAGCTTGGGACTAGAACTAAGCAGCTCAGCATTAAGCAGTGAAGGGTGCATGCTCCGTAAGGGAGGGAACAGCCCCAGTAGAACCATTGTCGGGGTGAGGCTTTGTTCTTGGGAGCTGTGAACAGACATCATTCAGCCCAGACAAGGAACAGATGACAGACCAAAGTGGAACTCCACCAGTGAACAACTTTGCAAACCAATGAGCTTGTTAGGATTACGGAGCATGGGTAAGAGGTCACTTCCTGCAGTGTGGCAGCTGTGTTACTGAAAAGCCCACCCCAGCATAGGTGACAGCTCACGGAAGCTGGACCCCTGGGGTTCACTATATGGCTTGCAGGCAGCTGCACTGCTTGGAGTCTCCTCTGCGCCACTGTCTACTGCTCCTATAACCTTGGAGGGGGCATTGGGATTCTAGTGAGTTCCAGGAGCTGTCTGACACTTGTGAGTTGTTTGTTTACTTCCTGAATCTTAGGAGCCTTCCTCCTCCTTCCAGGAGGGAATGGTTCAATGTGAGTCAGAGAGGAAAAAGAGAAGGCAATGATTATTATGATCAAAATATATCGTATGCATGCAACTTTACAAAATTGTCAATAAATAAAATTTTTTAAAGATTCGAGAAGGGGCTGGAGAAAGTGCTCAGTGGTTAGGTGCTTGCCTGCAAAGCCTAATGACCTGTGTTTGATTCCCCAGTACCCATACAAAGGCAAATGCATAAAGTAGCACATGCATCTGGAGTTTGTAGCAACTGGAGGCCCTGGGCATCCATTCTCCATCTCTCTTCTCTCTATCTCTCTCTGCTTGCAAGTAAAATTCTAAAATATATATATATATATATATATATATATATATATATATATTTAAGGGCTGGAGAGATATCTCAGTGGTTAAGGCACTCACCTGAAAAGCCTAAGGACCCGAGTTTGATTCCCCAGGACCCACGTGAAGCCAGATGCACAAGGGGCACATGAGACCGCAGCTCATTTGCAGTGGCTGAAGGCCCTGGTGTGCCCATTCTCTCTCTATGTGTTTCCGTCTCTCTATTTTTCTTAAATAACTTTGGGCATCTTGGCCATGCTGAAGATAGAAGTAGCCAGAAACAAGAGTGGGAAACAGAGTATTTCTATGAAAGTCAAGCTCATAAGAAGCTTCAGGACAGCTGAAGGGTCTCCATGCTTTCATCCACGAAAGGCAGAAAGGAAAATGAATCCCTTCTTCAGAAGTCAAGGAAACTGATTCCTGGGAGACAAATCACTGAATAGACTCAAGTAAAGCACCTGTCAGAAGGTCTACATGGCCAACTTGTGATGCATCAGATGGGATTTGGCCAGATTTGTACCAAGCCACAGAACTTAAAGCAATAGCTCACCTAGGGTTGTAGAGCATCGTAGAAGAAAGTCGGGGAAGGAGGTAGGGTCACCCCATTCACCCTTCTCAAAGAAACAAAGACAACAGCTGATATGCCCACTGAGTGATCTCATGGTGCCAGATACCCCAGTATTATCAGAAAATAATTTTAAAAATATTTTTATCTATTTGCAAGGACAGAAAGAGAGAGAGAGTAATGGGCAAATGAATTCCAGATGCATGCACCACTTTGTGTATCTGGGTTTATGAGGGCACTGGGAATCAAACCCGGGCCTTCAGGCTTGAATAGAAAATACCTTTAACTGCTGAGCCAGCTCTCCAGTTCATGAGTATTATTTTTTACCCTTCTGCACCACTGTGATTAATCAAACAAACAAAAAAAATTTAATAGAGAATTGAGCTTCTGGGCTGGAGAGATTGCTTAGTGGTTAAGACACCTGCAAAGCCCAAGGACCCAAGTTCAATTCCGCAGTACCCACATAAATCCAGATGCACAGTGGCACATGCATCTGGAGTTTGCTTGCAGTGGCTAGAGGCCCTGGTGCACCCATTCTCAACCCCTGCCCTCTTTCTCTTTCTCAAATAAATAAAATATTTTTTGTTCATTTTATTTATTTATTTGAGAGTGACAGAGAGAGAAAGAGCCAGATAGACACAGAGAGAGAGAATGGGTGCACCAGGGCTTCCAGCCACTGCAAACGAACTGTGCGCCCTCTTGTGCATCTGGCTAACGTGGGTCCTGGGGAATCAAGCCTCGAACTGGGGTCCTTAGGCTTCACAGGCAAGCACTTAACCGCTAAGCCATCTCTCTAGGCCTATCGAATAAATAAAATATTTTCTTAAAAAAAGAATTAAGCTTGTATACTTACCTTATAAATAGCAACATAGAGAAATATTTGGAATCAGTGTCCAGCTTTATTTCTGGGATGAGAAGAGTCCAGATATGGAAGGAGAGAGAGAAAGCAGTAACTTGAAAGAAAATTATATGTGTGGGAACTGTGAGAACTAAAATAGAACCAAGAAGTGGCTGATGGTTCTAACCTGCTAGAAGCCTAACACTGTGGTCTTCAGATCAGGGGAGAAAAAGTGGGGCGATCTGAAATCTCCCTCTGCAGTTCTCTTACAAATAGTATGGTATCTACCCAACTTCAAACATCGACCTATCACAGTTGGTATTTTTAGCTTCTCCATACACTACTTAGCAGTTTTTTTTATAAATCAGCAATTGACTTTTTTTTTTTTTTTTGGCTTGGTGTTTTGTTTGCTTGCTTTTTATTTTGTTTATGAAGGGTTTGTGTGCACGTCTGCCTGCTGGCTGGCTGGTTGGTACTCGTTTTGTGACGCTGAGCTCAAACCCAGGGCCTGTGTATATACAAGACAAACACACCACACTGACTTAGATCTCCAGCCCGTGGCTGATTGAGACAGGACCTCACTGCACACTCCAGGTTGGTCTTGAACTTGCCGACAGCAACAGGGCCAGTAGATGGCAGATCCCCAAAACTGTGAGCCAAAGTAAATCATCTCTGTAAGATGAGGACATCAACTATTGACTCCAATAACAGAAAGCAAACAAATATGCCTCACCAAAATAAGAGAATAAAAATTAATAATAATAATAATAATAAGCATAAATGATATCCAGGTAACAGATGATCTAAATCTAGGCTGGTGACAAAAATCCTATATAACTCAGCTTTAGTTGTGACCATATTTAGTTGTGACTATGTATGTGTATGTGTATATATATATATATATATATATATATATATATATGTGTGTGTGTGTGTGTGTGTGTGTGTGTGTGTGTGTGTGTGTGTGTGTGTGTGTGTGTATATATATATATATATACACACACACACACACACACACACATATACACACGCACATACATACATATATACATTGGCTCTGGGTTTAACTCACCAAAGTGATGTAAGTTTACCCAAGAATAAGGAAAGGCAAGGAGAAGTAGAGAGACAGGAAGTCCTTTCTCCCATTAAGGACAAGAACTAGCAATGCCCCAAATCACGAACCAATAAAAAGTGGTGATGAGGCCGTAGAGATGGCTTAGTGATTAAGGTGCTGGCCTGCAAAGCCAAAGGACCCAGGGTTGATTCCCTAGGACCCACGTAAGCCAGATGCACAAGGTGGTACACACGTCTGGAGTTTGTTTGCAGCGGCTGGATGCCCTGGAACACCCATTCTCTCTCTCTCCCTCTCTCTCAAATAGAGAAATAAAAATAAAATATTTTTTAAAAAAAACAGTGAAACTATAGTGTTTAGAACTACAGAAATATGTCCCAAAGCATTTATTTTTGGCAAAGCTAAAAGTAGCCAAGATGGGCACCAGTAGTTACGTGGAGATAGATGGGGTGCTGAGAGGTAGGCACAAGGGCAATGGCTTGTTGTTATGACTTCTAATTCCACTTTATTTATTAAATTATCTACATAATGAGTTATATATGTATTACTCAGATTTAAAGAAAAACAGAATATAAACTTTTAGATGTGGGGCCCAGTGGCACCAAGTGAATCCTTTCTACCTGATATACTATAAGGATTCAAAGACAACTGGAGTGGGAATAACATCTCCTTGTGTGGGGCAATGGTTTTGAAAATTAAGTCTGCACATAACTCAAAATTATCTTGTGTCTAGCCAGTGATATCCACCCCACACCTCCAATAGTCTACCCATCCCTCCTCGGCACAAGTGACTGAACAAGAGGAGGCCCATGTTCTCAGCTCTAAGACGCTTGCCAAAATTGACTTCAAGATGTGAATTTTTTAGAAGCCTCCATGGCCCAGTAGTCATTAAAAGAAAGAAAACTTCATAGTTAAAAAATTTCCAAAAAGGGCTAGAGAGATGGCTTAGCAGTTAAGCGCTTGCCTGTGAAGCCTGAGGACTCCGGTTCGAGGCTCGATTCCCCAGGACCCACGTTAGCCAGATGCACAAGGGGGCGCACGCGTCTGGAGTTCGTGTGCAGTGGCTGGAGGCCCTGGCATGCCCAATCTCTCTCTCTCTATCTGCCTCTTTCTCCCTCTCTCTTTGTCATTCTTAAATAAATAAAAATGAACTAAAATAAAATAAAATAAAAATTTCCACAAGAAAAACATCCAGTTGAGACAGTTTGACATTTACATAAATTTGGAGGAACATGTTCTTTCAATATAATTTAAATTACCTATAGGCTGGGGAGATGGCCTAGCAGGTAAGTGCCCTTACCACACAAGAACAAGGGCATGAGAGGACATGAGACCATCTGAGTTTGTTTTTATTTTGTAATGTTTTCTTTTGTTTGGTTTGCTTTTGTTTTGTGTTAGAGGCAGGGTCTCATTCTAGTGCAGTCTGACCCAGAAATCACTCTGTAGTCCCAGGCTGGCCTTGAACGCGTGCAATCCTCCACCTCTGCCTCCCGAGGGCTGGAATTAAGGATGTGCGCCACCACACCCAGCTCCATCTGATTTGATTCCTCAGCACCCACATAAACAGCTGAGCACGATCCTGCATACCTGTACCCCATTCTATAGAGAAAGGAGGCTAGAGATGTGCTGGGGCTCATGAAAATGGCAGCTTCAGGCTCAGAGACAGACTCAGTCTCAAGGAATGAAACACCTGGCTAAGTGATAGAGGAGGACGCCCAGCATTCTCCTCTGACCTCCACACATGCACGCCTAGTCCACATTGCTGGTAGAAATCATCCAACTAAGAGCAGCTTGTGGGGAAAAAAAAAAAAAGAGGATTATTTTGGCTTACAGGCTCAAGGGGGAAGCTCCATGATGGCAGGGGAAAACGATGGCGTGAGCAGAGGGTGAACATCACCTCCTGGCCAACATCAGGTGGACAAAAGCAACAGGAGAGTGTGCCAAACACTGGCTAGGGGACACTGGCTATAACACCCATAAGCCCGCCCCCAAGAATACACTGCCTCCAGGAGGTGTTAATTCCCAAATCTCCATCGGCTGGGAACCTAATTCAGAACACCTAAGTTTATGGGGGATGCCTGAATCAAACCACTACATTCCACCCATAAACTGATAACCATACATGATGTAAAATGTAATACATTCGCCCAACTTTAAAAGTCTCCATAGTTTTTTTGTTTTTTTTTTTTTTTTTTTTTTTGGAGGTAGGGTCTCACTCTGGCCCAGGCTGACCTGGAATTCACTAGGTAGTCTCAGGGTGGCCTCGAACTCACAGCAGTCCTCCTACCTCTGCCTCCCGAGTGCTGGGATTAAAGGCGTACGCCACCACACCCGCCCCCCATAGTTTTTATCAATTCCAATAATGTTCATAAATCCTCATAGTCCAAAATCTTTTAACTGAGCCATAAAACCAAACAACCCCCCCAAAAAAACATAATGACAAAGAATAAACATTCACACTGCAAAAGATGGCATTGTCCATAGCAAAAGAATATTCAACCAATACAAGGTTTAAAACAACCAGGGCAAACATCCACCTGGAGCTCCAAGTACAATTCTAGCCAGCGACACTTCTCCAAGTCCAGTACTTCCAACCAGCAGCAAGTCTCTGGAGTTCCATTTCCACCTTGCAGCTAGGCTACTCACAGTCCTGGGAAATTTTATCCAGGGCTGGCAGCTCTCCTTAGCAGCCATCTCACGGTCCCGGGATCTCCACTGGGTCTGCACTGCAATCCACGGTTCATCATCAAGCTCCATGGGGTCTCTATGCAGGCAACCAGCAAACCTGCTTCACACCGCCCACGGCCATTTCCAAAACATAAGACCGTGTTGCAAATTCAACAACCCTCCTTTTCCTGCATTTCTTATCCTCCACAATACCAGGTAAGGTGCCAATTTGTTAATCGGGGGGCGATAAAGCAGACTTTGAAGAACAGGACATTCCTTGGCCACTCAGACCCTTCAAAAAAGTCTACATTCTTCCTTAGTCACATCCTTCCTTTGCTCCAGTGCAGGTCAGCTGGCCCAATCTCAAAGGTTATAATCTCTCAGTTGCAGCTGAACAGGCAGCAGTTCATCCGAAGATTTTTTCTTTCTGTGCCATATCCCTCTGCTTACACCAGTTCATTTCTATGCAAAGCAACCCTGCACAACTTCTCAGGACATGGGCATAACAGCAAGCTTCGCACACAAACAGCTAGCCCAGTCCAGGCACAGCTCTCTTTCTCACCATCATAAGCAACCCTCACAGTCCATAGTGCTTACTACATTCAGGTCTTTCAACTCTGACCAGAACAGTCCATCAAGCTGTACTTACAGCACTGCAAGACATCTCTTAAGTCAAGGTTTCAAATCCTTCCACATTCCTCTTGAAAATCATCTCCAAAAGGCCAAAGCCACACAGTCAGGTGTCTAGCAGCAATCCCACTCCTCAGTACCACTTTACTGTTGCAGTCAGGTTCACATTGCTGGTACAAGTCACCCAACCAAGAGCAGCTTGTGGGAAAAAAAAAAAAAAGAGGTTTATTTTGGCTTACAGACTCAAGGGGAAGCTCCATGATGGCAGGGAAAACGATTGCATGAGCAGAGAGTGAACACACCCCCCTGGCCAACATCAGATGGACCACAGGAACAGGAGACTGTGCCAAACACTAACAAGGGGGAGCCGACTATAACACCCCTAAGCCTGCCCCCAACAATACACTGCCTCCTGGAGGTGTTAATGCCCAGATCTCCATCAGCTGGGAACCTAGCATTCAGAACCCCTAAGTTTATTGGGACACTTGAATCAAACCACCACACCCAGTGTGTGCACATCTGCACATACGTGTGCATACACCATACACACATCACATTAGTCACAACTACATACACACACATAAATACACACACACAAAAGAAAAAGATAATCTGAGAAATTAATTCAAGAGATTGAGACAGCCTGGGCTCATAGCAAGTACCAGGCAAGTCTAGCTATATAACAAACAAACAAGCTGGGCGTGGTAGCATACACCTTTAATCTCAGCACTCACAAGGGTTGCCATGAGTTCAAGGCTAGCGAGACACTACCTTGAAAAGCCAAAAAATAAAAATAAAAATTTAAAAACCTAAAAAAAAAGGAACAGGATGATTCTTCCACCTTATGTGAAACTAATATAATCTTAATAGCAAAATGAGGCAAGAACTATACAAGAAAAGTATAGGTCATCCTCACTCATGGACAAAAAATATTAACAAAAAATTAATTTAAAATTTTTGAAATGCATAAACAGTGATGCATGTCATGTTTTTAAAGCACTTAGCTTTGGGGAGGAAATATAAAGGTTATCCTAGCTTCTTACAGCAAGTAAGTTCATGGTGTTTATGATAGATGGCCCTGTGTGGGTCTGAAAAAGCCAGGAGCCCAAGATGATCAGAAACGCTGGAATGCATAAACCTGGAAAACTTTCTCATTCTTACATGGCTCTGATCTGAGGAAGTGATCCATGGAGAAACTGATGGGGGAAGAAATAAGATAGTAAAGAAAAGACAGAATAGTTAGTTCAACCTCAGTCTGGGAAAGGCTGGAAGGGGACTCTGGCCAACCTCCCGCTCCTGAGAGACATGGCATTTCCTCCAGGGGCTCCGTCTTCTTGCCCAACAGACCCTGCTAAAGTTGCAGTAAGCTGTGTAGATTCCTACAGTGGACACTTCAAGCTTCGTGGGCTATAGAAAGGGCCTTGGCTATAAAGACTGCTTTTTTTGGTCAGTGGTTATTGGAAATGAATTTGAAGTCATCTCCAGAACCCCTCCTCCTGGCCAAAAATAGTGTGGACTCTGTGACAGGTATTACTTACTGTGCACGAAATATTCTCTCAAATTCCAGTGACCCGGTGACTGCTGGGGGTGCAACCTTGCACTTCATTCTTGCATTTCCAACCTGCCAGGCAAAATAACCTGCAAGGGAAGGGAATGATGAAGGTGTGGCACATCATTGGGCGCCAGGGAGATGCAACTTTAAGCCCCTCCCAGATACCACTGAATGCCCACCAGAAAGTGTAAAATGAAAAACAGACCACACAAATTAAAAAAAAAGACGGGCTGGTGAAATGGCTTAGCAGTTAAGGCATTTGCCTGTGAAGCCTAAGGACCCCCATTCAATTCCCCAGGACCCATGTAAGCCAGATGCACAAGGGGGTGTATGCATCTGGAGTTTGTTTTCAGTGGCTAAGGCCCTGGTGCACCCATTCTCTCTATCTGTCCCTCTTCTCAAATAAATAAAGGAAAAAAATGTTTTTCGAGGTAGGGTCTCACTCTGGCTCAGGCTGACCTGGAATTCACTATGTAGTCTCAGGGTGGCCTCAAACTCACTGTGATCCTCCTACCTCTGCCTCATGAGTGCTGGGATTAAAGTTGTGCGCCACCATGCCTGGCTTTAAATAAAATATATTTTTTTAAATAAAGACAAGTTAAGATGTTTGAGCAATTGATGCTCTTGTATACTACTGGTAGCAACATAAAATGGTCCAACCACTTTGAAAAACATCTTGGAAGAGATTTTTTTTTTTAATTAGTCAAACAAAGCGCCTATATATCAGTCATTTTCCCCAGGAGGCAGATACCTAAGAGACCGTGCAAAAGCAGGAAGGGTTCTCATGCCAACATGACGTCATCTCACTTTAATATCTCAAAGTCCACCCTTTCTAATATTTGCTTTTTAATGTAAATATTTATTTTCAAGGGGAGGGAGAGTGGATGCCCCAGGGCCTCTAGCCTGTGCAAATGAACTACAGATCGATGCACCACTTTGCGTACCTGGCTTTACATGGCTACTGGGCAATCAAATATGGGTTGTTAGACTTTGCAGGCAAGTGCCTTAACCAGTGAGCATCTCTCCAGCCATTTTTTTTTCATTTTTTAATGCATGTGTATGTATGCATGCATGAGTGTGTGTGGTGCATTTTCATGTGTGTGAGGTACATGTTCGGAGGTGTGCGGGTGCACACGCACGTGTGAGCATGTGGAGACTAAAGGATAACGTCAATGTTGTGCTTCGCAAACACTGACTCTGAGGCTCAGGGTTCCTCCTGCCTCTGCTTCCCAGTCCCGTGATTCCTGATCCTTCACCATCACACCAGGAACGGGATGTAAGGATGGAACTGGGGTCCTCATGCTTGAGAGCAATCCCTTTATTGACTAAGCAATCCCTGCACCTCCAACTTGAAGACAGTTTTCTTTAAAAGAAAAATGAAAGTTGGTCTGGAGAGAAGGCTTAGCAGTTAAGCGCTTGCCTGTGAGGCCTAAGGACCCCGGTTCGAGGCTCGATTCCCCAGGACCCATGTTAGCCAGATGCACAAGGTGACGCATGTGTCTGGAGTTTGTCTGCAGTGGCTGGAGGCCCTGGCACGTCCATTCTCTCCCTATCTGCCTCTTTCTCTCTCTGTCACTCTCAAATAAATAAAAATAAAAATAAATTTAAAGGGGTTGGAGAGAAGGCTTAGCAGTTAAGGCGCTTGCCTGCAAAGCCAAAGGACCCAGGTTCAATTCCCCAGGACCCATGTAAGACAGATGCATAAGGTGACACATGCATCTGGAGTTCATTTGCAGTGGCTGGAGACCCTGACATGCCCATTCTCTCTATCTCTCTCAAATAAATAAATAAAACTAAAATATTAAAAAAATAAATAAATAAATAAATTTAAAAATGAAAGTTGTGGGGCCTGGGAAGATGGTTCAGCCATTAAAGGTCTTTGTTCTGCAAGCCTGCCAACCTGAGTTTGATCTCCACCACCCAGGTAAAGCGAGGCCGAAAGGGCTTCATGGGTTTGCAATCCCAATGCACCGATGATAATGGGAGAATCCAAAAGCTCGTGGGCCAGCTCGACTGGCCTTCCCGGCAGCAAAACAAGAGAGGACAGGAGAGGACTGGTACCCGCAGGTTGTCCTCTGACCTCCAGACATACATGCACATGCTTGTACACACATGCATACACACACACACACACACACACACACACACACACTCCAATATTTTTTAAATTCTTTTTTTTTTTTTTAATTCCACCCTAAGTTTGCAGCTTCAGTCTGTCTCATGTCAGCATATTCAGGGCTATTTTTTCCTCTTAAAGCCTCCTCTCAACAAGCAGTCAGTCAACACAGCCTGGCTTACTAAGGGCTCCCACAGCTCGCACAGCAGACAAGGTCCCTCCCAGTTGTGCCCCTGGACTCCCAGTGCGCGATGGCTTAGGACTGGAGGAAGGATAAGGAATACGTGGGGGGGGGGGCTGACTCTTGCCAGCCCATGCTGCACTCTTCCAGGCTAACATATGTCTAGACAAGCCAATAGCTCATGGGTCCGGCTGAGCCCTCAAAAGGGGATCTATGTGTGAGGGGGGTTGGAACTTGCACTATTGCCATTGCTCCTAACTTGCTTCACAGCTGTGGAGACAGCACTTGGCCACCTCATTTTCAGCTACATAACAGAAACAATGAAGGCTGTGTGCTCCTAGATTGGTAAACTGGCAATGGCGTAAGAGCTCGGGGCTTCAAAGATTTAGAAAAATCTCTGAGCGTGCGGTCTCCCTCAAGGCTGTCCCTTACAGTCACCTGTCTATCATATCAGCAGGTGTGAGAACCTACCTCTGACAGATGGGAGAGGTGTGGGATAATCCCATCAGAAGGAACATCTGGCCCCGTGCCAGACCCTAGGCTGAGGGCCCTTAGAAAGACCATGCAACAGGTTACTTCTTTTTTTTTTTTTTTTTTTTCCTGGAAGTCTTCAACTTCCCTTCTTCTCACGAATGAATTAAACCCACTTAGGAGCAGTTGCCTTTGTTTGACCCATCTTCCAATTTCCCCATCTTTCATTTTTCCTAGCTTTCTCGGGATGAGGGCAGAAGCTACATGCTGGAGACAGTAAGGGAGGTGCGTCATCCCTCCCCTCCCCACCCTGCCAGCCAGTGATGGCCATTCATTCGGCCAAAGCAGGCTCCTTTTCCTGAGGCAGCACCTCGCCAGCCAGCAGCTTCTCTTTGCAGGGAGCGAGTTTAGGATGAGAACTCAATGGGATCTCCTACCCCGGGCTACGCGCCACGGGGCCACTTCCTACCCAGGGTCCTGTTTGAGTTTCTGTGACGTAGATGCAGAAGGGTCCCTCACCAGGAGTCACCGACTGATTTGGTGGCTTGAGCACACAGACATGGGTCTGTCTGAAAAACCTGAACTCTTTCCACCTTGGTAGAAGACGTCCAAAACCCATAACACTAAGACTTGTTAAGTGGTACATTCTTGTTCTAAGCTCCAGCTGAACAGTCTCAAAGTTTTCTCTCTGTCTCTCTGTCTCTCTCCCTCTCCCTCTCCCTCTCCCTCTCTCTCTCTCTCTCTCTCTCTCTCTTTCCCTATTATTCTACACCCCTTCCCCTGGCCTTACCACCACCATCCTGTCTGCCCAGCCAACATTCTCTTCGTCTCTTCCTGCCCCTTCTGTCCCTTACCACTGGGACACTGAACTTCTCATCCCTGTTCACAGTGCCCCTGGCATCAGTCAGCAGACAGAAAGCTCTCCCTATTCTCTCTGCACCCACAGGATCAAGACACGTGCGGGCTCCATAGCGCCCATAGATTGACACTTGTTGCTTTAGCCCCAAGGTTGGTAGCAAACACCTGCTCGACTCCACAGAAGACGCCGGAACCAAACCACAGACGGTGTGCCCGAAGGTTTCAGGTTTGCCCCCTCCACCAAACAGGCTGGTTAGGCAAGCCACCAGGTGTGTGAGAAGGGCTGGCCTTTTACACACTATGTACATAACTAACAATAATCATTTTAAAAAGGGTGGCCTTTGTCATGAAGCGGGCTGTCGTGCTTCCGGGCGCTTGCCGCCCGAACCCAACCCTGGTCCTGAGTCCGTGACACTGATAAGACCCGACAGGCATTCTTGGTAAGAAGCTTGGCTCCCGGAGCGTGTCAATAGGTAACATTTGCACAAATAGAGCAAAAGTGACTTCGTGGAAAAAGAGCAGCCCTCCACCCCAGCCCCGGCCCCGTGTGACCAGCAAATTGGGATGTGGAGACTTGTAATATTTAGAAATACTTACTTCATCTAAATTTCATATTTCTGCAGATTTTTAACTTGATCATCATACCTGCCATGGGCAGTTTATTTCAGTAAGCATATTAATTAAACGATCAGGGAGCCTAGCGTGGTGGCGCACGCCTTTAATCCCAGCACTTGGGAGGCAGAGGTAGGCGGATCGCCATGAGTTCAAGGCCACGCTGAGACTACATAGTGAATTCCAGGTCAGCCTGAGCTAGAGTGAGACCCTACCTCAAAAAACCAAAACAAATAAATAAATAAGGTCAGGGGCTGGAGAGCTGTTTAAGAGCTTAATGATCCGAGTTTGATTCCCTAGTACCCACATAAAGCCAGATGCACAAAGTGGTGCATGCATCTGGAGTTCGTTTGCAGCAACTAGAGGTCCTGGTACACCCGTTCTCCCCCTCCCTTTCTCTCTCTCTCTCCCTCCTCCCCCGCCCCAAGCTTGCAAATAAAGAAATACTTTTTTAAAAAAAAAAACCAAGTTGCAAGAAATCACACCGGGGTTTAAATGCAGGAACAGTGGAATGCTGGTAATTAACATTGATCCCCAGCTTGGTGACACACTGCTCATGCTCCAGGGCTCAGGGCTGTGGGTTGTGACCACAGATGATGCTGAGTCCCTGGGCTTGGAGGCCCCTCTCTGGAAAAAGTCCCCCAAACCGCGTGTCCCAGGGAAGGAGGCAGCAGACTTCCCTGAGCTGTCTGCGCTCTGCTAAACATCCAGGGCCACCAACTAAAGACACACCCAAACCCTGGCGCTCTCTCTCTCCCTCTCTCTCTCTTTCCCTCTCTCTTCCCATGCTCTTACTTTGCTGACAGGAAGAAAGGAAGGAGACAGCTGCCAGCAGGACTGATTGGCCCACCATGTTTCACAGGGCTGTTCTGGTACACAAACGACTTGTAGGAAAGCAGCTGAAGAGTGGGCCCGGGAAGGGCTGTGCTTCCTTCTCAGGTCAACAAAGTTGGAGGACGGGGAAAATAAAAGGGTGGATTCAAGGCTGAAGTGACCTTTGCGCTGGAACAGAAACCTAGAAGGCTGGGCTGAGCTGGCATCAGTCCATATCTTTTGCTTCCTGAACACACAAACTCTCTCTCTCTCTCTCTCTCTCTCTCTCTCACACACACACACACACACAGCCGAAGCACCAACTCCATACCTCAGTGAGTCACACGGTCTTCTCTGAGCACTTTGTCCCCCCACCACATGGACAGTCCCTCCTGAGACTTTAATCACTTCCTGTAGAAAGTCGAGAAGAAAGCCTGCCTTCATCCCACTGAGATTTTTCTCCCTTAACTTAAACCTGGCCTGACTTAAATCACACCGTAAATCAAAGACCCATGATTTGAACCTACCCGATTCTAGCTGTGCCCTGTCCCTTGTAACCATGTGGCTGTCCACTGTCACCTCAATCTTCCCCTGATGTGGTGTGTGTGTGATTTCATGTGTATGCAGGTGAACTTGTGTGTGGTCACACTTTTGTAGGCACAGGATCTCTCACTGGCTTAGAGCTTGCCAACTAGGCTAGACTGGCTGGCCAGGGAGCCCCAGAGAGCCAGCTCCCCATCACTGAGAAATGTGGGCCACCACACCAGGCATTTTTTAAACATGAGTTCTAGGGACTGAACTCAAATCCTCATGGTTGTAAGGCAAGTACTTAACCAACTGAGCCGTTTCCCCAGCCCTGGGACCACACATTTCTTTAAAAATAACCTAAGAAACAGGACCGGAGAGATGGCTAAGTGGCTAAGGTACTTGCCCGCAAAACCTGACCACCCTAGCTTGATTCCCAGTACCCATGTAAAACCAGATGCACAAAGTAGCACATGTATCTGGGTTCATTTGTAGCAGCTAGAAGCCCTGGTGCTCGCTTGCTCTTGCTCTCTCTCTCACTCTCATCTCTCTCTGCTTGCAAATAAATAAAATTTAATCAAAAATAAATAAACTAAGCCAGGCGTGGTGGCACACGCCTTTAATCCCAGCACTCAGAAGGCAGAGGTAGGAGGATCACCATGAGTTCGAGGCCACCCTGAGACTCGATAGTGAGTTCCAGGTCAGCCTGGACTAGAGTGAGACCCTACCTCAAAAAACCAAAGAAAAATAAATAAATAAACTGAGAAACACGTTCTGAGGGAAAGAGGTCCCTTATGAAAAAAAAAGTGGATTATTATTTGAAGGCATCTAGAATTTTGGAGACATCTAGTAGGAAGCCCAGCACCCCCAGTCCTCACATGGGGGCCAAGCTTCTGCACTATCTGAACGTATCACACACCACTTAAGCAAGGCACAGCCCTCCTCACCTGAGGATTTCTTCAGCAAGACCTGTCCATCACAGCACCCTCCCCAGTACACCTGTCTTGTTCTTAAAGATGAAGTGCCTCTCTCCCCACCAAAAATAAAAAACACCCTGAAAGAACCTTCCTCATCGCATTCACCAGCTCAGTTTGAGCCGCCATCTGAGCCAGCTGGGGTTGCTAGAGCAAAAATACCATAGATGGGGGTTTACACAGTGCTCATTTATTTCTCAGTTCTTTTTTATTCATATTTATTACTTAGTTATGATTATTATTATATTTGTTATATATTCTATTTACATTTTGTTTATTAGAGAGAGAATGGGCACAGCATGGCCTCTCTAGCAACTGCAAATGAACTCCAGATGTATGCGCAGTCTTGTGCATCTGGCTTACATGGGTCCTGGGGAATCAAAACTGGGTCCTTAGGCTCCACAGACAAGTGCTTTAACCGTTAAGTCATCTATCCAGCCCTATTTCTCGCAGTTCTGATGACTGGGAAGTTCAAGTTCATGGCACTGGCCAGCTCAGTACCTGGTGAAGAACTGCTCCTCCCGGTTTGTGGAGTGTTGTATTTTGAAAGTGACCGGTCTCCCATAGGCTCACGTGTTGAACCCCGTGGTCCCCAGCTGGTGGCGCTGTTTGGAAAGGAAATGGAACGTTTAAGGGGCTGAAGCCTCAGTGGAGGAAGTGCATTGCTGTGAGTGGACCTTGAAGTTTGGTAGTCTGACCCCCTTTCCTGTTCTCTCTCTGCTTCCTGTGGATGTCATGTGACCTGCTGTCCTTGTCCCCCACTCCTGTTCCCATGGCTTCCCTGCTATGATGGACTTGGAACCTCTGAGCCGTAAGCCAAAAGAAATAACCTTCCTTCTTTGAGTTCCTTCTTGTCAGGGATTTGGTCACAGGAGTGAGAAATGTAACTTAATATAAAGGAGGAACCTCGCTGTGTCCTCACGTAGTGGAGACAGAGGAAGTTCATCCCTGCTCACCCCCTACAAGGGACTGTTCCCATCATGGGGACACCCATTCTCATCACCTCCTGTGAACTTAATGGTAGGTTGGAACAGGCTCCCAAAATGGAGTCACCAAGGACAGCAAGATGACCACAGAGCCTTATCCACATTCCTCAAGAAACTGCCCAGCCATTATCCCTTTCTTGCCTAAGAATGCCCCCAGGTCATGGTTTCCTGCCCCTTATCTCATAAGTCACCTGCTCACTGTTCTGGTCTCACACCCTCTAGCTATTTGAAATGGCTGATGTAAAGACCCTCCCCCTAGCTGAAAAGTCCTATAGAGTCCACTACCTGGAATCTCAGGCTGGCTGTGCACCTCTCTTGAGACTCAGCCCTGGCAGCTCATGTTTTTCCTGAATAAAAGCTTCATTTTTGCCTCGGAGTGGTGTGCGTGCACTTGGTCACTCCTGAACCTTACATCTGGTGCCCTGACTCGGACAGATGGCTTCCTGTTGCCCTCTTAGGCAGCCAAACATTCTTTCCCCTGACCACACCACCAAGCTGCCATTGACCATCTGAAGGTTTTGGACCATCTTTGCCTGACACCAGCTTTCACATGCACCACAATTTGGCCTCGCTCTTCTTCCCTTCTTTGTCTCCTCCCACCTTCTTGGTAAGTGTCCCTCTTGGGTTGGCCTGCTCTTGGGTTTAATCCCTCCTCATGGAAGCCATGTTGGCATGCCAGGCTATGCCCCTTGCCCGCTTGTGGGCCCCAACTCCAGGTCTCAAGAAAGATGCATTCTCGACACTCGGGCCTCTCGCTCTCTCGTCTACCGTACCCTAAGGGATGCCTTTGGATCAGTTGCACCAACTCGGGACCCCCATCTCCCTCCCTCCTGTCCCCCTCCCTCCTGAGCTCTCATCTTCCACTGCCAGCTGTTTTTGCCATCAGGAGCACCCTCGCCCGCCTTGCCCACTAACAGGCTAAAGAGCCGACAGCTGTGACCTGTACGGCCTCTGCCCACATGGGTGGTGCAGACCCCACTCACCCTGGTGGGCCAGGGGGTCATATTGGTGTCCTGTGTAAACCCAGCTTAAGCCCTGGTTCCTTTCTCTCACTGTTGTTTTGCTCTTTCCTTATCTCCTTAAGAACTTAAAGCCTCTATGACTCTTTTTTTTTTTAATTTTTTGGTTTTTATTTATTTGAGAGGGACAGACAGAGAGAGAAAGGGGCAGAGAGACATAGAGAGAGAGAATGGGAGCGCCAGGGCCTCCAGCCACTGCAAACGAACTCCAGACGCATGCGCCCCCTTGTGCATCTGGCTAACGTGGGGCCTGGGGAGTCGAGCCTCGAACCGGGGTCCTTAGGCTTCACAGACAAGCGCTTAACCGCTAAGCCGTCTCCCCAGCCCCTCTATGACTCTTGCACCACATCTTTCTCTGCAACTCTGCCTGGCCACATCCATAAGCTGGACAATGGGTCCAAATGGCCTGAAAATGGGTACTTTTGATTTCTAAGTTGTCACTAAGTTAGAAAACTGCTGCCAACATACAGGCAGATGGTCCAAAATACCCTATATTCAAACATTTTTTTGCTCTGCATGCACAGCCTTCTCTGCTGTACCTGCTCTGCTCACCAGGTCCCTCTAGCCAAGGTCTCAGGAATGCGCTCTCGCTCAGCCCCTCCCCCACACTCATCCTCACCCCCTGCTTCTGACCTGGACGCCATAGAGGACCTCACCCCAACAGCTCCCCCGGCTCCTGCAGCACCCTCAGCCTCTCCTGAGCCCCTGCCTGGTGACAAGGTTTGATTTCAGTCTCCGGAGTTGTAAATACAATAGACATTTAAAAGGGACATGCATAGTTTCTAAATGAGTGAATGAATGAATGAATGAATGAATGTGTGGAGGGGGAATGGTTGTCTAGAGTCTGTATAAAAAGTGCACTTGAATGTGTACGTAGGAGTATGTACGTGGCTCACAGCCCTAAGGTTGCAGTGATTTCTGTTCTGAACACTGCCATTTCATTGTGGGGAGTGCTCGCCCCTGGACAAGCCCACTGGACAGACTGCACAGCCAATTGTTACTGTTGAGTGTCCCCCAGAAGGAACACTAAAAGTAATTAAGATTATAGGTGGCAGGGGGAAGGGGGGAAGCAAGATTCTCCTTCTCTTAAAGATTTGTAAAATGGTAGGATCAAAAAGCTGCCTTGTAGCCCTGAGGGAAGTCCAAAACTCTCCCTGGAATTTAGGAAGAAAAAAAGGGGGCTCTTTCTTAGCTTCCCTGCCTTGCAGAGAGAGCCAGAGGGTTGCAAGCACAGGGAATCTCAGGATCCTGGCCCCAGCATGGTGATGGGTGAATGCCAGGTTGCTGTGAACAGATGGGGGCTGCTTATAAACAATTTGTAGCTGCTTTACATTTACTTTATCTTTCTATGCTTCTGTGAAACTATTAACAAACAACAGCCTCAAAATTTATGCTTCAATTTAGACATACTCAATACTGAGTTTTTAAAAATATTCCAAAATTTCTAATAATGTTCAAATCTGCTTTCGTATTTTTTAAAGAAATGTGTTTCAAGGCTGGAAGGACGGCTTAGCAGTTAAAGCATTTGCCTGAAAAGCCAAAGGACCCAGGTTCGATTTCCCAGAACCCACATTAGGCAGATGCACAAGGGGGGCGCACACGTCTGGAGTTTGTTTGCAGTGGCTAGAAGGCCTGGCATTCCCATTCTCTCTCTCCCTCTCTCTCTATCTCTCTCCTTCTTTCTCTGTCAAATAAATAAATAAAAATAAAATATTTTTTTACATTGTGTTTCAGGAAAGTTATAAGGAACAAAGTTCCAAAATCAATAACTGATAAATTCTATATGTTTATTCTGGATAAATAGTATAAGTCAAGCTGGGCATGGTGGCGCATGCCTTTAATCCCAGCACTCGGGAAACAGAGGTAGGAGGATCACTGTCAGTTCAAGACCACCCTGATAATACGGAGCGAATTCCAGGTCAGCCTGGGCTAGAGTGAGACCCTACCCCAAAAATTCCGAAAACAGAAAAGAAAAGAAAAAAAAAGTATAAGTCAAATCTGAGATATTCTTTTGTAAAAAAGTTATTTCAAAGTTTTTGTTGGTAGTTATAAGATGAACTGACTAAAAGATAAACTGGAGAGAAAACTTTAAATGTTGGAAATGTTTGATGACGAAGATTGTTACAGAGTGGTTACATAGACTGTAGAATAAAAGCATGGAGATGAAGATATGAGATGTAGATATGAAGGTTAAAGACAAAGGACTTGATCAGATGACAGACCTCTTGAGATATAAAATGACTATTAGCCTAGGGCTTACAGCAGACAAAGGAAGGTGCTGGCTGGTCACAGGTTGCTATGGTATTCAGGCTGCAACGTTAAACTTGAACTTGTTGATGTTAATCAGATCATGATAATAGTTATGAAAGACTGAATTTAGAGTACCCAACCAAGTTACCTAAGTTCCTGTTTGTCAACTTTTAAACTAAACCTTAAGGTTAAAATTGACTCATTAATACTTAATTCTCTCCTAAGGTCATTATATCTAAAACCACCTCAAAAAAAAAAAAAAAACTCACAGAGAAAGTTTTTACTCTTTTCTTCCTATTTTATAAGGTAAATAGACCATATTTGGAGACACTGAACAATATTTATCTGTCATACGCTTGAAAACTATTTACTTCATGGTGACCAGTAAAAAAAAAAAACAACTTCTAAACAAACATGGTGTGATTTAAGATGTAATTCAGCGATTCCTCCAAAAATCAGTCTTAACTCTTTAAATTTAACTTATATCATTAGTAGACAAGTTTACCAAAGTACCACAGGCAGAATTATAGGGTTGATTAAGGTTCAAATAGTTATAGATTGTGTCAT
The DNA here is from genome assembly GCF_020740685.1 of Jaculus jaculus. NCBI lineage: Eukaryota > Metazoa > Chordata > Mammalia > Rodentia > Dipodidae > Jaculus > Jaculus jaculus. Next base: position 87,850,317 of record NC_059113.1, on the reverse strand, counting down.
AAAATTTTGTGTATGTTTGAAATTCAATATAGTTCTATAAAATTAATTTGAAGGAGATTAAAAGTATTTCTTTCTGGCTCAGCCGGTAAACATGCTTATTTGCAAAGACAGATACACATAGTGGAGCATGCATTTGGAGTCTGTGTGCAGTGACAAGTGACCCTGACATGCCCATTCCCTCTCTTTTTCCATGAGACTTGTCTCATTTTTTCATTAGATCATGACAGTTTAATCCAGTTCCTCTATTCTTTGGGTATGATAAATATAGCTGAATTCATTTCAGAAACTGACTTATACACTGGGTGGACATCTTATTTACCTCTTAAAAGTGATAAATCTCATAAAAATATCTACCATATAAAAATATCCCAATTCTGCTAAACTTTTAAAAATTGTGAAATTTTTCTTGTCTTAATATTTAAGCAAAAATGTTGCTACATAATATAGATTTCTTGTTTATTTATTTTCAATTCTGTTAACAGATCTTTTGTTCAAAGTTTACTCTCTGTAGCCTTATGTACCTTAAATATGTGAACTTTGCTTTCTGTTAATATCAGACTTTTCCAGATATGAAAATATTGTAATTTGGTTTATACAAAGTCCATGATGTTTGGCTAGAAATAAGCATATATCACCATGCCTGACTAAAACTCTAAATTTAAGATGGTCATGTCTTTTTCATGCTGGTTTTGCTCGATGACTATCACTGAGATTATAAACTAAGTTTTATAAAAAGTGATTTATTGTGATTTTGTTCTTAGGAAAATTAAGAAAGCTCCCTATGTCTTAGGGAAATCCACTGTATGCCAACAATGTTAATATAGTTTTGCTAAGCTTCATGTAACAGTCATAAATATTTCTTTAGGTAAGCCTTAAAATTGTTCAATGGTAAAGGTACTTAGTTAAGAAGTTACTTTGTGTCTATCATATTGTCTCTAATGTATGTTAAAATCAGGCTTGCTTAACTCAACAATGACCATATTTTATTTTATTCTTAAGCTATGTATAATCAGTCTCAGTCAAGGTTTAACTTAATTAATTGTTTCATTTCTGGTATCTTAAGTTCATTGCTTATAGAGGTACTGATACTTAAGCCAGGTTTCCTGCCCTAGAAAAATAATCTTAAATTGCTATTCTGCTTCCAGTTTAGTGGGTAATTGGTATTTACATTGGTATGCAGAGTAGCCAAAGTTGTTTTCAAACACAGATGCCAACTTTTTATACTGTCTTGTCTTTTCCTGGCTTACAATTTCTAGATTAAATCAATTGGCTTAAAGTTATTGACAAAATAAGTGGTAAAATATTGTTTTCCAGGCTACTAAAATGTTTTACCTATATTTATAACTGACATATACTTAAAAGATAAAATGTGTATACTTTCTATGTCCCAGATATAGTTTACACATACAATTTCTAGATTAAATCAATTGTCTAAAAGTTATTGGTAAAATATTGTTTTCAGGGCTACTGAAATGTTCTCCCTATACTTACAACTGACAGATACTTAAAAGATAAAATGTGGGGCTGAAGAGATGGCTTAGCAGTTAAGCGCTTGCCTGTGAAGCCTAAGGACCCCGGTCCAAGGCTCGATTCCCCAGGACCCAGGTTAGCCAGATGCACAAGAGGGCGCATGCATCTGGAGTTCGTTTGCAGTGGCTGGAGGCCCTAGCGTGCCCATTCTCTCTCTATATATATATATCTGCCACTTCCTTTCTCTGTCTGTCACTGTGAAATAAATAAATAAAAATAAACAAAAAATTTTTTTAAAAAAAGATAAAATGTGTGTGCTTTCTATGTTCCAGATATAGCTGACACTATCACCTAACAACTAAAAAGTATTAATCAGAATGATTTTAAACTATTGTGTCATTCTCTAACCAGATCTACTTTGCTAACCAGATACGTTCAACACCTTAACTAATCTGTTCTGCTAATCAGGTATGTAAAGTCTCTCTGAGTGATTAATAACCCTATGTAGAAGCCAAAATCAATTGAAAACATTGGAGTTGAAAGGCTAACCAACAAAACTAATTTTAAAAAAGGATAACAAATATTTTGCTTTCTGCTCCCATGTCAGAAGGCCACAGGAGATGATGCAACACTTGAACTGCTAGCCTTTGGTACGTTACCTGTCTTCTTGATCAGAGAAGATGTGGAAACCCAGAAATGAATTCCAAGTCAGTGTGTCTGCAACAGGAGCATCACACTGGAGGAAAATCAGTCCTCCAGGCTTCCCAAAAGAGGGAGGGCCACTTGGTCAGCACGACCTTGACTTATCCTAGCAGATGACAATGCTGAGCGCCATAGCACTCACAGGTCCATAAAAGTCTCTCCTCCAGTATGACCTCTCCACTATGACCTCCAAAATACACCATTAATTCTGGCAGCCTCCATGCTCTTAATCACCCAGTAAGAAAAATATAACTACAAAATAAACACAGATTCAAACTAATAGGCTCCCCTGTCTGATGCTGGCTTACAGTACTAAACTCTAACATTAACTCACACCTTCTGCCTGTCTCTGATTACTTCTGAACTTCACCTACCCTGGCCCCAGCCCCTCCCACTTGCCTTAGCCAGAAGCAGAGCTATCCCTCAGGCCCCCTCCTTCCCTGGCCCTTACCCTATCTCGTCCACAGTTAAGTACACTGCCACCCCAACAGACACTCATAAACTTAAACTCTCTCATGTTCCTACCCTTCCCCGGTCCCATAACTTTCCTCTTGAATACACTGATGCCCCTCTGCCTCCTCCCTTGCCCCAAGCCCTCTATCCCTCACCTGTGATTGCTCATCCTCCCTTGATGCCTGGCCTTTAGATGTCATAGCTGTTGGGCTGGAGAGATGGCTTAGCAGTTAAGCGCTTGCCTGTGAAGCCTAAGGACCCCGGTTCGAGGCTCGGTTCCCCAGGTCCCACGTCAGCCAGATGCACAAGGGGGCGCACGCGTCTGGAGTTCGTTTGCAGAGACTGGAGGCCCTGGCGCGCCCATTCTCTCTTTCTCCCTCTACCTGTCTTTCTCTCTGTGTCTGTCACTCTCAAATAAATAAATTAATTAATTTTAAAAAAAAAAAGATGTCATAGCTGTTGACAAGAGTAACAAGCTCCTTAATTCTCCCTTCTGTCTTCTCACGGGGTGTACAGAGCCCATCTCCCTCACCTGCTCGATAACCGGTGTCTGCCAGTGACTGCCCTGAAGCCAGCTCAATGCAGGGATGGTACGAGAGAAGTCTCTGCTTCACTCAGGACCAAGTCATAACAACATGCGACACTGGTGCTGGTTATCGATCTCACCACTCCGCCACCTCTAGCCATCATGAAACTGCCTCCTCATCACCTTCCCTGAAGGAAGGCCCGTTGACTGCATTATCCAGCCTCTCCCATAAGAACTCATCGCCCCTATGGTCAGCATGAAAAAATTAACCTTCGTCTCTTATCATTAACAAAAGACTGGAGTGTTAGGTCTGGACAAGCTCCCAAAATGGAGTCACCAAGGACAGCCGGATGGCAACAGAGACTTATCCACATTCCTCAAGAAACCACCCAGCCATTATCCTGTCCTTGCCTAACAATGCTCCAGGTCATGGTTTCCTGCCCCCTTATCTCGTAAGTCCTGCTCACTGATCTGGTCTCACAACGTGGCAATTTGTTCTTTTCCCTTCCTCACCTTCCCCCCAAAGCCCCATAGAGCCCACTATCTGGAATCTCAGGTTGGCTGTGCTCCTCTCTTGTGAGCCAGCCCTGGCAGCTCGTGTTTTTCCCAAATAAAAGCCTTCATCTTTGCCTCAGAGTGGTTTGCGTGGTCTCGGTCACTCCCGAACCTTATACTTAATTGTTTCCCTAATGCCCTCACCTGCTAATATCATCACCCAGGTTCAATTCCCCAGTACCAACAGAATGGAAAATGCACAAAGTGGCCATGCATCTGGAGTTTGTTTGCAGTGACAGGAGGTCCTGGTGTGCCCATCCTTTCTCTTCTTGCAAATAAATTAAATTTTAAAAATAAATTTAAAAATAAATAAATTTAGCCAGGCATGGTGGCACACACCTTTAATCCCAGCACTCAGGAAGCAGAGGTAGGAGGATCACCATGAGTTTGAGGCCAGTCTGAGACTCCATAGTGAATTCCAGGTCAGCCTGGGCTAGAGAAAGACCCTACCTCAAAAACATAAATAAAAAATAAAAATAAAAACAAATTATCAGCCAAAGGTGGTAGTTTATGCCTTTAATCCCAGCACTCAGGAGGCAGAAGTAGGAGGATCACTGTGAGTTCGAGGCCACCCTGAGACTACATAGTGAATTCCAGGTCAGCCTGGGCTAGAGCGAGTCCCTAACTCAAAAAACAAAAGGAAGAAATTATCAAAAGTGAAACTCATGCCCTGACCTGATTTCAAGTGAAAACACATCAAAGACTTCAAGTATGTCATTCATGGGGGAACGTACAAGGTGTTATGACAAGAGTCCACACTCATATTGGGAGCAGGGACGGCCAACATTCTTGAACGCGGAAATCCAGCTCTGCTCACAGCGTCCATGCCATTTGCTTGGTGGGCTTTGGTTTTGACAGGATCTCACTACACAGCCCAGGTAACTGGAGCTCATGATTCTCCTGCCGCAGCTTCCCAAGTCCTGGGCCTCCATTGCCAGCTCTCCGGTTGGTCACTTCAGGTTCCTTCGGGCTCATCTGAACTCCGTGAAGTTTGGGTCAGCACCAAAGTGTTCTCATGCCCTCAGTTCACTGGACGGTTCTGCCCTTTGCCGTGACAGCTGTGTCTTGACAAACACAAACTGAACACACACCAGGCAAGACTGGGCTTAATGGAGGGTCGGGGAGATGTATTCGAGCACTTCGCCCAATGACTGTACTCACTTTTGTTCAGCTTCAAGCAGTCAAAGCAGTGGGAGGTTTCAGCCCAGGACAGATCACCAGCTGAGCTCACATGAGATCAGGTCATGAGCTGTTTGTTTACATTCGTCAGGAAATCTTAGGAGAAGCTCCACCCAAGGCACATTGTCTTCCATGCCCCCAGGCTTAGCTTATGCAAAGACCAGCCTTTTGCCAGTTAGCTTGACCTCCACACTTCAGCACATGGCAAGAGCTCTAAACAGCCACCACCCACTGGAGCAGCTTCTAAAAATGGCAGGCCTCAGAGGAGCTGAGAGGCATCAAGGGATGGCAGTAGAGGGGAAGAGACATGTGGGGCCCTGGCTGATGGTTACAACCTGTGAGGGAACAAGTCCTGTGTTTTGAGAAACTGTCGAGTAGACCCTAGCTAGAGAGCTGCTTAAAAAACAAGTCTGGGAAGATGTTTCAATGCCTCAAACAGGTGGAAAGCAAGGACAGACATCCTCAAGTGTTCTTCTGATCTCCACACACATGCCATGGCTCATGCATGTGTGTGTGCGCACACACACACACACACACACAAAAAAAAAAAAACACACACACACACACACAGACCAGAACGGGGGAGATGGTTCAGGTGGCAAAATGTTTGCCTTTTGCAAGCATGAGGACATGAGTTCAATCCCCAGTACCCACGATAAGATGCCAGGCATGGTGACATGTGCCTGTAAGCCCAGCTTCGAGGGAGATGGCAACAGTCAGATCCCTGGACTCACTGACCAACCATTCTATAACTTCATTGTCAAGGTGCCAGCCCATGAGAGACCCTCAAAAAGCAAAAGATGGATGGTGTTACTGAGGAACTACACCCAAGATTGTCAACTGGCCTCCATACACACCCATGCACACACACCAGTGCCCACATTCAAAAAAGAAAGATGGCTTAGCAGTTAAGGCCCTTGCCCACAAAGCCAAAAGACCCAGGTTCAATTCTCCAGGACCCACATAAGCCAGATGTACAACGTCACACATGTGTCTGGAGTTTGTTTGCAGTGGGTAGAGGCCCTGGCATGCCCATTCTCTCTCTCTACCTGCCTCATTCATTCTCTCTCTCTCTCTCTCTCTCTCTCTCTCTTTCTCTTTCACTCTCTCTCTCTCTGAAATAAATAAATAAAAACCAAATATTTTTTTTTTAAAAAAAGGACAGAACAACTCCCAATTACACTTTTTGGACTGGCCACTCACAAGATTCTATCCTGACCTTTCCTAAGCCATCCCTCAAACCCTGAGAGAAGGTTAATACAAAGTCAAATAAAGAAAGAAAGGGGACTGGACAGATGGCTTACTGGTTAAGACACTTGCCTGCAAAGCTGAAGGACCCATGTTCACTCTCTCTCCAGATCCCACATAAGCCAGACGCACAATGGTGACACAAGAGCAAGGTCGCACATGGGCCCTAGGTGGCGCAAATGTCTGGAGTTCAATTGCAGTGGCTGAGGCCTTGGTGTATCAATTCTCTCTCTCTCTCTCTCTCTCTCTCTCTTTCTCAAAATAGAAACAAAGAAAGCTCCAAGGTGCCTGGAAACCCCCTCCATCTCCATTGTGCTTTTTTTGTTGTTGTTTTTTGGTTTTCTGAGGTAGGAGGTAGGGTGTCACTCTAGCTCAGGCTGACCTGGAATTCACTGTGTCGTCTCAGGGTGGCCTCAGACTCCCGGCGATCCTCCTACCTCTGCCTCCCGAGTGCTGGGTATAAAGGCGTGCGCCACCATGCCCAACTGCATTTTGGATACCCAAATCTCTTACTGGGAAGACTGAGCCCCTGGCTGGGAGCCTTGCTCCTTGCTAAAAAGCTTGTTTATGGACATGGCTCCAGCGTCCTGGGCTCTGTCAATCCAGAAGCTGATGGAGGGCTCAACGTATGGAACCTGGGAGACATCATCCTGTGTCCCAAATGCCAGGCCCACTGTGGCTAGGGCCTGTGGCCCCGCTGTCTGGCTGGTGAAGGAACACTCACCCAGTTAGTCATCCTTGGAGTCACTGGAGGGGGCTCTATACCATGTCTCCAACTGGACCCCAGGGCTTGACTCCCTAGCGTCCCTGAAGATGGTGGGCTTGTTGCATCCTGCCCTCCCCCCCACAACACACACTAAAACCCTTGCATCTACTTTAAGAGCACTTAATGCTGGTGGGGAGGGAAGGATATAGCTCAGAAGTAGAGTTCTTGCCTGGCTTGTGCAAGGCCCTAAGTTCAGTCCCCAGAATGGCGCATTTGCAGGAGCGGGTAGCTAGCTTCTGCCTGTAGGAAGGTATAAAACAAAGCGATGTAGCATAATAGGAAGTTTATTCCACAGTGACAGGACTTCCAGATGATCCCGCCAATGAAACACTGCCACAGAGCCTAACAAAAGACTACAGAAATTCCAGTTGTTTGTGTCATTCGCTGGACAGAAGAAAGACATCCTCCCTTGGATGCAATATACGTGGATCCTTCTAGTGCTCTCTCTCTCTCTCCCTTTTACTCTCTTTCAAATAAATAAATAATATATCAAAATAAAAGAGACACGATTGAGAGGGGGAAGGGATATGATGGAGAATGGAGTTTCAAAGGGTAAGTGGGGAGAGGCAGGAAATTACCATGGGATATTGTTTATAATCATGGAAGTTGTTAATAAAAATTAATTAATTAATTAATTAATTAATTAAAAAACACCCATAAGACTTCCGGTTAAGATGGCGGCGTAGGCACCATGCCAAAGCAGCCTAGGGGGGAAATAAAGACCAAAAAAACTCAGCAAAATACACACTTTTACTAAAAAGTGAGGTGTATAGGGAATTGAAGTGGCAGCGGAGAAGTAGAAGAGTTCCAGAGCATCCAGAGCCCACACAGGCGGGAAAAGCGGCTCCGGCAGCTCCGCCAACCGCCACGGCCGCAGCGCAGCAGAAAGCCGCCAGACTCGGCTCGAGCCGCAGGAAAAGCCAATGCGGGCACTTCCCCTCACACCGCGCTCTCCGCAACTCGGGAAACGTGAGGGGAGAGCGGCAGCAAGCAACGGAGGAGCAGACCGCGAGGTAGAAGAACACTTGGAGCAGCGAGAGAACCAGAGCAGCCGCGGCTCCCTCCACTCGCCCACCGCCTGAACCCAGCTCCAGCGAACAGAGCAGCTGCCTGGGACCCGGCCACGCCAACTTGAGCCGACAGCGGGACCCAAGCAGGAGCAGAGGTCGGCAGCAACATCAGCGGCTCCAGCACCGGTAACAGCAGCCACAGCAGTAGCAGCTCCAGTCGCAGCAGCAGCAGCAGACCCAGGAGCGGCAGCAGCGGCAGACCCAGCAGCAGCAGCAGCTTCTGTGGGAGCAGCAGCAGTGAACACAGCAGCAGCAGCTTCAGCAGCAGTGGTGGCTCCAGCAGTGGCAGCTACAGCAGCAGCAGAGGCAGCAGCAGTGGTGGGTCCAGCAGCAGCAACTTCAGCAGCAGCGGCTACAGACCCATCAGTGGCAGTTTGAGCAGCAGTTCCAGGAGCAGGGGTGCTGATCTGCAGGGCCACACTTGCCAGGCTCAGTTTGCCCTGCAGGAAAAGGCAGTGCCCAGCTCCAAAAATCAGAACAGCAGCCCGACAACCCAGGCAGCAACTTGACTGAGACCAAAATCATCCAAGGTAACTGGGATTGCACCAGGGAAGGGTCTCACTTGGTCGCAAGCTGACTTGGATCCCTCAACAGACCAGAAATCTTAACCTCTTTGTTGATAGAGGATCTGGTCGTTATAATAACTACTCTTGCATACATACTCGGGGCTGTTTTTGATTGAATATGTACAGTGTTTAGTTAAACTTTAGAATCTACCTGTATTTTATTCCACTCAGCCTGCTTGAATACTCCTATAGCAGGGAAACTCAACCCCTAAGAACATCTTTGTAGATATTCTGAGAGTTTTAAGAGCCACACCTAACACCTTAAGCTCCTACCCTGAAAATATATTACATCAAATCAATTGATACAGCTAAGAATACCCAGCTAGCTAGAAAATCCAAGCATTAACTTAATCCAAGATGCAAAAATATATACATTATAACACAAGAAACACTAAAAAGCAAGATGATATAAATCCACCTAAAAGTATTAATGCATCAGAAATGTCCTCCAACAAGAACGAGTTAGAGGAAATGCCAGAGAAAGAGTTCAAAAGAATGATTATAAATATGTTCAAAGAGGTCAAAGGACAAATCAAAAGAAACAAAGAAGAAATCAAAGAGGAAATCAAAGGAATCAAAGAAGAGGCAGGACACCAATTTAATGAAATAAAGAAGGCAATACAAGATATAAATAAGGAAATAGAAATAATAAAGAAAAACCAGTCAGAATTACTAGCAATGAAGAACACAGGTAATGAAATAAAAAACTCTGTAGAAAATCTCACCAGTAGGATGGATGAGGGAGAGGACAGAATATCTAAGCTAGAAGACCAGGAGGCAGATCTAATACAGTCCAACAAAGAGATAGACAAACTTATAGAAAAGTATGAGTGGGAATTTCAAGATATTCGGGACACTATGAAAAGATCCAATATAAGAATTCAGGGCATAGTAGAAGGAGAAGAAATCCACTCCAGAGGCATAGTAGGCGTCTTCAACAAAATCATAGAAGAAAATTTCCCCCAAATTGGGAAAGAGGTGCCAATGCAGATACAGGAAGCCTTTAGAACCCCAGCCACACAAAACCCGGGAAGAACCTCTCCTTGCCATATTATAATCAAACTTCCAAACACACACACCAAAGAAAAAATATTGAAAGCAGTTAGAGAGAAAAATCAAGTTACCTACAAAAGCAAGCCCATCAGGATTACAGCACATTATTCAACACAAACTTTTAAAGCCAGAAGGGTTTGGAGTGATGTATTCCAAGTTCTGAAAGATAACAACTGTCAACCAAGGTTACTTTATCCTGCAAAGTTATCCATTCAAATAGACAGATAAATGAGGACATTCCATGACAAAAGCAGGTTAAAGGAGTATTTGAAGACAAAACCAGCTCTACAGAAAATAGTTGATAGAATCCTCCATGCTGAAGAAAAGGAAAAGCACACATATAAGGAACCTAGAAAAAACAAGCAATAAACAAATACTAGTTAACTGAAGAGAGCACAGGTAGAACCGGAACCACAAAAAAAAAAAAAATGGCAAACATAAATATACACCTTTCAGTAATATCTCTTAATATCAACAGCCTCAATGCCCCAACCAAAAGACATAGGTTTGCAGACTGGGCTAAAAAGCAGGATCCTACAATTTGTTGTCTCCAAGAAACTCACCTTTCTACAAAGGAAAGACATTATCTTAGGGTGAAAGGTTGGAAGATGGTGTTTCAAGCAAATGGGCCTAGAAAACAAGCAGGGGCTGCTATCCTAATATCAGACAAGGTAGACTTTAGTCCAACGTTAGTCAAGAAAGATAAGGAAGATCACTTTATATTGATTAAGGGCACACTCCAACAAGAGGGCATTACAATCCTAAACATATATGCACCTAACATGGGGGCTCCCAAATTCGTCAAACAAACACTATTAGAACTAAGGTCACAGATAACACCAAACACAGTGGTGGTGGGTGACTTTAACACCCCACTCTCATCAATTGACAGGTCATCCTGGGAAAAAATAAACAGAGAAGCAACTGGACTAAATGAGGTCATAGAAGGAATGGACTTAACAGATATATACAGGACATTTCATCCAAAGGCTGCAGAATATACATTCTTTTCAGCAGAACATGGAACATCCTCTAAAATAGACCATATATTAGGACACAAAGCAAATCTTAACAAATACAAGAAAATTGAAATAATTCCTTGCATTCTATCTGACCGCAATGGAATTAAACTACAAATCAGTAGCAACAAAGGCTATAGAGCATACACAAAATCATGGAAACTAAACAATACACTACTAAATGATGAATGGGTCAATGAAGAAACAAAGAAGGAAATCAAAAAATTCATACAGTCAAATGATAATGAGAACACAACATACCAAAATCTCTGGGACACAATGAAGGCAGTTCTAAGAGGTAAATTTATAGCCTTAAGTGCCTATATTAAGAAATTAGAAAGGTCGCAAGTAAACAACTTAATGCTTCACCTTAAAGCCTTGGGAAAAAAAGAACAAGGCAAACCAAAAATCAGTAGATGGGAAGAAATAATAAAGATTAGGGCAGAAATTAATGAAATAGAAACAAAAAGAACAATCCAAAGAATTAATGAAACAAAGAGTTGGTTCTTTGAAAGGATAAACAAGATTGATAAACCCTTAGCAAATCTGACCAAAAGAAAGAGAGAAGAGACACAAATTAATAAAATCAGAGATGAACAAGGTAACATCACAACAGACGCCAGAGAAATTCAAAAAATCATAGGGACATACTATAAAAGCATATACTCCACAAACTATGAAAATCTGAAAGAAATGGATGATTTCCTTGATCTATATGACCTGCCTAAATTAAATCAAAATGAGATTAATCACTTAAATAGACCTATAACAAACATGGAGACCCGAACAGTTATCAATAATCTCCCAACTAAAAGAAGCCCAGGCCCGGATGGATTCACTGCTGAATTTTACCAGACTTTTAAGGAAAAGCTAACACCATTGCTTCTTAAGCTTTTCCAGGGAATAGAAAAAGAAGAAATTCTACCAAACTCCTTCTATGAGGCCAGCATCACCCTGATACCAAAACCAGGCAAAGATAGAACAAAAAAAAAGAAAATTACAGACCAATCTCCCTCATGAACATAGATGCAAAAATTCTCAACAAAATATTGGCAAACAGAATACAAGAGTATATCAAAAAGATCATTCACCCTGACCAAGTAGGCTTTATCCCAGAGATGCAGGGATGGTTCAACATATGCAAATCTATAAATGTAATACATTACATAAACAGGTTGAAGGACAAAAATCACATGATCATCTCATTAGACGCAGAGAAAGCATTTGACAAAATCCAACATCCCTTCATGATAAAAGTCCTACAGAGACTGGGAATAGAAGGAACATATCTCAATATAATAAAGGCTATTTATGACAAGCCTACAGCCAACATATTACTAAATGGGGAAAAACTGGAAGCTTTTCCACTAAAATCAGGAACAAGACAAGGGTGTCCACTGTCCCCACTTTTATTTAATATAGTTTTGGAAGTCTTAGCCATAGCAATAAGCAAGAGACACACATAAAAGGGATACAAATTGGAAAGGAAGAGATCAAGTTATCATTATTTGCAGATGACATGATTCTATACATAAAGGACCCTAAAGACTCTACTAGCAAACTGTTAGAGCTGATCAAAACCTACAGCAATGTAGCAGGATACAAAATAAATACACAGAAATCAGTACCCTTCATATATGCTAACAACAAACACACAGAGGATGAAATCAGAGAATTACTCCCATTCACAGTTGCATCAAAAAAACATAAAGTACCTTGGAATAAACCTAACCAAGGAAGTAAAGAATCTCTACAATGAGAACTTTAAAACACTCATGTAAGAAATTGCAGAAGACACTAGAAAGTGGAGAAACATCCCTTGTTCCTGGATTGGAAGAATCAATATTGTGAAAATGGCAATCTTACCTAAAGCAATCTACACATTTAATGCAATCCCTATCAAAATTCCAAAGGCTTTCTTCATGGAAATAGAAAAAACAATCCAAAAATTCATTTGGAATCACAAAAAACCTCGACTATCTAAGATAATACTGAGCAACAAAAATGAGGCTGGTGGTATCACCATACCTGATTTTAACCTATACTACAGAGCCATAGTAACAAAAACAGCATGGTACTGGCACAAAAACAGACATGTAGATCAGTGGAACAGAATAGAGGACCCAGATGTAAGCCCAAGTAGCTATAGCCACCTGATATTCGATAAAAATGCCAAAAACACTCACTGGAGAAGAGACAGCCTCTTCAGCAAATGGTGTTTTGAAAACTGGATATATATCTGCAGAAGGATGAAAATAGATTCTTCTCTCTCACCATGTACAAGAATTAAGTCCAAATGGATTAAAGACCTTAACAACAGACCAGAAACTCTGAAACTGCTAGAGGAAAAAGGAGGGGAAACCCTTCAACATATTGGTCTTGGCAAAGACTTTTTGAATACAACCCCAATTGCTCAGGCAATAAAACCACAGATTAATTACTGGGACCTCATGAAATTACAAAGATTTTGCACTGCAAAGGACACAGTGAAAAAAGCAAAGAGGCAACCTACAGAATGGGAAAAAATCTTCGCCAGCTATGTATCTGATAGAGGATTAATATCTAGGATATACAAAGAACTCAAAAAGTTAAATAATAAGGAATCAAACAACCCAATCAAAAAATGGGCTATGGAGCTAAATAGAGCGTTCTCAAAGGAAGAAATACAAATGGCATATAAGCATCTAAAAAAATGTTCTACATCACTAGTCATCAGGAAATGCAGATTAAAACTACATTGAGATTCCATCTCACTCCCGTCAGATTGGCCACCATCATGAAAACAAATGATCATAAATGTTGGCGGGGATGTGGAAAAAAAGGAACCCTTCTACACTGCTGGTGGGAATGCGATCTGGTCCAGCCATTGTGGAAAACAGTGTGGAGGTTCCTAAAATAGCTAAAGATTGATCTACCATATGACCCAGCTATAGCACTCCTAGGCATATATCCTAAGGACTCATCTCATTTCCTTAGAAGTACGTGCTCAACCATGTTTATTGCTGCTCAATTTATAATAGCTGGGAAATGGAACCAGCCTAGATGTCCCTCAACTGATGAGTGGATAATGAAGATGTGGCACATTTATACAATGGAGTTCTACTCAGCAGTAAAGAAAAATGAAGTTATGAAATTTGAAGAAAAATGGATGGACCTGGAATGGATTATACTAAGTGAGGTAACCCAGGCCCAGAAAGCCAAGTGCCACATGTTCTCCCTCATATGTGGATCCTAGCTACAGATGATTGGGCTTCTGTGTGAGAGTGAAAATACTTAGTAGCAGAGGCCAGTAAGTTGAAAAGGATACGTAAATGGAAGAGAAAGGAAGGGAGGAGGATACTTAATAGGTTGATATTGTATATATGTAATTACAATGATTTTAAAGGGGAGGTAATATGATGGAGAATGGAATTTCAAATGGGAAAGTGTAGGGGTGGGGAGGGAGGGAATTACCATGGGAAATATTTAGTAATCATTGAAAGTGTTAATAAAAATTAAAAAAAAAAACACCCCCAGGGGCTGGGAAGATACCCCAGTGGTTAAAGGTACTTGTTTCTAAATCCTGCCCAGAGCAGAGGGCTGCAGTCTGCTTCTAAAAAACACCTTGGCAGAAACTGCCGGTCACTCACTATCAGGAATACCGTGTCTGAGCAAGGCCCAAGAGGGTAAAGAGAGTTCTCAGCGTCGTGAGGAAAGAGGAGCGCGTGACTTGAGCCCGTGACCAGACACCACAGCCCTGTGTAGGGGCCAGATGCTGTGCTGCTCTGGACCTGGTTTCTTCCAATGAAAATGATAATTTTGACCTTCCAGGGCTCCTCGATGAACAGAGGAAGTAACCCAGGGGAAGCAAGCAGCAGAGAGCTGGCATGGCACTGCCCGCTGTCATCACTGTCCATTCCCACTGCCACCCCACCCACCGTGCATGCCACCCAGCCCCAGGTGGGCAGAGACTGGCCCGTGTGTGTTGACAAGGCCACATGACATGGCCACAGAGGGGCTCAGAATGAAGGCCTCTTTTCCAAGGCTACGCAGGTTCCCCTAGAGACTGGAAAACAGCATGCGAACAGCTTCGAGATGGCTTTTCACCACCACAGAAGGTCTCAGCCCAAGGTGTCTTAAGTTTGCATAAGGACTCGGAGGGGGCACAGCCAAGCAGCTTCCTGAGGCTGGTGAGGAGACAGTGACATCCTCCTTCCAGACCCTTCCCAGCACGCACACCTCTACACACACAGTCATTTACACACCCTTTCCTGCTTGAAAGCACATACCCACCAGCACGCCCACACATTCACGTGCATGCCCTCACTCAGCACCCATAGCCACATAAGCCACGTGAGCACTTACATACTATCCACACAAGCTGTTCCAAAACAAGAGTCTGTGAGCTGAATGTTTAGGCCTCAGAACACATATTTTCGCAGAAATACTAGGGAGGGCGGCCATGTTTGCACAATCCCACACAAGTTTGACTCATAAAGCAGCCACTGCCAGCACATGGGTAGGTGGGCAAGAGGGGCCACAGCCACGAGTTCGTCTCTTTGATGTAAGCATCATATTTTAAATTTGAACGACATTTTGAATCAAATGCTTTAAAACAGGATTGTCGGGCTGGAGAGATGGCTTAGTGGTTAAGGCGCTTGTCTGCAAAGCCTAAGGACTCATGTTCGACTCTCTGGGTCCCACGTAAGCCAGACACACCAGGTGACACATTTGCACAAGGTCACACATGTGCACAAGGTGGCGCCTGCATCTGGAGTTCAATTGCAGTGGCTAGAGGCCCTGGTGCACCAATTTCTCTTGCTCTCATTAAAAAAAAACAAAAAAAAAAACAAACAGGATTGTCATGGGCTTCCTGCCCTGGCCCCTCAGGGCCATGCTCAGAGCCTTATGCAGAAATTTGTTAGGACCAGATGAGTAAGAAACAGAAGAGCCTTGGCCCCAGAAGACTCTCAGCCTGAATAGAGCCTGTGATGCCCATCCTAGTAGGTTCCAAGAAGGTGGTGAGTGTGGTGTTGCAAGCCCGTGATCCTGGCACCCTGGAGGCTGAGGCCTCCATAACCAGTGATACGCAACTTTGAACTCCCCTTCTCCAGGTAAGCAGCGATGCTCAGGGGTTAGTGACCGGCCCAAGATTAGTCCAGCCCAGTCTTATGACCTCCAAAGCTTTGTGTTTAACTGTAGCAATATGCTGAGATCGAACGGAGATCACTAGACATACATACAGCGGCCTGGACATCCAGTTTAATCGGCACTGGCTCTGCACTTGTGAGATGGAAGCAAGCTCCAGGACCTGAGCTCAGTTCCCCAGCGCCCACATAAATGTCACGTGTGATAGTGTGTGCCTGTAACTCCAGTCCTGAGGAGGTAGATAGGAGGGCCCCTGGAGCTTGTCACTTAGCTTGTCCAGCCAAACCAGTAAGCTCCAGGTTCAATGACAAACCTTGTCTTAAATAATAAGGCGGACAAATGACCCTCTAAACACATTTATGTCCACATATTAATGCTGCTCTCACTTATGCTTAGAGAAGATTCTCTTTCCAGATGGCAGTGACTGCTGGGGTGACTCAAAACTCACCATAGTGCTGAGAAGTGACAGTGGGGTGTTTGGAACTAAGTGAAACATCACACCCTCCAAGACTTGGGGAACACTTCAAAAGAGGTGGCAGAAAGAATATGAGAGCCGAAGGCAGGGGAAGATGCTGTCATCCAGACACAAAGTGGCCTTGATATTCATGACTTCACAGTGGCTGATGCTACCAAAGCAAGACCTGCATAATAGGAGGGAAAAAATGATGGCATTAAGATGGAAGACAGACGAGTTGAAAAGAAGAAATATTCAGTGGAGGGGAGTCTGGGTGGTGAGAGGGGATTCTGATCATAGTATATCATCTATATTTATTTTTATTTATTTATTTATTTATTTATTTATTTGAGAGCGACAGACACAGAGAGAAAGATAGATAGAGGGAGAGAGAGGGAATGGGCACCCCAAGGCTTCCAGCCTCTGCAAACGAACTCCAGATGCGTGCACCCCCTTGTGCATCTGGCTAACGTGGGACCTGGGGAACCGAGCCTCGAACCGGGGTCCTTAGGCTTCACAGGCAAGCGCTTAACCGCTAAGCCATCTCTCCAGCCCATCATCTATATTTATGGAAGTTGTCAACAAATACTTAAAAAAGGAAAAAATAAATAAATGTTAAAGTTTTTTTTTAAAAAAAAAAAAGTAAGGAAGACACATGGGCTGGAGGGATGGCTTAGTGGTTAAGGCATTTACCTGCAAAGCCAAAGGACCCAGGTTCGGTTCCCCAGGAAACACATTAGCCAGACGCACAAGGGGGGGGAAGCATGTGTCTGGAGTTTGTTTGCAGTGACTGAAGGCCCTGGTATGTCCATTTTCTCTCTCTCTCTCTCTCTCTCTCTCTCTCTCTCTCTCTCTCTCTCTCTCTCTCTCTCTCTCCCTCTTTCTCTGTCAAATAAATAAAATAAAAAAATATATTTAGGGAAGACACCTAACATTGTCCTCTGACCTCCACAGGCACGCATGCACATGAACACACAAGCATCTCACACACACAGCAGCTTCCAAAAAGCTGCTGGCCATGATGGTACCAACCTGTAATGCCAGCACTTTGGAGGCTGAGGCAAAAGGATTATGAGTTTGATGTAGTCTGCCTGGGCTACGCTGTGGACTCAAGGACAGCCTGAGCTATAGAGTAAGACCCTGTCTCAAAACGAAGCCTGAGGCAAGACATGCACACACTAACTCTCCCTCACTGTGAAGTGAGATGCTGGGCCTACATTGGTAATGACGATTTGCCTGGTAAGAGTTAACCTCAGCCCAAGCCTGTTGCCATATGATTCAGGAGGCACCAGCCTGACTCATTCTCAGGCCCAGTCAGGATTAATAGAAAACAAGGCACCCCACAGCAAAACAAGAAACCTCCGGGCTCCCAATAGGAACACCAGAGGCTAGTCAGGCTTGCCCAGCCAGAGGATAATGGACCCCACAAACCAGATGCCTGTTTTTCTTCTTTTTCTTGCCTTTTGCTCTGCCCTCCTGCTTCCCTTAGATCATGTTTGGTTCTTGCTGGTGGGTTTTTTTTTGTGGTGGGTTTTTTTTTTTCCTCTGAAGTTTTGAAGAAGAATCCTTGGAATTTCAGTCTCTGGGCAGGGAAGTTCCCAGCCAAATAGATCTGGGACAGAAATTCCAAACAGAGGAGCTTAAGGCATCCTTCTACACCCACCGCCCCCCCATGAGCCCACTCCTCATTCTCTTCCCAGCAGACCCGCTGCCTGCTCAGCTCATTCCATCCCTAATTTGCAGTAGGTGGAGGAGGAATGCGCAGAGTCACATGTTCAGGGCTGGGAGCAATGCCTTATACTGTGTGTTTTCCATCGTTTGTTAAACCACAGAGGGGCACAAGTCCCAGGGTTACCAGACCTCCAGGGATTGCACACCGCCTGTAGGTGCAGCCTCAGCTTAGAGGCAAGCCGTCCTCTGGGCTTCCTCCCCACTGCCCAGATCCCCAAGGATGCACGTTAGCAAAACTGGAACAAGTCAGCTCATGAAGAATCTTCCTCAAAAATCATTTCTAAGTCATCTAGCTATAAAATGCAGTTTTTCAGAGATCAACAAATTGATCATTTCTGGCACAAGCCCTTCACAAGCAGCAATTGCCAAAAAAAAAAAACAAAACAAAACAAAAAAAACAGCTAAGCAAATACAAAAACCCCGGGGTTTAGCCCTAGCCCTGACCCACTCAGAGCTGGACACATGCAAACCAGGCTTTGCCACAGAGATTCATTCCATCAAGCATGGCACAGATTCTGGATTCAGAGAAATCCCTACTG
The DNA here is from genome assembly GCF_020740685.1 of Jaculus jaculus. Taxonomy (NCBI): domain Eukaryota; kingdom Metazoa; phylum Chordata; class Mammalia; order Rodentia; family Dipodidae; genus Jaculus; species Jaculus jaculus. The sequence continues at coordinate 87,831,859 of NC_059113.1, read as the reverse complement.
GAGACTGACTGACAAAAAAAAAAAAAAAAAAAGACAAAAGTGACCCCACAAGTGGACACTGAGTTTCTTAAAACATACACCTTGACTTTGATTTGAACCTTAGTTGTACCTCTGGCTTCCAGAGCAGCTTGGATTTAAAAAGAAAAATCAATAACAGAACTCTACATAGGATTTTTGTTTTGCTTGTTTTTTTGAGATAGTGTCTCACTCTAGCCCAGGCTGACCTGGAATTCAGTATGTAGTCTCAAGGTGGCCTTGAACTCACAGAGATCCTCGCCTCCTGAGAGCTGGGATTAAAGGTGTGCACCACCATGCTGGGCTTTCTACATAGGATTTTACATAAATTCTTTGGAGCAGATCAGAAAGCCGGGCAAGGGCTGGAGGGATGGCTTAGAGGTTATGGCTCTTGCTGGCCAAGCCAAAGAACACAGGTTCAATTCTCTATTACCCACATAAGCCAGATGCACAAAGTGTGCATGCGTCAGGAGTCCCTTTGCAGTGGCTGGAGGCCCTGGTGTGCTCATTCTCTCTCTCTAGCTGCCTTTTTCTCTCTGGGCAAAACAACAGATCATCATGTCTCCACCCGCACTAGAGTGTCACTTTGCGGTGACAGGGGCAAATCTAAAGGAAGGCTTCTCAGACTTCTCCCACTTGCTACCCCCTTTTATTTCCTGTGCATGTGCCCTTGGCACACGCCTTTGTCTCTCCTTCAGTGGTGGTCACTTGTCACCCGTGGCTGGGGTGAAATGTTGTGTGTCCAGCTGCATAGCTCTTCCGCCCGATCTTATTTTGAGCCATAGTCTCTCCCTCTCCCTCTCCCTCTCCCTCTCCCTCTCCCTCTCCCTCTCCCTCTCTCTCTCTCTCTCTCTCTCTCTCTCTCTCTCTCTGTGTGTGTGTGTGTGTGTGTGTGTGTAGCTTGCAGGGATCCATCAGTTCTGGGGTCTCTGCTCCCCTGTGACACTGAGGAGCATGTGACCATGCCAGCTGCTTATGTGGGATCTGGAGGTTTGAACTTTGGGCAGTGTCAGATCCACTCATGCCCTTGTGCTTGTGCAGGAAGCGAGCACACTTAGCCACTGAGCAATCTCTCCAGTCCTCTCTACTCCTTTTTTAAAAAAATGTTTTTGGCTGGAGAGATGGCTTAGCGGTTAAGCGCTTGCCTGTGAAGCCTAAGGACCCCGGTCCAAGGCTCGGCTCCCCAGGTCCCATGTTAGCCAGATGCACAAGGGGCACACGCGTCTGGAGTTCGTTTGCAGTGGCTGGAGGCCCTGGCATGCCCATTCTCTATCTATCTATTGGCCTCTTTCTCTCTCTCTCTGTCGCTCTCAAATAAATAAAATTTTAAAAAATGTTTTAAAGGCCAGGCATGGTGGTACATGCCTTTAATCCCAGCACTTAGGAGGCAGAGGTAGGAGGACAGCCGTGAGTTCAAGGCCATCTTGAGACTACATAGTGAATTCCAGGTCAACCTGAGCTAGAGCAAGATCCCACCTCGGAAAACAACAACAACAAAAATGTTTTATTTATTTATTTTCAAAGAGGAAGAGAGAGAGAGAGAATGGGCACACTAGGGCCTCCAGCAACTGCAAAGAAGTCTGGAAGAATGCACCATTTTGTACATCCACTTTTCCATATTTTTTTTTTATTTATGAGAAAGAATGGGCATACCAGGGCCTCTAGCCACTGTAAATTAACTCCAGGTAACATGTGCCACCCGTGCAACTGGCTTATTTGGGTTCTGGGAAATCAAACTTGGGTCTTTAGGCTTTACAGGCAAGTGCTTTAACCCCTAAGCCATCATTCTAGATTTCACTACACCTTTTCTTTTTCTTTTTTTAATGTCTTGTTATTTCACCACACCTTTAAAAATATTTTTAATATTTTATTCATTTATTTTTATTTGAGACAGAAAGAGGCAACTAGAGAAAGAGAGAATGGGTGCACCAGGCACTCTAGCCACTACAAACAAACTTCAAACACATGGGCCTCCTTGTGCATCTGGCTTTACATAGGTACTGGGGTATTGAACCTGGGTCCTTTGACTTTGCCAGTTAATGCCTTAACTGCTAAGCCATCTCTCCAGGCCTTAAAATTTTTTTTATTTCGTTCTTGTCAAAGAGGGAGGGAGGAAGAGAGAGAGAAAAAATATGTGAATGGTCATATCAGGCCCTCCAGCCACTGCAAACGAACTCCAGAAGCATGCACTACTTCATGTATCCGGCTTTACTTGGGTACTGAGGAATCAAACCCAGGTCATTAGACTTTGCAGGCAAGTGACTTAATGGCTGAGCCATCTCTCCAGCCTCTTGCTACCTCTTTTTACCTGAGAAATTTTTGCAGAGCCCCTGGCACACATATGCAGAGAGAGAGAGAGAGAGAGAGAGTAAATAGGTATACAACCAAACATTTACCAATACTAAGTCATTTACAGAAATAGGAGCTGGGAAGATGGCCTAGTGGAGAAAGGAACTTTACTAGTGAAACCTATCAGGCTCAGTTCGATTCCCAAGCCACCCTTGTAAGCAGGATGCAAAAAGCGGCATGCGTGTCTGCATTCATTTGCAGTGGCAAGAGGAGCTAGTGTGTGCCTGCACACGCACACAAACACACACACACACAATTACACACTTACAAATAACTAACTAAATAAATAATTTCAAAGGTGCTTGCTTGCAAAGCCTGCCAACATGGGTTTGATTCCCCAGCGTCCACTTAAAGCCAGATGCACAAAGTGGTGCATGCTTCTAGAGTTTGTAGCAGTAAGAGGCCGTGGTGCATCCATACTCACTCTGTCTCCCCCCACCCCATCTCTGTTTGTGAATGAATAAATAAAAATATTGTTGGAAAAACATTTTATTTTACACAAATAAATAAAAATTTTCAAAAGTAAGGTGGAGAGTGATTGTGGAAGACATTTGACCTCTGGCACACACAACAGGAAGAAATTTGTTTTAGAACAATTATTTGGCATGCATATAATTTTTCCATTTATTAAAGATGGAAACAAATTTGCATATTAATGAGATGGATATGCTTGTTGATTTCTGCAAAAAGAAATCTTGGCTGAATATTTGATACTGAAAGACACAGACCATTTTCAGTGTTTCTCAGAATTGATCAATATTTTGATTTGATAATCATCAATTCCACTTCACATAAATATGTAGTATGAAACGACAGAAGTATGTTTAGGGCCTTTTCAGAAATTGTTGGAAATTCTCATCCCAAGCCAAAATTCACTTAATGAATTTTTTATGACTCAACTCAGCAACTCAAACAGCAATTTTTAAAATCAAACATTTTAACACAATACGACCCAAAGATATGCTAATAATATACTTAGATGCTAAGGAATGATGGTGAAAACGATTAAAAGTCTTTGCATTTCATAATTAAACCACTGTTTCCAGAATAGCAGAAAATTTTCCATGTACAGTAAGTTCATGATATGGGATAGTCTCAAGTATGCGCTGAGATGTTTCAGAGAGTGTGTGTTGGCATTGTGTGGCGTGCCTCATGCAAAGCGCCCTTGTTATGGGTTTGGAACCAAGGCTCACGGAACTCTGGTGTGGTATCTACACAGAACCAAGGCTGCAGTGAGGTCACTCAATGCAACCCCAGTGACCACTGCTAGAAGCTCCTCAGATTCATTATGCATTTGAACTTGAATTACTCTTCAGTTATTGCACATTCAGAAACCTTTCATTAGTGCCAGTTTTTATGAGAGAGAGAGAGAGAATTGACACTTCAGGGGCTGGACAGATGGCTTAGCAGTTAAGATGTTTGCTTGTAAAGTCAAAGGACCCAAGTTCGATTCCCCAGGACCCATATAAGCCAGACGCACAAGGTGGCGC